>NC_056682.1:45135183-45735183 GCF_018350215.1 Panthera leo
GCACTTTATGAAATTACAGGAAAGCTAGGACATAAGGAATAAATAGTTACATCTGTTTGGTGAAAGGGGGAACAGGGTGGGGAGAAAAAAAGAGGGGCTCAAGCAGAAGAGAAAAGAACAAGTAAGAGTTGGTCTCCCCAGCACAGGGCCCGAGTCCCAGCATTCCCGGAGCAGGGGAGAAGTCTCCTCTTCTTCAGTGGGTGCCTTCAATGGTACTCGAGCGTAAAGGTGCTGGCAGAACATGGTGCACCCAGCCCAGCACTTGTGTTACAGACTTTCTGCAAAAGGACCAGCGGGTAGCTCAGTTGCCTAGAAACAGGAGAGATTTGGGGAAGGAGGGGAAGGTAAAGTCAGGCAGGAGAAGACACCTACTCGGGGACTTCTCACCTCTGGCAGGCACACGGAGGGAGCGTGCGTCCTGGGGAGGTGACGTGGCTGTCTCCTCTCTCCTGAGAAGCTGGTCTATACAGGTCCAGGGTGAATCAAATGGGTGATTATTAGCCCGTCAACTCACTTTCTCTCCTAAAATGAATTCCTGCCCAATTTCTTGGCCAAACCCAACTCCCTTCTTTACACTGGGCAGGGCTCCTTTTCAGCTCTGCTGTTCGCCCTGGGATTCTGCCGTCTCCCACGTGACTCTGTTGTCCCTTTCTTTGTTTCGAAGCCTCTTAGGTATCAAGGGACTGAGATTCCTGCTCACCTCCTGGAGTTCTGCCGTGGTACATCTCCCCCTAGCCTGCTTGCGGTCCCCAGATCTCTCTGCTCGGACCCGGCCGGCCAAGCCTTCATTTCAGTCCGAATTCACCCCGCCCCGCCGCCCAACCAACCTATATTTATTGAGCACCTATTAGCTATAAAGCACTGTGCTGGGTGTGAGGAGAAGACAGAAATGAATCTAACTTGGGCCCTGGCTTTCAGGAGATTAAAGATGAGAGAAAGCCACATGTATCTGTCACTGGCAGTGACTCGAGAGAGGGACAAAAAAGCCAGAGGCGATCCAGAAGAAGGGAGATCACCTCTGTCCCGCACACAGGACGCCTGCAGAAAAGGAGGCTCTGAATGTGCGGTGGTGCAGGAAAGGGCGTAGCAGGCAGAGAAAATAGCGAGAGGCAAATGACGGAGACAGGGTGATGCGGATGTGTTTGGGGGAGAAAGAGGAGACAGGGCTGGACAGCCATCTGTGGACACATGGTGGAGAATCTTCAGTGTTCCCGAAGGAGTTCAGAGGTATTCCGCAGGTGCGGGGCGTAACTGGATCTTATATTTTGAGAACAGAGCATCATAATCAGAGCTGAGCTTAGGGAGAGTGTGTTGGAGGCAGGGGTGTGGTGTAAGGTATAGGGTGGAGAGGCATGGGAATAACTGGAAGCCAGAGATCGGGGAAGACGTCACCCTGGGCACCCAGGGAAGGTAGGTGGGACCTGGACAGCAGCACGGGTGGTGAGCATGAACGGGGGTGGGTCATTCTCAGTGTGGCGAGGCCACGTTCCTCGGGCAGCTGGCCTTTCAGGCTTCTCTTTAGCTCGGAGCTGGGGCAGGAGGATTCCTGGAGGACATTTCTGAGCAGAGTCAACTCATTTATCACCGTCGATCTTTCCTCGGGTGGTGACCATCGTCAGATGCATGAGAAGAAGGATTTACATCAAAGATACAGGAACTGCTACCTGCTTCTGTTTGAGAAACAGCACAGCCGAAGTCTCCCTTGGAGGGCTTGTTGAGTACAGTTCAATTCGCACACATCCAGTTTACGAATGACGGTTCTGGGAAATCTATTGTTTAACCACGGGAGAGTATCTAGACATTGGTGAGCTATTCTTTGGACGGTCATCATCTGTCCTACCACCCCCCCCCCCTTGGGCCCCCCCCCCCCCATCGCACCAAAAATTACAAGCAATCCGCATACATGAAATACATTATCCAGCACAGGTAGGTACAGGGGAAGAAGGCAATTCTGTTCACGAAGGTCCTACTATGGCCAGTGCCTTACATACACTATTTATTACAGTTTTTACCTCACTGCTGAGGACCCGAAGGCTCAGAGGTGTGAAATAGAAGCCCAAGTTTACGTAGCGGATAAGTGGCAGGCAGAGACAGGTGTAAAAACACTGGATCTGTCTGAAACAAAAGCAGTGCTCTTTCTTTTCACCCCAAAGAATTCTTTGCATTTTATGGGAACTTGTCAAACAGTGAATTTCTTGACCAGGACTAGCTTATAGTCAGGTAGAGGGTACGTTTGTCCTCAAGCTCTGGAATGCGCCTGGCCTGCCCCTGCCCACCTCCTCATACCTTCTGGTACGACAGAAAGAGGCTGCATGAGCAGCGCTTAAAAGCATGAGGTCTGTGAGTTTTGCAGTGTGGTGTGATCGAGGAGCTTAATGCTGGCCTGTTGAAGGGGATCCATCACGCCAGCCACACAACATTTAGAAAGAGTTTGTGCTGAGGTCTTTGCTGTCTCAGTTGGAAGGAGATTGGAAAGTACAGACCCAACGAAGTAGACCTCGGCTAACAAGGTCAGACACATCATCAGTGAGGCTTGTTGTTTTTGTTTCTTGTGACTGAGCCACCCTTCTGGGAATGAGCCCCAGAGAAAGTACCAGCAAATCAGGCTGTAAGTAGAGCAGGTGTCTAGAGAAATCGAGAAGGGCCCCTCTCCAATCACTGGGAAGAATCATCACTCATTTGCCGGATTAGCTGGAGACTCCCAAACCTGCCAGCCTCCATCTGGGGGAGGTTCTGCGGCCTGAGCACCGGGGCCTGCCTGGGAGCTGGTGATTTAGACCAGAGGATTTTATGGTCTGAAAATGGCTCTAAAATTTGTTTGGAATTACCCAGAGCACATTTTAAACACTTAAATTGCCGTCTTCATATTTTTTAGTATTTGCAATTTACCTTAATACAATTCTTCTCCTGTCTCCCTCAGCACATCCCTCACACCTCGGTCTTTCCTCTTGCCCTCTGGAAAGGCTCCAGGCTTCACCATTTCTCCAGCCCACATGAGATCAGGAATCGGTTCGTCCTGACGCCCGGAGCCACTGCCTCTCCTCTGCTGTTTCACCCTCTTTATTTTGGTTTGAATAGTGTTCAACCACTCTCTTTATTCTTTCTTTTATTTCTTTCTTTTTTAATATATATATTTTTAAGTTTATTTATTTATTTTGAAAGAGACAGAGTGCCAGCTGGGGAGGGGCAGAGAGAGAGAGAGAGAGAGAGAGAAAGAAAGGGAGAGAGAGAGAGAGAGAGAGAATCCCAAGCAGGCTCCGCAGAGTCAGCCAGAGCCCGACGTGGGGCTCGAACTCGTGAAACTGTGAGATCATGACCTGAGCCGAAATGGAGAGTCCAACGCTTAACCAACTGAGCCACCCAGGTACCCCTCTTTCTTTCTTTATTCTAGGCAGAACAGTATTCCCCTGAAAACTTGGAGCCTCAGAATATGACCTTATTTAGAAATAGGGTCTTTGGAGGTATAATTGGTTAAGATGAGGTCATCCTGGATCAGGGTGGCCCTTAAACCCCATGAGCGGTACTCTTACAAGAAGACGAGAGGGCACAGGCACACGGGGAACGTGGTCACGTGAAGACGAAGGCAGGGTTGGAGTGATATGGTTACAAGCCCAGGCATGCTAAAGCCCACTGCAGGGGGCCCTGGAGCTGGAACAGGCAAGGAAAAATGTTTCCCTAGAGCCCTCTGAGGGATCAGGGATGTGTGGACAACTTTCAGACTTTGAGCCTCTGGAGCTGTGAGGGAATAAGTTCCTGTTGTTTTAAGCCACGCAGATTGTGGTCATTTGTTCCTGCCATCCCAGGAAGAAGCAAATACACCCTCTCAGATCACTCGGGGCCCTGTTGCCTCTGCGGGCGGACCCAGGCCAAACTCACAGGGGAAACCCAGGAAGGTCTCCGTTATGCCGCGTCCCTGAGGCAGGAGGTTAGGGGTTTGTTCGGTTTCCGATGCATCCGTATCAGCCAATGGATCCTTTCCTCCTTGATCCTGGTGTTCAGTTCACGGGCCTGAGGTCGTTCCCGGCAGCTGGGTTGTAGATAATGATATCCTGGAGGTATCATCAGGAGCAGAACTATATTGTCCCTGTGAATCGAACATATACTACGTTCCAGACTCATGGTCTGTATCATCACTTACTCTTACCTTAGACACTCAACAAATTTTGCTGCCTGACTCTAACTTCAGGCCCCACCTTCCTGGGTGTTGGGAATGGGAGTAGACTGGTTGTGTTGCCCGCCAATCCTAGCTTTTCCCCCAGTCTTCTCAACACCGGTGCTAGATGCTCCAGAAAGTTCTTCGCGCTCCTCCAGACGCAATGGGACCCGGACTCTTTTTGCCACCAGCAAGCCAGCCTCTTCCACCGTGCGTTCCTTTCTCCTCCCTGCCCTGTCCCCCCCTTTTAATTGTGAAGGCCTCGCTCCTGTGGGCTGTCAGAGGGGTTCTGCACATTTTATACCTGACAGGACCTCTCCCAGAAACCCCAGAGGGAGACACCGTTAAAGTGTTTTATGTTGGGGAGTAGGTTGGTTTCTGTGCAATAAAAACCAAAGCCATTGAACAAGCAAGCTCCTGGGTAATTATTGGGACGAAGGAGATAGCTTCCATATGCCGGGTGGATGCTTGGAGGCCAAGCCTGCATCTGTTCCCTTTGTTCTGTCAGAGAACAGAGCCAGGAGGGGGTCTGACCTCCTGATAAACCCTGAACCAGAACCCTCTGCCGGGCTTCGGGGAGAAGAGGGGGCTGGGGGTGCCCCACGAGGTCGGAGGGCAGCAACATCTGGCAGAAGGCGGGATCGGTGGGGAGCCGGGTGGAAGAACAGGGGGGAAGGGGTGTGGGCCTGGGCCGCCCCCTCCATAATCAATAAACCCAGCTACCAGAGGAGATCAGAGAACCATTCATTAACGAGCTTGTTAAGTGATTGATAGGCTTAATTTTCCTGTCAAATGTGGACTTCCCCTGTAAACATGTCAATTGAGGAAAGTTCAAGCTTGTCACTTGGATTTATGGCTGGAATAACATGTAGGTGGAAAAGAGGGGCAGGTCCCCAGTGACCCATGCCGGCTGCCGTGGAAATGGCAAGGCCAGTGCGTCCAGGTGCTGGCCCGGGCTCTCCTCTCTCCTCCCTACAGCTGAGATAACAACCACAGCCTTGGGTTCGCACTCTCTCATCCTCAGAGGAGTGAAGAAATGGCAATCCCACGCTGCCAGCACCGCGCCCGCCTCTGCCAGGACTGTCCTTGGCGTCAGTCATTGCTTCACCTTGAAATCCGGGGGGGACAGCCTGGTGTTGGGCGTTGGGAAGGCTCTACCAGGCTGTGCTCTTGGAAAACAGGTCTCCTTTTCCTTCCTGGTTGTCTTGGACAATCAAGACTAAATGCAAATAGAAGCTGAAAGCCCCAGTAGTGTGACACAAACAAGCCATCAGCTCCTCAGCGATCTGGAAAATTGCCCGTGGCACTTGGGGGACAGGTTGGAGGGGAGGTGGGCACAGGGGGGAGCGGCCCGTTCGGAACAGGCGGTGGGCCGGTGGAGGGCAGCTGCGGGCGGCAGCCTAATGGGTGGTCCTGTGGGGAGCCCATTTCTAACAGGCTCCATGTAATGGTCCATGTTAAACTAGCCAAGCACAGTTACACTCCCCAGATGTGTAAGAAACGCAGGCCCGGTACAAGCGAGCATTTTGGATAATTGAAAATACAGTTCAAAATCTACCAGAATCCATTAGTGTTATTATCACGAAGCACTGAGCAGAGCGGGCAGGCTTTCCAGGACTTGGCCCGCCGGTCTGCTTTAACCAGCACTGTCCGACCTCGTCAGTGTTAAAATAGACTTGGTCTTGTATCGTGCACTTCCCTCTCTAGCGTAGCTGGGGACCACCCCAGAGCGGGGGCCTCAGTCTTTCACAACTTTGCATGGCCCGCAACAGCTGACGGAGGGCCTGAGTGCGGGAACGGCTGCCCCCTGCTTGTGGGGGGGCCGGGCAGTGCCAGGGACCCTGTCAGAACTAACGGCCCTTGTTCTGGGGACACCGAGAGCTTCATCACTGGGATCCTTGGTGCAAGGACAGTGAGGGTGGGGGATGGACTTGGGGCAGAATATCTCTCCACGGAAACTCTAAAAGTCCTGTCCCAACAGCGTGTGTGTGTGTGTGTGTGTGTGTCTGTAAGGGTGCTCGGCCAGGTTCCTAGAATCTACAGACCCTCTCTAGGCCCTCCTGGCTTTTCACACCAAACCATATCATCATTGGTTGGAAATGTGCCGCACAGAGCAGAGCGTGCCGAAGTCCACGCCGATCTCTGCTGTGACACCAAATTTGTTGGGCGATGAATCGGGAGGAACACCCGGTGACTCTGGTCACTGGCTCCCCTTTGATGTCCTCCTACTTTTTCTTTCTCAGGAGCAGCAAATTTCGTTGATTTGTGTGTTTGCTTGCATGCCCGCATCCCCCGTTGTCACCAGACGGCGACAATAATGGTGATAATAAGACTGATGGAGCTGTCACTTTTTTGAGCACCTACCTCGTGCTGAGCTCTCCACCCCGGCTCTGCCAGCACCCCTTACTCCATGGCAAACCCCCGGGTCCAGCAGGGAATTGAGGGCAGAGCCTGGCCGTTCGGCAGACTCTGGGCCCTAGGCCGGTCCACCGCTGTGTTGCGTTACTTTTGCGACAGTCCACGGCCATGTGAGTGTTATGAAATTGCCACATGTTTGTTGTGCCGGTCAGAAATCAGTGTGTCTGTTTTTGTGGCAGGATCTCTGAGCACCCAACGGCAGGGACTTTTTGAAATATGTTTAGGATCGGACCCACAGGCCCATTTTTCTTCCTTATCTAAGTGCTGGTGGATAATAGGAGCTCTATCATTGCTATAATGTGCTCTTGAATTGAGCCTCTGGAGAGCCGCCAGGACCAAGTTTGGACACAAGCAAAGGCCCCATTGGAAAGAGTTGCGTGGGAGGCTGGAGGCTCATCTGTCTTGGAGCCGCCACTTGGCAGGCCCGCGGACCCTTGCTTTCCTTTAATGCAGTCAAGGCCATTGAGCCCAGGCCCAGATGGCCTCCCTCCATATGCTATCGCGTTCCAGCCTATAATTATTAATTATAATGATTAAAGTAATATCTATTATTTATTGAGCATCTACTCAGTGCCAGGGATAGCCCAAGCTACTTTACATATGTTCTTTCAGTCATCATGGCAATGACGCTACCCTGTAGAAAGCTAGAAACCCTTGTTGTCTCTGTTTACAGATAAAGAAACTGAGGCTTAGCAAGTGTAAATAACTTTCCCAAAGTTGGAGGTAAGGCTCTGCCCAACCCTAGAGCCTCTGCTTTTTCTACCAAACTCAACGCCTCCTATTCTCAGGTCACCAGCTTCCGGTATCCTCTCCCATTCAGGGTCCTCTGGTCTAAACTTCCCCTGAGACGATAAACTTCCCAAAGCAGCAATGCGTAGAGAACTCATCCCCCGTGCCATTTTCGCCGTGGTGTCTTTGTTTTCTGACCTAGCGTCTGGACCGACAAAAGAATCCTTGCACTATGACAGGACAGAAGGGGCTCTTGGCCCGTGGGTGGCCTGTGTGTCTTTGGAGTGTCAGTGGCAGGCGTTCCCCAGGGAACTGAAGGATGTCTTCTATTCCAAGTGGTCAAGCTGAGAGGAAGCAGATATGCCTCCTTAACTGGTTGCCTTAACCTCTAAGAAACAGTGAAGCATTCTGAGGCTTCCAGACCCTGCAGCCCCGGGGACTCTGGTCTGCATCTCCCAGGAGCCCTTGATACTGATTCCGGATGCTTGCTGATCATGCATGTACCACGCAGTCTGGGGTACCAGCTTCCTCTCTCCCAGGGCTTTCCCTTTTGGAGAAGGAAGCAACAAGGTGAGCCCTGTGTTTTGCAAATGTATCTTTTGGCCCTTCTCAGCCTGGGATGTCCTTTAAATTTATTTATTTAAAAAAATGTTTATTTTGTTTGTTTATTTATTTTGAGACAGAGAGAGAGAGAGATCGTGAACTGGGGAGGGGCAGAGAGAGAGAGAGAGAGAGAGAATCCCAAGCAGGCCCTGCACGGACTGTGCAGAGCCCGACACAGGGCTGGAACTCACCAACTGTGAGATTATGACCTGAGCCGAAATCGAGAGTCGAATGCTTAACCTTAAGCAACTGAGCCACCCAGGCGCCCCTCCGCTTGGTATGTCCTTGAATCCAGGCATTTTCATGGCAAAGAGAGCTTTGATGAACCACCTCGTTTCAAAGAGACAAGGAAATTCTTTAGCTGGTATGAAGCACAGCCCTTGTCTGTGCCGGGAGGCCCCCAGCTCCTCTGTGCGCCAGCCCCTGGGAGCCAGCAAATGAGATGAATTAGAGGCCTAGAGCAAAATATTTGGTTTCGTGCAATTTAGTTTCTTTCTACTACTTGCTTAAAATTCTGTGGAACAATTAAATCTTAAAAGTGTCTTGTGAATGCCTTGGGCTCCCTTCTCCTTCAGGTTTATTGATTGTATTTGATATCACTCACCAGAGCCAGATTTTTTTTTTTTTTTTTTAACATTTAATAAGGCCGCTTGGTTGGAACCCAGAAAGAGAACGTCGGCAAAGTAAGAGAGCATCCAAGCTCTGGCAGGGGGTTCAGCAAGCAGGAGATCTCACATCATCCTGTCAACGACCGTCCTGGGGTTGCCTTTGAATTCAGGGCCTTTGCTGGGCCCAGTGAGGAAATAGGAATGAAGGCTTGGTATCTTTGAGTAGTATAGATGGTCACTGGTAAGAAAGTACAGAGTACTGCAGGCAAAAAAAAAAAAAAAAAAAAAAAAAAAAAAAGCTTAAGGACCCTCTAAGAAGACAGATAAACACAAATAAATGGATAGAAGGATCCTGTCCCTACCTTCACTCAAGCAGAGCTATTGATGGCCAATTTACCAGTAAACGTCAGTGACACAGCCTGAATCGGATTTGCAACTTTCTGCACCAGGGAATCAAACCCAGTGTCTTAACTCCAGGTGATTCGGGAGTAAAGGAGTTAGTTCCCGAAGGCAGGAAACCACCAGAAATGAGTATTTATTTCCATTTTTTCTGACCGCCTACTTGGTTTCCTGACCTCATCGCGGTAAGGAGTTCACTCATTCTTCTTCCCAAGAGTTGGCTTCAAGATGCCTGAGCTCAGGAAGACGTGAATGAATTCAACGGCCTCAGTGCACCTGATTCAGCCAGGATTGTCGCCTGAACATTTTTTTAATGTTTATTTAGTTTTGAGAGACAGAGACAGAGTGCAAGTGGGGGAGAGGCAGAGAGAGAGGGAGACGCAGGATCCGAAGCAGGCTCCAGGCTCTGAGCTATCAGCACAGGGCCCTAGGCGGGCTCAAACTCGTGAACTGCGAGATCATGACCTTCAGCTGAAGTCGAACGCTTAACCGACTGAGGCGCCCCTGAACTTTTTCCCCCCTTAAATCCAGGTGAAAATCTGTTCTAGAATAATAAAATGTAAAGCTGCCTCCTGTCTATCTTGGAAGATAGGCTACCTTCCCATTCCCCTACAGCATGGAGGTGTCACCAGAAGCTTCAAACACATGGCCGCTGCAAAGATGGAAAGGAATATTTCTCAGCCAAAGAGGAAACGAGGGGGTGAGAAGGTGGGGGACGAAGCAAGATTATGCTGTGCTTTGATGGCCTTGTATTTCTAAGCCCTGAGAAGGAAGGATTTGAGCTGTAGCACTCAATACAGAGCAGCTATCTGTGGTCGGAGGAAGACGGCACATCTGCCTTTTATAGGTTTGGAATGAAAAATGTTTTTAATTAAGGAGTGGAAGGAATTGGGGCTTTTAGTCTTGCTACATGCTATGTACCTGTCAAACCTGCTGGATGGGAATCGAGTTCTGACCTCTCACCCCCACCTGCTTTAACCAGAGGAGCCCTGGGAGGGCTCAGAGAAACGATGAGCACCTGAGAACATCTGAATGGCTGCTTCTGGGGTCATGCTCATCATACGGAAAGCACCCCAATGCAGAGAGCCTTCAACTGGCCTCAGCCTGGGATTCCAACTGCCTGGCTCGGGAAGGAAGGGTGGACCCGTGTCGTTGTTGGCTGTGGACTCAGACCATGAGCCAGGAAGGCTTAGGGACACAGCAAAGCCAAAAAAACAAAAGGAAAAATAATGACAATAAAAATCTGGAAATCCGACATTTTTAAAGTGAAGCAAAACTACAAAGGTCATGCTCTGTTGCAATAAATATTTTTATTTGAGACGAGCGTCTTACCCTCCCTCCCTTCCCCCTCCCCCCCAAAAAACCCCTCCACGGAAAGAAATCTCTGTAAGGGGAAGGGAAATCACTCTGTTGAGGTGATAGCTCTCTGCTGGGGACACTAGGAGGCAGTGAGGCTTGATAGTATCCTCAAGAAATTTCAGAAGCCAACAAAGGGAAGGAGCTACAGTAAAAAACCGCTGTTTTCTACTGGTGATAAGCTAAATGGTCACCTAAGCTTAGTTCTTGGAGTAATCTGCCCCCCTACCCCCCCCCCCTTTTTTTCTTTTCAAATGCCTGTCAGCTATAAGATGGTTCTGTGTGGGGTGCGCCTCTTTCCATAAATATCAGAAAGAGCCTTCTGGGAATTAAGTGAAGGGTTAACAATCCTTTTGGATAGTTTGAGTCATGCCTCAAAGCAGGAGACTGGCCCAAGTCGTGTCTTCATGCTTTTTCAGACCCTAACGTTCTATGCATTTCTGTGGATTCCTTTTGGTTGACTCCCCTTCCTTCCTTTTCTACCTCTGAAAATGCTGTTTGAACCCTTGAAGATGCAGGGAGTCCTGCATTACTTCCTTTCCAGGCCCTAAATATTAACTCCCACCCCTTTAGAGGTTAATAAAGGTCAAAAAATTCTTGATATGCCATTAAACGTATACATGCTGAAATGACCTCGACTCCCGGTTTTCTGATTAAATTTTGGATAAGTTCATCCAAACTGAATTGCTCTCTTTCCTCCCTTGCTCCCTCTCCTGCTCCCGCTCTCTCTCCTTCCGTGTTTCTGCTTTGTTGGTTCCTGACACAGGTGTTTAACGCACATATTGGTATTGCTCTGGGGGCAGTGCAAATGTCACCTCCTTGGGAAAGGTTCTCCTCTTGCTAGGCAGAAATAGTCACTCCTCTATCGTGCTTGGGCTGCGCGGCCTCCCTCTCCTCCCTTCTCTTGTCCCGTATCCTGCATATACCGTGCAGAGGGCACTCTCTTACCACGTCGTATCTCATTTGGCTCTTTATGTGTCTGCCTTCCCTGACTGGCCAGCTGCTTTGGGGGGGGGGGGGAGGTGGGGGGGATGTGACCATTCCCCGCGTCTTAGCACAGCTCCTGGCACTTTGAAAATGTTCTGCCCCTGTCGAAGGCAGGGACAGTAGTGACTGATCGACTATCTACCCCTCATATGAATTATGTATATACATCTTACCATTGATACATACATATCGCTTACTCCCTTGGTAAATTGTTCACAATTCAGAAAGTTACTGAACACATTCAATTGTATTGGTTTCATTTCAGTTACTAGACTTATTGCCTTTCTTTTATGATTATGGACAGGAAATTGTGACTGGTTTTTATCATATTTCGTATCAAGCATTGCATTATATAGCCAGCAGAAATAACTGCTAACATTTATTGAGCCCTTACTATGTGCCAGACATGCTTTTAAGCGCCTCACATATATTAGCTTATTTACTTGATACAACAAACCTATATGCAGCTCAAACATGATCTATAATTGATGCTATTATCTTGCGTGGCAGCAAATAAAAATTTCATAATATCCTATAAGCATATGGAGAGCAATACAGTTGGGAATATGGATAGAAGACACTGAACTCTTGTGGTTTAGCCAGAGTGTTTATCTAATCCACATAATCGTGAATTCAGTTTGATGGCTTAAGAAACAAATGTTGACATTTGGACTGATGCACATTATAACTTGGGGGAAAATGGGGCCTAATGTCATCATCGTGGTGTCAGAGTGTTGGCCAGAGTCTCCGAGAGAGCAGGAAAGAGATGAAGGCCCCAGCCTGTGCCTTCAGCACATTCTACTTGACTGATGGGAAGGAGCCATGATAGACCCCTTTGAGTCATCTGGCCCCGCCATGCTGGTGGGTCTGTTTGTCTGCAGGGCAAGAGAACAGACGACTCATTGGAATTTCCTTCATCGAACTCCAGAGACAGGTGTTTATTCAGCCTCTTGCCATTATCAATCAGTGATAATTCTCACATGAAGCCAAAACGTAGACTTTGAAGGATTCCTAGATCAAGGAAGCATGGCGCCTCACTTTCTCTTCTTGCGCCAAATTAATTTTTGGCAATGTTGAGTAAAAAGGAGGTTGCCAGTGTGTTCGATGCAAAACAAGGCCTTGGTATGTGTTTGCTGAGTGAACCCGCAGATTTCTCTCTAGCCTTCAGTGGCACTGTGATAGCAATTTGCTAGCTTATTATGTTAGGTTCACACCCTATTAGTATTTATTTTAGTTAATATAATGCAATTAGGGTGTAATCATATCAGTAGCTTTCAGATCATGTCAAAAAAATAAAAGTTCTTGAAATCCCAGTGCTAATGTAAAATGATGGAACAGAGTGAATGGTTGAAATGCTTGGATTGAGTGAGCATGAACAGAAAGTTGGGGAATGGGGTGGGGGTGGGTAGAGTGAGAGA
The DNA here is from genome assembly GCF_018350215.1 of Panthera leo. Taxonomy (NCBI): domain Eukaryota; kingdom Metazoa; phylum Chordata; class Mammalia; order Carnivora; family Felidae; genus Panthera; species Panthera leo. The sequence goes on from NC_056682.1 coordinate 45,147,855, forward strand.
ATCAGATCTTTGGTTTCTTCTGAGATTCTTGTTTAAGTGCTTATGGACTGAAGGAAGCTTGTCTCTGCATTCTCTTCCTAATGGGGCCATGACCCTTTTGCCATTTCTTGAGACAAAGTTCTCTGTCTGGATGTGTCCAAAAAGGTGGTCTTTTTTTTTTTTTTTAATGTTTGTTTATTTTGGGGGAGGTGGTGGCAGAGAGAAAGAGGTAGAGTGAGAAAACCCAGCAGGTTCCGTGCGCTCAACGTGGAGCCCGACTCAGGGCTCAATCTCGTAACTGTGAGATCATGACCTGAGCTGAAATCAAGAGTTGGACACATAACTGACTGAGCCATCAGGTGCCCCTACAAAGGTGGTCTTGAGGTTCAGAATGTTTAGAAGATGGGGCTTTAATTCCAGCTTCCCTTAAGTGTCTGTGAGACTTAGATCAGCCTCCTACTTTCTCCAGGTCCTTAGACCTTACCTGTAAGACAAGGAGGGTGGCCCGGATAATAATAATGTCTCCTGACTCTGTTTAATGACAGTATGATTTAAGGACATTGTGACTTCTGAGAGCCCAAGCTGAGCTTGGAGGCATGTAAGCTGACCTGATTTTCCTTTTTCTTTTTTTTCCTGCCTGAAGCAACGCAAAAGCCACACAGTGGCCACAAAGGCCCAGTACTTCAGCACTGTGCAAACTGTTGAGACCAGTTATCACTTCATAGCCTTATTCTGCTAGGCCTTCTAGCATTCTGGGTGGTCGGGTGTGGGCAAATATTTGCCTCAGAGTGTATTAAACCTTCAGGACACCTGGTTTCCCATCCTTCAGCTCCTTCCCCAGCCCCTTAGCTGACCCTGCTTTTCCCCACTTGTTAAGAGGGTGGATGGGGGATTCGGGCAGGTAGAAAATTCTGGAAATGAAACCAAGTGAAGAGGAAAGAGTAGTCTAAGAGCCAGATCCTGTTTCCCAGTAGCGTTTTCATGTGGGAGGCCCGAAGACATCCCAGAGGTAGCTCTAGCTCTGGCTCCCTCATGGAAAGGTGTGGTGATATCTTCAGGTTCTCGTCCAATTTTTGGATTCTTTGGTATCACTGAAGAATTGCCACGAGAAGCTCATTGTTTGGGGACTGTTAGGTATGGTGCAACTCTGAGGAAATAATTAACACTTATTTCTGAGGAGAAGCTTCCAGCCGGATCCGCACTTGTGGTGGCGCATACATCTCGCAAAGAATTGTTATTTAAGCAATAATCCTTGAGAAATTGGTCGTTACCCGCATTAAACGACTCAGCCCATTGCCAAGGATGGTTAACGCTCTAATAAACTGGTCATTAACTGCAGTAACAATGAATTTCGAGGGGATTATTGCTATTATAAACCTTAATCAATGGTTTATAACAGCAATAATGTGGTCCTTTCTCTTAATGGTAAGTAGGGCAGCTTGCGCCATCGCCTTGAAAATGTTTTCGTGGTGCCTGATAAGTCAGAGGGGAGGCCTTCCAAGCGCCGCCCACTCTTTGGGAGCACTCCCAGGAAAGCGAACGACACGTCAGGGGCTCTCGATTGCCCACGCTCTGTTCTTCTGGGATCAGGTGTAGAACAAGGAGCAGTGTGTGTGTGGGGGGGTTCTTTTCCAATCTCCATGGTCCTTCCCCATTACAAACCCAGTGAGGTGCTGGGCATGGGGACTCCTGGGCGTGTCGGGACAACATGAGACTCAGGCCTGAGGATGAAATTCCTTGTGGGCTTCCTCAGGAGTGGGTAGTAATAAGGAAGAGGAAGTTACCATCTGCTTAGTGGGATGGGGTCTGCTATATGTTCGGTTCTGTCACTGACTTGTGATGTGGCTCCAGAAAAAATTGCGTCCCTTTCCCCATCCTCTGAAAGATGGAGCTTGAAATCAATGGGTTCTCAAGTCCCTTTCTGACGTAACGTTCTATGCTTCTTTTCGTAATCTTGACATCTTATAACAGAATACCATTATAGAGTAATAATAATAATAATAAAACTACATAATGTTTGGTACTGTTCTTAGTTGTTGGCATCTATTAACTCAATGAATCCTTACAACAATGCCTGCTTCTACTACAGAGGACCCGGAAGCAGAAAAGGCTAAGAAACTTGTCTGAGCCACAGAGCTCACTCAAGACGGAGCTGGGATTTGAACACAGGCCGATTGGGCTACCGTACGGGTTTTACGAATGAGGCAGCCAAAATTCTGAGAAATGAGGGGATCCGCTCAGGTTGACACAGCAGGTCTGAGTCCCACTCAGGCAGACCTTCTGCTTGTGGTTGTGTATGTGCCAGGGACCTGTGTCAGGAGCTTCCAGACGAGGATCTTCTCTCTCCAATGAAGTGGGCTGCACACATCCCCATGCCAGGCTCCTTGTCACTGGGACCTCCTCCAACAAGAGGAAGGTAAAATGTTTATATCCTCCCGCATCACTGACGCATGTCCCAGGGGCAGGCGGTCTGATCTTTTTTCCTTCCTAGCATTGTTCAGAATGCATAGGCAAATGGACATTGCAGTTGACTTTGGGGCACAAAGGGCATTTGGGTATTTAAGAAGTTTTTCTTATGATGGAAAATTGAACAGGTATACAGAAGGATAGTATAATGAACTCCCGTGTAACTGTCACCAACTTTAGTGGTTATCAACTCATGGCCCATCTTGTTTCATCCAACCAGCCCTTCCTCCCATCCCTTCTCACCCTAGATTATTTTGGAGTAAATTACACACCATACCACTGCATCTGTTAATGCTTCAGTATGCATCTGTAACAGTTAAGGATCCTCTAAAAGAATAATACTGCTATTCAACCCTACACATTAATGATAATTTCTTAATATCATCAAACATTGAGTCAGCGTTCAAATTTCCCAGATTGTCTCATAAATGTATTTGGATTTCCTGCTTGCTCCGCTACCCACATGCTGCGTGACCTAAGACAAATTCCTTTCCAGATTTGTTTCCATTTGCTCATCTGCAGAATAAGAGGTACAGTCAATGCCCCTTCTCTTCCGTCACTGGTCACTGGCTGGTGGAAGTGAGGCCTCTGAAGTGCTAGAAGGCTGTGTCTCTTCATAAGCCACACTGTCCTGCCCAGTTCTCCTCTGCAGACCCCCCCCCCACCCCCCATCCCCGGGAGGAATCTTCGAGAAGCTGTCCCATAGCGTGCCCTTTTGAGTTTGACCTTCTTTTCCTCTGGCACACTCCAGAGCGCAGATTTGTTCTGGGAAATGGAAGGAAGGAGAGAGCAACCCTTCATGCCAGCACGGCTTCCCTGCCAGGCAGCGTGTCTGCGGAGGACAGAGGTGCATCTTGGTGACCTTTCTCCGGAAGAGGAACAGAGAGGCTGTTGGCTGCAGTTATACCATCAGTGAGATGATGCCACCCACCTCAAGCGGGCTTTGGGGTAATCTGGCCACATTGAATGAAACCACCTTCATTGTCCTCTTTCCTCTGCCATGGCCCCACTGGGAGTCCATTTCCGCATGACCAAAGGGGCTGGATATGCCCTAGAAGGGTGTGGAGAAACATCCGGGGGTTTTTTGAAATCATATTTTCTCCTGGAATTTATATATGGCCAGGAGTGAAACCTCTTCCCTGTGTTTTGTCTCCCTGCCACCCTCCCTCTCCAACCCACACTGAGTTTTAGACTAAAGATTGGCTGAGGTTGCTTGATGTGCTAACATCCTACAAAGCCAGGGTTTTGCCAAACTTACCAATGTGTTTCCTGTCCTGAAGGACTAAAAAGGCCCTGTCTGCTGGAGACAGCTTGGGCCAGTGACTCCAGGGCAAGAGGTCACCTGAATGGCCTCTGGTGGGACTCGTTCTTCTAGGTTTTTCCTGGAGTCTCACGTTCTGTTCTGTATGATGTGTTTCTCTGCAGTGGCTGGTGCTCCGTGGTGGAGGGGTTGTGAGGGGCTAATTCATTAACAGGGCAGCCCACGGCACGGGAGTAAAGATGCTTCAACAATGGAAAAACCCACCAAATACCTGCTCACCTTTTTCTGGACCCTTAGTTGGACCATGGGCCAGGACAATTGCCCAGTTTCCTTGCGATTCTCTCACCTGCTATGCAGCCCGACCCCCACCCAGAGTCTGATCCATCTGGGCGTTGTGGATGCTCTGCTAGGTGATTTGGCCTCAGCGCCCAGCTACCAACAAGTGGGGGGGGGGTCTCTAGAGGGCCCGCGGGGTCAAAAAAGTGTCCTTGCTTCTTGCAGGTGGGAAGCATTATGGGGTTTATTCAAGGTGCACATCTAGAAACTCCACCCTGGGCCGGGCCCCCCTCCCCAGCTCCAGGGCCATGTCAGATGGGCTCAGTCCCACCAGGCTGCTTCTCTAGTCGCCCCAGGGTCACCAGCCTCCTCCCGCCCTGTCCCCAGCCTTTGTGGACAGAAGCCCGGATAGGCCAGGGGCGGAGGGAGGGGGTGTAAAGACACGGATTTGGAATCCACTGAAAAGTTTACTCTGTGCAGCACTGAAATAAAAAAGCTCATTCGGAAAGTTAATGATTTATTTTATAGTTTCATTATCAGGGTCACATTACTCAATAGCATTTCAAACATGTCATTTGTACAAACTATGGTAATTAAAATTTATAACATACTTCATCAGCAGCATATGAATCTTTTAGCCGGCACTCTGCTGTCATATAAACAGTGTAATTTCAGCTGCAATTCACCCTTTATTGGCTCTCATTTGTGATTTAACAGCCATCAATGACTGTGCTATAAAGAATAAATTAACCATCCGTAAACCTTACGATGACAGGGACAGTCAAATAGACTTAAACGTCTTCCGCCCAGGTCTTGGAGCCAACAGAGAGCAGGTGAAGGCCAGGTACACACCAGGCCCTCTGCTCAAAGGGCTTGCCGGGCTCCTGCTGCCTCTTCTTGCTGGGATGGCCCCTGGCTGGTAGTGAGGTCCCTCTAGCTGCCACTGGCAAGAGTATCTCCCTCTCTGCTCCCAGGGTGGCGAGTGGAGGGAGAACTGGATCCTTCGCGGACCCACTTGGGATCTCTGTGCCTGGGGAGGACCTTAGATATTACCTTCCAATAATTGTCAAGTGAGGGCATTTGGAGGTGTGGGTGTGGGGCACTTTGGGTTGATCCAGTGACCCGGTGGGGGAGCTACTGGCAGGTACTCGTCGGTATCAGAGATGCTAAGTCCTGCAAGGAGCAACATCTGGACTCCCCCGGATGCCTCTAGTGCCCCCCATTGAGCCACACGGAGTCCAACCTTCTCCTTCTGTAAGAAGAGGGACAGGACCTCGCTGCCAGCTGAACTGAACTGGCTCTCGGGGTGGAGCAGAAGGAGAATCTGGGACGAGCGGTCTGCAGGTGACGACTCCTAGGGCAGGTCTGGCTGGCTCGCAGCGAGTGACAGGATGGAGCGAGGCCACTGCTTCCCTGAGGGCCACACTCCTGGGCGCCCCCTTGGAGAGGGTGGTCAGGGCGCTCTGGCCGGGCCCCACGGCTGACACTGTACACAGCTCATAAATGAAGTGCATTGGATTTGTTACTGAGACGTCTCCAAGGAGCCTGGGTCATGCAGGCCAATAAAATTGGCCTCATAAATTCATCCTGACATGCAGGATTACTCCAGCCCGCTGAGGTCACCTTCCTGCCCTGATTTATTGCCAGCCTATGGGTTAATAATACTGTTTACTGAGTGTTCCCGGCTTGTTTCTCCACTTGCCCTCCCCTTCTTGGAGCAGATACTAATCAAAGAGTCCCTCTGGAAGGGTGTGGTCGATGGAATGGAGGAGGGGGGTGGACATGTGGGTGGGGAGTTGCATTCTGTGCTGCCAGAAAGCAACACTTCTTTTTTTTTCTTTTCTGAGAAGTTACCTGCAGCCATTCCCGTCTCGGGCCCCGTTTGGGGTTTTACCCGAGAAAAGGTGGTTTGGGGAGAGGTGGGTGCTCTCCCACTATCCTATGCGTACCTGTGACACTAGGTAAGAGGGTACTTTTCTGTTTCCCCTTTAGCCGAGTTGTGGCATACTCAATGTGCTTGTCAATGGTGAGTGTCTGCTCAGAAATGTTATCAAACTTAGTGTCGATATGGAAAAGAAGGTAGAGATCACGTGTCTGTGCTTTCTTTTCCAATGACCAGAGGGTGAAGGTGGCAACAATATGGAAAATCCTCACATGGATTTTAAAAGCCCTTCCCAGCCCAAGATTCTCTGACCCCACTTTTTACGATTTACATTCTGGGTTTGCTGGCTATGGCTTGAACGATCCAGAAACAAAGAAAAAAAAAAAAGAAAAGAAAGTAAAAATGAGATCAACTGCTCTCAAAATATTTCCCTACGTACAACAAGTAGGCTGGAAAAGGGAGTCAGCCTTGAGGGTCCTGCTACCTCGACAAGGCAACATTTCTGAGGTTAAACTCCTAGAGAGACCTTCTTGGTGATGTGTGCTCAAGATCAAGTATTGTCCATTAGGTAACAATAGTTAAACATAGAAACTGGAGATGACTTTAATCAGAAGTGAATGTCCCAGGAACTTGGAAGCTGGTGAGGACTTGGTGGCAGGGCTATTGATGGGACATGTTATCTTGAAATAAATTAGCAATCACTGAGCAATTTCTTTGTGAGTTTCAAACCTCAAGAATTAGTCTCTGCCCTCAAGGTACTTAGCGTCTCCTGACTCTCCCGCTGATCTTGGTGATAGAGCTACAAAGAACTATAGTGAAACAGGGAAGAGAGGTCGTTCTGACTGGGGCAAAGTCTGGATGTGGTTTCGAGGCTGGGCATCTGCTTATTCAGTCAACAAACCCTTCCGACGTCCTGCTTATTTTTTAATTTTTAATTTTTTTAAATGTTTATTTATTTTTGAGAGAGAGAGAGAGAGAGGGAGAGAGAGTGAGTGGGTCTGGGGTGCAGAGAGAGAGAGGGAGACACAGAATCTGAAGCAGGCTCCAGGCTCTGGGCTGTCAGCACAGAGCCCGACGAGGGGCTTGAACCCATGAACTTTGAGATCGTGACCTGAGCTGAAGTCGGAGGCCTAACCCACTGAGCCACCCAGGCGCCCCGAGGTCCCGCTTCTAACCAGGCGCTGGCTCCCTGCCATCTGAAAACTCATGTCTGCTGCTGCCACGGAGCAGATTACAAGTGCAAGTGGTATCTCCATTCAAGTGACCTTCCTCTGCTCCCTGTCTCCAGTCTCTCCCCCAACACCAGCCCTCCTCCAGCCCTGAGGATGTGCCCCGAGAGAGCATTCAGAGGACAAAATCGCTCTTGGAGAACCTGGGCCCGCTTCCATGAATTGAAGGCTGAGGAGGGCTGGGATGGGGGGTCCATGCAGCTGTGCAAGGGGTGCTGTTGTTATTGGCCTGGAAAGAGAGTGATCCCGCCTCTCTGTGGCCAGAGAGCCTGCTGCTTTGATTCGCGTGATCTGGCCGCTTGGGGGTTACAGGACTTTGAATAGTTGTCTTTGGACACTGCCAGGCCCCAGAGGAGAGAGGAAGGAGAGAAAGTGGGGAGATCAGGGCTTTGTCATATGGACAGTGAGCCGGATGGTGGCTGTGGTGGCTCCAGGGCACACGAGTCCCATCATTCGGCTTTCCAGTCGTTACCAACCTTCCGTCCTGCTCAATAAAGCTCCGCCCGGGAGGGAAGAGGACAGATTCCCTGATGGTACAATAGGCACTTTTGCACAAATGCTACCTTCTTTCTGGCTGTAGCATTCCTGACAGGTGGGCATTTTTAGTTCTTTTTTTTTCCCTTAAAACCAGTGGGGAGATCCACTTAGGGAAGGTAAGCAATGGGGTCAAGGTCACATGTCTGGTAAGTCCTTTGAACCAAGGTCTAGCTAACCCTAAAGGTCATGCTCTTCAAAACTACATCAGGGGGCTTCTTGGCCTCTCTGGTGAAGCTGGCCCTGATGGTAAGAGGTCTGGCCAGTTTCAGGGCCAGCCAGTTGGCGGAACTGGTCTTGAACCTGAGTCCTCTCCTGCTTCTTTCTGCTGCTGGCCACCTGACCCACAGGAAGTCCATCAAAAGTAAATGCTTGTCCTCCCCAGCACATCTACTTGCTGGTGAGTGAAAAGCTTTGGGGAATTTGGGACTCTGGAGAAGAGTAGATATTGCCACCTTGGAGATGTGTACCTATATGACTGGACTTGAGACAAAGCCGACTGTAGTCCTGGGAATCAGGTGGCCTAAGTCCAGAACCATTTCTGGGTACAGCGGTATGGTAGCTGGAGCTGCTTCGGTGCCTCGCCTGTACCTTTCTTCCCTACAGCTTTGTCAGGGATTTCCACAGCCCCACTTCTTATGCCCGCTGACATTACAGCCGAGTTGTCCTCACCCTGTGTTTGCCCAGGTAGCACAATCGTCCTTGCGTCCCTCTTGGCCATGGCCGTCTTGGCCACGGCTGGGTACAAAGGGTGTTTTACGAACAAAACAGAATAAAACAAAACACTCCCCCCGCCAGCCCCAAGATCCAGGGAAGTGGTTTGTTTCGGCTTAGCATCAGGGCGAGCTTCCGGGCGCACACAATCACCCTCCATGGCTGAGCTGGTGGGGAGCAGTCACTGCTCGGACTGTAAGGGGTGTGGTGCTAACGGAGGGACAGGGACAGGCAAGCAGGCCAGCCACACGGCAGGCTTGCCCCGAGGCACTTACACATGTGCTCTGGGGGCCATCTGCCCTCTTTGGTGTGTGTTTGGAGGTGAAAACCTCTCCGGGGCGAGGTGCAGTCACATGCAGAGAGAGGTAGGAGACACACATCTCAGTTCCAGACCCACCACCTGTGGGACCCTAAGTCCCCGGCTCATTTCTCCCCTTTCGCTTTTTCCATTTGTCAGTTGAGGGGCTGCATGGAGACACCGAGACGGGACTTTGCAAACAAAGCATCATCATGATACAGAAGGAAGGCATTGTAACTTTTGCGGGGCGGCGGGGGGATCCCCATACTCTTGGTCTGACTTTGAGACATCCTCAGAGTTGTGCATCGTGTATTTGTGCTTTGAACAACGTGGCTCGGGCTCAATTGTATTGCTCCCAAATTCATATGTGGAAATCCTAACCCTTGGCACCTCAGCATGTGACTGTATTCGGAGATAGGGTCTTTAATGAGGTCATTAAAATGAGGTCACTGGGGTGGGCCCCAACAGCATGATAGGTGTCCTTGTAAGAGAGAGATTGGGACACATACACAGAGGGAGAAGGTGGCCTTCTACAAGCCCAGGAGAGATACGTCAGAAGGGACCAAGCCTACCAACATGTTGATCTTAGACTTCCGGCCTCCAGAGCTGCAAGGGAATAAATTTCTGTTGGTTAAGCCCCCAGTCTGTGGTATGTTGTTATGGCAGCTGGAGCAAAGCAATAGACACAGAGATGATTTAATAGCCACCTTATTAGAGACACCTCGGGAAATTTCAGATCACCCACTCAGAGAACTGGAGCTGATCGAGGGGACCGTCTTCTGAGTCCTCTGAGTCCCTCCTCCTCGGGAGGACTTCTCCTTTGTGCTCTTGTATTTAATCGTCCCATTAACCCTGTGAATTTGGGATTACAAATTCCAACTTACTGATGAGGAAACCGAAGCCCGGAGGCTTATGTGACTTGACCCAAGCCACCCTGCTAATTTCAGCAGAACCAGGAGTTCTAGAGGTTGAGTTGCGTAAATGCTCTGCTTGGGACCAGCCCGGCCAACGTAACTTGAGGCTTGCCACCAGCTGCCAAGGTGACCTGCTGGAAGAGCAATTTGGAAAAAATAAAGAAGGTGAGGCACAAGGAAGAATTTCAAAGCCTTTCCCTAATCAGGACGAATGGCTGCGAGCCTGAGGTGTGCGCAGATAGCCTGCCACATCTCAGAACGCAGCTCTTGCCACAAGCCAATGCCTCGCTGGCTCTGAAATTTATGCTGGAATTTAGACAGAGAACACAAATCATCGTAATCTCCCGATGAAAGATCACTGTCTCTGCAAATGCATTACCTGCTTGGAAAGCGACATGTTAAAAAATACTGATAATATATGGGCACAGGGAGAGCGATTTCCATGCCTGGGCTCCTCCAGCTAAAATACGCACACCTGCACAAGAGGCGGCAGATGACAAAGTAAGTCACCGGGGCCCAGGAGCAGCTTCTGTGTCGGGCTGTGGCTCTGACACTCCAAACAAAAGACCCTGCAAGCCTATGGAGCAGTCTCCCCACCACCACCTCCAACATGGGGCGCCTTGGATGCCGGAGGCCCGAGTGGGGGGCATGTGATTCCATCCTTCCCACCCCCAGTCAGGATGCCCTTGGTCTTTTCTGCAGGAGGGAGACGTGGGAGGAGGAACTGGAGCAACTGATGGGCCTCAGAGCTGGAGGAAGCTTCCAGAATGAGTTAGAGGGACCACCCCGTTCACTTCCCTCCCTCTCTCACCCCTCCCAAGTGCTCGGTAAGCAGCCCTGTGGGGGCCTCCTTCGCTTGGAGATAAGATACAAAGACAGCCCTTAGCTGTGGGGGCACAGGCCTGTGGCTGCTGGAAAGGCTGCCCTCCTGTCTCCCCACCTCTCCCTTTCCTCAGGCAGCTTCAAGACATAACAGCGCGGGGGAGAGTGTGGGCTTGGAGACATAACAGCGCGGGAGAGAGTGTGGGCTTGGAGTCAGACAGACCGGCTTTCTGTGGCCCTGACTCCAACTTCCCGACTAATTGGCAGGGTGACCTTGGGCATGTCCCTTTCCCTCGCTCGCTAAGCCTCAGCTTCTTCCGGGCACCACCCGCCTCCCTCTCCCAGCTCCCAGCCACTTGGCTTGTGGCTCAAGGTTACAGCTTGGTCTTTGCGACACGGGCGCCCTGTCTTCCTCCGCAGTGTGCTGTGAGTGCCAAGGCCGGCTTTCCTCCATGCCTCTGCTCGGGGAGAAGCAATTCGGAGTCTAATGGGCCTGCGGAACAGGTGCATCCCTCTTGCTGGAAACATTACTGCATAAACAAAGCGAAAAGAACCCAAACCCAAGTACATTGTCCTAAAGGGGGAAATAATACTTCAAAATGGCCAGAATGTTTACCGACCCAGTGAAGGGAAAACAGCAGTGCTGCGCTGAGCCTCGCTCTCCCCGTCTTGGGCTGGAGAGTGAGCCTCTGCCGGCTGGGCGGCAGCTCCCAGGCCGGTGCTTGTCCTTCAGAGGGGTAGGCTGGCGGCAAAGGAGTCTAAGGGTATCTCCTCGGCCATTTTATTTCCTGACAGAAATGAAAAAGAGCCTAAGGAGTACCGTCTGCGGAGAGGCCAGCTTGGAAGAACCTGTGTTTGCAGCAAAGGCGGATGGCGGTCAGAAGACGGCCTCGTGGGGTCTCTGCCAGGCCTGTTTGAAGGACCGGGCGGCTGAGGGACTGGAGTGCAGGGCTGCCGGATCCGTGTCTGCTGGATCGGTCTGGCCTCTCCAAGCGCGGTTCGGTCTCGCGAAGCTGTGCAACAGGTGTGTGGGGCACCTGCCCCTCCCCCTTCCCGGAGCCCACTTCCCGTTCACCATCGTTCTCCAGAATGGTTTCTGGCTCCATAAAACCAAAGGCATTTGGCGCATAAAACCAAACACCTTTTGTGTGATGGCCTTCTCGTCATGAGCTAATAAGATACAGAATGAATGAGCACGGCCTCTGCGCTCCTGGTTTCCCTATATAGTCGTGAGGGGGTGGGAGGGTGGTCGTCCCGCCCCTCTGGGTTATCTTCAGTGTCTTTCAGGTCTGGTCCCATTTCATCTGGCTTTTTCCTCCCGTGGAATGATAAGCTCTTCAAACAGACATTCCTTCCTTGTGCCCGGTAAGGCTTAGTGGAAGCACAAAGCAAGAAGAGGTGTGGGTAAAGACAGTGAAAACTAAGTGGACAGGGAGAGATTGGAGGTCTGCGCAGCATGACTGGGACCGCATGTTGGGCAGATGTGAGATAACACACATACAAATGTAACACTCATTCATCTAAAGGTATTTGAGGGCCATTTTGTGTCAGTCACAGTAAATAAATATAAGCAAACGAAAAGTTGCGCCTTCACCCTCGTGGAGCATTTATGAAAGAATCACAGAAGTCATGTAAAGATGAGAGCTGTAGAAATGCCAAAGAGTGTTAACTCATCCTATGAGAGCATCAAATAGTAGCATTTGATCAAATTAGGGAAATCAGAGAAGGCTTCCCTGAGGAAGCGATACTTGAGATCTGAAGGTTGACTAGGAGTTCACCTGTTGAATTGGAAGAGGAGGAGCATCTCAGTTGGGCAGGGCAGCCTGGGGCCCGAGAACATATCTATAATAGACAGAAACAGCAAAGGGTTACAATGAAGAATATGTAAAGTACTGTTACAGATCGACTAGAAGAGCACAAAGCAATCTCCTGAAAATAGGCAAAAGACACACAAAAATAATGGAAGGAAACATATGTGGCTGATAAACACATATAGAGATGTTCAGTCTAATTAGTGATCAGGGAACTTCAGATGTCATTTTACAGCATTGACTGGCAATGATTAAAAGGCTGACAACTTACATGTAGAATTAAAAAAAAAAAAATGACCCAAAAAACCAAGCTCATAGCTACAGAGAACAGATTGGTGGTTGCTTGGGAGTGAAAAGGAGTCACAGGTTACAGACTTCCAGTTATAAAATCAGTAAGTCCAGGGGATAGGATGTACAGGTGACTACAGTTAATAATACTGTATTGCATACTTGAAAGTTGCTAAGAGAGTAGACCCTAAAAGATCTCATCACAAGAAAGAAAATTCTGTAACTGTGTGTGGGGACAAATGTCAACTACACTTACTGTGGTGGTCATTTCACCATATATACAAATATTGAATCATTATGTTGTACACTCGAAACTACTCTAATGCTATAAGTCAAGTATACCTCAATAAAAAAAATAAACAGCTGACCATACCAAGTGTTGCAGAGAATATGGAACCATGGGGTCTTTTACACATGTCTGGTGGGGGTGTGAACCAGGGCAACCACTTTGGCAGTCAGCTTCCAAGTGCTTCCTAAAGCCAAACATAAAACCAACCCATAGATCCATCAATGCACACCAAGATATGTACCAAGGGGCGTGTGTAAGAATGTTCATGGCAGTACTATTTAATCAAAAACCAAGCAAACCAGGAAACAATGTGATTGGTGATCAACAGAAGAGTGCATAAGTAAACTACAGTATGTCCACACAATGGCATATTGAACATTAAACAGATGGACAACCATAACATGCAACAATATGGATAAACTCTAGTAATGTAATATTAAATAGAAAACAAGTCTCCAAATAATATAGTATGAACTATTATTATAAAGTCAAAACAGCTAGAATTACTTCTAGAAATATGTGCTGTATTTTACACACACACACACACACACACACACACACACACACACTCTCTAGAAACAGTAAGACAAGGGAATGGTAAACACAAGACTCAGGATGATGGTTGGTAACCAGGATGATGAGATGTGAGGTCACCAGATGGTTTGCTGTAGATTGTTTGCTTTTGTTTTGGTCAGTGGGATTATGAGTGCTCATGACATTGCAAAAAATTACTTATCAACCTAAAGAAATAAATAAGTAAATAAGCCATCCTATATCTGAGCAATGATGACAGTGAGTCATTAAGTGAAGATTATGATTGATACAATTCTGCTTCTCTGAGATTAGAAAAAAAAAAAAAGTCATGTACTTGGGGGAGGGGATGAGAAAAAGCCACATGCCTGAGAGAGGAGTGTGTGAGGTAAGGGATGGGGCTCAGGTGAGAGGTAGGGGAGAGAGCTATGTAGGATCTCATAGGGCCTGTTAATGACTTGGATTTAACGGGGTGGTATGATGACACGGTCTTTATATTTCAAAGGTCTCATTCTGGCTGCATCGTGGGTATTTTATTAGTGGTGGTCAGAGAGAATATGGGGAAGGCTGGTTGGGAGGCTGTATCGACTGTAGGTAAGAGGTGATGGTAGCATGGATTAAGATGAGATAATGAGAGAAGCAGGTGAATTTAAATAACAGTAAGTAAAAACTGATAATTTTCGATAGAATATGGGGCATGAGAGTCAATGATGATGCCTCCATTTTATTTGTGAAGGAGGTGGATGGTGGGCTATTTACTGAGAAGAAAGTGAGTTTAGTTTTGACTATGTTGGATTTGGATGCTTTTGAGATATGCCAGTGGGCAGCTGGATATTGGGCTCCATAACTTCCATGGGATCTGAGTTAGCTGAGGATGTACAAGGGAGTCATGGATATGTGGGTGGGGATTAAAGTTGTGGAAGTTGATAAGATTACCTAGAAAGAAACAGTGTAGTGAGAAGAAAGCTGTTGTAAAAACAAAATTTAAGTAGACAATTAAATTAAAGCAGGCCACACATATCCTATGATGAAAGTGTACCATGAATCTAAGATTATGATTAATCTAGTTTAAAAAAATCAGGGTCTAAGAAACAAAACATATGAATATATGGGAGGGGAGAAAAAAGAGAGAGTGAAACAAACCATAAGATACTTTTTTTTTTTAATATTTTTTTAACGTTTATTTATTTTTGAGACAGAGGCAGAGCATGAACGGGGGAGGGTCAGAGAGAGAGGGAGACACAGAATCTGAAACAGGCTCCAGGCTCTGGGCCATCATCAGCCCAGAGCCCGACGCGGGGCTCGAACGCACAGACTATGAGATCGTGACCTGAGCTGAAGTCGGACGCTTAACCGACTGAGCCACCCAGGCGCCCAAGATACTTTTTACCATAGAGAACAAACTGAGGGTTGAGAGGGAGTGGGTGGGGGTTGGGCGAGATGGGTGATGAATGACAGGTATGAAGGAGGGTACTTGTCATGATGAGCACTGGGTATTGTAGGTAAAGGATGAATCACTGAATTCTATTCCTGAAACCAATATTGCATTGTATGTTAACTAACTAGAATTTAAATAAAAAATTGAAAAAGAAAATCAAGGTCTAGCATTTGGAGAGATCTTGACTTTTCCAGGAGGGAAAGAAAGCCAGTCGGCCTAGGGTACAGAGGGGTGTGGGTGGTGGGAGGTGAGGTGGGCTGCGGAAGGAGATAGGGGATAGATCATCCAGCATGTCATAGAGCATGTTCAGGATTTGGTCTTTATTCTGGAAATATTAAGAAAGATTTAAAGCTTTACAATTTTTGTTTCAACTTAACGTTTTTAATTATTTATGTTTGCTTTTAAATCAACCTTATTAAGGTATATTATAACTTACATACCATAACATTTTGTATTTTATTATTTATCTATTTATTTGCACCCATTTTACATGTACACTTTGGTGAGATTTCACAGGTATATATTCCCATGTAACCACTACTGCAATCAAGATATAGAACATTTCCATCACTGTCCACCCTGCCGATTTCTCTTGTGCACCATTTGGAATCACGGATGCCCTTCCCCCATGCTAACCCCAGGTAACCACTGATGTCTTTTCTGTTATTAAGCACTAGCTTTGCTTATTCTGGAATTCATGTAAATGGAATCATGCAGCGTGCTCTTTTGTGTATGGCTTTGTTCCCACTTATCAAAATGTTTTTTAGATTCATCCACACTATTGCAAGTATCAGAGGTTCATTCTTTTTATTGCAAGTATCCCACTGGGTGGCTATGCCATAGATTAAGTAACCCACTCACTGATTGTTGGGCATTTGCATTTTTTTTCCAGGCTTTGCTATTATGTAGAAAGCTGCTATTAATATTCATGTATGTCTTCACGTGAACACATGTATGTATCTTGGATACATATCTATGACTGACATTTCTGGGTGCTAAGGTAAATGTAAACTTTACAAGGAACTGCCAAGAGTTTGCCAAAGTAGTTACATCATTTTCCGCTTCCATCAGCAACCTATGAGATTTTCAGTTGCCACATGTCTTTGCCAATACTTGATATTGTCCATCTTCTGAATTTTAGCCTTTCTACTTGGTGTGATATGGCATAGGTCAGTGGTTTTACTTTGTATAGCTCTGATGACTAATACTGTTAAGTGTCTTCTGGGAAGTGTCTGCTCAACTATTCCGTCCATTATTTATTTCATTGACGTCTCTGTCTTTTACTGAGTCATAGAAATTCCATATGTATTCTGCACAAGAGTCTTCTGTCATGTATATCTTTAGTTTTCTGCCAATCTGTGGATTGTATCTTTTCCATTTTCAAACTTTTTAACAGGGTTCACTTAAGAACAGAAATTTGTAAATTTGATGAAATTCGATTAAGGTATTTTCTTAGAAGTGTTGTAGTTTCAGCTTTTACACTTAGCTTTATGACACATGTTGAGTTAATATTTGTGAATGGTGTGAGGTCAGGGTTGAGGTTCATTAAAAAAAAAAAGGATATTTAGTTGTTCTAGCACCACTGTTGAGAAAACTATCCTTTCCCACTCAATTATATTTCTATCTGTGTCAAAAATTAATTGGCTATATATGGATGGATCTATTTCTGCATTCTTTATTCTGTACCAGTGATCCATATATATAGAAATATGATAGATCACACTGTTTAGATTACTGTGGCTTTATAAGTCTTGAAATCAGTTAGTGTAAGTCTTCTAAATATTATAGTTTTTGAAAAAATTGTTTTGTTATTCCAGGTCCTTTGAATTTTCATACATTTTTTTTGACATCTAAAAATTTTTATTATTTTAAAATTTTCTGATTAAAAAATTGTTTTAATGTTTATTTTTGAAGGAGAGAGAGAGAGAGACAGAGCATAGTGGGGGAGGGGCAGAGAGAGAGGGACACACAGAATCCAAAGCGGGCTCCAGGCTCTGAGCTGTCAGCCCTGAGCCCGATGCACGGACCACCAGATCCAAAGTCGGACCTGAGCCAAAGTCGGACACTTAACTAACTGAGTCACCCAGGTGCCTCTTAATTTTCTAATTTTTAAATTTCTAAAAGAAATTATGGTAAATTTCACATTACATAAAATTTACCACCTTAATTATTTTTGCCTTTCATTTCTTTTTTTTTTATTCAAGTATAATTAACATGCAGTGTTATATACATCACTCAGTGCTTATCATGGTAAGTGTATACTTAATCCCCTTCACCTATTTCCCCCAGTCCCCCTAGCCACCTCCCCTCTGGCAACCACCAATTTGTTCTCTGTATTTAAGAGTCTGTTTTTTTGTATGTCCTTTTTTTTTCTTTATTTGCTCACTTGTTCTGTTTCTTAAATTCCACATATGAGTGAAATTATATGATATTTGTCTTTCTCTGACTGACTTATTTCACTTAGCGTTATACTCTCTAGTTCCATCCATGTTGTTGCAAATGGCAAGATTTCATTCTTTTATGGCTAATATTCCATTATACAAATACATTTTAAAATCAGGTTGTAAAAAATCCAGCTTGGATTTTGTTTGGGATTGCTTTGCATCCATAGATAAATTGGGGGGAAAAGTCCTATCTTAACACTGGCTCTTCCACTGAATGAACATCATATATTTCTACATTTAGAGGCCTTCTTTAATTTATTTCAGCCATGTCGTATACTTTTTAGCATTTAAGACTTGCCCAAATGTTGTTAAATTTATTCCTAAATATTTTGTATTTTTATGCTGTTGTGAATGGTGTTTTAAAAATTTCAATTTCATATTATCCTTGTTACCAGAAAATGTACAATTGATTTTTGTATGTTGACCTTGTATCCTGTGACTTTGCTAAATTAATATATTATTAGTTAAACATTTGAAACATTTTCAAGAATTTGTTTGAATTTGAACTTTTCATCTGGGCTGCCAAATCATTGACATAAAGTTGTGCACAATATTTTCTCATCCTTTTAATGAGATGGCTTTGTCTGTAGGATTTGTAGTGATGTCCTTTTTTTTCACAAATCATATTGGTTATTCGTATCTTTCATATTTACCCCCATTTCTTTATCACTGGTTTTCATTAATTGGATTATATTGCACTTTTATATTGTTTTTTTGTATTTATCCTGCTTTGGATTAACTAAGTCTTTTGGCTTTGTGCATTCATAGTTTTCATTAAACTTGGAAAAAATTGATCATTATTTCTTCAAATAATTTTCTGCTCTCCATATTATTGCAGGACTCTAATTATCTAGTAACTGCTTGATATTATTCACCAGGTCATTGAGGCTCTGTTCATTTTTTTCAGCTTTTATTTTTATTTTCTCTACCCTTCAGTTTGGGTAGTTTCTATTGCTATTGTAAAGTTCACTGCTTTTTTTCTTTTGTGGTATCTAATCTACTGTTTAAATGCCAGTGTGATGTTTTTATTTAGGGTAACATATTTTTCAATTATGCAACTTATATTTCATTCTTTTAAAATATTTCCTTTAGGGGCATCTGGGTGGCTCAGTCGGTTAAACATCCGACTTCGGCTCAGGTCATGATCTCGTGGTTTGTGAGTTTGAGCCCTGTGTCAGGCTCCGTGCTGACAGCTCGGAGCCTGGAACCTGCTTCGGATTCTGTGTCTCCCTCTCTCTCTGCCCCTCCCCTGCTCATGCTCTGTCTTTTTCTGTCTCAAAAATAAATAATAAAAAAAAAACCATTATAAAATATTTCCTTTAGTCTTCCTTGAGTTTATGTATTTCTTTAAAATCTTGTGCATAGTTATATAGGTATTTAAAAATCTTTGTCAGCTTAGGGGTGCCTGGGTAGCTCAGTTGGTTAGTGTTTGACTCTTGGTTTGGGCTCAGGTCATGATGTCACGGTTCCTGGGTTTGAGCCCCTCATCAGCTGACAGTGAGGAACCTGCTTGGGGCTCTCTCTCTCTCCTCTCTCTCTGCCCTCTCCCACTTTTGCTTTCTCTATCTTAGAATAAATAAATAAAAACTTAAAAAAAATTTTTTTTTGTCAGCTTGTTTTGCCATCTCTGTTATTTCTAGACCTCTTTCTTTGGTTTGACTTTTCTCCCAAATAGTTTTCTCATATATAATAGTTCTTTCCCCCACTTCCCCCCCGCCGCCCAATGTTTATTTATTTTTGAGAGACAGAGCTTGAGCAGGAGACAGAGAGAGAGACACACAGAATCCAATGCAGGCTCCAGGCTCCGAGCTCTCAGCACAGAGCCCGATGTGGGGCTCGATCTCACGAACCATGAGATCAAGATCTGAGCTGAAGTTGGATGCTAACCGACTGAGCCACCCAGACACCCCTCATTTTTAATAGTTCTTGACTAGATGTTGGATATTTAGGATAGAATGTCAAGTTTCTGGATTTTGTTGTTATCATATATAGATTGTGAAATTTGTTTTGACTTGCAGTTTTCAATTTCTTATAAATCAAGATTGGAGGGGCCAACATGGCAGAGAAGGAGGGGGATCCATACTTCCCATGTCTCTCAAACAAAGAAGGGTTGAAGCCAAAGGACTTTGAACCCCAAAAGGAAAAGAGGAAAAGAGACTGAGTCTACCAGGGAGACACTGGGACAACCTAATGGGCCATATGTGGGTGATGGCAAACTGGGGGAGAAAAAATGGGCTGCATAGGCACGGAGGGGAGGGATCCCCTTCTGCGGAGAGACAAAGGGAAGAGAAAGAGCGTCTGGGGAAGTGTAGGACTGTATCTGGACAAGAGAAAAACCTCTGACTGGGACTGAAAGGGATCCCATCTCTAACTGCTGGGCTTTCTCCGGACTGGGGCCATCTGTTCTGTTTGCGCACCTGGGGAGGAGGGGAGTCAACCCTGGGCTCAGTAGCTAGGTCAGGGGTGCAGTCCACAGTAGGAGAAAGCAGTCCCCTCCCCTAGAGTTCTGCGGCACAGGACAAAACCAGCCAGGGACCACATATCCGGTGGCAGAGAGAGGCGCTTCCCCA
The DNA here is from genome assembly GCF_018350215.1 of Panthera leo. Taxonomy (NCBI): domain Eukaryota; kingdom Metazoa; phylum Chordata; class Mammalia; order Carnivora; family Felidae; genus Panthera; species Panthera leo. Next base: position 45,167,601 of record NC_056682.1, read on the forward strand.
GTGCCAGGGTGCGTGGAGCCAGTTTAAATCTCAGCCAAGCGCCAGGGCACAGGAGTCAGCGGAGCAAAACAGACCGCTTTGTCTGTGCCCACGGCACAGTGAGGACAGCTCGAAAGGAGTGATTTAGGACACCGGGTCCGTGGAGAAGAGACTGGGAGGTCACCATTATTCTCCCCACCACCACCACCAAGGCGGGGCCTCAGGAATCGGACAAGGGGGCCCACAGTGGAGGTGGGACCTGCCTACATCAGACCACGTGACTCCGCACTGGGTAGCTGTGTATCTACTGGAGCGGGATAGATGCTGAGGAACCAGACAGCCCCCTCCTCCAGGCCAGCACTGTTGCACTGCCTGGATTAATTCTAGGACAATTCTTGTTTTTTTAGGTATATTCTTCCTTCCTTTTCTCCTTCCTATCTCTTCCCTCCTCTAGGCTGGTTACTTTGGTTGTTGGTTTTTTTAAGCAGACATATTTAATCCATTCTCTTGATAAATGTTCTACACCTCCTTCTTTACTTTCTTTTCTCTCTTTGGATTAAGCCATTTAGTTCCTCTGCCGGGTCAATGTTTATTTTTTCTTCTTCCTTACCCCTGTCATATCTCTCTTTGTATGTGCTCTTCCATCAGCACTACCTCCACCCTGTTCTTTACTTGTGCTGGTGTTTCTGGTTTTTTGGCTTTTGGATTTTTTGTTGGTTTGTTTGTTCATTCGTTTGTTTGTTAGTTTTATTTGTTTGTGTGTTTTTGTTTCCTGTTTGTTTGTCTGCTTGTTTTCCTTTCCAGGGCTACTTGGAGGAATAAATCAAAGCGTACCTGGTGGAGGGTCCAAAACATCACTATGAGGAGGGAAGTAAAATAACTAAAGCCACAACAACAGAGAGCAAGTAACGCTCTCCAAAAAAACACCTCCTGAAGGGCAGGCCCTGGACAGTGTATGACCTCCTTTTAATACAGCAGTGCTCACAGGTGCAGAGCACATAACAAACTTTAAAGACTCATAAGGGACAGAAAGCTAGCCAAAATGACGAAACAGAAGAATTTTCCTCAAAAGAAATTCCAGGAAGAAGTGACAGCTAAAGAATTGATCAAAACAGATATAAGCAATATAACTGAACAAGAATTTAGAATAATAGCCATAAGATTAATCGCTGGGCTTGAGAAAAGCATAGAAGACAGCAGAGAATCTATTGTTGCAGAGATCAACAAATTAAAAAATAGTCATGATGAATTAAAAAATGCTATAAATGAGGTTCAAAATAAAATGGCAGTGGCCACAGCACAGACTGAAGAAGCAGAGGGGAGAATAGGTGAATTAGAAGATAAAATTATGAAAAAAGAGGAAGCTGAGAAAACGAGAGATAAAAAAATCCAGGATCACGAGGGAAGAATTAGAGAACTAAGTGATTCAATCAAATGGAACAATATCCGTATCACAGGAATTTCAGAAGAAGAAGAGAGAGAAAGGGGCTGAAAGTGTACTTGAACAAATCATAGCTGAGAACTTCCCCAATCTGGGGAAGGAAACAGACTTTGAAATCCAAGAGGCACAGAGAACTCCCTTCAGACATAACTTGAATCGATCTTCTGCAAGACATATCATAGTGAAACTGGCAAAATACAAGAATACAGAGAGAATTCTGAAAGCAGCTAGGGATAAATGGGCCTCAACATACACAGGCAGACACATAAGGGGTAGTAGCATACCTATCTACTGAAACTTGCCAGGCTAGAAAGGAATGGCAGGAAATCTTCAATGTGATGAACAGGAAAAATATGCAGCTGAGAATCCTTTATCCAGCAAGTCTGTCATTCAGAATAGAAGGAGAGATAAAGGTTTTCCCAAACAAACAAAAACTGAAGGAATTCATCACCACTTAACCAGCCCTACAAAAGATCCTAAGGGGGATTCTGTGAGTGAAATGTTGCAAGGACCACAAAGTACCAGAGACATCACTACAAGCATGAAACCCACAGACATCACAATAACTCTAAACTCATATCTTTCAATAATAACACTGAATGTAAACGGACTAAATGCTCCAACCAAAAGACAAAGGGTATCAGAATGGATAAAAAAATAAGACCCATCTATTTGCTGCCTACAAGAGACCAATTTTAGACCTGAGGACACCTTCAGATTGAAAGTGAGGGGATGGAGAGCTAACTATCATGCTACTGGAAGTCAAAAGAAAGCTGGAGTAGCCATACTTATATCAGACAAACTAGACTTTAAATTAAAGGTTGTAACAAGAGATGAAGAAGGGCATTATATAATAATTACAGGGTCTATTCATCAGGAAGAGCTAACAATTATAAATGTCTATGCACCAATTTCGAAGCACCCAAATATATAAAATAATTAACCACAAACATAAGCAATCTTATTGGCAAGAATGTGGTAATTGCAGGGGACTTGAATACTCCACTTGCAACAATGGACAGATCATCTAGATAGAAAATCAGTAAAGTAACAATGGCTCTGAATGATACACTGGACCAAATGGACCTAACAGATATATTTAGAACTCTACATCCTAAAGCAGCAGAATATACTTTTTCTCCAGTACACATGGAACATTCTCCAAGATAGAGCACATACTGGGTCACAAAACAGCCCTAAATAAATACAAAAGAACTGAGATCATACCATACAGACTTTCAGGTCACAATGCTATGAAACTTGAAATCAACCACAGGAAAAAGTCTGAAAAATCTCCAAAAGCATGGATGTTAAAGAACATCTTACTAAAGAATGAGTGGGACAACCAGGCAATTAGAGAAGAAATTTAAAAATATAGGGAAACAAATGAAAATGAAAACACAACAATCCAAACCCTTTGGGATGCAGCAAAGGCAGTCCTAAGAGGAAATTATATTGCAATCCAGGCCTATCTCAAGAAACAAGAAAAATCCCCAATACAAAATGTAACAGCACACCTAAAGAAACTAGAGGCAGAACAGCAAAGACACTCAAAACCCAGCAGCAGAAGAAAAATAATAAATATCAGGGCAGAAATAAACAATATATAGTCCAAAAAAAAAAAAAAAACCCCACAAGACAGAGCAGATCAATGAAAATAAGAGTTGGTTTTTTCAAAAAATAAAGTGATAAACCTCTAGCCAGCCTTCTCAAAAAGAAGAGTGAGGACCCAAATAGATAAAATCACAAATGAAAATGGATTTTTTACAACCAATCCCTCAGAAATACAAGCAATTAGCAGGGAATACTATGAAAAATTATATGCTGACAAACTAGACAACTTGGAAGAAATGGACAAATTCCTAAACACCCACACACTACCAAAACTCAAACGGGAAGAAATAGAAAATTTGAACAGACCCATAACTAGTGAATAAATGGAATCGGTTATCAAAAATCTCCCAACAAATAAGAGTCCTGGACCAGATGGCTTCCCTGGGGAATTCTACCAGACATTTAAAGCACAGTTAATACCTATCCTTCTCAAGCTGTTCCAAAAAATAGAAATGGAAGGAAAACTTCCGGACTCATTCTATGAAGCCAGCATTACTTTGATTCCCAAACCAGACATAGACCCAGAAATAAAAGAGAACTACAGGCCAATATCCCTGACGATTATGGATGCAAAAATTCTCAGCAAGATACTAGCAAATCGAATTCAACAGCATATAAAAAGAATTATTCACCATGATCAAGTGGGATTCATTCCTGGGCTGCAGGGCTGGTTCAATATTCACAAATCAATCAATGTGATACATCACATAAATAAAAGAAAGGATAAGAACCACATGATCCTGTCAATAGATGCAGAAAGATAATGTGATAAAATACAGCATCCCTTCTTAATAAAAACTCTTGAGAAAATTGGGATAGAAGGAACATACTTAAACATCATAAAAGCCATTTATGAAAAGCCCACAGCTAGTATCATCCTCAATGGGGAAAAACTGGGAGCTTTCCCCCGGAGATCAGGAACACAACAGGGATGTCCACTTTCAGTTAGAGAAGGACAGATATCATGTTTTCACTCGTATGTGGATCTTGAGAAACTGAACAGAAGACCATGGGGGAAGGGAAGGGGAAAAAAATAGTTACAAACAGAGAGGGAGGGAGGCAAACCATAAGAGACTCTTAAGTACAGAGAACAAACTGAGAGTTGATGGAGGATGGGGGAGAGGGGAAAGTGGGCGATGGGCACTGGGTGTTGGGATGAGCACTGGGTGTTGTATGGAAGCCAATTTGACAACAAATTATATTTAAAAAATTCTTATAAATCAGCTAGTTCCACTAAAGCTTATTTTTAAGCTTTGTTAGGTTAGGTTTAGAGTAGCCTTAACTCCAGGGTTAGCCTATTTATGTTTATTTGGTGTGACCTTTTTGGAATCTCTGCTGAGTACCCTGCATGTTCAACAAAGTCTTGGCAGTCTGGTTGATTAGAACTTGAGCATATCTCAGCCTTTTTTGGGCTCTGGGGATTGTTAAGCTTGTGGCCTCACCTTAGTATCCAGCCAAAGACTCAAGGGAATCTCTTTTTCTGTGTAGCTCGCTCTTCTCTTGACGGTTTGCCCTGTAAATTCAAGTTACCTTTGCTTCCTCAACTTTGATTTTTGTCTCATCAACTCAGTGAGTCTACGGTTTTCTGCTATTATTTTTCTTCTCTTTAATGTAATCCAGAAGGTACCCTCTGTCAAAAGTTGGGGTGATAGGCTCACCTTGTTTTTCTGTTTTACAATCTCAGGGATTGTAATCCTATGCTGCCTACTTTCAGATGTTTGAAATCAGTTTTAAATGCAATATTTCCAATTGTCTAGTTGTTTATTGTAGGTGGGCAAATCCAACTCCAGTAATTCAATGCAGTTAGAAGCAGAAGTCAAGTGTTTAGAATTCTGAGACTAGATAGTAGAACCTGAGCCTATGAAGCGAGGAGCAGCCAGACACAAAGGCAGAAATGTGAAAGAGTTTTGTGTCATAGAAACCAAGGAAGGAAAGGAAAGCCTTTTAAGAAAAGAAGAGTTGTACAACTCTGTGGAATATTTTGAGGGGGTCAAATAAAATTTAGACTAAAAAGTAGCCTTGAATCCAGTAACTTGGAAACCACTGGTGGTTTTATAGAGATCTGTTTCCAAGGAACAGATTGGAAACTAGATGGTTCTGGAGGAAGGGAATGAGTGGTAGTTGAGTTTACTGGTTAGAGTAACACTAGTTCTTGCAACAAATAAAATCCAAAATTTCAGCACCTGGAACAGTGGTGTTTCTGGATGTCCCTGGCCATTGGGCAACTTTCTCTCATGATAGGATTCAAGGATTCAGTCTCATTTCTTTTTCTTTTTCTTTTTTTTTTTTGACAGCGTCATCCCCTAGTGGGACCTCATCATTGCAGTTGTCTGCATCTAACTGGTTATTAGGGGAAGCAGCACCGGGAAAGCTACTTCCTAAAACCTTTGCCTCGAAGTTACACCCAACTTTTGCTCCTTTTTCATTGGTAGAACTAATGACGTGGCCATACCTAGATGCAAGGAAGCCTGGAAATAGAGCCTGGGCCGCCACCATGCTCTATAATTAGAAGAGGGGTATGACATTTGTAGGGCAACAAGCCATCTCTGCCACGGTAGAGATAATGCTTTTGAGAAGTTTGCTTTGAGTGGCAGGAGAGCGTTTGGCTCAAAGCTGGATAGACGTGAGAGGTTAATCTGAAAGATTGGGGCATGTTTTCAAGCCACTGGGAGTGCTCCAAGTCAAGAGAGAGGTTAAACATACAAGAAAGGGAGAAACAGAATGAATATGAAAAAAAGGCAAGGTAGAAGAGTAGGATATGTAAAGCTCAAATACCAGGACTGGTCTCAGGGAGGGTGAACAGCGGTTCTGTTGTATCGAAAGGGGAGACTAGGGGAAGGCATAGGCAGGTTTTATGATTAGTTAATGTCAACACAGGGAGTTCCTCTCTGCTGGTGCCTATTTTTTTCTAGGAAATAGGAGGTAAATTAAGGAGGACGTGTGGGACATGGGAAGTTTGAGGTGAGTAAAGATTTAGAATTATTGCTGCCTTGCTCAGTCTTATTGTACAGTAGATGCTCTATAAATGTTTTTTGAGTATTGATGTATGCATTGCCTTTCCCAAGATTTTTAGGGCACCATCTAGGGATTGTTATGAATAAACAAGGGCTCCTTCCTTCTGCCTCTGAGCAGGCAACAAACTCTTGCTGTGAATCTAGGTGCCATTGGCTGGAATGAATTATAAGGGAAGCCCATCTTTTTTTTTGACCACACCTGGAGGAACTTGGTCACTGAATTCCTAAAGAATCTTGTTACATAAATTACTCCTCTGACCTGGAGCGCATGGAAATATTTTCACCTGCTGCCAACAGCTGCAAAGCCCCTGGTTTCAGGATGGAGGTGGGAGGCAGTGGGTTTTGAAGGGTGTCGAGTATCCAGTAGGCTGTCTGGCCTCCCTGAGCCACCCATAGAAGCCCTCGCCTTCCCCTCTCCTATCCTTTTCTGTTGCCTCCAGAGTAGAGAAAACCAGACCTCAGAGTTAACAGGCACCTGTTTCCTGCTGCATGTATTTAGGATTAGGTCATGAACCTGAAATGAATGAAATGAAAGGTGGGCGCTGTGCCAGAAAATACTGAATTTACAAAGCGAGCGTGCTTGTGTTCAAGCCCTCAGAAGATGGACTCTCCGCCCACCCTCCTCCCCACCACGGGTCCCTTCCCTCTCCACCTCCTGCGCCCTGTCGCCCACTTGTCCCAACCTCTTACTCTTTCTCCCCATTTGGCTTCTCTCCCCGTGCCCTCCACAGCCCCCATTTCTCTTCCGTTCCCCGCTCTGACCCCGCAGAGCCTCGCGAGCTGGCGACCCTGCAGCCAAGGGCTCCCGCAGCCTTCCTGGAGCCTGCTGCTCCCTGTTATTTTCATTTCCCTGTAATTCGAGGGGACAGGTGAGATGTGCTTCAAAACACTGTAATCATATTTTAAATGGAAATGAAATGTGTGAATTAAATGTAAATTACAGTAGAATGGAAGGACAATCACTATTAGTTAAGGGCTGACACCTATTTTTGCAGACCTTTCCCAAACGCCACAACTTGTTTCCCCACATGTGTGATGAGAAGTTGTAATTATGTGGCAGCTGCTTCTGCAGTGGGGCTGATGCTGGTTACTGGATCATTTGTGCAAGGGGGTCTGGGTGCCGGGCCGCGGATGTATTTTAAATAGATACGGACTGCTGTTGGTACTATAAAATTACCCAGAAGAAATGATATTTTTATGCGAGGGCCGTGAAAAGAAACCTTTTTTTGTTGTTGTTTTGTTTTCCCCTTGGAAAGGTGAGGCGGTAATAGAAAGGGACACTTTTATATAGTCAATTTATTTACGGATTCTCCATTTGCTTTTATATTGGAAAAATATGTGCTGTGCCAATGGGTTGCAATTTGGCTCTCAATCTTGGCCTGCCTCCCTCCCACCTAGTGCAGAATGCCTTGGTGCTTCCTAGGGGAGCCCACGGTCCTCCTGTACGACCATTACTGGAGCATTTTTCAAGACAGGATCAGCCCTTTGCTATAATTCCTTGGATGATGAAGGTAATAATTTTATTATCTATCTACCCAAAGCCATGACAAACAGCAAAAAAGATTTAAAAAGAAAATCATTTAATCCCCATCAATCCAGTCTTTTGTTTTGCTTTATGTGGGCACAATGACTGGTTGAGTGTGTTTTAAAACTTTCTGAGCCGTTTCTGTGGTGTGTTGCAGAACTTTCAGAGGTAAGGGCCGATCTGGATGAAATAGATAAAGTTAGAAGCAGCAAGGGGCGATCAGTAAATGCATTAAAAAGGGATCTATTTACATGTTCATTGTTGATTCTAACTCCTGTTTGCCTCAAGTAAATTCCTCGTTCTCCGTGGGAGCAGTCAGCAGATAATATATGTTGAATAATCACGTGTGTCACTGAAATTTACCAATCTTGCATTTTTCGGGCAACAGAGATGCAAGCTCAGTCAATATTTAGTTCTTAGGGACACTGGTGATTAAGGTGTAACGTCTGGCTTGAGATTAGCAAAGGGTCCATCTTGAAGATTCTCTGGCATCTGGCCAATCCCCACCTCTGCCCCTGGCCTCCTCTTCCATGGTCTCTCGTAGGCCACTGCCAAGGGCTCCAGAACAGCCCAGCACCTCGCTGGGCTCCACCTCGCTGCCTGAGCTCACATTGTAAATGCAGCTCTGACCGTGTCACTGGCTGCCCTGGTGAGAACCCTCGGGGGCCTTGGTGAGACAGAGTCAGGGGTCCGCGATGTAGCCACACATGTAGTCAAGTGTCCCTGATGTAGCTCCCAATACTCCAGGCCCTTTCCCTCTGCTTCCAACCAATTCTTCTTTGAAGGTCTGCTCCCAAGTTCTCTGCCTGGTAATCCCACTTACCCTTTAAAGTTTCTCTTAGAATTCTCCTTGGGGGAAAAGCTTTCCCAAAGCTCCTGAAGACCAAACCAAGTGCTTTGGTGGCTGTGTCCAGGCATGCTGTGCTCACCACACTGAATTATTACTGACTTTATACACACCTACCTCTAGATTAACACCCAAATAAATGCCTGGCACAGCTTGACAGTAAACCTCTTGGGTGGTGGCTGCTTCTCTTTGCAAAGTTGAGGGGCTAAAATAAATAAACTTGACTATAGGCCAATTTTTGAATTCCTCGACAGTGTCTTCTTTTGCTGACATTATCCATCTTCCTTTTAAAATAAAACATAAAACGGCTGTATACAACAAAATGTAAACCACATCAAGTGTCTTCCTTTTGATTGCATTATGTCTACCACCACCTTGTTTATGTTCGTGTGGAAATAAAATTAGTTGGCAGCATGTGTTCTAAATGCAAATCTGATCATGGCACTTGCTCCTCTGTCTTCTGGCTTGCTGATACAAAGGGTGGTTGGGATGAGCAGAAAGGTCAAAAGGGAATTTATAGATATTTTATAATATCTATATTTTATGTTATAATATCTTATTTTATTATATTTTATAATATATAGCTTTGTAAATATTTGATTATATTTTATAATATATAAATATGTAAATATTTTATCATATTTTGTAATATATATAAACATAAATATTTTATTATATTTTATAATATATTTTATAATATCTATATTATAGATATAGATATTTATAGATATTTTATATCTATTTATTTGCTAGTGTCTTTTGTTTTATTTAGTTTTTATTATCATTTTTATTTTAGAGACAGTGAGAGTGACAGGAGGGGAGAGGGACAGAGGTAGAGAGAATCTTAAGCAGGCTTCATGTTCAGCATGGAGCCCAGTGTGGGGCTTGATCCCACAACCCTGAATCATGACCTGAGCCAAAATGAAGAGTTGGATGCTCATCCGACTGAGCCACCCAGGCGCCCCTATGCTGTGATTTATAAAAAGAAATACATATTTGATGTTCATTCTGTTTCTGGCACAGAGCTCCTAAAGCCCTTAGAATTTGTCTTTTGTTATGCTGATGAGGGGACATCTAGACTGCACCTAAGGATGGGGTCTGGTTGCCAGGATAGTCAACTTGGTGATTAGAGGGCTGCAACTTTCAGTACTACCCTTGAATTTCTGGGAGGAGTAAGGGGCTGGAGATTGAGTTCCATCATCAGTTCCATCACCAATGACTTAACTGATTGTGGCTATGTAATGAAGCCTTCGTAAGAACCCAAAGGACAGGGTTCAGAGAACTTCCAGGTTGGTGAACACGTAGAGGTGCTGGGAGAGTGCACACCTAGAGAAGGCATGAAGATCTGCTCTCTTCCCTCATACCTCGCCCTATGCCCCTCTTCCATCTGGCAGTTCCTGAGTTATATCCTTTTATAATACACTGGTAATCTAGTAACTAAAATATTTCTCTGAGTTCTGTGAGCCACTCTAACAAATTAATCAAATGCAAGGAGGCTATCATTGGAACCTCCAATCTATAGCCATTGGATCAAAAGCACAGGTGACAACCTGGACTTGTGAGTGGCATCTGAAGTGGGGAGATGGGCAGTCTTCTAGGACTAAACCCTTTCCTATGGGATCTGACACCATGTCTAGGTAGATAGTGTCAGAATTGAGTTGGATTGTAGGACACTCAACTGGTGTCACAGAATTGCTTGGTGGTGAAGAACCCCGTACGTTGTACTGGTGATGAGAATCATCACATAGTGAAAAGGAAAGAGTAGATGTTTCTGGAGATCCCTTCAAGCCCACTTCTGTTCTATAAAATAGAGAAGGCATTAGTATTCCCACCATAAAAATGAGGAAACTTATTCAGAGGGCCGGTACCAATCAGAGAAATGGAGGCAAAGAGAAATTAGGTGGTATGTTCAGAGTAAGAGTTAGTAACAGAGTTAGCCAGAAGCCCCGGAGCTGATGAGGTTCCCTGCAGTACCTGGAGTTCTCGTAGGCTGTGGCATGCCTAACAGCTATCAAAGAAGCAAAGTTGTTTGGGGCCCAACAGATTTGGTGAGTATTCTAGAAGAACAATTATTCCTACACAATTTATTATTAAGAAGCCTGGATGTTTCCTCAGATGATAGTAATTCTGATTGAGATCTACCTGGGGTACCAGGATGAAGTGTGGTGGGGGTGAGAATAGCCCTTGCTTCTGACCGCACCCATGCCATAATGCCCATGTCAATCTCTGCATCAGAAAGTGAGTTGCCAAATGTCCTTCTGACCTGCACTAGAAGTTAAGAAGTTTCAACCAACCCCTGCCCCCTGCCCCCAGGAAAACTCAGCCACCAGATCAACCTCTTTCTATTAATATATCTAGACAGCCTCTACAAACCTGGGATTTATGCTGGTAACCTGGGTCTCGGGAGGGCCTAGCTCAATTTGTGCAGAAATTCCACCAACGGTGGAGAGTTGATTTAGTGTCAGAAAAGGGTGTTTGAAACAAGTGCATTTTCCTTTACGAGTCTTTTAACATCAGGAGAGAAATACAGCTGATTGCAATTGATTTGTATACGTGGCTCTTTGTGTGAAGTGTCACAGCATGTTTTATAGGAAGAGGGAAACAAAGAAGGAGAAGGGAGAGAAATCGCTCTCCTAGAAGATGCAGGACAGAGTGCAAGGAAGCACATCTTACAGAACACTGTTTGGCCCTCCCGGTGACAGGCATGGATCCCTGCTCCATCACCTACTTTCTGTGTGACCCTGGCAAGTCGCTTAAGGTCTCAAAGCCCTGGTTTCAACATCCGTGAAAGGGGAATAACAATAGTTCCTACCCCATAGGCTGTGGGGAAGGTGAAATCAGCTGGTGCGGCTGAAGGGAGAAGGGTAGTGCTTGCAATAAATGATAGCAAAAAGAAAAAGCACTTGGGGGCCTGGGTTGCTGTATACTCACCAAGTCAAGGCTTTCAGGAAGTCTTTCAGAAGTCAGTGGTTAAAGTCGCACTCACTCCTTTGGGACTGAATCTTCAAAAGTTGTGAACAGGCTTTCTGCCTCTTCCCCATGCCTCCCAACCCCAGTGGCTTTGTTCTCCTCCACTTCCTCTGCCTCTCTAAAAGCTACTTCCAGGAAAGGGCTTTATAAGAGCCCATTGTACTGAATGGACCATTCAGTTTAATGATCATTTAGAGTGTGTCACATATAGGAGAACACCGGAGCCCTTTATGGTTTGAGAAACACTCTCATGATGGCCCCTGGGGTGGCTCAGTTGGTTAAGCATCTGACTCTTGATTTTGGCTCAGGTCACGATCTCTTGGTTTGTGAGTTTCGAGCTTCGTGCTGACAGTATGGAGCGTGCTTGGGATTCTCTCTCTCTCCTTTTCTCTTTGCCCCTCACCCACTTGCTCTCTCTCATAAATAAACAAACTAAAAAAAACACCAAAAACCACTTTCATGCACATGACCTCATTTAATCATCTCAGCAATTCTATGAGATATACAGGTGGCCCCTGACATACTATGATTTGATTTTTCAGCTTGAGGAGGGTGTGAAAGCCATCACATTTATTAGAAACCAGACTTCAAATTTTGAGTTTTGGTCTTTTCCCCGGCTAGCCATCAGGCAGGATGATTCTTTCTGGTGATGCTGGGTGAGGCAGGGAGGCGCAGCCCCCAGTCAGCCATGTGATCACAAGGGTGGACTGACAACTATTCTGTTTCTCGCTTTCGGTACAGTGTTCAATCAATTACAGGAGATGTTCAACACTTTATTATAAACTAGGCTTTGTGTTAGGGGGTTTTGCTCAACTGTCGGCTAATGTCAGTGTATGGAGTATATTTAAAGTTGGCTAGGCTAAGCCCTGATGTTCAGTAGGTTAGGTGTATTAAATGTATTTCCCACTTCTGATATTTTCAACCTATTATGGGTTTATGGGGACATAACTCAATTGTCAGTCAAAGAAGATCCGTATAAGACAGGTGGTATTTATCCTATCGTAAAATGAAATATAGGCAGAGAAGAGTAACTTTTCAAAATTCATGTTTTTGTTCCTATATATAGTTTTAGGTATACATAAATGACTGACTAAAATTGCACAATTAATAAAGTAAGGATTTATGACTTGGTTTTGTTTTTCTGACTGAATTTTAGTATATTTTAAAAGAAAGAACATTAAAGCAAAGAAAAGACTAGTTGTGGAGTTTCAGCATACGTCAAAAATCAGGGAGTGGGAGTACTTTGTGGGCTAGGAGTCTTTTCCAATGTCTTTGCTGTAACATTGTACAGAAGCCTGGCAGTCTATGGGAAGGCCCAACTCTGCCCAAGGTATATAATAGCAAAAGTTTTGACTTTCTCTTGGCCTTAAGCTTTCTTAATGTGTCTGTATATTCCTTCACTATCTTCTCCACTAACGTGCCTGTGTTAGTTATCTACTGCTGTGTAACAAGTTACCCCCCAATGTAGCAACTTAAAAAAAAACATATTTATTATCTAATAGTTTCTGTGGGTCAGGAATCCAGGCACCACTTAGCTGACCCTCTGCTTCTTGGTCTCTCAGAAGGCTGCGATCAAGGTGTTGGCTGGGACTGTGGTCATCTTGAAGCTCAAAGTGGGGGTGGATTTACTTCCAAACTCATCAATGGTTGTTGGCAGAACTCAGTTCCTCAGTGGCTGTTGGCTGGGGTTGCCCTCAGTTCCTTCTTATATGAGTTTCCCCACAGGGAAGCTCATCCAAGTGAGAGAGAAAGAGAATGAACAAGATGGAACTCACAGCCTTTGTGAGGTTAATCTCTGAGGTGACATGCCATCACTTTTGCCGTACTCTATTCACTGGAAGTGAGTCATTAGGTCCAGTCCATACTCAAGAGAGTTTACAAAGGCCCACATACCAGGAGGTAGAGCTCGTCGGGTCATTCTAGAAGTCTGCCGAACCACAATGCCTTTGTAGGGACTGGAGCCAGCCCTCAGGACCAGAAACAGGCTCTAACAGCTTCCTTCTCTTATTTCTACTTTGAAATCAGTAGTATCTCCTCAACCTTTGTGGGAGCAGTTGTGAGGGTGTCCTCTTGAGCCAAGCCCCTAGGCAACTGACTTGATAGTGAAGCAAACTGAATTCAACCTAAGCAACTCATAACCAGTACCCGAAGCTGGGCTGTAATGAATGAGAACGAGCGCGCTTCAAGGTTGGGCAAGTCTTTTGATTCTTTGTTCTTTCCCTCACTCAAGTGGTTATGATATGTGAACCCAGAGGACAAACTTTCCCAAAACAGGGATAGAGAATCTCTTGTTTTGGCAGTACTGCCTCCTGCAAAGGTAGGGTGGGGTCAGAATCCGGGAGCACGGATGCCGCTGCCAGCTCCCAGTCCCCAGGCGGCGGTGTCTGCGAACAGAGGAGGTATGCCCTGGCTCGGCCGGTACGTCTGTCAAGGCAGCTCCAGGCTGCCTTGAAACAGAAGCCTGTTGTTTCCCAGGAATGTCAGGTCCCATGTGCGCAGAACCATGCCATTGCTTTGGCAAGTTCGTTTTATTTTCATTCATTTAATTGCCTCTCTCAGCTGTTTGTTTTATGAGGAGTTAGTTTCATTAGTCTACTAAGCCCACGTGCTAGCTCCGTGCGCTCAAACGTTGCGTGGACGTTGAGTTTTTCCCCAACTGGGTCTTGCAGAGAACATATATGACCCTAGCGTTGCCCTCTTGAAGTTGAGGCCTGGCATGGATTGCCTGGCATGGGGCCAGGAAGTTCATTAAGTCTTCATCTGAGTTGGTGTAACTTTCTTATGTAAAAGCCACTGACGGCTCCCTGTTTGCAGGAAATGCCAAGCTTGTTGGCGTGAATACAGGCCCTTCACAGCCTGGCCCGAGTCTGCCTCCCCACAGGCCTGTCCAGCTGCTTGTCTGGATCTCCTGTCCACACAACAGCTAGAATCCTAGCCTGCTTTCACGCTGTTTCTTTATTCATGCATTTCCCTCACTGTGGGATGAAGGCCCTCCCTCTCTGACCCCCTCTGCCCATCTCTGCGTGGCAATCTCCTCCTCATCTTCCAAGGCCCTGCTCAAACACTAGCTCTGCTTTGTAACTTTTCGGACCTCCTGCTTTCCTTTGGGTTAGAACTCGCGGGTCGATAGCAGCTGCCATCAGCACCCCACCCATTTCCCCTTGGCATTTACCACGTTTTGACACACCAGCCTGACTTCCCACTGCCAGCACCCGCAACTCTTTTTCTGGGGGCTTCCTTTGTCTGCCCACCCTGCCCAGGTGCAGGGTGGGTTGGAAATGTTGGGAGTTATGTCCCCAGAGCAGCCCACCCCCAATAACTGATGGGACTCAGTAGACAAACACCCCGGCTCCCTCACCCTTTGGGCAGGGCATTCCCGAGGCATTTCTCTACAGCAGCCCCTGGGGTCTCCCATGGAGCGAAGCTCCACTTGCCCACAGAAGCAACTGGTTGATAACACATCCCTTCATCCCTTCTCGGTTCCTTCCCCTTCCTTTCTCATTCCCCCCCTTCCCTATCACTGTTCACCCCCCGCCCCCACCCCAACAGCCAATAACGTCTTTGTACTTGAATGTTTGCTTCAGGGTCTGCTTCTGGGAATCCCAACTAATACAGAGCCCTTCATTTGTGTTTGGGCTCTGTCTACACATTTGTTACAGCCCATATTACAATGTATTGTGTGTTGCCATGGTGTCCTGTGTCCACCGTGACCTCCTTGAGGACAAGATCTCTGCCTTGTCCCTCTCCGCATCCCCCACACTGAGTGCAGTGTCGGGCCCACAAGCAGTGCTCAGACTTTTGCAGAGTTGATTGATTCTCTTTGCTCATTTTCCTGTTTTGTTTTGTTTTTTTATTTAATTTTTCTGTTTTCATAGCTGATGGAGTTTAGATCCTGTTTTTGAGCCAGAGGATGAAGTGGTCAGCCAGAGCATCTCAGCATCACTGTGGGCCCAGCCTCTCTTGTGGCCCTTTGTGTCAAGAAGTTTGCCCAGAGGGTTATGTAGCCAGGTGACAGAGCAGCCCTATGCTGGCCACTCTTTGACAGACTGCGAGATTGCATTTTGCATTTTGTGTGGTTGCACTGGTCTTAATTTGGTACAGACAGCATCTGTTCTCATTTCTTTTACCCGGACTCTGTAGTTGCAAATGAGAAATCGGGACGAGTGTAAATGAGATATTGGGAATAAAATCCCATGCTGCAAAGTGCTGAAGTCCCAGGAAAAGGAAGAAATATCTGCTGTGCTATCCTGGGATCACCTTAGATGCCTGCTGAGGTATACTCACATACGCTCCCTGGCCAAGTTTGGGACTTGGGGCAGAATTTCTCACCCCACCTGAGTGAAGAGTTGGAGGGCTGGGGAATGACACATTGGAAGGTTGAGTAAGATTCTCAGAAGAAAGTCTTTACTACAATATTATTATTATTATTATTATTATTATTATTATTATTATTATATTATTCTGTGATGACCTTATTCAGTTTTGTCTATAATTATTGCACTTTTTTTCAGGGTGAGAGAGGAAAAGGGACCAGGAAGTGCTCACCAGGTGGGGTATCACTCTCTTTTGTGTCAAGTACTTCTTTACAGAGGACAAAACCCCAACCACAGTGCAGGGAGCATTCTGTACCTATTGGCAGAGCTCCACAACTGACAGACAATGAATGGTCCCAGGTTGGCAAGCAGGCTGGGTGCCCCATCGTCTAGTTTCATCTGGTTGAGCTTGGTTTGGTTGGTGCTCCATTTGCCTCCAGGCCTTGAGAATGTTTCTGATGGGGCAGGAAGGTGATAATAAGGCCTCTTAGCACCACTGATTAGCCCCTCTTGCTTCTGTCCCCTTGGTTCCTGGGAAGTTAACACCTGTGGGCTTTTCCCTTGGAAGAAGCCCAACTGGGTCGTTCTTGCTGAAAGTAGATCCTTGATCCAGAGTGTCGTTTTTATTTTTCTTTTTTTAACAGCAGGTCTTTAATGCATTGTTATGACCTTGGGAACACTGCAAAATAGAATGGCATGGGGCATCAAGGGTATAAGACGGCCCAGAGTCTTTTCTTGAGAACTGTGCTTTGCTCTGACATATGTCTTGCTTAGTTAGTTTATTAGAATTAAGATATATTCCTTTATGAGTGAAAATATATGGTAGGATTTCTATTGACTATCCTTACTTGGCCAAATAAAAAGTTGGCAACAACCTTATCATTTCTAACATTCCCTTCAAAAATATATTTTTCATAGATTGGTGATACACAGAAGACAGTGGACAGATATAGAGGACTGATTAAATACTCCATGAGTCCTCATCTAAGCCTGATTTTTTTTTACTTTCTGTAGAAGAGTATACTTTGCCATCGATGCCTAGCTTTCCTTATCTGCAAGATGGGGGCGGAGACCAGGCCACCTAGCTTTATATAGATCAACTGAGAAGGTGATTAGGGTAAGAAAAATCCATGAGGAATGAGGTAGGCTGAGAAATGGCCTTCAAGAGATATCCACTTCCTAAGCCCTGGAACCTGTGATAGTTATCTTATGTGGAAAAAAAAATGGAGGGGGTGGGTGGGTATTTGCAGATGGGACTCAATTAAGGATCTTGAGAAGGGAAAACTGTCCTGGATTATCCAGGTGGCTCTAAACAAAATCACACACATCCTTATAAAAGGGAGGCGAAGGAGACTGCAGACACAGGAGAAGGAGATGTGAAAGCATAAAGCAGAGCAGAAAGAGATTTGAAGATAATGTCCTTGCAGATTAGAGTGATGTAGTCACAAGCCAAGGAATGCCAGAAACTACTAGAAGCTGTGAGAGGCAGGGAATGGATTCTCCCCAAGCACCTCTGGAGAGCATGGCCCTGGCCTTACTGACATCTTGATTTCAGCCCAGTGATACTGACTTTGGACTTTTGACCTCCAGAACTGTGAGAGAGTAAGTTTCTGTTGTTTTACGCCTCCGACGTTGTGGTAATTTGTCACAACAGTCACAGGAGACTAACAGAGGATTCCAGACTCTAAGCTCCTTTAGACTAGGGATTAATCCTGTGTTTCTTTAATCTCTCAAACAATGCCTTATCCTTAGCATGGACATACCTAGCTGCCCACACCTGTAGATGAGACGGCTCAGCAGCGATCTGCTATTTAAGGGCAAATCTTCTGAGTCTTCTCTTTTAGGGCCTGTAGACATTTCCTGGATTGTTGAGGACATGTAACCATGGCTCTTTCTCAACTTCATTTCTAGAAACATTAGACTGTCTCCTTGACGTTACACAGAAAGAGATGTTCTTTGCAAGGCAGTGGTTCGGACTTGAAAGAGGCATATTTTTTAGCAGACAGTGGGATGAGAAACGGGAGTCTGTGCCACGAACCCTTTCTACGAACAGTACAGTGAAAGCATACCTTTTCTTGGTTCAGGTCCCTTCTGAGTAAGAATTCGTTTCCTGTTTTGCTTTTCAACCTGAGAAGTGACTGTCAGGGGTTGAATTATGTCCCCCTCAAATCCACATGGTGAAATACCTCAGAATGTGACCTTATTTGGAAATAGCGCCACTGCAGATGTAATCAGTTAAGATAAAGTCATTAGGGTAGGCCCTAACCCAGAGTACTGGTGCCCTTATATAAAGGGGAAATTTGGACAAAGACCCACAGACATGGGGAGAATGTCACGAAGGCAGAGATGGCGTGATGCACCTACAATTCAAGGAACACCACAGATCGCCAGCAAACCCCTGGAAGCTAGGGGAGAGGCGTGGGACAGAGTCCCCCTCACAGCCTCAGGAGGAACCAATGCCGCAGATACGTTGATCTTGAACTTCTGGCTTCCAGAACTTCGAGACAACACGTTGCCGTTGTTGAAGCTGCTCAGCATGCAGTTCTTTGTTATGGCGGCCCGAGTCAACGAGCCCAGTGCCACCAACTTGTGCTCTATGTGTCTTGCCTGCACCTTGTAGGGAGCAGCTAAATGAAAGAGAGAGAACAAGAGGGAGTGCTCCTGCTTGCATGCAGGGCAGAAGTGCAGCCTTTAGAAGTGTGGCCTTGATGTCTGAACAGCAATCCTTCCACACCCAGCAATTTGTCTGCTGCCTGTGATAAGAAGATCCATGGAGTCTCAAAGCCACCTCCCTGTCCTAATCCCTCCCCAGGGAGCCAACCTTTCCCTCCAGATGGGGTCAGTGAAGGAAAGTAAAGTTTCAGTCATGCCTTTCAAGTTGCCCTCCCCTCCCCTCTCGCTTTGGTCTCTCCCCCTCCCCCCACAGCCCCCCTTGTTTCCAAGTGCCCAGCCTTGTCAGAAGAGAGGGGACCATCTGGTTAGTCCTTGTTTACTGCACACCCTGCCAGTTTGAGCTTATTAATCATATTTACCCAAGTATCTTAATTACTCCCTGTCTAGCAACTTGCTTTGCACTCAGCTGTTGACCCCTCTTTTTTTATTCCTTTCTATCATTAATCATAGGCGCAGCGTGGGTACAGGAATTCCTGAAGCTTGGATTTCGCTGGCACCGTTACCACTCCCAGAGAGGAGCGGCTGGAGTTCACGGCTGGTTCCTGACAAACTTCCTAATTAATCTGCTGAAGATCAGAGGAGGACTAATCGGGGCTGAAGACTGTGTTGGGCCCATCCCCCCG
Source organism: Panthera leo (assembly GCF_018350215.1). NCBI lineage: Eukaryota > Metazoa > Chordata > Mammalia > Carnivora > Felidae > Panthera > Panthera leo. Next base: position 45,186,600 of record NC_056682.1, read on the forward strand.
CCCTTTCCGTGTGTGTGTCTGTGTGTGTGTCTGTGTGTGTGTGTACCGCGCGCCTGTGCACACACTTACAGTGCTGAGCTTGGCAGGAGAGAGTCTCAGCCAGCGATTCAGCACAATAGCATTCCTGCTGCTGCCACCTACCTTCCCTGCTTTGGGAGGAGGAATTTTCTTCTCTTGCTTAGAAGTTTCCAGGAGTCCCCACTCCTTCTGCTGGCGGATGCATGGCGGAATACACATCTTCCAGCCCACTTTCCTATGGGACCAGAATCTCGGGGCCGGTGCAGGCAGGAGCTGTCTCGTGCAGAGCGGATCAAAGCTTTCTCCGGTGGAGCCAAAGATCGGGGGGCCTCTCAGGAGCTCAAGATGCTCGGGGGCCCAAGACCGGCCAAATCCAGGGGCGGCTGCAGACCTCAGGAGCACCCGCTGCAGGGTGCCAGGCTAACAACTTCCAGACAGACAGCCGCTGCACGGGAGGAAATGCAGAGCCGAGGATAGCTGAGCAAGAGTAGGAAGTCTCTCGAATAAGCCGTGCCCCGTGTGCCCCTTTCTCTTTTCTTTAGCAGAAGGCAGCGGGCAGGCAACAAGGGCCGGGCTTCTTTCTTTCCGCCGGGCCTGAATCTCCAGGCCGAGAGACACCATTAAGGAGTATAATTTGTTGATCCAGGCTCTCCTTGCGTTTCAGTGCAGAGTGGCATCGTTTTCTTTATGACCTCGTAAAGTCACAGCCGAGAGGCCGATTTGGAAAACAAACTGCCTCAGGTTGACAGATAATTAGATACAGGGGACATATTATATGCCTTTGCATATAAATGTGCTCCGAGGCGTGTTGGTTCATCTGAAGTTGAGGTTAAAGGCGCGCCAGGTATTCCTGACACATCAGGATATATATTTTCATACGGTCTCGGGCGCTGTGTTGGTTTTATAGCCCTTTCATCCTGGCGCTGACTGATGGCGACCGAGCGCAACCCAACTTAAGAGGAGCGGGGCGCTCGCTCACCCATGAGCCTCTGCGCGGCCGCTGGGCTCCCCACCCCCTCGCTACTCCCCCCCCCCTTACCTCGCCCTGGCAGAGGGGCTGTTCTTCAGGCTTCCATGCCTTGCGCATGACCAATGGCCACCCTGGGCCGGGGGTGGAAGTGGGCAGGATCCACTTTTCTTTTCTTCTCCCCCCTCCTTTTTTTTTTTTTTTTTTTTGAATTCTGGGGACCCATTTAATAACAGTTACAAAACAGGGGCCTCCCAAGACTGAGGCAGACCCTGGTGGAGTTCTATACAAGCTAAGCCATGGAAGTGGCTCTTTTCTGGAACGTTCTGCGGACTGTCGAGGCTGCTGGTGGACAGCTGCCGCTGCTCAATATGGCGGCTGGGCCGTGCTGGGGAAGCTCTTCCGTCCTCGGGAATCAGGTCCGAGAGCCAGGGCGTGGCGCCAACCCGAGGAGGATGGGTCTCTCCTTCCCCTGCAGCCTCAGAGCGCCGGGCTAGGGACAGGTCTCTCTGAACACACGGTTCCAGTCAAATTCATCCCCACCAAAATGTAAAGAGCTTAATTTAATGCCCGTCGGGAGTAATTTCAATTTAAAAGTGGCATTACAGCCGGTGGCTGAAAGAATGGCTTAGCGGTTAGTCATCTACCGTTTGGGCGAGTCACTTAATCTCTTTGAGTCTGTTTCTTCATCCTAAAATAGGAGTAAGAAGCCGTGCTCACCTTATAACGCTGAGAAGATTAACTTCGATAAAACTTGTGGCCCAGCGCTTCCCATACAGTATCTGGCACGTGTTAACTGTCTTTAATGAGGAAGCTTAACAGAGCTCATCCTAGTAAAAAATGAGGAGAGAGGAGAGGGCCTCGACCCCAAGGAAGGGGCTGCCTGACAGGCCGTCTCCTCAGCGCCGTGTGGAGGTGGCCGTTGTCTGGTGAGCTGCAGAGGCCCCTGATTCTTGGGAGGTCTGGTTTGGGCCCTGCCTCTGATTAGCTGTGTAATCCGGCCATGTCACTCCGTCCCACTCGTTAGTTTCCTCATTGTAAAATGAGGGGCCCTCTGAGGGCCGCGGGGGGCAGCATCCGACCCCTGGCCGCCTCGTGAGGCGGGTCTGTGGGGGGCGCTCTCCTGTCCTCTGCCAGGCGTCCGGCAGGCCCGCTGTCATCCCTGCCGCTGCAACAGGCCTGTGTGGTTTTCCAGGCCAAATTAGAGGGCCGGGGGTGGGGGGGTGGGAGCTCTTAAAAAGACTTCGGCGAGATGGCTGAACAGTTCTCAGCTTGAAATGATCCTCCATCTTCAATCTTGCCAGGGATCTCTATTAGAAAGGGACAGAAGGAGAGAAAGAGAGAGAGAGAGATTGAGATGGAGGGAGAGAAAGCAGACAGAGCAAGAGAGAGAAGGCAAAAGGAAGGAGAGGGAGAGAGAATAACCTCATAGGCCAGCCCTAAGCCCTGTTGAAGGGGATGATATAAATAGAGTTGCTGTCACTTTGATGAATTAAATCCTCTCTTAATTAGGATGCATCGATTTAAGGGTTGTCCAGGCAGATAGTCCTTTTCCCCTTCCCAGCAAGTGATAGCAGAGGGAGGAAGCAAGAGAGGGGTGGCTTTCTCTCGTTCTTGCCTAATGGCTGCTTTCTCTCCCAGGCTTCATTTATTATCCCAGAACATGGGCACTGCAGTTTTCTCCATGTGCCATTCTCTTTTCAGCTGGAGCTTGGCAGTGGGCTACACAGGAGCTTTCTGGAGAAAGGACTACCTTTGAACCCCACGACCTTCTGCAGTACCTTTTCACAAGGTGGTCTGTTGAGAACAGAGTGAGGGCCCCTCGGTTGTTCTGTGGGCAGCTCTCTCTTTAGAGCCCCTCGACTTCTGGAGCCATTACTCGGCTGGCCAGCTGGATGCCATGCCTGTAAACCACTGGCTGTACCTTAGGGCAAACCACTTTTGGTCCCAGGAGTCTGAGGTTCCAGGGGCCTGTTCTGGATACCGTTTCCAAAATGAAGATATATTGTTCACAAGGACCTGGAAAATCTGAGTGTAGATTGAGTATTCCCCGAGTACGAATGGTTCAGCACTTTGTAATATTGGATTCATGAGCGAAAATACTTTGGAGGAGCAGGACATAAAATCGGCAAACTGATTCATCTTCTCTTGACCCCTTCACTCCCAAGGGGCCCATTACTCAGGCAAAGGAAGTGTGTTCCTCGGGGCGTGGAGACATCGTGTGTGCATGTGGGGGGGGGGGGCTTCTCATTGGGCTTCCTTGTGATTCAGAGTTGTTTCATAAATGGAACAGAGTCTGTAAGAGAAGTCTCTTACATTTGGTCTTTCATATCAAGACTCTAAAAACCCTGGTGTCACTCAGTGAGGGAACTCTCATGTACCCCCTCCCTTAATTCCCTAAAGTCTCATATACACAAATATGTGCATGCCTTCCCAAACTAATGCTGAACATGTCTTTCTGGAATTGCTTCAGCAGTTGAGAGAGGAAAGAGTTTCCTTGTTTTTTGTTTTTTTTTTTTGTTTTGTTTTTTTAAGAAGAACAGAGTTTCCTTGGTTTGAGGAAGAAGAATAAACTCATAAAGATGGAAGTGTGTTTGAGTGTGTTTGGAATTCCAGACCCACCGCCTCTTACCCAGCTGAGGGGATTTGCTGTGTTTTCTGTCCTGGCTCTCAGGTGACATGTGTCCCTGGCTGCCAAGAGAGAATCCTTGCTTGGATCATCTGGTCACAGGCCAGAATCTCTTTGTTCCCTCTACTGTCCTCTGTAAGGGGATCCATGTGGCCACACTGCTGGAGAACCTCTCTACTCTCTTTGTTTCTACGCCAAGGGGATCCATAGGGTGGAGGTAAAATTTTTTGTAGCAGATTGTGTGTGTGAGCCAGAAAGAATGAGGTGGAGGGATGCAGGAGGAGAGGGAGCAAGCAAAACAAACAAACAAACAAACAAACAAAAAAAAACAAAAAAAAAAACAAGACAGGAAAGAGAGAAAATGACAAGAAATAAATTAGCAAGGGACAGAGGCAGGAAGAGAGAAGAGGAACTGAGAAGAAATTCCCAAAGAGGAAGTGAGCCTGCAGGCGGGAGGTGGAGAAGAAACCCTCAAAGAGAAAGGAGTGGAGAGCAAGGTTGCCGGCCCAACTGGGGAAGGCAAGACACAGAAATCAGGAGAAGGAAAAGAAGGGATCAAGCAGGTGCTAGGAACAGAAAGGGAGAGGGGGTTGGTTGGGAGGGGAGAGGCAAGAGATGAAGGCGAAGAAGAGGGGAGCAGCCACCGGTGGGGGAAGCAGGGGGAGCGAGAAAGTGCTGTGCTGTGTGGATTATTGTGTGTTTGTCATCTGGAATGGTATAAGCTGTAGGTACAGCATCTCCTGCCCATGATTTATGGTCCCTGTCAGGCAGGGAGCGCGCTTTGTCTGCTGTAGCGTGGAGGATGAATGCGTTTCTGTCATCCCAGCCTGGCCAGCCTTTCTCTCTCTCTGCTCCGAACGCTCGCTCCCCATTTCACGCCAGTGAACATAAACAATCTTTTGTAAACCTGACAGTCACACTTGCTTCTTTGGAAACATAAAGCAGAAATGTATGACTCGGCTTTCATTACCCAATTTCCTACGCTATATAAAAACACTCGGGAAAGACATGTAAGTGGTCACGAAACCTGGGAAATTGGAAGTGTCCTGGAGGGGGGAAAAAAAAAGTGGAGGGGGAGGAGGGGAGTCTGGGGGTGGGAAGCTGGTGAGGAGAGGAGATGATGTGTCTAACCCCACCACATCCTTCCCAGAAAATGCTGTCTGATAAACTGGGCCATCCAGACACATAATTATATTACATTTCTGAATAATAGACATTTCCTGCCTGAAATGTTGCTTCCCACCCCCCCTTTTAGCCCAGAGTGCAGTAATGAAACAGTCTTGAGATCAAAGCTGGCTGATAATGTTGCTTTGTTTTTTTTCCCTCCTCTCTTCTGCTTTGCATTTTTCTTCTCTACCAGCCATTTGGCTAACTCCACCAAGTCAAAAGTGCAACTTCTTTTTAAAGAGCTATTAGGGTGCAGTTTGCCGTGATTTCTGAGCTGGAGCGCCTCAGCTGGGACAGTGAGATCTACCGTGGAGAATCCGCCTCCATTCCTGACGTCTGGAGCCTCACTAGGGCCAGAACAGGTGAAGGGGGTCTGTTACCACCGAGGGCTGGGGTGTGGCTCCAAGATACGCTGGGGCCTGGCCTAGAAGCCACTGGACACCTTCCCAGGACACCTTCTGGGAAGAAGAAGGGAAGAAGTCATGGGTGACTTCTCTTCCTGCCTTCAGTTACATTCAGCTGTAGTCTCCTACCCAGCAGAGCAGAGGGGTGCTCGGGGGATGCTCTGGTCCTTTCCATCGTGCTGGGGTTCTGGTCTCGAAGTCCCGGTAAACAGAGTTCCTGGTGAGGTTCCTGACTGTGGATCTGGGAAGTGACAGCAATTTGTTAATAATTATTGTAATCATGTCATTCTTTCAGATCAAAATCTTTGAGAGGCATCTGTGAGCTGCCTTAATTTCTTTGGCTGTCTGTCTTTAAACATAACAGGGCCATGGAACATCTACTTAAGAGTAGACTGGGCAAGCTGCAAACGCCAGTCCGGCCTGTTCATTGACTCAGAGACCCGGAAGTCACTCTGCTTCCTTGAATCTCAGCTTTTCCAGAAAGACAGACACCCCATTCACCTGTCTGCATCTCTCTCTCTCTCTCTCTCTCTCCCCCCGCCCCCGTCTCTCTCGCTCTCTCTCTCATGCACACACACACACACACACACACATACACACACAGAGAACACAGTTTCAAGGACTGGAATATTATAATTCAAAAGAGTTTTGAATACCTACTAGGTGTCCAACACGCTAATAGTTTCTGTAAAGTGCATGCCCTCAAAATGACTGTTGTTGAATGGGAAAGGTTTTGATAGATAGACGTATAGAGCTTGACCAGAAAGGCCTATTGTAGACGTGCATACCTCCTTCTCTTCCCTCTCTTTCACCCCATCCGTGCCCAAGTTTTATTCATGATTCTTCCAAGGTTGTACTCTCATCGACCTCCTCCATAAAAACCTCCTGCCCTCTACAACTCCTGGTGAGTGGTCCGTCCCCCTGAATGTCCTGAACTGATAACCTGTTCCTCATCGGTGGCAATTAATCATATGCTGTCTTGTGCCAATTCTCACATTGTTTTCAAGTGTTCGTGTATACTAACCATCTTTTGGGGTTGAGATTTTAATCATGTCTTGTGGCTTTTAGGACCCCCCTTGCACTCAACATGGGGATTTGTTATATAATACACCCACGACTTTTGGAAAGCATAGGTCCCAAGACTTTTTCAGATTCCCTAATTTGTCCCAATATATAAAGGCACGTTTGTATAGATTTCTGACGTTTTCCCTAACAACATATCCATAAAGAGTTATGTTTAATTTAAAAATACTCACAGTTTAGGGGTGCCTGGGTGGCTCAGTTGGTTAAGCGGCCGACTTCGGCTCAGGTAATGATCTCGCAGTCCATGAGTTCGAGCCCTGCATCGGGCTCTGTGCTGACAGCTCAGAGCCTGGAGCCTGTTTCAGATTCTGTGTCTTCCTCTCTCTGACCCTCCCCCGTTCATGCTCTGTCTCTCTCTGTCTCAAAAATAAATAAACGGTAAAAAAAAAATTAAAAAAAAATAAAAAAATAAAAATACTCACAGTTTAAATATCCTTTAAACTCACTCAACAGCCATTTCTTTTTCACAATGCAACATAGTTTTTATTATTTCAAAAGAATTAGCGTATGCATGGTGAGTATTAAACATGAGAACACATGGAGATTTGGGTGATGGGGCTTGGCTAGTCTTACTCATCAGCTGAATTGTTCCCTTCTGCCACTAACCTTTCACTAGCCATGCTTCTCATTTGTACCTCAATAAAATTTCATTTTATTTTTTCTGGTTATGGGACTGTGAGTTAGCTCACATATAGAGATAACCACTAAGGAAAAATCTACCGAGTATCTGTGCAGTGGGTGCCAAAAATCTGTTGGTTGTTTGGAAATTAAGTATACCTCGAATGTCCTATGAACCCTTGCTTACTCCTCTCTCCCACCCAGCCCCTCCCTCCTTCTTCCCCTTCCCCTTCCCTTCCCCTTCCCCTTCCCTTTCCCTTCCCCTTCCCTTCCCCTTCCCCTCCCCCTTCGCCTTCTCCTTTCCCTTCCCTCCTACATTCCTCCCTTCCTTTCTTCCTTCTCTCTCTTTCTGTCCCTCCCTCCCTCCCTTTTCTTTCTTTCATGATACAGCGTTTATTTGGTGTTTTATTTGGTACAGTCTTACTTGTAATCTAAGGAGGTAGCATAGTGTAGTGAAAATACATAGGCTTTGGCCTCAAGTCCTGGTCCCACCATTTTACTGGTTATGTCGTCTAAGGCAGATAACTTCTTTGAAGCTCAGTTTTTTCATCTGTAAAATGGGCAATGTAATAACTCACCCAGTGAAGATTAAACCTATAATGACTGTTGCATAGTAGGTATTTAATGTTAATTTCTTTTCTCTCTGCGTCATCCACTACAGATATATCCCCCATTTCATGGCATTCAAAATACAGGGCTTCAAATAGTCTCAATGCTGGCAATACTTAGGTAGGAAATAAACAGGCAGCTTGCTGAGCACTCCTAACGGTGATATATATAGACTCTGATACAGGCTTGGATGGCTTTGGTGCTCTGGAGGAGCCCTTCCTCTGTTATTGTTAGGCATGCGCATTGGACAAACAAAGTAAGCACAATGAGCTGAATTTAATACCTGCCAGGCAGCAGAACAAATGTCGTTGATCTTGCTGATACTATATAAAAAGCACAAAAGTGGATCTAGTTTGGTCCTATGGCGATTTATAATCCTTTTACTATACTAGGTTATTTTCAGTAGGACGGACATTCTTTTGCCTGCTGGGGGGAAAGGCACCAACTTGTACAAGCTGCTTATACCACATCATTAGGAGACAGCCTCAGAAGTGCCCAGAATCAAGAAAGTACAAAGCAGAGAGGGAAGAGTTGGGAATACAGTTTCAGGTTAAGAGCATCCAATATATGGAAAGCATAGATCCCCTCTCACCGCCCCCCCCCCCATAGATAAAATTAAGGGAAATTATTTATAAGGCAGAAGAATTTCCCCTCCTTTTAATGATTCTTAGAAGTAGCCAGCTTCCTGAGCGGGTATACAGAATAATTTATACTCAACTGAATAGGTACCACCATTTTATAGGGGATCTGGGGAAGACAGAAAGATGACATTGGAATGTGCTGTTTTATGGCTATAAGATGACAGATGTCATTCCCAGCTACCAAAAGTAGAAGGCGTTTATTTTGAGGAGCTTTTAAATGGTGATAACGTTAGTGTGCTTTCAGTATTTGGTTGGTTGGTTCTTCTGTAAGATCTTGTCCGGGGCCGTGGAAGAGAGATTTGTGTAGGTGTCTCAGCCATACTTTTGGTTTCCAAACCCTGAAGCTGGCCATTGCCAGCGTTCAGTACTCGGGATAAGAAAGCCCAGCTCCACCAGCTTTCTCTCATTATTAGATAGTAGCTAAAGGGGCTCATTGGTGTGAGCAAACCCACCACAACCCATGCTCTGCAGTTCTAATCTTGTATGGATCATTGAAGTGTAGCCCATCTTCTCTATTGATTTTCTACTGCTGTGAAAGACAATACCCCCAAACTTAATGGTTATTATCTCACACTTTGTGGCATTTGGAAACAGCTTATATGGGTATTTCTGGCTCAGGACCTTTCCTGAGGTTGCAGTCAAGACACTGGCTGAGGCTATAGTCATCCGAAGGCTTGACTGGGGCTGGAGGATCACTTTCCAAGTTAGCTCACTTCCTCACAAAGCCTCTGTTCCTGTCTGGCTGTTGACAGGAGGCCTCAGTTCTTTGCCAGATGAACTCCTTCCACAAGTCTGCTTGGATTTCCTTACCACATGGCAGCTGGCTTTCCTAAGAGCAAGTGATCCAAGACAGTGAAGAGGAAGCTACAATGTCTTTTATGACTTAGTCCCGGGAGTCATACACCATCACTTTGCCACATTCTGTTTGTTGAAAGTGAGTTACTGTGTCCAGCTCATTCGCAAGGGGAGGGGAATCAAGGTTAAAAAAGCCTTTCTATCTTCCTTTCTTTATTCTTATTCATTTATTAAAAAATCATAGCCTTCGACCTTTATTTCCATTCCTAGATGTTTCCATTTTCATACTATAAACTTACCAAAATGGGATGTTGAAATTGAATGAGAATATAAAATAACAAATGAATGCTTTTACAGATATTTATTAAGTACGCAAAACCAAACTGAACGAAAGCTTGTCGTGAATATTTTCTCTTCATGATTCTTTTTCATGGGTTCCACTGGGTAAGGCCCCTCCCCTACCTTATAGGTTTTCTTTATAGACTTTCTTCATTGCCTCAGGGACCTTCAAGTTGTGTTTAAATTTATGATCATTTGTTTGGGCAATATTTAAGAAATTTGCACTGCCAGCTCAATGAGGTTGTTCAATGGAAGTTTTTGAATACTAAATCACGGGGAAGGTGCAGTTTCCATAACAGAACCTCCACCGTCTTTGCTTCAGGGATCTCCTGCTCTAAATGTAGTGCCTATTGAGTCAGCTAAGATGTTGCCAAACTTGACTTTGGCCAGCAGAGCAGTGTTTTATTGAGTATCAACACTAGGATTTGTTATTTACTGGATGGCTGCAAATATGGTTTGGTCATTTAGTACAGAAGGTTCCACACTCAAACTGGAGACTTTTAGCAGACTACTGAGCCATGGTTGGCATTCAAGTACACAAGGCTGGCCCTATCTAAAGTTTTCCTAAGTCCTCAGTTAGGTTCACTCATCCAGTCGTCTGTTTATTCAACACATGTTTACTAATCCCCCACTTTGTGTCAAACCCATGCCAAAGCAACATGGCAAAGATTTTCCAAATAGGTCGGAGAAAGTATTGAGATGGGGAAACTGGGGCTGGATACTTTTCCTGACAAAGAGCTGGCCACTGGACTGATGTTCAGGAGACTCTAAGCAGCAGTGACTAATTAAAGAGAGTGGCCCAGGACACCTTTTAAGATCTTGGCACAGAAGCCCAGATGTAAGAACTGGGTTCAGGGTGGGGCTAGCTGCCAGAGATAAAGGAGACATCCAATTATCAGACCTGAGGTCAAATTAACAGCAAGCAACACTCGAAGCTAAGTCCTGGACCTTGGAGAGCATCAAGTTTCCCAAGCGTGGGGAGAGGACAGCTGCAGAGACCCAGAGTCCAGCTGGACCCAACACTTCCCAGTTGCTTTCATGTGGTGGAGATTTATTGGGATGCTCTGCAAAAGAGGAGGAGACAGAACGAGGAAGGAGATGTGATGAGCTAGGAGAACCCACGGGGTCAAGAAAGGATCCCGGGCATATTCCCAGCACCTCCCCCACAAGGCCCTGCTGCTTAGCCACCTACAGAAGAAATGAAATCCTCCTGCCTCCTGATGCAAGGCGGAGGGAGAGGCCTCAGGGGGAGGCTTAGAAGGGGGTACCCTGTTTTGTCAGATCACACAGGCACAAAGTCCCTTGGAGGCTCAGGGAGCTTTCCACCCTCCTCTCAGGCAGAGGCAAGCTCCTTCTCCTCAGGGGGTTCATTTCAATGTTAATGAGACTAAGAAGGTGGGCAAAGTTGTTTTCTTCTAAAAATTCCATTTCACCCTTCCTTGCTCTCTGAGCATACCTCTCTGATTTAGATTCACTGTGTTTAATTAAAGCTGTGTTTGTTTTTTCTTCTTCTTTTGCTCTTTCCACTTCTTGCCAAATCCTCTCCTCCTCCCTCTACTCCAGGAGACTGAGTTCCTCAGGCTGCCCCTCAAGTCCCCCCCCCCCCCCCCCCCCCCCCCCCCCCCCCCCCCCCCCCCGCCCCACTGGGCCTCTGTGGAAACCTCTGGAGGCAAGCAGGGTGGGGCTTCTCTTTCTCTGCATTGACATCTGGGATGAAAGGAGCGTTTTTGCATCGGGAACCGTGGTAGCACTAGGCAGTGCTTTGGATGCACATACCCCTCATTTTTGGTACACCTGAGAACCCAGGGAAGAAAAACTTGGATTTCCTGGAGACTAATTAATGAGGACAGGAGAGTTTCCCGGTGGATGAGAGAAGGCTGAAACAGAAAATGGGGGAGGCAGGTTCTCTGCTTTTGGGAAGTACTCTCCCCATCAGACAAGGATTCAGAACAGGCTTCCTTTAAACAGCTAGCTCCTCTACTGCATCTGAAATAGGATTTAATCAACAAAATGGAGACTATAAAATGTGGTAAGAGTAGAGATGAGTATTAGCTACTCTTTATGTGCCAGGTCCCGTGGAAGCGCTGGAAGCCAGTGAGATTTTTACTGAAGCTTTAGATTAGTTTACCTATTTTATATGCGAAAACATTACAACTCAGACAGGTTTTAAGATTCTTGTCAGGGTGCCTGGGTGGCTGGGTCGGTTGAGTATCTGACTTTGGCCCCACATCAGGCTCTGTGCTGACAGCTCAGAGCCTGGAGCCTGCTTCAGATTCTGTGTCTCCCTCTCTCTCTCTCTCTCTCTCTCTCTGCCACCTCCCCGCTTCATGCTCTTTCTGTCTCTCTCTCTCCAAAAAAATCAACATTAAATTTTTGTTTTAAAGATGCTTGTCAAAGTTCAAACCACTTGTAAACAGTAGAACTGAAATTTGAATCTAGATTTAGCTAACCCCCAAATCACACATTTCCCCACCATATCCCAAAAGGACCTCAAAGGTCATCTAGTCCTGAGCAACTCAGGCTGTACTGATTTTTAGAACCTATAATAGCCATCTACTGGGGACAGAAAGGCTGTGAGGCATTTCACATTGGGAGACTCCAAATCTGAGAGGAAGGGGTGGAAGGTATACCAGGAAGCTATAGCCACAGCTAGCTAATCAGAGGCCTTGATCTGGCTTGACTCTCTAATATGATCAGACACCTGCTTGATGGAGTGCCTGGGCCTGAACTCTCGGTGCATAGGCCAATGGTCTTTCCACCTCTCTATATTATTGACCTTCACATCTGCTGGGTAAGTCGAGGCACCATAGCATTCAGTACTTTCTATACATGGGGTGCTCGGATTGGGAAGAACTAGTATTCCTTGTCCAATGCTATCAAGGATTATTTATCTTCAAACTCAGGGCCGCCCAGTAGAAATAGAATACAAGCCACACGTGTAATTTAAAATGTTTTAGTAGCCATTTTAGAAAAAGTAGAAACAAAGAGGGGAAATTAATTTCAATAGCATATGTTACTTAACTCAACATATCTCAAATATAAGCGATATAAAAAAAAGCAATATAGGAAGTGATGAGATATTTTACTTTTTTTTTTTTTTTTTTGCACTTAGCATTCAGAATACATTGGGTACTCTTCACTTACCACACGCCTCGGTTCTGATGAGCCTATTATGAGTGTGCTATAGTCACCGCAGCTCGTGGCTGCTGTATCAGAGAGAGCAGCCCTAATTCGTGAGCTCTTCTGAAAGCAGGAGAGTCGATCCAGTTACAGGCTCTTCTCCCTGGAGCAGAGCTTTCTGGTTTCTCGATTGCGAAGGGAAGATTCGGAGAAGCAGACAGGTGTGTCCACTTCATCTTTTCACGGATAACCCTGCAGAAAGCATCACAGGGCTGACAGCAGCCTTCTCCAGCAAAGATGAGCTGCCAGGGGGAGGAGTTGGGTCCTTGTTGACATGTGGCCCTAGGTGCACAGAGCAATTCGGAGGGGATCACAAACTACGGCTGCGGAAAATGCCTCCTGTTCCTGTTGTGCATTCCGATCGAGACAAAGATCGACTAAGTGTTTACAATCAGTGAAGGCAAGCTCGGCCCTCGGGAAACTGTGAAGCAGGAAAGGTTTGGCTTCAATGTCCTTATTATCCCCTGAGCTTGCTTCTGTCCCTCAGCCTACAGTGGTCCATCCCCTAGTTTGGCGGTCCATCCGCCTAGTTCGGCGGTAGAGCAAGGTTCACCATGCTCTACCACCCAAGAGCCTTTGAGATTTCTTCTTTATGGCTGCGGGGCTGGGTAGAAACAGAGAATGTAGGCTGTGGCCTCCTTTGCTATCACATCCAGTCCTATGTTGAGGCCTTGGTGGTTTGAGACTTTTGAGGAAACTGACTTTTACTCAGTGTACGAAGATGGGGTAAGGTGTGCAGATTCATTGCAGACAGGGAGGAGGTATTATGGCTCTTGTATAGATGACAATCACCAACTGAGTCTCTGGCCCTTGGTTTCCTCGTCCTCGGGCACTAAGACCTCTTCATGACCACCTGTAGGGGAAATGCACCTGGGACTCTGAGACCAGCTCCCATCCTTGGGCAGGGATGAAATAGAAGACTTGAGGCCATTAATCCTCAGATTTAGCTGTTGGTTGTGCTTGAACTTGCACATAGTTTCAATGTTTCTGCTTGTTTTCTTTTGATTTCCTGTGATTCTGGATCCTTTCTTTATACTCTTGGTGCTTTTAAAGATTCATATCTTTTCCCTTAGACATATGGTACCTTAAACTTACATCAAACTCTGCTTCAGATGGGAAGCCGAATTCTGGTCTTGCCTGATCATTGATAAGGTAAGAGAATTCTACTGAACCAAAAGAAACAGTAGGTATGTTTTACAAGTGCTAGTGTATTTATTCTAGACAGCACTATATGGTATGTGTTTTATATTTGAGGAACGAAGGGGAGAAAAGGTAACTCCCTCTGCTATATTGTTTTTTTCCCCTCTGTTATATTGTTAAGCCATATTGCAGAAGAGTGCAATGGAACAATGGATTCCTTATTTTATAGCTTTTGTGTCTACTTGTTCCTCCCAGCATTGTGCTGCCCCAGGGGGAAGGTGCTTTAACAGCCCCCTGATTGTGTGTTAGCTCAGAAATGAAGCCAGCATGCTTATCAGAATGATAGAAATCAAGACCTGATGGTACATAACATTGTGACTTAGTCACATCGTCATGGAATCAGCTATAGAAGGCACGCTTGCAGCAACTGTCTTTACGTTGTCCTGGATTCCACCAGCTTCCTCCTTACCTTGTGACCTACCACACCTTCCACACACACTTTGCTTTGGCCACGCTGGTCTACTTACTGTTCCTCAACTCGTCCAACCTTTGCTTTTACTGCTCTATTTCTCCAGAAGGCTCATCACCCCACATTCACGAAGCTCACTTCTTTATTTCCTTCAAGTCTTTCGCCAGATGGCACCTGCATGGTGAGATTCTCCGGACCGGTCTCCCTCCTCTGTTTCAGGTGCACCGTTTCCGTCCTGTTCGCCTGTCTTCATTGTCTTCGTGGCAGTATCATTACGTGCCATTAGCGCATACCCTTATTTGCTTGTTGCCTGTCCTTTTCGCTGGAATGTAAGTCTAAATAAGGGTAGGGACTTTGATTTTATTCATTACTGTGTAGAGCACAGGTCAGCCTATGTTACCTGGGAAGTGAAAAATAAATGTTGATGAATAGTTAGTTGAAGGAAGCATATGGTCCGCATTCCACCCGTCCATGGCATCCTAGAAAGATCTGGCTTCTTCTCAGATATCTTGAGGAACACCAAACTCAACAACATCTATTACTGGATAGCTCCACCTTTTCTAAAGGTCTGTGTGTAGAAAGATGGCCTGGTAGAAAGAGCACCAGAATCTTTCTAATAAGATAAACCTTGGGGGTGCCTTGCTGGCTCAGTTGGTTAAGCATCCAACTCCTGATTTCGGCTCAGGTCATGATCTCACAGTTTGTGAGTTCGAGCCCCATGTTGGGCTCTGTGCTGACAGTGCAGAGCCTGCTTGGGATTCTCTCTCTATCCTTCTCTTTCCGCCCCCATTCTCTCTCTCTCTCTCTCTCAAAACAAATAAGTAAAGCTTAAAAAAAATTAAAAAATTAAGCCCATTTGTTTAAAAAAAAAAAAAAAGATAAGCTTGGACACCTGGGAGAAGCCTGAGAAAAAGTAATAGGCTGTGAAGCCCTTAGTCTGCCCTGGTCTTGCCATCACTTCTCATGGGATGTCGGAGAATTATTTTCATCTCTCTGGCCTCAGCTTTTTTTCTTCTAAAAAATAGGATTGTGTAGACGTGTTAGAAACAGGGTATCATGACCAGAACAGAAGCCTGCAGAGATGCAGAAATCTGGCACAAGTAAAACAGCCATGTTGTTCAGCCTAAATATTGAATCTTAGAAAGTGTCTCACCAGGTGTGTGTGTGTGTGTGTGTGTGTGTGTGTGTGTGTGTGTGTGTGTGTGTAAGCACATAGGTAGATAGACAAGCCATCTCAAACTAGCCTGAAAGGTCCACTTGGTCTGGGGCTGCATCCACTGTTTCTTTCTTATTACTCCACAGGGCCTGCACAGAGACCTGGACCAGCTCAAAAGGTTGATAACTGACTTAATATAAGCACAAGAATAACTACGCATTTATGTAAAGTCTTTCTCAAAGGAGCGTTCAGCACTCTGCAGATAATGGACTTATTTATCCTTAGAGCACTTCTCTGAGGCAGTAAAAGGACAGGGGTGACCAGACTCATGTAATAAATAATGTCAAGGACAGCATGAGGCAAAACTAGCCTATACGTCTGAGGCCCTGGGGGAGATGGGATGGGCCCAAGGTCACCCAGGGAGTTGGGAACAGGATGAGTGTCCATGCTCCAATGAGGTGATTCATTCTTTCCAGCACCTCTGCTCCTGGGACCTGACTACATGTCCCCCGGGCTGGCTCCTGCTTACACACACATATCCCAAGGCATATTCTATGGGATATCAGAGGTGCTCTTATCAGTGCATGGCTTAGTAAGCTCCAAAAATACTTGGTTTCACAGAGTTAAACAGTTTTCTTCACTAGAGGACTTTGTAGACGCATTAACAAGTTACTTTGTTCATTGCTAATATCCAGGAGGGATCTCCAGTATGCGGAGTTACCCAAATTTATTTGTCCATGGACACTTCCTTCCCCAGGATCTCATTGGATTGGTGAAATGCTGATTTCTTAAGACGTGGTACCGGGACTTCCCTTGTGGAAGGAGATACCTGGGTTTAGAGAAGATGTTGGCAAGCCAGGCGGGGATGTGGGTGACTTTGTAAGTCTGGCTGTTACTGGATGCTAAGACAGCAAGAGGGAAAACTACCCTGTATGAGACAAAGGGAGGAATGAACTGTTTTTGTTCCTGGGAGGGAGGAAGAAAGAGAAGAGGAGAAGAGAGAGAATGGGTAAAATAAAGAAGCCAGGGCCTGGGTGGGATCAACATTCAGTGAAACTGCAGGTTGGTGGGAGAACAAAGGACATTTTATACGGATGCTTACTGCCTCATGTGGAACCGTCAGAGGTACAGTGTAAACCTCTCTCCATTATCTTCTCCTCCTCTTTATAGGGAAGTCTATTAGGGTCATGTGTGCTTTGTAGAGTGGTGTGTGTATGTGTGTGTGTGTGTGTGAAGGGATTGAGAAAGAGCTTCATTCCATCCTTGAACTTTTGTGGACGGCAAATAGATAGTATTAACAGACACAGGAGCCTAGAGGCAGAGATGACCATGAGAAGTAAGCCTTCCGGTGTCCACATAACACTTTAAGAGGGGTGGGCACTTGGGGCTTGAGCTAAACTCCCTCGGATCTCAATTGCTGCAATGGATGTCGTGTAGATCAACTGACTTCTAATGCTGTCCTCTGCCCTGTCACCCTCGGGGCCTGACTACCCTCTCCATTTGTACCATAGTAGCTCTGGCATCTGGAGCCACACGGAACACATGTCTTCAGACAGTGATTCCATTTCCCTTCAACAGTCTGTTCTCCAGATTGAACATACTTAATTCCTTCCACATGTCTCGTATGATGAGTTACCAGACTTGTCACCATGCCGGTCACCCTTGTCTGGACAGCCTCCAGGGTTTCAGCGTGCCTCTTGGGATTTAACACAACACAACAAGTGTGGTCTGCACATTGCCAAATACAGTAGGGTCTCTGCTTTTTGCGATCTGGACCTTCTGCTTCTACCGAGGAAGCCTACGTTGGACCCAGCCTTGTTTTTATTCAGCGGCCACGTTGGGTTCTCGGCTCCGCTAAACTTGCGGTCAACGAAAACCCTGGTCAGGTAATAAATACGTTCTAGCCATTTTGGTCACAGCTGTTCTGAGTGTGTGGTCTTGTTGCCACGTGGGTGAGAACTGCTGCGTTGCATGTCGTGTTGTGTGATGATTATGGTTTATATCGTGTTGTGATGGGGGAGGATGTCTTCAAATACATGCACATGTGCACGGGCACTGAAAGCTACCATGTGCCACTTTCGGGAGTGCCTGGGTATAACGAAGTGATAATTAACAGCGTCAGTCACCAGCAACTTTTTTCTCTTCTTCCTGCACGACGCAGCTTGTTTGTCAGAGCGTGCCGATACACTAGTGATAGGTGCTATGTAAACACATAGGTAGACAGACAGAGAGAGACCGGCAGACGGTGACTGTGGAGTGGTACGGAGACCCCATCGCAAACATCCGTAACAGTAATGACAGCCACAGTGTATACACAGAATTCACCTTAAACAGCTTTTAAGTGCTTCTGGGGTAGGAGGTAGGGATGGTGAGGGCATCAAGGGCTTCACTCATGTTAGCTGAGCTTCTATGTTCTGTCAGAGTTGCGTTAAAATCTCCTGATGGAAGTGGTTCTGGAGGGGTCGAAAGCCCCCAGTGAGCCATTTGTCGTAGGCCCGTGGCCTTGTAGGACCATGGGCTTATGTAGGGAGGGGAGAGAGAAGGTGCTTTCTCTTCTCCTGCTCACTAGCTCTGGGACCTTGAGCAAGCCAACCTTTCTGAGTCCCAGCTTCTTCGTCTGTAAAATGGACTTTTCCCAAGTGGGCTTAGGGGATATTGGGAAGGTAGAACCAGTGCCCTGATGCCCTGGAGTAGCTATAAGTTAGTAACCTGGCATAGACCTGTCCCCTCTTAGTCAAGGTGCTGTTTGGAGAGAGAGTGGCCCGGTCACTCACTCATGTAACATTCTGCGAGCCTCTCGGGGGGTCAGGCCTAGTGGGGGGGGGGGCCCTGGGCTTTCACAGCAGACTGTGATCCCATCTTCCTAAGCCAGCAGAGGAGACCAGATCTGCACATCAGTAACCACAATGCAAGGTAGAAATGGGAAGCATTTTAAGAGGTCAAGATAACGTGAAAAGGAAGAGTGTACTCTGAGGGGAGGGAGGAAGGGAGGTCAGGAGGGGTTGGCATTTATGCTGATCCTGAAGGAAGTGTAGGAGATGGACACAGAGGGGGTCAAGAGGAGCTCCATCTTTGGAGAAGGGAAGAAGTACGACTCCCATTTGATGCAGAGTGATCTGATCTGATTTGGCCCTTACTCCAATTACAATCACAAACTAACATTGCAAAGCATTCCACATGCGAGGCACTGTGTGGACTCTCTCTGCAAAGGCAGGGCTGAGGGTCCTGGGGTTCTGTTCGGTAGTGTCCCAGGATGTGGGTAGGGAAATCCTGAGAGACAGGTTGAAAGTCAGTTCCAGGAGGTTGGCCTTAGTTGGGCAAGTGAAAGGAGCCCTGAAGAATTTAGAGCAGGGCACCAACAAGATCCAAGTAGTAGCTTTAGGGGGATGACTCAGGCCACTGTGTCTGATATGAATGGAGAGTTCCCTCGAGACTCTCTCCTTGCTTTCTTTCTTTTTTAAAAAATTTTTTTAACGTTTAGTTTTGAGAGGCAGAAAGAGCGTGAGCAGGGGAGAGGCAGAGAGAGAGGGAGACACAGAATCCCAAGCAGGCTCCAGGCTCCGAGCTGTCAGCACAGAGCCCGATGTGGGGCTCGAACTCACAGACCATGAGATCATGGCCTGAGATGAAGTCGGACGCCTAACCGACTAAGCCACCCAGGCGCCCCCTCTCTCCTTGCTTTCTAAAGGGCTTGGAAACCTATTTCAATCTGAAATAACGAATTTCAGATTGGTATAGGGCATGGGAGACAAGGCTGAAATGAACCCACACAAGCTACAGCGATCCAAAGGAAGGAACGATTAAGTGATCGGTTCCATAATTAATTCAGTCATTCATTCTGCAGATATTTAGGAAAGATGCCAATGCATCCGGCACAGTTCTAGGCTCTGGGAAAGGAAAAATGAACAAGGCCAATCCTTGTCCTACTCAGCCTCCAAGACTTGGCTGACAGAGACCCCTGGTCAAGACGTGTTTCCTCAAAGTCTTCTGATGAAAGCCCCTCCTTTCTCTCGAGTTAATTCCTAAGATGCTCCCCACTTTCTCAAGTATCTCACTCTCTGCAGCTGGAGTCAGCAGATTCCATGTGGGAGGCCACTTGATTCCATGTGGGAGGCCATTTTGGATCTCTGCATGGAGTACGATGTGAGTACAGGGGACAGGCAGTCAGAGAAGACTTCTGGGAGGAAGTGAAATCTGAGCAGAGCCTCCAAAGGGGGTCCTGGAGAGACAAAGTGAGAGTATGAGGGGACCAGAAGTAACTGGAGTTGTTACAGCAGAGCATGTGAGGCAGGAAGTTGGGACAGATGTAGCTGGAGACGTGTAGATGGTCATCAGGTCACAGAGGGACTGCATGCCGTGCTGAGGAGTCCTAACTTTATCTGATAAATGACCAGGAGCCACTGATGCCTCTCAGTCCCAGACAGAAGAATGACATGGTCAACTTAGAATTTTCCATGGATAACAGTAGCAAATACTGGCATTGTTCTGGGGCCTGTTTAAAGGCTTTGCAAATAATTCTCATGATAACCTCGTAAGACAGGTGATATTATCATCCCCATTTTGCAGATGGGGAAACTGAGGCACGGGGCTTCAATGGCTTGCCAAGGTCCACACAGATAATAAGAAGGCAGAGCCAGGATTCAAAGCCGGGTGGTCTTGCTCCAGAGTCCATGCCCTTACCCCGTTTACACCACTGAATTCTGGATACTCGGGAGATGTTCCAGGAAGCAGGACTAGAAGTGGGAGACCCATCTGGAGGTTGTTACAGAAGTCCTGGTGAGAGATACTGAGGTCCTTAATTAACAGTAAGAGAATGGAGTGTACTCCAGATATGTTAAGGGGATATCCATCAGGTGTTCGTGACTGCCAAGGGGGTGAGAGAAGTCAGTGTTGACCTAGCTTGTGGGCTGGCAAATACTACAGGCCTTGGGGGTCATAAGGGCTCCGTTGTAACTACTCAACTGCCTTGGGAGAATTTTGAGAGAGTGCATAGACACCATGTAAATGAATAAGTATGGCTGGCTTCTAATAAAACTCCATTGATGCACACTGAAATTTGAATTACATAGGATTTTCATATGTCATGAGATATTACTCTTTGTTTAATTTTGCTCAATCACTTAAAAATGCCCAAACCATTTCATAGCTCCAGGGCTGTGCAGAAATAGGCAGTGGGCCAGATTTGGGCTGGGGGCCATAGTCTGTTGACCTCTGGTCTACTAGTCCTGGGAGGGGAGGGGGGGTGAGGAGGAAGGGATCCAGGATGATCCGAGAAAAGCACAAAGCAGAGGACAGGAGGCCACGCAGGTCCTTCCTGAGCCGGGCCCCTGCTTGGGTGTCCTCTAGGAGGGCGTCCATGCTGTGGGCTATGGGAGTGATTCAGAACCAGTGTGCGGTGCTCGACCCCCTCAGACCCGAGCTGCTGCTAATAAAAGAACATTTGCAAGGACAGTGTTAACAAGCAGTGGTGTTCCAGCTCCCCCTTCCCAGCCCAGACCTGGTGGTAATGAAAACACGTTTACATAAACACAGAGGTCATGGTCATACCGCCACCCTCATGGTAAAGCGTTTCCGAATACTAATAGTTTTCATTTAATGCAAAATCCAGGTTGTACAGGAGAGCTTAAGGTGACCCGAAATACCACTCTAAATTGCACAACTTTATAAATAAAAAATCATTCTGCAGGCGAAATTACTCCGTGTCTTCATCCGTGCTGGAGACGGGGAAACACAGAGTTTGAAATTGTATCTGAACACGAACCTTACAATACCAACTGGCCATTGGTTACATGTCAAATCCCCAAGAAAAATCTTGGTAAAAGGCCACCCCCATAGACCACCAGCCCCCCGCCCCCTCACTGCCATAAATGTCTCACTGTGCACAGGTGTCAACCCTTTCGTGGGTGTCCAGCATGAGGGGAGTCACTTGGGCAAAATGGTGGCCACCATTTTAGAGTAATAGCTGTGTGTAAGGCACTTGGCCAAGGCCTCTGTCAATACACAAGGGTAGATGCTTGGTTGGTGCTGATGACTCCATGGACAAAACATAGGGGTCTTAGAGAGTATGTCCAGTCCACGTATTTTTCTTTAAAGTTAATTAATTAATTAAGAGAGAGAGTGAGGGAGAGAGTGGGGAAAAGAGCAGAGAGAGAGGGAGAGAGAGAATCCTAAGCAGGCTCTGCACTTCCAGCACAGGGCCTGATGTGAGGCTTGATCCCACGAACTGTGAGATCATGACCTGGGCTGAAATCAAGAGTCGGACACTTAATTGAAGGAGCCACCCAGGTGCTCCCCAGTCCAAGTGTTTTTTAAACATTAAAAACTTTTTCTTTAATTAGTAGAATCTCATGTATACCATCCTGTTCACACTGAACCTCAATAAGTAACACACAACAGAGGGGGCAGGACACCCCCTTCTTGCATGGTAGGCCCCGAGGCACCCTAAAATTTTTCATCTTGAGTATGATCTTCATTTTATAAAGTAGAAAACTGAGACCCAGAGAGGCTAAGTGACTTTCCCAAGGGCAGACAGCTCTGGTTTAGGGCTGTTACTTCCCAAGTCAGCATACGCTTAACTTGTACAAGGGTGTGTTAGTTCGGCCTTTCGTAGAGGTGGTTCCAACTGTGGGCACAGACCTTCCCGTGTCTGCCAGCAGTCCTAGACGTCCAATGGGGGCAGCTCAGTTACATTAAATTAGCCCTGGATTACATGGCAGCAACTTGGGTTTGGGTCCCAGCCGCCACTTACCAGCTATGACTCCTGGCAAGTAGCCTCCTTCTTAGCCCCAGCTTTCTCATGAGAAAAATAGAAATAATAATCAGATCTGTTACGAGCATCTTGCAAAAGAAGTAAGTGAGAGAATTTTGTGAGAGGCTGTATTTAGGGATGCAACGATGGCTGTTTCTGGCAGGCCTGGGTGGCCGCCCTACGAAGCCCACAGCCTGTGCTTGTGCAAAATGGAGCCGCGTGGGAGTTTCAACCAGCCCGACTGCACGCTCAGCATGTAAGGATAGGCTTTTTGGGGTTGGCAAAAAAATACTGCTGCATTTCAATCCTTGCTCTGTGCCCATCTTTCTAGCTCCAACCGTGTGTCCCATCTGCCATCCATCTAGGCAACTGGGAAGGAGAAAAGGACTTTTCTTTACCCTCTGGTTCCTGGGCAGCATTTGAGAGTTATAGGCTTTTGCTCCCCCAAGAAAGAAACATTATCCTCAGCCTTCAAGGGTGAGGATTCCTGCCTGTAACAGGACTGAGTAATGCCTTTCCTCCGTCTCTCATACTGGAATTTAAGAGGACCCTAGAGCAGCTGAGTTTATTAGGACCCATAAGAACCATCCTATAACCAGGACACCCGCAGCCATAAACCTCTACCTTGAAGTTCGCAACAAATCCTGAAATGGTGAACTAGGACGAGCTCTTGTCTCTGTCAGCAGAAAAAAATAAAATAAAATAAGGGGAGAAATGCAAACTCAAGCAGAAAAAGAGAGCTGAGGAGGGAAGGCAGGAAGAATGAGCAAAGAGCAATGACAAAGGTGATGCCGTTAATGATGGTGACAATAATAATCATAACATAAAAAAAGCAGGCGGTGTGTCAAGATATCCTCAAACGTGCCCTGAAGTCACCTACACGATAGGATGGGGCCTGGCTTGTGACAGGAAGGGGGAAGGGGCAGTGAGAAAGGAAGATACACGCACACAGGTACACAGGTGGACACATACACGCGCACGCGGGCACACACACACACACACACACAGCCTAATAGTGGGCAGAAGAAGAAGTTGCTTGGAGGAAAACAAAGCCCAGGTAAACAAAAAAAGACATCCGGGGCCCTGCCAGGCTGCTACCGCTCACAAAAGAGCCATCTGAAGCAAGGTCTGAGCTGAAAGAGTGGCTACCTTCCCCTCTCCCCTTCCTTGCCTCTTAGATGGCCGCACTGGCTTTCCTCTGAATGCTGTGAGTTACTCAGAGCTGTTCCCAAGGCCTTGCCCTTGGTAGCCAAGAACAGGACAGATGGGAACGCTTTTGGCCCATGTGGCCATGCACACTCAGTGGCAGCAGTTGTGCGAGGGCAGAGCTGGGAAGCCGAGCCTGGGGGAGCAGTACCTCAGGGGACAGGAACTGTTTCTGTCCACAGCGTGAGGAAGATACACACCCAGCGACCCCTCCTCTGCGGGGCCCGGCTTCGGCCCCAATTCCACTTCACCACCTCACAGACCCTGTCAGTTGCCAGCGCAAAACCCATTGGTCCCCACCTCCTTGCAAACAGAGCCCCATTTTTATTCAATGTGACAATGTGTCCACTTCACCTCCCAGGCTCTTTGGCAGCCATCTGGGGCAATTTGGTCAGTGAGAGAAATGCTGAGGTTCGCTGGTGGGATCTGGGAAAACTTCTCCTGATACCAATGGCAATGAGGGCTGGAGACATCCTCTCCCCTCCACTCTTCCCTTGGACATGGTCGTGGCGTCTGGAGCTGCGGTAGCCACCTTGTGACCAGGGAGTCACAGCAGGGCAAAAGCCAACGCCCTAAAGACTATAAGGCAGACATTCAGAAAGCCAGTCCAGCACCTCCCACCTCTAGACTTCTGTTGTGTGAGAAAAACAAACACTTCTTTGTTTAAGTTGCCGTGACTTGGGTTTTTCGTGCTTGCAGCCAAACTCCATCAGAGCTGGTACATTCAGGTAGAAGGGACTTGGCACTTTTTTGTTTTTTTAACTTCCAACCTTCCTCCTGCCCCTTTCTAGCTTGTGAGACCTCGTTGCCAAGGTATTAAATAACCCCAACATTCCTGATGGTGTGAAACTGAGCATCGTGGGCTGGGCTGGGCTGGGACAAATCTAGAAGTGTCGAGGCCCTGGCTGGATGCAAGCTCCCTAGCCCTCTGCCCAGGCCCAGCGTGGTGCCAGGAACCCTCTCCTCCTTCCTTGGCCTGCTTCTCGCTCCCCCAGGATCTCCACTCTCTCTGGTCTACGCTTTGTAACTTGCTACTCTGACGCTGTCTCTGATCTAGAATGGGTTAACTTTTTTATTGATTTATTTTTCTTTTTGCGAGTGTGTAGGGAGGAAGAAGAGGGAAAATAAATTATACATCTCCCAAGATACGATCTGTAGTTAATTCTTAATTAGGACTGACAGATGCTTCCCCCATAATCCTATTCCCAACATGTTCTATTTGCTTTGTTTGGTGCTGGAAGATATATTGTGACACAGTAATGACCTTTCTAAGCTTGTCCTGGAAGTGTTATTGGCATTCTAATGATTTATTGCATGTTCCAGTTGATTACAGGGCCATTTGTCAACATTTTATTTCTCTCTCCATAAACCTGTCTCCTGCGTCACAGACATTCACTGGCATGAAATTTAAACAAATACAGTATATAGCCCTTATTCAACTTCTGTTTGCACTTGGAGACTCTGGAGCAAACCCACTCTGGCCAAGAGAGGGCTTTTTATGACCAGTGCTGCCTGTGGCTCTCACAGAGCGGGAAGTGGTGGTTGTTGTGAGAGGCTGGGGATGGTTTCCTCTCCACTGATTTGTCATTCCTTGTGTTGGAATTTTTTTTTTTAAACCGAATCTATCAGACCAGAGTCCCATTTGCTTATGTGGACTCTGTCTCTGGGTTTCCAAGCAGACATTTTGGGCCTGTTGGTGTGCAGGAAATGTTTGGTTGGAAAAGGAGGTGTTGGCTTGTCTTAACCAGTCAGCCTGGCAGATTTACCTCCTAACTCCTTACGACTACAGACTCACCATGCAGGTGACAGGACTGAGCACGCCCAGGGGACATTCGGAGAGAATATGAGTCATGCCATCACCGCACAAAGGCTTGAGCTGTTCCCAACTTCCTGGGTGACCTTGGGCCCATCCCATCTCTCCCAAGGCCTCAGATGTATAGGCTAGTTTTGCTTCACGCTGTTTTTGACATTATTTATTACACGAGTCTGGTCACCCCTGTCCTGTAACTGCCTCACAGAGGTGCTCTGAGGATAAATAAGTCCATTATCTGCAGGATGCTGAGTGCTCCTTTGAGAAAGACTTTACATAAATGCGTAGTTATTCTCATGCTTATATTAAGTCAGTTATCAACCTTTTGAGCTGGTCTGTGACACATGGTGGGGTCACGTGACAGAAACAGAAGACGCTGGTCCCGTCCAGCTTCTGTTTGAGAAGGCATGAATATTCACCTGGATGCCTTCACACACAAGCACATGCACACACTCTTACACACACACACACACACACACACACACACACACGCCTGATGGAGAGAGAGCACTTCTTACAGTTAAAGACTCATTCTGAACAGTATCAGGGCTTAACTTCCCTCAGATTCCTGCAGCGAGGAGACTTTCATCCTGGTCCATAGCATTGTCTCTTGTGAGTTACGTGGTGAAGCCAGAAAGCTCTGGACGTGCTCCTGTGTGTTGTAGACACTGCCACATGTGTTTCCCACAGGCATCTCAAAATTGCCAAGTGGATAACTGAACTTGTAATTAGTTTGCATGCTTTAGTTCCCTGAAAGCTGCTTTCTCTTGAATTATTTTCCTCACTGAATGGCATGAACATCTGCCCAGTGGCCCAGTTAGAAGCCTGGGAAGCCTCCTTGCCTGTATCCTTTCCCACATCTCCCCGAGGTCCTGTTGGATTCTGTGTGCTATATATTCATTGACTTCAACCCCTCCTTGCCATCACATCTGTTCTCAGACCCTCACAGTCCCTCTCCTGGACCGTAACAATATGCTCCTCATCAGCTGGGGAGAGCGCTTGCAGCCACGGACACCCAATCTTGCTGTGTGTGTCACACAGTCAGAATGCTCACTGGAAAGAGATTTGGTGACACAACACTAGTGAGAAGCTAGGGAGTCAGAACTAGAAAACAGCTAGGAGTGTGGAGACCTCTGGAGATCAGGCAGTTGGATCCCCAGTCAAGGTCACTCTTCCAGTGATCTAGCTCTGTGTAACAAGACACCCAAACTTCAGTGACCTAAATGACAAGATTGTTTTGTTCAGGAATCAGCAGTTTGGGCATGGCTTGGAGGGGACAGCTTATTACTCTATCTGGCATCAGCTGCGATGGCTTGAAGGCTGAGGCCTGGGGATCATCTAAAGTCTCCCTCACTCACATGTCTGCTGGCCTAGCTGGGCTATTGGCTGGAGCACCTACACATGGCTCCTCCAAGTCTCCTGGGCTTCCTTGCAACCTGGCGGCTGGCTTCCTAGGGCAAGCTTCTCTAGAAAGAATGAGCCAGATGGAAGCCATTTCACTTTTTATGACATCGTCTCTGAAGTCTTGTCCTGTTACTTCTGTTTTTCCTCTTCTGGAGAGGGAATAGACTCCACCACCTGATGGGGAGTGGTGAGGCTCTAAACGAGCTTGTGGGATCAGAAAGGTTGCTAGGGCCATTTTGGGAAAACACAGTCCACCATCGTCTATGAAAAGTCTGTTTTTATTTACCCTCTCAAAATGCAAAGTTCCTAGAAGGGAGTGTCAGATGGGCTGTGTGGGTCACAGGCCCGGCCCTGGCTGCTCCAGAACCATGAGATGGAGAATCTTACCCTTTGACAACAGGAGAGGGAACTGTCTCCCTCCAGGCTCCACAAAATGGTGGGGAGTTTTTCCCCAAAGGGAAATCGGGCTGCTGGGAGGCAGGTGGTGAGGGGGATGTGAAGTGAAGTATTGAATTCCAGAAAGCCAAAAAAAAAAGGACAAATACCTTTGACAGCCTGACCGCAGACGTATCTTTCCACTTCTACTTAGGTCTTCATGACCTTGGGGGCCATCGTGATCGAAAATCCTATTGTAATTATGTGCGTCTCATGCCTAAAATCCTCCGATGGGTCCCTGCAATTTCAGAATCAGCCCCAAACTCTTGAGCCTGGCAGAGTAGACACTATGGACCTGGCTCTTGCTTATCTTGCCCCGTGACATCTGGCCACAGTCCACATACACCCTTTGACCCCCCGGGCCTCTTTCTGGCTATTTCTCCTATTTGTTATACTCTCAATTTCCTCTGAGTTTTCGTGCTTGCAAACCTATAGATTCATCTACATCAATATCCCTCTTCTCTATCGGTGTGTCCCAAGCTAGTTTTTATTCACTGATATGTGTCTTTGTCGAGAGCCACCAATGAGAAGCCTTCTGTGGGGTGACTCTCCTGCTAGCCCAGGCTGAGTTGGGGCTCCCTTCTGTGTTCCCAAAGCACCTCCACCCCAGCTCTACCGCACTATAATCTTTGTTTTCCTGGTCAGTTTCCTCAGTTAGATGGCGGGATCCTTGAGTCAAGGACTGTATTTTGGTTATCTCTGAATCCCTTGGAGTTTAGGATGCTGCTGGCTACTTAGTGGTTGCCCAGGAAATGCCAACTGAATGGTGACAGTGTCAGGTAGCCCAGATTCCATTTTCTAAGATGACGACCTAAGGTGGGGTGTTGTGGCAGGAGGACACTTTTGCAGCCATGTCGGAAGCCAGATGAGACCTGTTTCTCACCAATGGCCTGTGCACCCGTGGGGTTGGAAAGAAAATCAGCTTCACCCTCATTGCTGAGCCACGTGGACACTGATGCTGGGGGCTTATGGGTTGGTCATAATTCGAACCTGAGTGGGGCAGGGAGGTATATATGCACACCGTCTAATCCTTGACCACCATTGTTCTTTGGTTCAACATCATCCCAAGAGAAATGAATACTTAAAATCGCAGAGGGGAGCAAACCCATGTCCCAAGCAAGTAAGTAATTGATTTTTCCATATGTCTTTCTAATGTAACCGCTCTCTCCTTACGATTGGGCAGAATATGGAGAAAAGCAGGAGGGGTTAAGGTAGATGTAGAGAACGGAGATGAGGTCAGGGAGTCAAGGGCAGAGAACCGACCTGTTCTTCTTGTACAGAGACCCAAAGCGGGGTTAGGCCTGGAGAACCTCAGCTTGGGGATAGACAAAGAGGCAGAGATTAGCAAGGCTTTTACTGTCTTTTGGGGGACTCATTTCTCAACCATTGCTGGAGCCCCATTGCAAAAGCATGGTCTGTCGAGGATGTCTACACCGCAGGGCAGGCATGTCTTGAGTTTTGTGGGGGAGGCCACAGGCCTCGTGCAAGGGGCCAGCATGAACTCTAGCCCCTGGCTGAAGAGGACAGATGGGGTGGAGAGAGGGGTGTCCCTGAGAGACCCGGAGGCTGAAGAGCTCCCAATCCCAGTGCGAGCTGCGTGTAACGTATGGCTTAATTTCCTCTCAAATTAGACACTTGATAAAAAAAGTTATTATATCTGTCAAATTGCCAGGGCATTTTATGGGTGTGATAAACTAAGAACCACTGCTTTACAAACCTTGATGGGATGTTTCAGTACCTGGAAAACAATTTTATGGCCGCCCAGGCTACTAACAAATTGCAAATACTGATTAAGCCATAAAGTTACAACAACATTAAAATATAATGAGAGGTTATTGCACGCGGGAAAGCTCTTAAGCAACAGCCACAGCTGCACTCAGCCGGCGAGTGGGGCTTACGCTTTCTCTGGTAGAACGACGTGCTTCAGGCTGCAGAGGTCCCTTCAGGGCCAGGCCTGAGCTCTCGGGGGTGTCAGGGGGACATTTCCTCCAGGGTGGAGCAGAGAGCAGGGGGAGGCTGCCCTCATAGAGGGCCGGGACGCATTGTTCTGAATGTCACTTCTTGGGAGCCCAGGACGTAAGACTAGGCAGAGGAGGCCACTGTGACTGTCGCACACACTGCAGCGTGTCTGTGACACCCTTTCCGGCCCGTGGGAATCCCCTCTTGAGACTCTACTTGAGATTCTTCTAGGGAAGACCTTTCTCTGCGCACTGGGAAAATAAAATGGTCAGTATGCCCTGTTCACCAAGGGTAGGCACCGTGTGGCGGCCCAGGCAGATAAGACCTCTGGCCTGTAAAGTGCTGGGGTCTAGCAAGGAGATAGGACACATGCCAGGAGAAGATGAAAATACGGCACGCAGGTTCCTAAGAGCTGGCCAAGTCATCACACGACGACGTGCTGCTGAAGGGAAGGGAGACAGGTTGGCGTTCTCGCTGGTTCTCTTGACTCTTTCCGCTTCAGCCAAGCTGAGATTTTCTTGAGATCTCTGTCTGTCACCCAAGGAAGCAACCATTCTTGTCTGGATCACTGGTCCATACCTTCGGCTAAGAGAGAATGTCAATCAAAGCTCAGCCTCCTGAAGCTTCCTGGGGTTTCTGCTTGCCTCTCTCAGCCCCGGATGATTTGCATTGCCCCGCAGGCCTGAATTTCCTTCTCCAGCCTTCCTTCCAGGGCTGAGGTTGTTTGTGTGGCTCCTTTAGTCCCAGAGCCTTAGCTCTCGTCTTCACCGCAGAGGCTGGGAGCTTCTCAGAAGCCGTAGGTTGATTTTTCATTGACGGCCTTCATACCAAACGAAGGTCACGGGCTTCACAACAGCACTGATATGCATTTTATCTAGGGGACACTGGGGTGTGGATGTGCACCTTGCGGCCCCAGGAGTGGGGAGGAAGGTGAAATTAAACACTTTTAGGGAACTCGTACAAAGAGCCAATCATGTCAGCCGTTGTTCAGTGTGGAGGTCAGAGAGGGGACTCTGGAGTCAGGGGCGTGTGGGCATGAGTGGCCTGTGGCAGGTAAGGTGGCATCTTTATACTTTATTTTCCCTCTCTTTAAAAAAAAAAGGGAGAGAAAAGAGTTTTCTCTCTCTTTAAAAATTTTTTTAATTAAAAAATCTAATATGTTTCATATTAGATTTCTATTATATTTATTATTCGTGCATTTATTATTTTTATTTATCCCCATTTCAGGGACCTATTCACAGAGTTGATGGGAGGATTAAATGAGTAAATACCCACAAAGCCCTTAGCATGGGCCTGACACACGGCAAACCCCGAATTAATGCTGGTATTGCTGCTTATTGAGTGGCTGCTGTGTATTAGACTCTCTATTTGTACTTCACATGAATTATTTCCCTAAGATGCATAATATGTGTAGTAAACTTCAAGTAAACGTCATAGGCTCCATTTTATAAACACAGCAACTGAGAGAGGCTCTCGGTTACAGCTAGTAGATGGCAGAGCTCAAAGTCAAAACTAGGCTGTTCTGATTTCCAAGTCCATGCTCAAGAGGAGATCATTAAGAACATCTTGAGACTTTCAGGGAACCAAGCCCTGGGACAACCCTGGGAAAAGGGGGAGAAAACTCATACCCACCTGGCACAGCAGACCACCGGTCCAGAGCACCTAAACTTGGGTTCTGTTGACCCTCGGATCCAGGAGCACCTCCGGTTCCTGGACACCTTGTGTGTGGTGTGATCAAAGCCACCTGGCATGCCACCTTGTGAAAGACCGTCCACCTGCCTCGGCACTGCCCCTGAGGTACCTTACAATGAACAATGGTTCTGTTAGGAAGGGGCTTGGAATGGAAGCATACTCAGGAGATGACAGGCACTCCATCGTTTTGACTGTACTGGCGTGGGAGGGGATGGGCTGGTTTAAGGGACAATGACAAGCTCGAGGGACAATGCCACCTATGGAATAAATTACGTGTTTCGCTCTTTTAGGATATGGTGTGCGAAGAATGCAGTACATAGAGCAAGAATACTCAGAGATTCTTATTCATCCATTCCTACTTATTCTAATTTATTCCTCTAAATATAACAGTTCATAACTACCCATGAAATAGCATCACTGCGTCACTATAAGAAAGGGTGTGTGTTCAGAATAATGGACTATTGTAATCTCAACACCTGTACTGCACGTCAAGTGCTTTAACAAAAGAAGATGACAGTACAGGGACAATAGGAGAAAAGGTGACCCCAAGACAGCTGGGAAGGTTCTAATCTGAGTCTGTGCTGAACTTCCTGGGTTAGAGGGAATCGGGACCAATCGTTCCAGTTTCTTTCCTCTTCTCTTAAGAACACTGCTCCTTGGGCATTATTTACAATAACCAAGATATGGAGGCAGCTCAATTGTCCACCGATAGATGAATGGATGGAGAAGAAGTGGTATATATACACAATATTACTCAGCCATAAAAAGAATGAAATCGCGCCATTTGCAACAACGTGGATAGATCTAGAGGGAATAATGCTAAGTGAAATAAGTCCGTCGAAGAAAGACAAATACCATACGATTTCACTCATATGTGGAATTTAAGAAACACAAAGAAACAAAGAAAACAGACACACACAAAACAGACTCTTAAATAGAGAGAGCAGGCTGGTGGTCACCAAAGGGGAGGTGGCGGGTGGGGGGGAATGGATGAAAGGGGAGTAAGAGTGCACTTGTCATGACGAGCACTGAGAAATGTACAGAACTGTCGAATCGTGATATTGTACACTCAAAACTAACTAATATAACACTGTGTGTTAATTATACTTGCATAAAAAGAAGGAAAAGAAAAAGAATACCGCGCAGCAGGTCTGGGCTGTGAAAATATTCACGATGATAACTAACATCCATGTCGCACGTCACAAAAGGGCACAACAGCCTCATAAGGCAGCTGTTGTCGCCAGTCCCATTTGACAGATTGAGGAACTGTGATGCAGGGAAGTAATGGCGTGGGCCCCATGTTTCCGGTTCACCACTGGTTCTCACCCCAGTAGAATGCGGCTCCCATACAAGCAGGGACTCTGGCATCATCTGAGTCGCCACGCGCTGGCAGATTGCCAGAACCTAAAAGAGTACCCGGTACGTGCTGGTCACTGGATGAATGTCTTGTTGAATGTGTGAATAAAACACAGATCCTTTTCAGTTCCAACACATATGTGCTGTTCATCGTATCCCCGGCTCCTGATGAGGTACCTTGGCCCAGAAAAAATTTCTGGGGGAGAGAATGTTACACACAGCGATTCCTTTTACCTCTAATCCAGGCACAAGGTTGGAGTGACCACTGTCGGTACAAAGCACACTCAGCCGGAAACTCTCCAAGGTACTTGGGGGCCAGAAACCTGGCGGGGGGGGGGGGTGAGGGTGTGTCTGTGGAGGTGGGAGGGGGTTAGCATAAGAAAACCTTTTGCGCGGTGGCTGGCCAAGCTGGGAACAATCTTCTAACCATTTCACCTCATCATACGGGGGCCCCGTTGTGGCCCAGCTGGAGTCAGACACAAACAAAGTAGCCTTCTCCATGCCAACAAGAGTGGAAATAAGATGTGTCAGCAAGACAAAACCTCTCCTTGAGGCTCCTCTGCGGTGCCTATTAGACGTGAAGTCAAGAGGCTGCGGGTGGCGGGAGAGCCTGTGGTTAAGGAAAGGCGAATATTAGCGCCAACACACTGGGCCATAATGGGAAATGTCACCTTTTTCAATTCCTTTGAAATAGTCACCTGTGGTAGGTTTTCTGATATTGCTGCCCTGTTCTTAGCTGGGTCATGTCCCCTCCCGGGACCTTGGGAAAGGGGAGAGATGGGAATAATGGGACAGAAGCCGGGATGGGGCATCAGTCTCCATGCCTGCCATATTCTAGAACTCAGGCTGTGCCTCTCTGCATTCGGTCATAGTGGTCCTCTCTGTCTCAGGGTGTGATGCCCTCACCTTTGTCCTCATTCTCTCGGCCACTGTAAATAGGTCTTGGCTTCCTCTGGTAGGAGTGGAGCTGGTCACTGCCTGGTCTATCTCGGAGGCACCTGCTGGTCAGCTGTGGTGAATGTCTCTGGATATTGCCGAGGGGTGGCATTACTGTATAGGTCATCACCTTCTGCTTTACTTTGTATATTCTCCAGCTCTAGGAGGCTTAACCCGCGTCCCTGGGCCCCACTCAAGCAAGGCAAGAGCTTGTGTGCTTCCCCAGTCGGCTGATACCGGATGTGTGGTAATGGAATGATCACGGCAACAGCAATACCGACCACGTCGTGACCACGTCGTGACCTTCGATGCCTGGCACACTGGTCATCACTTTCTACACCAAGTCTCTCGTTCCCCTCCCTTTGGCTGGGTTTCCATTTGCCCTGATTGGTCTTCAGTGACAAGATCACAGCTTCTTGCTAAGAGATTCCAAAGCTTCATGACAGAGTGTTTTAGAGTTTGGTATGCTGTATTTTTGATGTGTCCACATTCCCCCCCCACCCCAAGATTTTTATCTCCGGATTGTCCCTCCTAACTTTCTCTTTACATGAAGGCATTTCCGACCTCAGTCAATCCCACTGTGGGGCGAGGTTGGAAAATCACACCGGCATGTTCTCCTGTCTCCCCCTCATGTCCTCTGTCTTCACACCAAACAGTGTGCTTATTTCATTTGGCATTGCTTCGTATTTGGGGCCGATCAGTCCATACCACCCTCTCTCCAGGACCCACTTCTATTGCCTTGGTCTCCTCCATTCCAGGAGTGGACCTGTTAATTCCCTATCCAATATGTTCTGTAGGTTTACCCTGAAGCAAATAGCTCAAGCAGTTCTGAGAGCAGAAGTTGGGGGTGAGAATGGGGTGTCCTGGAACTTCCATAGCATATCAGTGTGTTTGTTGACCCTACATGGGTCATTGTATTCATTTTATATATAAAAAAACAAAGCTCGTAGACCCTAAATAACTGGCCCAAGAGATCATAGCTAAATCTAGGACATAGGTGAGTTTCCATCCTAAGGCAGCCTGATTCGAAGCTCTTTCCACTATGTCCACTTGCCTCTTACTGGAAAGGATATTATCAGCCTGGTTTCTGAGAAACTGGCTAAAAGGTTCAGGCAATCTGTCCCTCTAGAAACTAATCAAAGACCGCTGTTACAGGATCTGTCCGACAACAGCTATTATATTACTAGTAGAAGCTAACATATACTGAATTCTTACTAATCTTGTTGAAAGCACCTTAAATATATCAGTTCTTGAATCCTTATAACACTCCTCCCTAAATTTGTCCCCATTTTCTGGATGAGGAAACTGAGGCCCAGAGAGGTTAAGAGAATAGCTGTCCAATGGCACCAACTACCAACATGATAACGAGTACGTGGCATTTCTGAAATACATCCAATGTACGAATATTCAGAAGGTCTCCTACTCCAGGGCCGCCTGGGTTTCTCAGTCGGCTAAGCGTCCGACTTTGGATCAGGCTGTGATCTCGCGGTTTGTGAGTTCGAGCCCCGTGTCGGACTCTGTGCTGACAGCTCAGAGCCTGGAGCCTGTTTCAGATTATGTGCCTCCCTCTCTCTCTCTGCTCCTTCCCCATTTGTGTTCTGTCTCTCTCTCTCTCCCTCTCTCAAAACTAAATAAACATTAAAAAAATTTTAAAAAAAAGTCTCCCCCTCCAAACAAACAGACAGACAAACCCCACACTGGTCAGGACAATAAGGAGATGCAAAGGGAATGAAGCCTGGCAGACAGAGTGCTCAGCCCAGCAGAATAATAATCATAACCATAATATCCCATTAAAATAATAATGTAACATGTATGAACGCCCCCAGTGCTCAACACCAACTGCTTTCCTACATGCACCAAAATGTATTTCATCTTGAAATGACACGATGCCAATGTGCTTCTGCCAGGCTGGCCATACAGGAAATCAGCCTTGATCCGTGGAGGTGTGCACTGGGCTCACTGCATTTGTGTTGTTCGTCTCTGGCAGGGCAGTGTCTGGGGCTCTTGAAACAGTGCCTCAGCACTTTATAGTCATAACTTTCCCAAAGCGAAAAGTTTATTGCCCACATTCTTTGACCATGATGCATCAATGCATTAAAAATAGAATTTTATGCGATGCAATAATGCAATAGTACTTGCCAAACACTTCACAGATTCAGGATTGTAAAAAGGCTCTAAAACTTAAAACAGGTCAGAAAGGAAATCAAAATAGGAATTGTAGATTGTTTAAAATTATTAATAGTCTGAAGCCCTGCACATGAGAAATTACGGAATGTAGAAAAATTTTTTAATTTTATTTATTTATTTTGAGAGAGAGAGAGACATACAAAGAGAGAGAGACAGAGAGCACAAGCAGAGGAGGAGGAGAGAGAGAGAGAGAGAGAGAGAGAGAGAGAGAGAGAGAGAGAATCCCAAGCAGGCTCTGTACTGTCAGTGCAGAGCCCGATGCGGGGCTTGATCCCATGAACTGTGAGATCATGACCTGAGCTGAGATCAAGAGTCAGATGTTTACTGAACTGAGCCGCCCAGGTGCCCCTAGAATAAATTTTTTAAAGATAAGTCATTTCCTTAAATAACTTTATTAGTAAGAAAAGCTGAAAAGCAAATGGTGTAATAATTGGATTCAAGGAGTGAAAGAAGAATAAAAAAAAAAACTAAGAAAAGACCAAAAAAATACGAGAAAATGATTACACGTTGGCAAGAATGACAAAACAAAACAAAACCCCAAAATCTCAAAAACCAAGTGACACATCACTTGCATGGATTAGTTTCCTGTGGCTAGTGTGCAAATGACCACACACTTAGTGGCTTCAAACAACACACATTCATTCTCTGAAGTTCTAAAAAAAACTTCTTTTAACATTTGTTCATTTTTGAGAGACAGAGCATGAGCGAGGAAGGGGCAGAGAGAGGGAGAGACACAGAATCTGAGGCAGGCTCCAGGCTGTCAGCACAGAGCCCCATGCGGGGCTTGAACTCACAAACTGCAAGATCGTGACCTGAGCCGAAGTTGGACGCTCAACCCACTGAGCCACCCAGGCCCCCCTCATTCTCTGAAGTTCTGAAGGCCAGAAGTCTGAAATCAGTTTCACCGAACAACTGTTAAGGTGTTGGCTGGGCTGGCTTCCTTCTAGAGGCTCTGGGGGGGGAGTCTGTTTCCTTGCTTTTTCTAGATTCCTCAGCCCCCTGCATTCCTTGTCTCCCGACCACTTCGGATTCACTCCAATCTCTTGCTTTTGTCATCACATTTCCTGCTTCTTCCTTTGACCCTCCTGTGTCCCTTTCATAAGGACTCTTGTAATTATTATAAGATCCACTTGGATAATCCAAGAAAATCTCCCCATTTCAAGATCCCTGACTTAGTTGCATCTGTAAGTCCCTTATTAAGTAGCATTCACAGTTTGTGGGGATTAGGACATAGATACCTTTGGGGGGTATTATTCAGCCGACTACATTACATAACCACAAGTATTTTCAAAAAATATTAGAAATGTGAACGAAACATATGCAATAGGATTCCAAAAATCTGGCAATCTAAATGTAAAGGTTTTCCTCCCCCTGGGAAATTGAAAATGTCCAACATTGACTCAAGAATACATAAAAAATAAAGGAATACATCATCCCTCTGTTTGAGGCTCACCAAAAAAAGGCACCAGGTCTAAATAGTTTTGTGGGACATTCTATCATGTCCATAGTGAAAAGATAATATCAAGATCCCATAAATGTCTCCAGAGCATAAAAAAATATGAGATAGCTTCAACTTTTGA
This sequence comes from Panthera leo, assembly GCF_018350215.1. NCBI lineage: Eukaryota > Metazoa > Chordata > Mammalia > Carnivora > Felidae > Panthera > Panthera leo. The sequence goes on from NC_056682.1 coordinate 45,223,128, forward strand.
CTCCATTTTTGAAAACTTCATTTTTTGACTCTGATAATGAAAGTCAACGAAGTCTCTCAAAGAAGAAATATAGAACCATCTCACTTGTTTAGAGATGTAAAATTGCTGAGAATGATACCAACAAATCAAACACAGCAATATATTAAAGGGAAAATATGCCACATCCTAGGAGGCTTTATTCTTTTTTTACTTTTTTATTATTATTCTTTTTTCTTTTTAAATTTTTTAATATAATTTATTGCCAGGTTGGCTAACATACAGTATATACAGTGTGGTCTTTGTTTTGGGGTAGATGCCCGTGATTCATCGCTTACATACAACACCCAGTGCTCATCGCAGCAAGTGCCCCCCTCAGTGCCCATCACCCATTTGCCCCTCTTCCCCAACCTCCTATCAACCCTCAGTTTGTTCTCTGTATTTAAGAGTCTCTTATGGTTTGCCTCCCTCCCTCTTTGTAACTGTTTTTTCCCCTTCCCTTCCCCCATGGTCTTCCGTTAAGTTTCTCAGATTCCACATATGAGTGAAACCATATGATATCTGTCTTTCTGTGACTGACTTTTTTTTCACTTAGCACAATACCCTCCAGTTCCATCCACATTGCTGCAAATGGCAGGATTTCATTCTTTCTCATTCTAAGAGGCTTTATTCTCAGGCTGATTATGCAAGCTTGTTTCAGCATTAGGAAATTTATTAATGTATCTTTTAATGTGATATAATTTTTTACCTAATAGATTAAAAGAGAAAAACAAACATGATCATCTTATTAGGGTCTAAAACCGCATTTCACAAAATTTAATATCTAGAGGTGAAAACAGTGGTTTAGAAAACTGTAGTATATTTGAAATAGAATGAAATTTCTTAACACAGAAAAGTATCAGAAACCAATACTAATCCTCATAGTAGACAGTAAAATAGCTGAAGTGGATAGATATATCAAAGCCTTTTTCCAATACTGTTTATCATCAATCAAGGGACTTACAGATACATTACTGTTGAGATCTAGACAAAGAACCATGCGAAAGCAGTAAGCAAGATATAAATATTGGAAAGTAAGAACCAAAAAAATTCATTGTTAATTGCAGTAGATCATGAACCTAGAAAATCTAAGTCAATCAAATGAGAATCTACTAGATAAGAGAGCTCAAAAAACTGGCTGACTTAAGACAAAATTCAAAAGTTTTCCTACACATTCGCAATAACCACCTGGAGCCTAAGAATGAAAAAGAGTATCCTATTCACAGATGTAACAAGTTGCTAGAAATTAATCATACTGTGAAATATGGAAGAACTATATGAAGAATAACGTGAATTATGGAAGAACTATGAAATGCTATTGAAGGAAATAACTAAGAAAATAGGAATAATATAACTGAACTAAGAAAATAACTGAACACATTGAGAAATGTACCGTATTCTTGCTGGAAACGTTCATTTTTGCAGATACGCCTTTATCTAGGGTTATCCTATAAATGGATGGAATATCATTCAAAATCTCAGTGGGATATTTTTGAATTTTCCAAATTGATTTTAAAGTTCATCTCAAAGAGTGAATATATAAAAATAGTTAAATCTTGGAAAAGAGGAGAATACTGATGGTAAGATTTGCTTTGCTATCTATCAAATGTGCTATGAAGTTATAGTAATTAAATATTTTATTGGCACAGAAATTGAGAAATTAATTTGCCAAAGTTAATTCCAGGGGAATTTGGATTTAAATCCTAATATAAGATATAAGAAAATGTTCTTTAACTAACTTAGTGCAGGAGCAGATCTCTCTAAAGACCTTCTGAAGAATTACATCCAGGCTGGAAGCCTGTAAAAGATTGACAGATTTGATTACCCAATAATTGTATACTTTTCCACATCAAAAGATATCATTTACAAAGTTAATAGACAAATAACAAATGGAAAAATGTATTATGTGTGTTAGGCAAAGATTTAACAATCACAATATACAAAGAACTCCAATGCATCAGTAAGAAAAAGGAAAAGAAAGCAGCAAAATGATGCTAACTGATGATTTATAGAAAAAGAAATAAAAATATACAACAAATATAAGAAAAGATCTTTCACTAATGACAAGAAACTCATATTACCTCTGTGAGATCCCACTTTTCACCTCTTAAAAACTTGTTTTTAATGTTTATTTATTTTTTTTGACAGAGCTAGAGGGTGAGCAGGGGAGAAGCAGAGAGAGAGGGAGACAGAGGATCCAGAGCAGTCTCTGTGCTGACAGCAGACCATCAAATGTGGGCCTTAGAACCCACAAAGCGTGGGATCATGACCTGAACCAAAGTCAGATGCTTAACCAACAGAGCCACCCAGGTACTTTTTGGCTCTTAGACTTTTCACCTCTTAGATACAATGGTAACATTTGATGTTTACTGAGTGGGTGGAAACACATGCTATTGGTAGGGGCGGAAACTGGTTGGTGCAGTCATCTGGAAAGACACTTTATCCATGTGTATCAAATTTTATTTTTTATGTTTATTTATTTATTTTGAGAGAGAGAGAGAGAAAGCATACCTGTGGGCTGGGGGGGGGGGGGGGGGGGGAGGTGGGGCAGAGAGAGAGGAGAAAGAATTCCAAGCAGTTTTCAAGTGCTGTTAGCGCAAAGTCCGATGTGGGGCTTGAACCCATGAACCATGAGATCATGACCTGAGCTGAAATCAGGAGTCAGACGCTTAACTGACTGAGTCACCCAGGCGCCTCCATGTGTATCAAATGTTAAATGGGCATTCCCTTTGACCTAGCAATTATACTTCTATATATTTATTCTACGGAAATAATCTCAGAAGTTTGCAAAGATCTGTATGCAATGTTAACTGATACATTATTTATAATAGCAAAGATTTTTAGCTGACCTAACGGTCTACCATAAATCTGTGAGATCCCATTTTTCGCCTCTTAAATTTTTTTTAAATGTTTATTTTATTTTTTTTTTTTTGAGAGAGAGATGGAGAGAGTGAGCGAGCGGGAGAGGGGCAGAGAGAGAGAGAGGGAGAGACAGAGGATACGAAGCAGACTCTGTGCTGACAGCAGAGAGCCCGATGTGGGGCTCGAACCCACAAACCGTGGGTTTTAACTGTGTTTTAGCACATTATGACTGAGTCAAACGGTGGTAGATTAGCATCAAGGATTAGCAGGGCTGCATCTAGCACCTTTAGGACTGAAGGCAAGAATACAATTAGACGGCTACATATTTCAATGCATAAGAGGTACAAATTGAACAAATGAGCTGCGGCAAACACTCTGTCTTCCCACTTTGATTAATCTACCTTCAAACATGGTTAAACTGTAGTTTATTTGGCTAAAGACTGACAAATATTAAAGATGACTGAATTTAATTGTTAGTGTGCATTTCTCGGGGCTCTGTTGATGGGCCAGTGGTGTTTGGGTGAGTGACAAGAAAAGACATTCCTAATTTATAGTAACTGTGTGTTTATCATTAAATTCATTTTTCTGGTCCTTCTTTTCAGTGAAATCACGAATTATATTGTTATAAATGAGATTCGCACACACTTTGTGTTTTGTTACAATGCCAAAACAAACTTTCTTGAGTTACTCTCGCTCTTCCGTAGATTTTTACCAATTTTAGTTTGGAGAAATTTTGCGTGGCTGAGGCGATACAACTGGAATTGTCAATAGAAGACTTAAAGCAATATATAGATTTAGAAATTAATGTGCATTTTACCTAGCCTATTCCAACGTTGAAGGGTGTCACATATGATAAATTATCTTTGGTTCAGAAAACATTACAAAAAGGAAAACATCGCAGAGTATATTATTTCCGTTATAGACATTGCTATCACTTACGTCCTGATTTTCACTGTCTTTTAAAGCAATATGTAGATCCATTCAGAAATGCGAAGATGTGACATCACAGTTTACCCATTTTACTTTAGATGTATATACTGCGTATATAAATGCAAGGTGATAGAGATGGGTTAGTAATGCAGAATACACTTCAGTGACTACATGTAGCTCTGGTAAATACCATGGTACTTCATGAATACCTCTGGAACATGGATTAGAACATGAAAAGAAGAAAATGGACACTTGCCTCTCTCGATACACCGTACTTCATTATGCAAGAATCTGTAGCATTCACGCTATTTGAAAGGATTGAACTGGTTAATTATTTGGTCCTTACTCCTTAAAAAAATTTCTTTTAATGTTTATTTTTGAGAGAGGCAGAGAGAGAGAGAGAGAGAGAGAGAGAGAGAGAGAAACGGTGCACGCAGGGGAGGAGCAGAGAGGGGGAGACACAGAATCTGAGGCAAGCTCCAGGCTGTGAGCTGTCGGCACAGAGCCCCACGTGGGGCTTGAACCCACAAGCTGTGAGATCATGACCTGGGCTGAAGTCTGATGTTTAATCGACTGAGCCACCCAGGCACCCCAACTCTTTTTTTTAAGTTTATTTATTTATTTTGAGAGAGAGAGAAAGAAAGAGAGCGAGCAAGCAGGGGAGGGGCAGAGAGAGCTAGAGAGAGACAAAATTCCAAGCAGGCTCTGCATGGTCAGTGTGAAGCTCGATGTGGGGCTTGAACTCACGAACCCGTGAGATCGTGATCTGAACTGAAATCAAGAGTCAGATGCTTAACTGACTGAACCACCCAGGTGCCCCTCATCCTTACTTCCACCTAAGCCTTTCTGTCTCTCAAATCATCTCTGTGCTCTAAAGCAGTGTCAATCTCTGATGTCAGCAATGGCACAATCCCAAAACTTCGATGTATTTGGACAAGAGAATGGAGGCAAACTTACCTGGGGCCTGAACGGCATTAGTCATGAGCATGAACGTTCATGGTGGTAATTGGCTATTCTGTGCCAGCACCAAGGGCTGGGGCCTGAGCACTGAGAGCACCCACTCAGTCTTTAAGAAGCTTAAGTTTTTGTGGATTTGTTATGGGGAGCCTTCTAAGTCAAGCAAACTGGCTCCACTGGCTGTGGCAGGGCTGATGAAGACCGGAAGCTAGCACTATGGCTTTAGGTGGGTTGTCAGGCCTGGAGCAGGAGTTCAGCCAGCCATTGGGGTACAAGGATGGGGCCAGCCCCTGGGAAGGGGGTTTGACTGTGGCGAGAAAATGTGTGAATCAGTACCTAAGGGAGAGGCACAGTCTTGTGGGAAGGAAGCAGCTTGGTGAGCCTATGGCTCAAGAGCTCCAGTCCTCTCCTGCTGAGACAGAAGCTTCTAGAACATCCTCATCAGAGGCAGAGCTGAGCCTGCAGGTAAGTTACCTGGGGACTACCCGGGAAAGTGTTGTCCATGGAGATGCTTTGGTGAGGCCCTTGAAATGTGAGGACACCAAAGGGACGAAGAGAGCGGTAAGGCACTGGCTTGTTTATTCAGCACCGAGAGCATCTCTCTATGGAGCAATTTAGCACCCAAGTGCCAAGCGGAATTGGGATATAGTGATATTACAGTTTCTTAGGTTCATTACTAAACCATAAGCTCCTTCGAGACAGGTTTCATGTTGATCTACCGTTATATTCCCAGTGCCTGGCACGTAGTACGTATTGACAAATACTTTTTCAATAAACACTTAAGGGACAGGGTTAGGAAACAAGCATGAACACTTGAACATGAACAACAAACACTTAAGTGGGGAAGGTAGAAGGGTTGGTTTTGCATTTTTGAGAGGGGCGGGATGCAGAAGAGAATTCTAGAGGTCGGAGGTAGGAAGAGTTTTGCGCCTCCAGGATTCAGATTCCCCGTGTATAAAATCTCGTTACGGAGATTTTCAGACATGGCAAAGCTGAAGAAAAGAGCAGCAGGGCAGCTACAAGCAGGAGGGACCCATGGAGATTCCCTCTGGCAGAGAGCCAGAATTTCTCAGGCTCCCCGACCCTGGAGTACCCCGCGTATTTCTCACAACCCTGCCCACCACAAAGTCTCCTTTAGTCTGAGCACTCCTTTGAAAGTTGGCCGGCCATGGGTGTCCCTAAATCTACTTTATGGAGTGGGAAACGAGGCAGGGGAAGAGTCAGACCGGAGACAACACCACGAGTTAAGGGTGCATTCGGACAGGGTCTTAGACCTCTGGGCTCCCAGGGAGGTGAAGGCAACACCAGGCGATGCCGCTGGCCACCTCTTTCTTACCCGAGGCATCTCGGTGGTTTCCTTGCCTGTGCAGAGACTTCAAGAACCTGTAAAGGCGGGAGAGTTAATGTCTCGGCAAAGACCTGCAGCGGGCCACCCCTTGCCGCTTTGCCAACGACACGGTGCCTCCTTCACCTCGCATCCACCAAGCATTTGGCTTTGAACACAATGGCGCCTGCAGAGGGCTTGAAGATCCCCGAGGGTGGCAGGTGCTAGATATTAACATAACATCCACTTTTGTCAAGTACAACGTTCACTCATGCTGCTGATGTGGAGCTCCCCAAAGTTTAGAAATATGCAAAACGAGCTCCCCGGCATCTTTACACCTGGCCGAACCTCTTAATGGCATCTCTCCGCACCACCCCCCCCTTTGCCCCCCCAACTCTGCCCAGCAGCAGGCCGCCTTGCACGGCTCGAACACGCTCGCTCTTCGCTCCTCCCTTTGCCTCTTCTCCTGTCAGTCCTTCCCTCCCAGGCTTTTATGCAAGTCATTTTTCTGCAGTTGTCATTTACTGCTCCGCCTAACAGCTACATCTGAGCGTGGCCGAACTAATGATGCAGCAATTAAGAGTGATTAGGGTTATTGATAATAAAGAGACTTCATAAACTTGATTAAAGGCATTCATTAATAAGAACGTCGTGGGTGCTTGCATGGCGGTGGGGGTGGGGGTGGGGGGGTAGAATGAAAGGTGGGGGAAAATAGGAGAAAGGAACTCACTCCGTGAAGGTCCCAGGGTGGATCCGAAGATGACGAGGAGGCTGAGGCATTTGGCCGGATGCTCAGGAGTCCCCCCCAGGGTGGGGGGGGGGGGGGGGAGCTTGGACTTTGAAGAAAGTGTGGTAAAATCGCTGTCCAGAGCACATCAGTTATTTCGACGTGGTGGCTGCGACAAACACAAGAAGATGCTCAAACAGAAGACTCTCCCCCTCCCCCACCCAAAGTCGCCGGAAATGGTCCAAGCTTGTGATGTGTTTTGGGCCCGACTTTCCTGGGCTGAGCAGCAGCGGTTGTTATTCAGGGGCACAAGAGAGGCTCCCTCCCTTCCCCTCACCTGTCAGCCCTGCTCACGGTGCTAAAGATGGGGCAGCGCTCATGCCCCTTGTAGCATCTCTTGGCTTGCTGGGGATACCAGCGCCATGCGGACGACGGCTCTCTCTGTCTCTCTTGGTGAGGCTTTGGAGTGCTAGGGAGACAAAGACCAGGGTCCTCGTTCCCCCCCCCCGGCACTCCCAGAACTTGTGGAAAACCCTTCCAGCTCATTTCCTTTAAAGGCTTAGAAAAATCTCGTTAACTCAGAGATACGACAATTCCGAGACGGATGCCTCGGACTCGATCTTCGCTTGGCACCCGTGGATTCCAGGAGGTGCAAATACATGTGAATTGAAATAAATTAAAAAGAGTTTTTTTTGTTTTTTTTTTTTTAAACAGGAGAAGACTTTTTATTAGAGAACCCTCCAGGGGCGCCTGGGTGGCTCAGTCGGTTAAGCGTCTGCCTTCTGCTCAGGTCATGCTCTCATGGTTCATGGGTTCGAGGCCTGCGTGGGGCTCTGGGCTGACAGCTCGGAGCCTGGAGCCTGCTTCGGATTCTGTGTCTCCCTCTCCCTCTGCCCCTCCCTGCTCACACTCCATCTCTCTCTGTCTGTCAAAAATAAGTAAATATATAAAAAAAAATAGAGAACCCTCCAACACCCATTCTAAACACCCACTTACCTGAGGGTGCTACATCGCTTACGAGGTACTCTCCTGCCACAGAGCAGAGTCTCCCGCGACCTCCCAAGACAAAGAAGTCATTAACCTGGTTGTGGTTACTGGTACGTCCAAGCAGGGGTACTGAATTTCTCTTAAACCAGTCCATGATTTTTAAAATGAATTGATAATATCCCCTCATTTGGCTTCAGTGAGTCAGTGAGGTGATGTTGTATATTCTCAAACCGTATTCCGGTTCCCTCTGGGGGACTCCCTCTGCCAGGGAAGGGTGTGCCCTCCAGCCCCGCTGCGATGCCCCCTGGCTGGCCCTTTGGGTACTGAGGCTTCCCCGGGTGGAATTAACATGTGGGAGGCACACTACTCACTCACTCCTGCTGTACAGACAGCCAAGCTGAAATGAAATATTGGAGCCGTTTTAAAGATTTACACGGCCATCGTGTAGCTGATACTGTGAAGAAAGATTTAATACGCACCTTCGGTGTGTGAACACCACTGATTTAGCCCTCAACCCACTTCTGTCGGTTGCTGAGCCGGTCAGGGATTCTGTCATCTAGTCCATAGCATTTACTGAGAAAGCCCTTGGTGTCGACTGCTCTATTGCCAATTATGAGAAGTGACAATAATGAAAAGAAGCCCTGGATCTCAGGATTGGATGGTCCTTCAATGTCATCTCATGTGGAATCCTTTCAGCAGTATCCCTGTCATACAGTCCCCACTCACCACCTTTCAGGGAAGCCCATTTTATTTGGGGGGAACTCAGGCTGTCAGGGAGCTTTCCTTTAGGCTGAGATGAAATCACCAGGATGTAAAATTGATGATGGGGGATTGTTTTGTAGGCGGGACCGACTAATAACGAAGTCTTTTTTTTGCCCTTGAGCAACTGAACTCCCTGGAATGGAGATCAAGGGACCCCCGTTGAAGACTCCTCCACTGGGGAGAAGACTGTCTGAGATTCTGGTGGTGCCTAGTTGGCCACATCACACTCATCTGCTGACCACTGTGCCAGGTGTCTGGGAGGACACTCGGTTCTTGCTTTAGTGGAGCTCACGGTCCGGCTGGGAGACAAGACACATCCTCGCCGAGAGTCATTGTCAGTGTGAGCAGTATCATATTGGCTAATCAGTGAACCTCAGAGCATTTGGAAAGGTAAAGAGGGAGGTGGGGTAGAACAACAGCCCTGGACATACATACACGTGGGCCAAGAAATTCCACATCTAGGGATTTAACCTTAGAAAATGATCTTAGGGGCGCCTGGGTGGCTCAGTCGGTTAAGCGTCCGACTTCGGCTCAGGTCATGATCTCACGGTCCGTGAGTTCGAGCCCCGCGTCGGGCTCTGTGCTGACAGCTCAGAGCCTGGAGCCTGTTTCAGATTCTGTGTCTCCCTCTCTCTCTGCCCCTACCCCATTCATGCTCTGTCTCTCTCTGTCTCAAAAATGAATAAACGTTAAAAAAAAATTAAAAAAAAAAAAAAGAAAATGATCTTAGAAAAAGATTGATGTAGAGAATGTTCTTCACAGCAGAAATTTATGGTAGCTAACCATCAGAAGTAATGCAATGTCCAAGGATAGGGCGAAAGCTATATAACTTGTGATTAAACGCTTTCAGTGGAATATTATACAGGCATTAAAAACTATGCCTTCAAAGAATGTTTTAAAGGCATAGGAAATTGGGAAATGCTCACGATGGGTTCTCACATGAAAACAGACAAACAAAATGTAAAACTCCACATCCAGGTGTGAATATTTCTATGTACCTATCTATCTATCACCTGTATTTGACACTGGTGATGACGACTTTTTTCATACTGGTCTTATATTTTCCACAGTTTACAAGGAATATGTAACAGTCAACAGAACCTATAACTTGATTTATATATTCCTCCTTGTTTTATGGTAGAAAGAATAAGGCAAGGACAAACTGGATGGGGAAGCTATGGCATTTGTAACCTAGGGAAGAAAGTGCGACTGAAAGGAACCTGTCCAATGTTTATGGCTTTCTGCTCTACCCTTCAGCCTGGAGGGGCAGTTGGGCAAGAAAAGGGATAAACGTGAGGCAGGGGCCTTTCAAAAAGACTCTGAAAAGAGGTGATGGAGAAGCAGGTGAGGAGGTCAGCTCTTACAGGCTTTCACTGGCATTGCAGGTGCCGACCTGGCAAGATGGAAAGCGTGAAGAGGGTCTGTTAGGATGGCCACATCAGGTGGGGAGAGCTCGCCACGTGGCTCAATACTTGTCCCTTATATCCTACGGTTTGACTTCCTTTACCTCGACCTGAACTTAACTGAAATTTCAGGGAATGGAATCATTCTAGCCTGTGCTATGCATTTCAGCCCACCTTGCCCCAAATCGCTTTTCTTGTTGCTACTACCATCCTGATCCCCTCTCTCCTCCAAGGAACAGTTCCGGCCTCACTTCCTCTAACCACCAACCCTCCGGGACCGACTCTTTCTCTTTGGGGTGCCTGTAGCACTCATCCCTTACCTGGACTCCTCCCGCGCTGCCTGCAGTTATCAGCTACCTTCTGGTAGGTCTGTCTGACGCAGCTCCTTAATAGATAGTAAGAGTTAGGACAGCTGGATCTCCAGCTTAAGTCCCTTTGGGCCCTCACACTGTCCCACTCAACTAACCGAGTATCAAACCTGGGAGGCTACTGTGCACTTTAGAGCTTACGAAACAGAAAGGGAGAGTCGGTGACTGGTCCAAAGTCCCCCAGTGGTGAATAAGAAGCACTTCATTCATTCACCAAATATTTAGTGAGCCCAGGTCTTCTGGCTGCACCGTCAGGACACTCAGTAAATACTTCTTTGTTTGCTGATGGAATGGAAGGTTTATTGACTCATATCCCTGAAGCTAAATCTCAGATTTGACCGTAATAAATGTTTTCAGCACCAATCATTTGCCAGGCACCTTCTATGCAGTCAATACTCTTTATTCCTTGCATCCATCCTACGACATCGTCTGTTTTTATAGATGAGAAGATAAAAGCTGGAGAGGATTAGCAGCTCGAGCATGGCACACAGCTCAAAAGTAGCAGAGGTAGAATTCGCATCCAGGCTGTCCCTGGCACAGTCAGTGCTCTGGACTAGAGGTCGGGGATACAGGTGGAGTCATGCACAGCAGCTCTGCTGTCAAGGTCAAATGCCATCTGTACTTCCACGCCGCAGGAAAGCTCTGACCAAAAATATCTGCAACTGAATGTCCTGTTATGAGCTGTTCCTTAAGATCATTTTCTTCTTGCACAAGGAGACCTGGCATTTTGTTCGGGGTAGGCAATAAGTGAAGCCTGTTTTTCCACGGTGGCTTTGCACCTTTGACAATTAGGTCTACAGTCTAGGAAACAAGGGCAGCCAGCCTGCACTGGGAGAGAGAAAGAAAATTCTATCATGTCAGAATAATGAGATCTGTGATTTCAGCACTTACTGGGTCAAAGACACACACAATGTGTTATCTGTAATGCTTTCCTCCTGACATTTGGGGAAATTGCATTTATGCAGAGGACACGGGACACTGGAACGTGGTACTCCACTGATGTCACTCAGAGCTGACAGACTGCGGTCTCTCCTGCCACAGCCTGGCCCTGATATGCCTTTAGGAGGACTGAGGCATGGCCCAGCCTGGTGACAGCGGGGTCCTCTCTGCTTCTGAGGCCCTGCCATGCCTGCGCTGCTCTAGCAGTAAGGGAACATTCCAGCATCCACATATGGGGCCGGTGGGGTAGTTAGTTGAGCAGCACACTGACTCCTTCGGGGATCCTGTGTATGTGGAATGAGGTTCCCTTCCAACTCAGGATCTTCCAGACCCCTTTTTCCCTTCCAGTCTTTCTCCGGAATACCAGTGGTTTGGGGACAGCCCTGGGCTTCTTCCAGAGTAAGTCTCCATTTCTGCTGGGGACTCCCTTCTTGACCCTCCAGCCCCTGCACACAGAAGCCCGTGGCTTGTGGCTCTGAGGCTGATTCAGAGGCAGGAGGGTAGCGCTCTCCCTTTACGTGTTTCTCCATCCTTTCCCCGTCTCCCTGCTCTCTGTATCTGCAGTGGCAGTGATGAAGTGATTGATTACCCTGCCTCAGATGTCTTGTGCAGTTTGCAGTTTAATCCTGCACACAGCGAAAGCCAGACCGAGGGGAGGCACGCACACGAGCGCACACCCACCCACCCGCACGCACCCACACACGCGCGCGAGACCGAAACAGGGAGTGATTCTTCCCTGGACAGAACATTTCAAAAGACTCTTCCCTCTGCTCACAATCTGGGAACCGCTTTCTCGTCTGGTTCTGTTGGAGAGAACTAGTGGTTTGTTAAACGGGCATGACAGCACCTCCCACATCAACCATTCCTCAGAGGCTGGTAGTTTCTGTGGCAGTCAAATGAGCCAGTTGGACTGATGAATAGCTTTCAAGCATTTTCTAGAGGAGAACTCGGTTTTGAAATGGGAAACCTCACCTGGAGCTTGAATGTAAAAACAAAAAACAAAAAACAAACCACATCAGAGTAAAGAACTATTTCCCAGGCCAATCTACGCCTTTGTTGTTTCATGTCAGGTTCGTGTCCCTGTTTGCTGAGCCTCTGAGGTAGCCCTGGAAGTTGGTGCTGCTCATTTGGAAATGAAGTGAACCAAATGGTGAGCCCTTGCCAACCAACCCTAAGACCAGAGAGGCTCAGTGATTGGTCAAGGTCACACGGCAAGTTAGTAGTTGAGTTGGGTCTGTTAACTGGGTTTTCTTTGCCCAGATTCATTGGCCATATTTATGTTTCTGTAAAGGATGTAGAGTAGATTTTTGTCCATTGCACTAGAATCAGTGAAGATAGGTTCATAGCTGAAGATAGAAAGCATTAACCCCCTACATTTGAGAGACAGCCAGTGACAGTTGGGTTTAACGCCTTCTCCCAGAGCTTCCTATGACATGGCAGTATTGACCCTCCCACAGTCTTCACCCCCTCCCCCCCCACCACGGAGCCTCAGTCCATATAAGGAGAGAACTGGGGGTTGGGAAGGACAGTCCTTGGGATTGTGTGCTTTGTGGGGGTGTGCAATGTTAATAGAGGGAGAAAGGGGAGTTTCCAACCCTCCTTCTTCCCACCAGACCAAATGAGGGGGGCCCATTTGTAAACACTGAGGATTAACACCTTATTCCCACTCTGGGTGTCTAACCGAGGGGACTCACAGACTTGCCTCAGAGTAAGGGAAAGAGAACTGGAGATGGCAGAGCTCAGAGAAGGGGCAGCCATGTGACAGCTGTGCCCCTCTCCACTGGCTTTGCCAGTTCTTCTTAGATCAAGAGGCACAATGGAGAAGACCTGGCGGTGGCCATCTTGCCTGCATCTCCCTTAAGAGAGAAATTCCTCGAGCAAAAGATGTAGGGGCAAGGAATTTGGAAGCGGACCTTGGGGGGTCAGTAGCTGATGGGGTTGGTGCAGAGGAGGTAACCCAGAGGTGGGTCTTACCTATCAGAGAACTGTGGGGTGGGGAGCACCTATGGAATAATCCAGAAGTGCCAATGCATGCCACACATGAAGCAGTAATTGCCAGTCATTGTAGACTAGGGGAGCAGTAAAAACCAACATGGATACAATTAAAATCACACAAGCATGCACAGGGATGTTTCTTGCTCAACACGTTATGTTCTAAGTCCCCAACACCAATGACAGGAGAGAAGGATAACTTTAAATTGGCTGTGAAATTGAAGTTGTACAGCGGACTGGATTTCTTCTTCAACTTTTTATTATGTAAAATTAAATTACTATTAACACTAATAAGAATTATATTAAATATTTAAATAATTAAATTATTATTAAAAATTTATGCTGTGAAATTAACCAAGTATGTAGTAATGTTCAACAACTAGAACAATGGATGCCCATCTAATCATTCCTTAGTTGCACCCATTTTTAAAAAAAATTTTTTTTAGTGTTTATTTTTGAGAGAGAGAGAGAGAGACAGAGAGAGAGAGACAAAGTCCAAGCTGGGGAGGGGCAGAAAGAGAGGGAGACACAGAATCTGAAGCAGGCTCTGAGCTGTCAGCAGAGAGCCCGATGCGGGGCTCCACTTCCGAATCGTGAGATCACGACCTGAGCCGAAGTCGGACGCTTAACCGACTGAGCCACCCAGATGCCCCTAGTTGCACCAATTGTTAATGATTAGTTGGCCCATTTATCTATCTACCTATCAATTTCAAAGTTAACTGCAATGTCATGACACTTCACCCTTAATCATCTCTTCTTTATAATCACAAAACCATGATCATACCTCAAGAAATAATTCCCTAATGTCATCTAACACACTGAAGCAGACTATTTTAATCAGCAAACGTGACTAGAAAGTTATGGGATCTGTTTAGGATGTCATTAAGTCATAGGAGAGGCGGATTAAACTTATCACAGTTTGAGGCAAGGATTTGAAGAAATAAAACTGTTTCATGCTTATATACCAATGAGTCGAGACTCCTTAAGGAACTTATATTGATCCTCCTCATTCCTTAAGGGAGATTAGAGTTGATAGTAGTTATTTGGGGATATTTCACAAAGGAGATGTGGCTTCCTGATTCAGAGCTAGCCACCAAAGATGGCCTCCAGTGAATCAATCATGTCTCTTGGTGTTCACACCCTTGTCTGCTCCCTTCCCATGCTAAACCTGAGCTCGCCTCTGGCTTGCTTTAGTCAGTCGTAGGTGGCAAAATGACCTCGTGCTAGTAGCTTTCACTTTTGTGTTTTTGTGAGTCCTCAGCTCCCGGGTAGGGAGTCCAGCTACCCTGCAGAAGCCACGGGGAGAGACCAGGTGGGAAGGGCATATGGATGGAGAGCAAAAGGACTTGTGGCCACATGGCGGAGAGCGAGAGAGTCATAGATGTCCGACTGAACCCGGTCTTTCTGCCTTCCATACCAAGGCACCAGACATGTGAGTGAGCCATGGGAGACTTTGCAGCCCAGTCCAATCCCAGATGACTGCAACTCCAGCTGATGTCACATGAAGAAGAACAACCACACAGCTGAACCCAGTCGAGCCACAGAACCTCAAGAAAGAATTAAGACACCACATTTTGGGGGTAGTTTGTTATGCAGTTGATAACCAAAATCAGAGCTCTGAAAGCAAAGACTGTGTTTGATTTGAAAGCAGGCTTGCCACAAAGTATACAGTGTGCCCCTGGAAATAGAAAGGGCGACTATCCCGCCTCACCCCAGCGCATTATAACTTCCAGCTTCTTCATGAGGGACAGGAGTACACTGACTTCAGCCAGTTCCATGATAACAAGCCTCACATTATATTACAGGCTGGGCAGCCAATGACACCGTGATCCAGTGGACGCAGGAGAATGATATTTGATGCTGGCGTGATGACAGATCATGTTGTCTATCTATAGAAAGCATTCCATCTTACCTGGAGCTGTCCCGGGAGAATGATGGAGGCACCTTTTTCTGCACAGCCAGGAGACCAATGGGAGCCAGAGACTGAGGGCTGAGCCCGCCCTAGGCTGAAACCAGCTCCCAGGGGCTCCTTTGATGATGATGAAATTGACTCATAGTGATGTAAAGTGGGCAGCCCTGTCCAGCAGCCGATCTTTTTGGGCAATTATTTGGAAGTAATGAAAGTGAATGCATGACATTTAAAAAGAAACTCCTCTGTCAGCAGGAAAGCTGCCACATTCTCCTGCACCTCTGAGAATACGCTTAGCTTGAAATAATGTTCATTTTAGCCAAGTTGTAAATTACAAGCGTGTTGGGGTCCAAGGGGATTTATTACCATTTGGAAGGAGGTTATTGGGCCTTGTGCATGGCTGCTGCATATGGTGCATGTTACAAAGTGGCTGTGTCGTGAAGTTTGCAGCCAAGGAAGGTACCTTTCTCGCTTTCTTTTCGCTTTTTCTTTTTTGTCCTTCACTGCTCCTCTCTGGAGACTTCTTATTGCTAATGTTCCACAGAAACACGGGCAATAAAGAGCACAATGTTGCAGTCTGATTTTCCAATTGTTGCTTGGGTTTCATCCGACACCATTCATGATCAATGATAAGAGCCTGTTTGGTGCCCTCCGCCCCCTGATGGGAGGAGAGAAGGAAGGCGAGTCTACACACAGGGGGTCTGCTCAGGGCCCTGGACCAGTGGCTGGAGGGGCAGCTACAGACTCGGAGGGGCAATAGGGCTGACCTCTCAGCCCACGCTCCTTGCCGACCGAATGGGTGGGTGGGGGTGAGGGCCACTAACAGGATGGAGGTACTTGGCTTCCGCCAACCTCTCTGGTTTTCCTTTTCATAGAGAGCTGTCCACAGTTAGGCCCCTGGGAATTGCGTTTAAAACAACCTTTTTTCTTGGAGCTTCATAGTGCTGGGGCAACAACAGAAAACACAGGCCTTGGAATCAGAGGCCTGAATTTGAGACCCGGTTCTACTCCAGACTCTTTGACCTCAGAGAAGTTTATTTGAGCATCAATTTCTCCATCTGTGAAAAATAAATTTTAAAAAGACCCAAAAAACAAAAAAACAAAACCCAAACAAACAAAAAACCCCAAAAAACCCTTGCAGGCTAACAAATTAAATGGTCACGATTTAGTGGCTTAAGGCAACACCCATTTATTATCTGATGGTTTTTGTGCACCGGGAGTCCTGGTGTGGGGGCGTCTGGGTCTTTTGCTCAGGGTCTCACAGGCTAAATCAAGGCCAGTTGGCAGAATGCGATCTCATCTAAGGCTCTGGTCTTTTTCCAGGCTCCTCCGGGATATTCGCAGAATTCTGTTCCTTGCAGTTGTAGGATTGATGTCCCCGTTTTCTTGCTGGCTGTTGGCTAGAGGTCACTTTCAGCAACCAGAGGCCACCGCAAGTTCTAGTCATTGGAGCTCGACTACAGAAGCTCTCACAGCATGGCACCTTGCTTCATCCAGGCCATCAGGAGCACGTCTCTCTGACTTCTTTTCGTGGCTCACCTGATTATGGCAGGCCCAGCCAGGATAATTTCCCTTTGGATTGAGTCAGAGTCAACTGATTAGTAAACTAATCAGGGAAGGGATAGCTCCTCCCACTCGTTGTTCCTGCCCAGACCCTTCGGGGAGGGTGTTACCCAGGGTGTGCATACCAGAGGGTGGGAATCTTGGGGTCATCTTAGGATCCTGCCAGCAGACAGGTCCATTTCAACATGGCGTGGGTATTGCGTGTGGTACCTCTTTCTTTTGGAGGCGACAAGGACCCATGTCCATTCTTCGGCTTCAGCAAGACTGATGTGCTGTGCTGTCTGGCGACAGTTCCTCTCTCTCTGTTTCTTCCCAGAGGACAAGGTGACCCACTTTCTGCTTTGGTTACCAACGGTCCTGCAGGCAGCCCTTCCCTCCCCAGACCAGGCTTAACCATGTTCTTTGTTAGACTCATCAGAGAAAGTCGGAGCTGGAAGGGTACTGGCACAGCTGTTTCTATGAGAACAGGACTTTGCATCAACTGCCGGCTCACAGGAGATCTTGAGTCAGCAGTTCTGGTCCGAGCCTAGGAATCTCTATCTTTAACAAATGCCTCCGATGAATTTGATGAATGGCTAGGTTCAAAACAAATAAAACGAAACCAAACCTTAAAACCCGAGGTCCAGAGAAATGAGCTGACCCGCTTAAGCTGAACCGCCCGGGGAGTCTGGCTTGCCTCCTTCAGAGCTCGATTTGGGCTTTATAAGGCCTGCTGTCGCCTTGCCCTCTCAGGGGCTCAGTACTGTCTCTCCAGCCCCTCTTGCAGAATATGTGTGAGCTCTGCCAGGAGCCGGAGTGAAGGGGAGCCTGGGCTTGGGGCCACAGGCTGTAGCCTCAGGCCGACGCCGCCGCGTCCCGCAGGCCCGGGGTGAGAGGCCTTGGCCTCAGGAGCCCCTGTGCGCCTCGCTTCCGCGGTGTCAGTGACAGTCTCCCAAATCTCACGGCTGTGCCTCCCCCGGCTGCATCTTGAGCGGTGTGCAGGCCCAAATTGAGTTGTAGATGTGAATTATTTAGAGGCACCGGTGAATATTGTTGTATCGGTACCACAGACTATCAGTTTGTGGCCTTGGGGCGCCCCCATTCCACACTCTGTCACTATTTTCTCTCATGAATAATGGAGCAGCAGAATGACTCTGGTGGAGAGGATTCATACCCTGAGAAAATAAGGTTGCTCTGAAATTAATTTTCGGTCCTAAAAGAGTGACAGAAAATCAATTAATCGCATATTATTCTATACGGAGCCAGAGTAAAGGAAATGGTGGGAATGGCTTGGCCTTTATGTCAGCAAATGCCCGCGGTGGCTGAGAGCCACCCCAGGTGGGTGGCACCGAGAGTCCACGCATCCAGCCAGGGGAGCTGGGTGGGCACCAGGGGGTGGCTCCCCAGGCCTGCGCTGTGCTGAGTGCGTCTGACAACGTGTGGTCATGCCTCTCCTTCCCTGGCATTTGCCCTCCCACCTTCCAGAATCGTCTCCGTGGTGAGGAGGGAGGTGCGTCTTCCCTGAAGCCTACCTTGGTTATCTCCACCCTCAGAGTCCGTCCAGCTCCCCAAAGGGCAGCCCTGTGAGGATGGTGAGGTTTTCCTCTGCTCGAAGCACCTGCCTTGGTCTGGGGCCCACAGGGGACTTCTTTCCCCTTCAGGTGTGCCTCCTTTATTTCTACCAAAATTTCATCTGGAGAAGAATCTCCTCTGCTGCTTCCCGTAAACACCCCAGGCAGACCGGAAGTATCGTCTGTCTTGGGTGTTTACAGCTGACCAGAGCCCCAGCACAAAAGGGGGTGTCTTGCACGGTGGCATTTCAAGCTTAGTCATTTGGTTGAGGAAGACAGTTTTCAGGTCAGTGGGGCAGCGGATGGCCAGGTTTCCACGACCTCTGAAATTACTAGATCCTGCTATCTTTTCTGCCCCGTGTACAATTGGTGCCTTTTTGAGTAAATCAATCTTTCCTGCCTGTAGGCTGGGAAGGAGGTGGGGCCCTCTTTGTGGATAAAATGCAGATGACAAAGAAGACAAAGACGTTTGGACTGTTTCTCCCGGAGGACAGTGAGGTTAACATGTGTCCCTCACTCTTACTTAAAGTGGTCATTGAGCGGACAAACCAGCTTTTCTCCCTATCACTCCGCAAAGCTGTGGTGCCCCCCACTGAGCTAAACACAGAACATCCTGGAAGGCAGGCAGGAGGCAGGGGAGGAGAGCCACCAGGGCAAGGAATAAAGTTGTGATGACCGGCACCTTCCGGATCTCATCAGCTTGGGTTAACAGAGCCACCTGGCTAGAGGGGTGATCACAGAAACACTCAGAGAGGTTAAGGCTGGACTCCAGAAAGGGGCCATCAGCTTCCAGAAGGAGGGAGCGTTTTCAGATCTCCAGCAAAGACTGTTTTCCCCTCCCCTGACTTTTTTTCCATTGGATTTGACATTATGCTCAATTGATGGGTTGAAGGCTTTGAAGACAGCCTTTCTTGCTGGCTTGTGCTTTTTTGCGGCTGCTCTGCTCTGCTCCTATCCTCCACTGAAAGGGAACAAATGGCCTGCTTATCAGCTGCCTGCGTCCTGACACACAGGTGTCCCCCCAGACTGACAGACAGACGTGTCACATCCTGATTCTGGTGTGAGGCCACCGCACTGCCAGGCGGAGCAACTGACAGGCAGGGGTAGGGCAGGTCCTTGCTGGACTCTAACACCCCTGAGGTCCTGCCCTGTGGTGTCCGGGCAGTGGGCGCATGCGCGGTAGCAGCCAAGCCCTGGGCCCTGAATGGAGAGAGGCAGGGGAGCAGCGGTCGCATTTCTTCCACCGCTACGGAAGCACCTGCTTCTGACTGCAGATTGCTTAAAAATCCAATCTCTCAAAAAAGTCATCCTAATTGCACCATGGGAGTTCTCCGTCTGAAGGAATTGCAAGGGGGAGGCGGGCGGGTTCAATCTTGGCGAGGGAAAAATACCGGTAGCAATATGGATTTTAGCTTCTCCCAACTCTCGCTTGAATGATGACCTCCTTGTTTCACAAGTGTGCTCTTCGGTGAGAGCATAGCTGTGGCCCGCAGTGTCTTTGAACAGCGGGCCTCCCTCGAGAAGGCATACTTTCTGGAAGTGGGGTGTCTGCTGCCCGCTCCCCATCTCTGAGCAGGGACCAAGCTCTTGCTCTCCTTGCCCTGGAGAGGGCTCTGAGGCTATGGAGCCTGGGGAACCAACGTTCTGTTTCCTTTTTAGAGGACGCGTAGGGGATGCTGCATTCTTCTGTTGTGCGTTTTGTGGTGAGGAGCTCAAATCTCTGCTCTGCAGGGTCATTTTTGTTTGGGCTCCCTGCCTCAGTTTCCCCTCCCACTGAATGGAAGAGTTTGGTCCAGCAGAGCCACGCATTCCCTGAGGGAGGTGAGCGGAGTGGGTCCGGGGATGGAGGTTTAGCTCAGAGGTAAACGTGAGCATGTGTGGTACCTCCCCCCTCCCCCCAGGGTCCTCCTTGATGAACTGCCACATGTGGAACCCACCCAGGTCTTCTCCAGCCCTGCACTCGACCTGCCCATGTTTATTGACCTATAAATCAACTCTATCTAGCGGCTCCTTGGAAAGATGCAGCTTCCTGGCTGCCTATGCCCCTCCCCTTCCCTCCTGGCAGGCTTCAGAGCCCCTGACCAGAACTCCAGAGTTTTCTAAAACGGCCACCCAAAGTCAAGCACAGGTTGGAGCTAGTTTAAGGGGAGGATGGGGACTCCTGCCATACAAGTCACATCCATGGGAAACTGGAAATAAACCCAGCCTTAGTAGCAGGATCAACATCTTGCCCGCGAGCTGCATTTTAATTACTTCCACACGCACAATCTCTACTAAGGAGGGAGAGAGGATTAGTCCTTTTTGTAGATAGGGAAACTGAGGCATGAGGTGTTCAAGGGGCATGCCTAGAGGGACCTGGGACTCTTGATTCCAGCCTATGGCTCTTTTATTTGCCATGCTGTAAATGTGGGGGACACACGTAGCTTGCCTGTTGATTGAGTTTTATTACATACCCTAAGTAAAGACCAACTGGCGTCCTTCCCTGGGGGCTACTTGTTGATTTGTCGAGATGACTACAGAGAAACAAGTCTACAGAGAGACAGTCTTTCTACCAACTTGATTCAACAGATACAGTCAGAACCCATGTTACAGGCCAGACACTGGGCTCCAGGGATAAGAATTGGGTGTCCCAGTGAGCAAGTTGGAAAATGAGATTCCAAGGTTCGGCCAACTCCCCTCTCCTTGTTTCTTCTGGCCATCAGAAGTAAGAAAGAAATGATCTCTTTTTGAGCAACATCTGTGGTCTATCTATCACTTTACCTAAGTAACATAATACACGTTTGAGATGGGTAAAATAATATCCCATTTTACTGCTGAGAAAAACTGAGGTTCAGAGGAATCAGACAGCTTGTGTGCGGTCACACGCTGAACAACTGACAGGGGTGGAAAGCATCACAGGCCAGCTTGACGCTGGAATGCAGTGTGGCCAATATGTCCTGGCGCTCCAACTTGTTCTTCTACAGGTTTAACTGAATCTTTCAGTGGTGTTGGTTTGCGGGGGTGCTGACTGCTGCTCAGGCCTTTCTTTACATCCACCAGGTCCTGTTCTGCAGGGTAGAGACACTGGTTGTCAAGGGAAAGAGAGATCAGGCCTTGTGACCGGCCTCCTCTGGTGAGAAAGCCCTCTGGCAAGCTGGTTTGACACTAACATGCAATTTGCATCTAAATTCCGCAAGCTCCCAGCTCATGCCCCATCTACCCTGCATTGCTCAAGACTATTTTAGAATAGATTTAAACAGAATATAATGTCTCAAACTTGAGTTGAATAGAAGCCCAGCTATGTGTGGTGGAAAGAGCAATGCACTGAACATTGCACTGTTTAGGTTGAAGTCCTGAATCTGCGCTTTGACCAACTGTTGAATGTGGCCAAATTAGTTATCCTCTCTGAGCCTCAATTTCTTGTTTATAAGATGGGTGCAATTAAATCTCCCTACCTGACTTGGGCTGTATGCATATTAAATTGAATAAAACATGTGAGAAGTGCTTCATGATTTGTAAAGCATTACACCAACATGATGGCTAATTATTATATAAAGCTATTTTCTCATCTGCCATCTTGGTTTCTTTCTTAGAAGAATGGAGAGAAACATATACACCCTCCTTTGGATCTTCTTCTCCCAAATTGCCTGTGCTTTTAGATAAAGACTAACCTTAAGGAATAATTCTTTGTATATATGAAAAGGCATCGTAGACACAATGGCTGTCCCACAACCATATTAGTTGTTGAACAATGTTTTAAACGGTTGCAAGATACTATGAAAATGTCTGGAACTTGAAAGCAAAGAGCCTTGGAGGGATGTAGCACTGCCGAGTGATGTGAGCTCACGAGGCTGACACCATCACTGTGTCCCCCCTCGTTGGATGGCTTCCTGTGATTCCAGTAAGAATTCCACTGAGTCCAGTGGAAATGCAGACTGGACGTCCTTGTGTGTGGATGAAAGGTCTACTTTTGAAGCCCTCCTTCATCGGTCCGTCCCCAATTATTTCCTGCCAGCCTATTCACTGCAATCTATAAGACACCGATATTGATTTTCCATGATCCTTTTCATGGGAAGTTATCAGCCTGTGCCTGTTTTTCTGGATGGTTTAGCAAATGGCTGGTATTTCTGGCCTTTCCCTGGGGAGATAGATGTAGAGTCTGTTTAATAAACTAATCCAAAGAGTAAGTTACCCTGTTAACTGGAAGCCTCTCAGGCTTGCATCTGTGGTGGAAAATTGTCCAGCGATTCAGAAACTTCTTCTAAGGTCTAAAGATGTTTTTAAAAAGTTTATTTATTTATTTTGAGAGAGAGAGAGACGGCACAAGCAGAGGAGGGGCAGAGAGAGAGGGAGAAAGAGAGAATCCCAAGCAGGCTCTGAACTGTCAGCACAGAGCCCAAGGCGGGGCTTGAACTCACGAACTATGAGACCATGACCTGAGCTGAAAACCAGAGTCATATGCTTAACAGACAGAGCCACCCAGGCACCCCCTAAAGTCTAAAGATTTTGAAGGTTTTCTGTTTATCCTGGAGGTGGCAAGGGGCTGAGCTGTTGAGCTGGTGATAAAGAGTAGAAAACCAGGGAGTGGAATAAAAATGGAGGCATTTTGCATCACACTTGAGAAAGGGTATGAGAGAATCGGGAGAGGGATTGTGTCTGTTCGTAGACATGTGGAGGTGGTGTTCATACTGGCTCTTCTCGACTGTATTTTTCCCCCACTGGAGGGATATCAGGTTACGATGTGGTCTAGCATGTGAAGCAGTGATATTTTAGGGGCCTGTTTCGAGATTGTTACATCTCAGAATTTCCTTTATTCACTAATCTATTCATTTACCAGTGATTTATTGAGGGATAAATATGTGATAGGCAGTCTTCTAGGGGCTAGAGGTATAGCAGTGAATAAAAATGAAAAAAAAGTTATCCTGCCTTGTTAGAACTTCTATCCTAGTACACGGAGGCAGATAATATGCGTAAATAGTAAATACATCAGGTGATGATACAGCTATGGAGGAAAAGAAATTTGAGGGAGAAGGATAGGGAATGTGGGGGTATTGTCAACCTTTAGGGTAGCCATGGGAGACCTATCTAGTAAGGTGACATTTGAGCAGACATCTTCCTAAAGGCAGTGAGAATGAGTCATGTGGGTATCAGGTAAAGAATGTTTCTAGCAGGTTGACCCTGGGAGGGAGCGTGCATATATGAGGAGAGTAGTGGGCGTCAGTGTCCCCAGTGGAACACTTGAGTGGGAGAGCAGTGGACAGGTTAGAGAACTGAGTGGCAGGTGGCTAAGCCAGGTAGGCCTTCAATATTCTAGCGTTAGGAACTTGGCTTCTTATCCTGAGTGAGATGGGGAGCCACTGAAGAGTTTTTAGCCAAGCCGTGATCTGACTTTGGCTTTAAATGACTCCTCTGACCGCTGTGTTGATAATAGGTGATAATGCAGGAAAGAAGCTACTACGAAATCCAGAGAAGTGCTACGACTTGGACTAGATTGGCAGTGGTAACTGTGGTGAGTCATATGCTGACCATTTGTCGGAAGGTAGAATGGCAAAATTTGCTAATGGATCGGACTGGGATGTAGCAGAAAGCAGAGAGTCAAGGGTGGCCCAAGGTGGGGAGAAAAGAGCCCACCACCCTCAACAGTCCTGCCATGCCTCCTTATGCCACCGTGTGATCCATCTGACTGCGTAACATCCATTTCCTGCCGACTGGAGAAATATTTCACGAGATGGTAATCGCTGTGGCATTTGTAAAATCCGGAGTTTTGTGGTGATGTTAATAATTCTTACTTGGTGTAGATCTATGCTGTGGGGCAGGTGGGGCGCACCTGTGCACCCTTATCAGGATCCTGCCACATACTTGGTGCCAGTAAATTAACTTCCTAAGCTAACGCATGGCTCTTTGAATACTGTCCCCAGGGAGTGGAAGCCATGGCAGAAAGGGCACACACTGGGGTGCTTGTACAGCTTTTGCACAATCTGCATTTCTCTTGGCCTTGATCTGTTGTCAGGTAAGAGGAAGGCAGTATTTTCTGTTTGCATATTTTGCAAGGTTGATGTGAGTTCACTGAGGACTGTACTATGCAAATGGGGAAAAAAATGGACACAGCCTGGCATTTGGGACCTTCACACATATGAGTACACGAGTGTCTGTGTTTTGTGTTTTGACATCACTATGATTAGCATCCAAGCTGCACACATTCTTTTTTAAAGCAAGAGAAACAAATTGGTTGGAAAGTTTTCCATTTAGGGACATGAAGTGCTCAAGAATGTGATCATTTTTCAGTTGATGCTAAGTGGCCTTCAGGCTCAAGAAACCACTGGGCATTCCTATCAAGATGGCAAACTTGCATTTCACAGTGAGGCACGAATCAGAGGGACTAACAACCACGTAAGAACCGTGCGCAGGTCCGGGATGTGGAAGGCTATGGTGAACCGGGGTGCGTGTGTGTGCAGGTGCGTGTGCATCGTGTGGAGGGGTGACCGGAGCCTGGGGTGGAAAAGAGAGATTTGGGTATCTCACATAGGACGTCTGGGACGGTTATCACTGGTGCCACTGTAAGAAACGGAGAACCACAGTCTGGGGTCCCCTCTGGGCATTACCCAAGCCCTGATGGGGCAAGAAGCTGATGGAAGTAAGGGTGGGCTGGCCAAACCTTTAGACCTTCATTCTCCACGAA
The DNA here is from genome assembly GCF_018350215.1 of Panthera leo. NCBI lineage: Eukaryota > Metazoa > Chordata > Mammalia > Carnivora > Felidae > Panthera > Panthera leo. Next base: position 45,248,074 of record NC_056682.1, read on the forward strand.
GTGGCAGCAAAGGGGAATCAGTAGTGATTCTGTGGTGCCTGGGATTCTGCACTTTCGGTTTCCTTTCTCTTAAACTCTGCTGTGTGAAAATAAGTTAAGGCTTAACCCATGGCCCTTCACCAATATACATTGCCAGCAAAGTGGCTGAAATCCCCAGAAGTAAGAAAATGAGCATATAGGCTAAAGTTAATGAAACACCCAAGCGACACATCAACAAAAAAAGAAAGAAAACTGAATTATACATACCAATAGAAGTAGAATGACCAAAATAGATTAACAAAGAATAAGCGAAATAAATACCCAGCAAGATAAAAGAAAACATTAGCAAAATGCAGCAAATAAATAAGTATGTCATAAAATAATCAACTGAAAATATTAGGCATGACAAATATATTATTGAAATAAAGAACAGAACATATGGGATAAAATAACAATAATAGCAATGTAACATAAGATTGGGGAATTCTCCCCCAAATTTCTGGGAGATATGGAGTAGAGAATTACAAACATCAGGACCTATTTAATAGGAGTACCAGAAATAACCTGAACCACCCAATGGAAAGCTGGAAAGGAGAGAAAAAGAGAATAAAACATTACAGAAAATAAAAAAGTTAGAAGAAATTGGAAGAATAATGCGTAATTTAACACTGCTTATAATAAATCTAAATGGGTTAAATTAAAGGACAAATTCTGTCCTTCCTCACACCTGTTAGGATGGCTACTATTATCAAAACAGAAAATAGAAAGTGTTGGTGAGCATGTGGAGAAATTGGAACCCTTGTGAGTGTAAATTGGAGGGCACGTAAATTGGTGCAGCCGCTATGAACAGCGGTAGGGAGATTTCCCAAACAATTGAAAATCAAATTACCATATGATTCAGCAATTCCACCTATGAATGAATAGATAGCCAAAATAACTGAAAACAGAGACTCGAAGAGACATTTGTATACCCATGTCTGTGGCAATTTTAACCACAATAGTTGAAAGGGGAAAGGAACTCAAGTGTCCGTGGTCGACGACGAATGGATAAACAGAATGTGCTCTATACATAGAGTGGAATATTATTCAGCCTCAGAACACGAAGAAATTCTGACCCATGCTCCAACATGGATGAACCTTGAAGATATTTTGTTAAGTGGAACAAGCCAGTCACAAAAAGACAACTATTGTATGATTCCATGATAGATGGGATAAATACCTAGAAGAGGCAAATTCATAGAGTCAGGAAGTAGGGTGATAGTTCCCAGGGGCTGGGAGAAAGGGGAACAGAGAGCTATTGTTTAATATGTGTGAAGATTCAGTTTGGGACGATAGAAAAGTTCTGAGGTTGGATAGCTGCCCAAGGTTCCGAGGTTGCACAAGAACGTGAATATACTTAATGCCACCAAATTGCACACTTAAAAATGGTCGAGATAGCAAATTTCATGTGATGTGTGTTTTTCCAAATTTTTTTAAGACATATTCTTAGATTGAATCATAAGATCCAGGTTTAAATGATACAAGAGGGGTGAAAACAAAAGGCCAGATGGAAGAAGATGTTCCAGGCAACTCTAAACAAAAGGAAACTAACTGGGATAGCAGCCTTGGTATCTGACATATTTGAATTCAAGGCAAAAATGTCACAAGATACAAAAAGAGACTTTTTGTATTCCTTACTGGAGGGATAGAGTAAGAAGATATAGCTGAAGGTGAGAGAATAATAAATGAAAAGGTCCAGTTGGTTTATAATCCTAGGAAAAGGCATGTGAAAGGAAATCCCTAGGTCAGGAAAATTGGTGGCAACTTGGATCTTAGAATGCAACCTGGCCGGGCCGGCCTGAGATTGAGTTTGGAACCTAAAGATTGAGCCAGCAAAGGCCTTATGTATTTGAGGATCTGGGGACTGATGGAGGGGATTCGACTGGTCAGGAGGTGAAAGTAGACTAGATGAAGGTGAGAATTGGCTTGATTGGGTGAGGTGGTCAGCACTGGCCCCGTAAATGCCCTGGATGTCCGTGATTTGTCTGTGTGGTGGGAATGTCACCACTAGAATCCAACAAGCCTATTAGAATTCGGTAGATTCATTGTAGGGGAGGAAGAGGAAGTGTCACTTAGCAGGCAATTACTGTCAGGCCGTGTGATGGATGAAGGCAGAGAGGACAGATAGGCTTATGGGCTCAGTGACCCGCATGGAAACCCAGCACCGATGCTCCCGGCATTATCATCCCACGATGCACTGATTAGGAAAAGATCCCAAAGTAAAGGATTGGCTTCACCCCGGGGAAGAAGGTATCTCCTGCTGGCCACGTGGCTCTGGGCACGTGAAGGATCACCAGTGGGCATTCTCCTCTTCAGGGCAGCGATCTAGGGATAGCACAGCCAACATGAGGTCCACGAGGGAGGCACCCACAGCCAGAATGGGTTGGGGAGCTCTCTCAGTGGGCAAGAAAGATGTTTCCTCCCCTGGCCACCATTAAAAGCTGGGCCCTGTCTGCTTGTATAATTAGAATGTGGCTAAAAAAGACTGACGGGACAGACATAATTCAGGAGAGCCAATTTTAACCTTATATGAATAATTTGACAGCCAGTCTGTCTAGATTTTTCTAGGTCCTTTTGCAGTACTTGATTTGGTGTTGTAGGAGGGTTAATCAGTGGACTCAGCAAAAGCAGAGTCTATGTGAAGGGGGTGCCCCTGGGGCTCATTGTGTTTGCCGAGGCCCCTCTCCTGGTCTATCAAGGGGGGTCCAGATATAATGGTCTGCCCATTTATTTTCCTAAACAAACAAAATAGGACACATAGTTTGACAACTTTGGTTTCGTGTCTTGGATATTCATTTGCAAGAAAAAGTCTTGCAGGGGAGTAAAAACGAAGTCACATCTGCTTGGATATTTAATGAATTAGCCTCATTATATAAAGCCTCATTATAAAACTTCTTTAAACTGGGGCCGTACTAGGTAATGAGTGTGTTCATAGCATGTGCTGTGGAAAAACTCTCTTTCCCACCTCCAGGTCTGGCTTTGAGGGGACAAGTGAGGCGACCTGCCTAAGTCACACACCAGGCCTTGGCAGGGCTGAGATGTGGAGTCAGTCTTCCTGCTTCCCTGGATTCCCTGCAGTTCCGTGCCCTGCATTGTTTTGTATCCCACGACTTCGTTCGTTGGCTGTCATACCATTTGATACCTCTGCTTTATAAAAAAAAAATTTTTTAAGTTTATGTATTTACTTATTTTGAGAGAGACAGAGACAGTGCGAGCTCGGGAGGAGCAGAGAGAGAGGGAGACAGAGAGTCCCAAGTAGGCTCTGCACGGCCGGGGCAGAGCCCGACCCCGGGCTTGATCCCACGAACTGTGAGATCAAGACCTGAGCTGAAACCAAGAGTAGACGCTTAACCCACTGAGCCACGCAGGCGCCCCTTGATTCTTCTATTATATGTAATATCTTCATTTATACATAATAAACACAAGGAAACCCTTGCTTACATTAAGAAGAGGGTAAACCTATAAGACACATGCAGAACGTCTTGGGTTGGATGGTGGGCTGAATCAAGGTAGGTTTCAATAGGAAGCAGGCCGGTCTTGAATGACCCTGCTGTCAAAGTCACCCCCTGGGTCTCTGCCACAGAGCCCCTGGAAGCTTTTTGACATTTGCTAATTACAGTGACTAATTACCATGTCATTAGCCTCTAATCATGAACCCAGACGCGATTAGTAATGATAAAACCGTGGAAATTAATTTACAACCAACTACATACTTTTCCTTGACCTGGCAGGGCTCACACTGCTCCCTTGGAAGACAGCAGTGGGATGTCCGCAAGCCGCGGAACAGAAGGGCTAAGGAAATGGAGAGGTTGTCGGAGCCACAGCTGAACTGGGAAGAACCCCCTTCACCAGACAAGTGGCCCCATGGCACGGGGTGCCCCTCAGGAGCTAGAAACTTGAAAATAAAGTAGTCCAGAGAACTGAAGGACTGTCCCAGCCCCAAAGTGATCGAGCTGTATGCAGGGCTTTCAAAAACAATTAAAACCTAAGTTATGAGACTCGAGGGTGATGTGTCAGAGTTACAGGGACAGGGAGTCAGGAAACCCAGATGGGAGCCCCTGACCAGCTGTTTTCTTTATTCCAGCCCCCCCCCAGTCTCGCCGAGCCACTGATCCATTCGGGCAGGGAAAAGGCAGCAGATTCTGGGGAAGCCATTCTCAACTCCTTGCTTGGCCTCACCCTCCTCTTCCCTATCTTGCCTCCTCCTTCCCTCCTTTCCTGCTGCCTCAGTGCCTCTGCCCTCCACCCGGCCTTGCCTCGTGGCTTCCTGCTTGTTCTCTTGCAACAGTCACCCCATGAGCTCTACGTGTATGGTTTCCCTCCAAGTCACTCCATTCTCCACACTAAAATAAAAGCAACAACAACAACGACGACGACGATAATAACAGTTAAATACACTGATTGCACGCCCCAGCCGCCCAAACTCTCCCGCACGGCTCTGAGGTTCCTTTACGGTTAGACTGAAGCGTGACCGGACCACCCACTTCCTTCCATAGTCCCATTGTCTTGGAGCTGCTGGGGCTCTTCTGGTCACACGCTTCCTTACTTCTGCTCCCAGACCAAATGCATTTTTCCTTATTAATTTTTAAAATTACTTACAGTTTAAATGGCAGTTTTTATGAGATATACAAGATATATGATATATATATATATATATATATATATATATCATAAAACTTGTCATTTTAACCATTGTAAAGACTCAGTGGCATTAATTACATCTACAGTGTTGTAGAGTCATCATCACGAGCTATTTCCAAAGCTTTTTTGCCACCGTAAACAGAAACTCTGTCCCCATGAGGCAGTAACTCCCTATTCTGTCCTCTTCTCAGCCTATGCTAAACCCTAATCTGCTTTCTGTCTCTATAAATTTGCCTATTCTAGATATTTCCTGGAAGTGGAATCAGACAATATTTGTTCTTTTCTGTCCGGCTTCTTTCACTTGCTATAATGTTTTCAGGATTCATCCATGTGGTAGCACGTGTCACATTTCCTTCTTTTTATGGCTGCATAATGTTCCACAGTGTGCATAGACCACATTTTGTTTGTTCATCCGTTTATCTGTTGATGGACACCAAAGATGTTTCCATCGTTTGGTTATCATGAATAGCGCTACAAGGAGCACTGGCAGACAAATATCTGTTTGAGTCCTGGTTTCCAGTTCTTTTGGATATATACCTAAAGGCAGAATTCCTGGCTTATGTGGTAATTCTATGTTGAATGTTTTGAGGACAAGCCAACCTGTCTTCCACAGTAGCTGTGTTATTTTACATTCCCACTGGCAGGGTAGGAGGGTTTTAGTTTCTCCATATTTTCTTTTTTAATTAAGTTTATTTATTTATTTTGAGAGAGAGAGAAGAAGAGAGAGAGAGAGAGAGAGAGAGAGAGAGAGAGAATGAGTGGGGAAGGGGCAGAAAGAGAGGGAGAGAGAGAATCCCAAGCAGAACCCCAATCAGAGCAGAGCCTGACTCGGGGCCAATCCCATGAACCATGAGATCATGGCCTGAGCTGAGATCAAGAGTCAGTTTAACTGATGCTTAACCAACTGAGCCACCCAGGTGCCCCCAGTTTCTTCACATTTTCATCAACACTTGTTATATTCCATTTTTTTAAATATATATATATTTTTTAACGTTTATTTATTTTTTTTTTGAGACAGAGAGAGGCAGAGCATGAACGGGGGAGGGTCAGAGAGAGAGGGAGACACAGAATCGGAAGCAGGCTCCAGGCTCTGGGCCATCATCAGCCCAGAGCCCGACGCGGGGCTTGAACTCACGGACTGTGAGATCATGACCTGAGCCGAAGTCGGACGCTTAACTGACTGAGCCACCCAGGCGCCCCTGTTATATTCCATTTTAAAGATTAGCCATCCTAGTAGACGTGAAATGGTATCTTGTCCAGGTTTTGATTTTCATTTCTCTAATGACTAATGATGTTCAGCATCTTTTCATGGGCTTAGTAGCCTTTTTAAAAAAAAAAAAAATTTCTTCTTTGGAGAAATGTCTGGTCAAGCCTTTTGTCCAGCTTTTAATTGGGCTATCATTGTTGTTGAGTTGTAGGAGCTCTTTATATATTTTGGGTACCAAGCCTTCATTAGATATATGACTTGTAAATATTTACTCCCGCTATTTAGGTTATCTTTTCACTTTCTTGGTAGTGTTCTTTCATTTACAAACATTTATAATTTTGTTTCCTGGATGCTAATGACACGTGCACACCGAGGTGGAGAACAGCCTCCCATTGCTCCACAATTAATACATTAAGCAAGTGGGAGTTCCCCATCAGGTGACCTCTCGTCCTGGATTCACTCTCAGATTTGCTCAAAAGGTTTGGTGATGCCGGGCTACCAAACCATTTCCTTCCCTCCTTGTCCAATCAAATCAAGCCAACAAGTACTGATTGAATGACTCCTCTGTGCCAAAAACTTTGCTAGGAGCTCCAGAGGGGCACAAAGAACTCCACCCGACTTTGCGCCTTCCTTCTCCTGCAGCACTTGTGACAGGCCAGGAGTGCAAGGTTTTCGGGTTGGATTATGGTGCAGAGGACAGTATCAGTTTCTGCTGCTGCTGTAACAGCAGCAAACTTAATGGCCTAACACAAGATACATTTACTGTCTCACGGTTCTGGAGCATAGACACCCAAAATGCATTTCACGGAGTTAAAATCTAGGTGTTGTCAGGGCTGCGTTGCTTCTGGAAACGCTAGGGTGTTGCTTTTGTTAGTATCTTGCTGCTGCCTGCGTTCCTGGATCCGGGGTGCAAGCAATCAAATTATATAGCCTCGGCTTCTATCACCATATCCCTGACTCTGGCCTTCCTGCCTCTTTCTTTCACTTGTAAACATCTTTGTGATTACACTGGGTCCACCCAGGTAATTCAGGATAGTCTCCCCATCTGAAGAGCCCCAAATTAATCCTATCTGCAAAGTCCCTGTTGTCATGTAATGTGTTCATGGGTTCTGGGCCCCGGGACATGAGCATCTTTGGGAGGTGACAGCTCAGCCTACCAGGAGGACTAAGGTCAGGCGGATCTTTCATTGATCAAAGAGGATCCCTGCCACCACCCCCATGGTCAAGTTCATGCAGCAGGTGATCCCTTCCACGAGCCCCCACCCCACCCCCACCATCTCAAGGCCTCTTCATTTTACAGAGGAAACTGAAACCTAGGGAGAGAGTGTAACTTACTTCAGATCACAGCTTAGGAACAGACTCCCTGATCTAGAATGGGAAGGTTTGGTGACTTAGTGATCGACCAGAGAAAACGGGACAGGAGAAGAAACCCTCTTTCTCTGGACACACAAAGCCTCAGCCAGTCACATGCAGACGAGCCTATTTTCAGAGTCATGATGAATCTAGTTTCCTCAGTCACAGAGGGCACGTGTACTTTGTGACCTATGTCTTCTTACTGTCCTTGGAGAATCTCATATTTTCCCCCTTTATTTCTGATCCCCTCCCAGGAGCCATTAGAACTTCAAGTCCTTTAGTCCGTTGCTCTTCACAGAGTTCAAACCAACAGGGATTTTCTTATGAACACCCAGAGCACCCTCAGGGGTCTTGGAATGGACCCATGCTCAGGAAAGCCCTGCTCCCAGATGGCTCAAGCCGACAGATTGCATTTCCCGTGAGCTCAGCCATTAGTTGCAGCCTTCTGTCACTTCGTGCCCACACACGGTCTCCCCACAGACATCCAGAAACCTGCCTCCTGCCCACCCTTGCCACTCCAGCACGCTCTCTGCTGGGAGCGACACCCCTCTCTGCCTGCCACTCCCCCCCGTTGTCTGACACTAACTCAGAGACTTGCGTCTAGGGCTGGAATTTTGTCGTTGCTATGGAAGTGGGAAAAAGCTCAGCTTTCCAAACTCACAGAGTGTCCAAAAACACACGCGGCATCGCTCGCTGACACACCGCTGACAACCTGTGATGACGGGGATGTACTTTTGAGTGTCATCTTGACAAGGAGCAGGAGCCTCTATCTGCCGGCCCATCCGCCTGGCCATCTGTCTCCCAAGATCGTCTGCACTAGACTGGCTCAGATCCTGAGCCTCCCTTGGTGGGGTGCGTCCTTGCACGGCCTGTCTGCCTCCAGGGGGTGAGGGGAAAGAGCCCCTTGTCCCCCGAGGCCTTTCTGCTGGGAGGAGGTGGGAGAGGGAAAGCGCCGGGGGTGGGGGGCGGAGCTCAGGGTCACTTCTTGGCTTCGGTAGCTCCAAGGCCATGGGTGGGCATTTCAGCCGGGTGGCAGAGGGAGGAGAGCCAGATCTCCTGCCTTGTTTGCGGCCTGAAGCCACAGCTTTTGGGATTTCCTTGGCTCTTGGAAAGGCAGCCCTTTGGGGAGGCGCCAGCATTTCCAGGTGGTGCAGGGAGGGCTGCCCAAGACACGTGGATTCCTTTGCTTCCTGTCTCCAGCTCCCTCTGTGAGGAAGGGTTGGAGGAATTCCTGGCTTTGTTGGACCTGCCCGCCAGCTCATGTCACTAGCTATTCAGCCAGCAAGGTGAAAAGTTGGGATCTGTAGCAGGGGGAGTCTGAGCGTCTGGTGGCAAGAGGGGCTGATGAGGAAACAGGGAGAGGAGGTGAAGATCTCATAACACCTGCCATCCGCAGACTCACAGATTCCGCCTTCCACCTGGGGTCCTGTTCTAGTCACCCATTGGGACGTGGAGTAAGGCTCTCTATCTCGTACGACGTCTACCCGCTTTAGTTGGGAAGGGGCAGATCGTGATCGCAGGGCTCACCCCCTCCCCAACCAGTGCTTCCTAGTGCCCAATTTTGTACCCCTTTTCCAGTCTACTGAGAACTTTCTAGACCTGGCCCACCGTGAATGGCTTGGGGGACCCCGTAGTTGTCTGTATTCAGTCTACTCTGGGCTGATTTGCTCAGAATGGCTTCTTCTCTCCTCTTCCCCTCCTTCACTCTTCTCCGTCATGAATATGAGTTGGTGGGCTTCATGCACGTGACCTGTGCGCAGGTTGGCCAATGCCAACACATCCCCGCGGTGGCTGCTTGATCCGTAGCTAGGGGTGCTGGCTGCCGTGCGCCCTGGGGTCAGAGCCTAGAAGCACGGCCATCAGCATTGCATCTCCAAGATGACAGCTCTCCTTCTGATGCAGAGAGCCTACCAGCCCCAGGAATTATTAGCTGATAAATATTTGGCTGCGTCTCCTCCTAAAATAATCCTCACACACGACGATGACTGTCAGCCTTGGCTCTTAGATCTAATTCCAGGCTCCTTGTCTACATCTGGTACCAAGGCTCTCATGTGATTGCTGGTCTCTCAAGGAGAAAATGAGACTCGTGTTAATAAGCTGATAAAACTTAAATGCTGGGGGAGGGGTGGCAAACAGGGGCAAGCACGACCAGAGCAAAGCATTTCTGGGACCTAGGCTATCACTCTGTTGTTGGGGCCATCCACCATTTGGACAACACGAGTTGCTTCCTTCAACATGAACCAGGCAAACCATGGTCTTAGTTCAGTGCTCCCCAAAACCCTCTGGAAATCTTTCTGTTCTCAGCATCTCCAGCCATAGCAAGACAGTCCCTCTATAACTCACATTTATTGGGGAATAAACAGTTACATAGCAAAACCTCAGCAATAGGGCTGAAGTCAAGGGGATCGCTGATGGTAAGAAAGTGGGAAAAATGGTGGCAGGTGCTTCTGGGTGAGTCTTCAGACACTGCTGACTTAACACTGTTTTGTGTTTCCAAATTTCCCATCCCGATTTCAGGGACAAACAACCCCAAATTTGGCTAGCTTAAGCCAAAAAATTGATTAGTTGGAAATCAATATGCTACCTTACCATTGAAAGAAGACTTGAGCAAAACCAGCTTTGAGCACTGGCAAAATGACTTCGAGGGACTACTGTCCAAACTGCTACTGTTGAAGGGATTCGATTTCAACTCTTATCAGTTTTCATGTCTTTCTCCAAACTTCAAATTCTTGGAAGACAGAATCGTATTGAGCCTGCCTGAGCTTGATGTCGGCCCCTCATCAGTCAGCAATGGCTCAGGGTGTGTAATATCCCCCCAGAGAAAGGAGGCCGGGCAGCTATCCTGAGAGGTACCCAGGAGGGGGACTATGTATCTCCTCCCCTTCAGACAAGGGAGTGTTTCCACAGGGCCACTGGAGGCATTCACAAACATCTCGAGACAGGGAATTTTGTAGGAAGTGTTTTCAGAGTGTAGCGACACCCAAGGAGGTTTCTTCAGCTCCAGAGATCCGTGTGGAGCAGAGAGGAACAGAAGTAGCTGAGATTTGGCAAATGGTTATTGAGTACCTGCTATGTGCCAGGCGTTCTTCTGGATACTTAAAATAAAAGAGAGATCCCAGCCTTTGTGGGGCTTACACTCAGAGCAGTAGAACTGCATTGTTTGAAGACCTCACCGAAGGTCTTTAGAGCTTCCTAGTGCCTATTTGAGGAAGGACCCCACTGAGTAGCAGTTGAGACACGCCTTTGCCTCACCCCCACTCAGCCCATCACCAAGTTCTAACCACGCTACCTTGAGTAGCAAGCTCTTGGGTCCGTTTGATGCTCTCCATCGCCACTCTCACTGCCCGAGGCTCAGCCACCATCATTCTCAGGCTAGCTAATCCACAAACCTTCTCCCAGGTCTTTGCAAATCCTCTCTGACTTGCCCTTTGTTCATTGTCCACACTGCAGCCTGAGTGATTTCTTTTATTCAGAATGAAAATCTGATGACATCTGCATGGCAGTCCTGCCTGAAACTCTTCTGTGGTTTCCCACTGATCTTCAGATAAAGACAAATAATTAAGATACAGGACAAATACTTTGGCAGTGAAGCCCCTGCTTAGCTTATCAGCCTCATTTTATAATACTGCCCCTCATTCTCTAGGCCGTGTTTGGGCCACCTCAGGACCCTTGCACAAGCTCTTTTGTCTCTCGGGGATCTTTGTCTCTCTCTTCATATATTAAACACTTTCAATTCTTCACATAGTTCATTGCATCTCAGCTAAAGGGAGAAATATGCCCAAATACTGTCCTCCCTCCTCCACCCACCTTAGTCAGGTGCTTCCATGGCACAGGAGTGGTTTGTGACTATCCATTCACTAGTGTGATGACTGGGTTCATGCCAGTGTCTCATACTAGGCTGTGAGTTCCCTGAATATGTGGACCTTGGCTGTTTTTCCTCACCATTGAATTCCCAATGCCTAACACGGGGCCCGAGCACCACATGAAGCAAAAAATGGATGAATGAATGAATGAATGAATGAAAAGGAAATACATTGTCCTGCATGAGATACGGTAATATTATTCATCCCCCAAATTGCCACTGTTCCTTCCTTTTTAAAAAAAGTTTATGTATTTTTGAGACAGAGTGAGTGCACGAATGGGGGAGGGGCAGAGAGAGGGAGAGAGAGAGAGAATCCCAAGCAGGCTCTGCACAGTCAGCGTGGAGCCTGATGTGGGGCTCGAACTCACGAACCATGAGATCATGACTTGAGCCAAATCAGGAGCCAGATGCTTAACCAACAGAGCCACCCAGGGGCCCCGCCATTGTTTCTTTCTAAAAAGAAGTTCAAGGAATTCTAGAGGCCTGCATTATTGGCACATTCTCAATATAGCCATGTACTTTCTAACAGCCAGGAGGAAATGAATCAGTTTAGAAGACATAATCTGAACTACCTAGTGGGTAGCCGACAAACACTTGTTGAAAGCCGATTTTATACTGAATGTCATTCTAACATCCCAAACAAGTGTTTGCTGAGGCCAAGAGCCTACCGAGGTATCATGCTGCCTTAGGGGTTGAGGTTTCCTTAGGACAGGGAATTCTGTAATGAAAAATGGGGGTGGGGGTGCCTGGGTGGCTCAGTCAGTTGAGCGTCTGACTCTTGATTTCGGCTCAGGTCATGATCTCACGGTTTCATGGGTTTGAGCCCCATGTCGGACTCTGCACTGACAGTGCAGAGCCTGCTTGGGATTCTCTCTCTCTCTCTCTCTCTCTCTCTCTCTCTCTCTCTCTCTCTCTCTCTCTCTCTCTTTCTCTCTCTCTCTCTTTCTCTGCCCCTTCCCAACTCACATTTTCTTGGTCTCTCTCAAAATAAATAAATAAACTTAAAAAAATAAAAGAAAAATGGGGGCAGGTGGTGGAGAAAGGAAGAAGCCCAACCGTAGGCCTACATCCAGGAGCTTTCAAATGAAAGGGCCTCTGACCTCACTATGAATTCACCAAATCAGCTGGTTGGTGAATGTGTGCAGGGGAGAAAACTTAATGAGAACAAATGCACTATCCTGTAATTGGAACTTCCCCGGGAGAACGGCCAGCAGAGGGGGTCTGCTCCCCAGGGGGGTGGTGGCAGGAAGGGGGCAAAGGGGTGGGGGAGTGGGCCGGAGAGCACAGGGTCTAGGGCTGTGGGGCCTCAGGCACGTTGTAGGGCCTCTGTGCCTCAGGATCCTGGGCCATAAGAGGGGGACAAATTGTAGGTGCCGTTATGACGATTAAGTAGGTGGCGTGAAATTCAATGTTCAACTCACAACTATTCGGACAGTAGCTAATTTAAGTTTTTAGAGGTTTAAAATCATCGTTAGATTCAGTGTCCAGTCTGCTGGGAGACTTTTCCCACCCACCTAGCGAGGCCCCACAGTAATCTCAGATGCTGGGATTTTCCATCCTGAGAGCGAAGGGGCCTGCTCTTTCTGTGCACCTGCCTTGGGTCGCCCTGGGCTGTCTCTTCACCTCCATTTAGCATTTTGATTTGTGCAGCTTTGCTGAGAATCTCTATTGCAGCATGTTGACTTATCACTCATCCCAATAAGTTCCCATTCTCTCTCCTCCTGACAGCCTTGCCTAATGTACTTATTCATTCAATTTAAATAAATCGAACATGGGCCTATGACAGCCGATAAGTGAGTCACACAAGAACAAACAGAAGAGAAAGCTCTGCAAATAGTCAAATGTCAAGTAAGAATGGAAAACTGTCCCCACAGCTTCAACGAGCCTTGGATGTCTAATATTTATGGCCAATTGATGTCATTAGAAAGTAAATAAGCCCTCTTATGCTGCATTACATAAGATTAACTGCAAGCAATGGAGTTTAAATAGCAGAGATAAGTGCAGATGGAAATAAACCTGTTTAAAGCAGAAATATTTGATGGGCCTCCTTGCTGCTTTTAAGATAATTGATCTGTATATCTGTATTGAATCTCACCATAAAAGCTTTGAAGAGACTTGTGGCAAAGCCTGTTCAGACCCAAATCACATTTCTCTGGGGCCACCCAGCCAGGGTTAGAACCTTCCCAGAGAGGAACTCCAGGCCTGCGGGTTGCAAAAAGCAGGGAAGAAAGATGAGTCTTCTGGCTGTAGGGGCCCCAGCCCAATTTCCTGGATGGCAGCTTGAACTAAAGGATCAGGGTGGTAGGGGGCTCACTCGGCATAGGTGAGATAAGGAAAGAACTATGGAGCAGGAAAGGGTAGGGACGGTGGGGTAAGGGGCTAAGTCACTCTCTTTGAGTACTTTCAGCAAGTGCTACGTAAGACAATGCTTCTTGATTCCCAAGTCATTCCTGGGAAAGGACTGGTGTTTTTCCTCTCTTGTTGAATTCCTAATCCTTTGATACATTGTTGTTTATGGCTAGCGTGATGCTCCCATGACATGCAACCCAACATACCAATTCGAGAACATCGGACTGGTCTCTACTGTGTGCAGCCAGACATGTCCACTGGTCACATGCTTACTGTCATGTCAATGTCCAATTGTCCTGAGACTCTGTAAACCCTTTGAGTTTTGTACCCATTGGGGCCACATACCCAGCAGTTTGGGGACCAGCACCGATGCGTTCACCATGCATTGAACCGCGTGCTGCTGGAAGACTGGTTCTATCCGCCTTCCAAGGGTGGGGAGGGAATTAGGAGCAAGGCATGGAAATAAAGGAGACCTAGTTTATCCCAATAGGACAAAGAGGTTCCCAAAAGTTGTAGCAGATACAAATCTTACTCCAGAAACTCAGATGTGCAAGCAATTTAATTTTTAAAACTTTTCCATGAACAAAGCCATTCTTGGTTGGCGGAAGAGACCGAATCTCAGTCTGTTGGAGGCTTTGCATACCCACCTTCCCCTGGGCAGTGTAGAAATTGTGGAGAGCTTGCAGAGAGGGGAGGCTGGCCTGGGACTGAAGGAGTCTGGATTGCCTGGATTACCATCCACTGTCCACGTGGGCATCTGTTGAGATGTTCTTGTCCCCATCTGGCTGTTGGGGTGTGGTCCAGGCAGCTCTCTGCAGTGTCTTCCTTATCTCCACCATGAGCCCCCATCACTTTTTGGCTCCCTGTGCACATTCGTGTCACTGCAGCTGGATAGAGAACACCCCGCTGCTCTCTGGACCAGGAAACTCCGGGGTCCAAGCCTGTCCCTGGGACCCAATGCCCCCACTTTTCCCCCTGCATCGGCAGAAGTTGGTGGGACCTTGGGGATCTTGCTGGGTCCTTTGGCTCCATCATAGGGAGGGGGGGTGTGGGGGTGGAGGTGTGGACAAATGACTTTCTGCTCCTACTCTATTCTGGAAGGCCTATTATCATTTCCCAGGATAGGCCCAGGGGGAAGTTCCTTCTTAGGGACACTTCTGCCTCTACAGTTTCTTTCTTTTCTTTTGGACTTACTGTCTTGTGTGTCTCAGCATAAGAAAATATAATAATAATTATAATTATAATTATTATTATAATTATTTTTGGTGGGGGTAACCAGGGTTGGGCTAATCTCATATTCCTTTAAATCTTTGTCTTCTCGTTTAGACATTGGCTTTTGAAACTTAAAAGTTGTAGTTTGACTCTTATTGGGTCATCTCTTCCCTGAAGCAAAGGGATGCACAAAAGCCTTGGCTGCTGTCTACAGAAGGGAAGGGTCCCAAGATAACAGGCATTCCTGGGAATATGAACCACTTTGGACAGTACATCAAAATGTCATTACACACCAGAGTCAAAATTACGAACAGATAGACTGGGCTACTTTGCGGAGGTAATCAAATTCCCCGTCTCTGAAGACGTCTGCACAATCCTGCTGTGAGAGGATTCGGGTCCCAGGTGACAGGGTACGGGTTCTACAACTCCACGACTGTGAGGTGGGGAAGACAGATACCATTCGAAGAAGTCCAAGGGAAGGAACCCAAGGAGATTTCATCTGACTGCACTTGGACTCATGAGCAACGTGCTGTCAAAATGATGGCCGAGAGCCAGGGCTGGCATCTGACCTCATTCGCCTCCATGACGTCCATTTCTGCTACGCATCCAACTTGTCTATGTTTTGCCCCCCTCCCAATCGTGGATCCCCTGGGTGGGTGGATTTAAGCGAGTCGGTTTTTTGTCCTCTGGTACCAGGCCTATAATTGGCACTCAGTCAGTGTTAGTTGGAGTTAAAGATGGCACCCCCATTTCCTTCTGTAGGGACGCCAGTGATAGACGACTCATGCCGATAGTATCGTCTATATTATTCATGTATCACTTAGAAAGATCAATAGCAGAACTGACTAGCATCTGCTTTGTTTGTGTTCTGTAAATAGTAGATTCTATTCCCCTTCTCCCAGCACGTGGCATGGGGCCCTGCGCTGAGTAACTATACAGGATGTGGCTACCCATATGAGATGGGATTGGAAGTAATGGATGTAATTTATTTTGTGACTTGTAGGAAGCTCACTGGCTTGAACTGGTACCATGTATTTATTATGACAAATACTGTTTTCTCTGTTTACAAACCTAGCTCCCTATTTCAGTTTAGTTACTGGCTGGTTATGCTTGAAGATCGAATCAGATTTTCTCCTTTCCTTATCATCTTCTCTCTGCCCTGATGCAAAGCAGAGGGAGGGATGGTGTTCCTTCCATATTCTTTCTATCTGTAGAATCTACTGGAAAGTAGGTATGCTCTGCAGAGACTCAAATAGGGAGCTTATTAAAAATACAGATTTCTAGACCCTATAGCTAGAAATTCTGATTCACTAGCCCTTACTGTGGATCCTAATGTGTGATTTTTTTTTTTTTTTTTGAAAATCCCCCAGAGGACTGCAATCATGCAGCTAAGCTTGGTGGCCACTACTCTGTGGGACTCAGAGGAATCTCACTGAAAGCTTTATTCAGGAATCTTTTCCTGGTTCCAGAAGTACTGTTTGCAGGGTGGGAAATTCTGGTGTAGTTAGAGCATGTGAAATTTGCAAATAATATTCTAGATTAGATGCCCTAGCCAGATGCAGCAGAAGATGTTAACCTGATCAGTGGGGTTCTTGTAGCTCCCTGCTGACCTGGAAGGAAGCTCATTTACCTGCACTGGGAAGCCATGGATGGATGTGGATGGGGACAGGAAGAGGTGAAAAGGAACGAGGCTCTGGGGACAATGGGATATCTGGTTTGGTGTTTTAAACCCAGAGATACTCAGCGTCCTCCTGATGAATTCTTCCTGGGGGTCATGTAGCCTGACTACTCTAATTATCTAATTATAGTGAGAATTCCAGGCTATTTAGATGGAAATTTATAAGAAATACATTGGGCGTTTTCTCTTTTGAAGCTTCCTCCTGGGCAATTAAAACGCTTTGAAATCCTTTGGAAAAGCTCATGTGTGTTCAGATGTCCTAGGTGTTTCCCAGATGTTTTCTGGTGAGAACATAGTCGTGGGTTCTCTCCCCGCATTTGACCTGCTTATGCTTAAGGTTCCGGTCTTTTGGTGCGTTGGGTCAC
Organism: Panthera leo; assembly: GCF_018350215.1. NCBI lineage: Eukaryota > Metazoa > Chordata > Mammalia > Carnivora > Felidae > Panthera > Panthera leo. The sequence continues at coordinate 45,264,759 of NC_056682.1, forward strand.
CCACCATCGGTGTCAATTTTTTGTAATCATTCCATAGGCATGCTGGCATATGGTGGCCAGGTTGTGTGTGTGTTATTGGCCAGAGGAGACACAGCCCTTGCAGAGACATAGGGTCCTAGGCGTGTTATGGGGCTTTGTGAATGCAGGGAACTGTAAACGCACATGGATGGGACTGGGGCTTAGCGGTGCGGGCGGTGACTGCAGACAACTGTTGAAGCCCCACCTTGTCCGCTGCACCATTCTTGGCATGCCCACTGGGCACCATCTGCAGACCAAGAACATGCCAAGGCAGTGTTGCTGCCACTATTTCCATCACGGAAACATTTCTTTGATCTTCCAATGTTGCTTTCAAGATGATTAATCTCAGCGTGGCTCAGCGTGTTTAGGCTCTCCATAAAGGCAGGTGCATGTGTCCGTGCGCGGCTCTGTCAGGACTGCTAATGTAAGCGTCTGTTTTACAGCCCAAGTGACAGCTGTATTGTTCTGGCAGGGTTACAGCTCTGACATGTGGAATCAATCTTTTTAACCTGTCAATTAATCAGCGGGCAGCTGTCAGCCCAGCTGAAAGGCCTGAAGGACAGTGCCCTTTCAATGGATTATACTGGGGGCATGGCGAAGTAAAATTGAACACTTCAAGCTTCAAGGAACTCTTGTTGCATTCAAAGCCGGGCTTCACTCTCACTTAAAGGAAACAGGCTATGGCTCCGGGGGGGGCCCCTCCCAAGGAGGCTCTATTGAGGCACATGGGTGAGGAGTAGGGAGCGTTCCTGTAGTTACCTTCTCAGGTTCAAGAGATCCTTAAAGGGGAGGCTCCAGAATCTGCCCGGTGAAGTCATCTATGGGTGGGTCAGGTGGGGCTGATTTGTCTCTGATGTCTGAACCAGGCTGTGGCTACCGGGGCACTTGGTCTTTAGGTGGATTTGCAAAGCGCCCTCTAGAAGGAAGCGTGTTTGTTAAACCAACATTGAATGGGCGCTTAGAGATGGGGTACTGCCCTGAGCGCTTGTGGGAATACAGAGCAGAATAAAACAAGCTTCCCTTCCCTCATCACCTTCTATGTGAATCCGAGAGACAGAGGCAGAGAGCCGTAAATAAAAGCATAACTAGTTGTTGTGTCTTCTACGACAATTATTTGTTAAATACTCTAATAAAAACACGTTGGCATATGCTAATGGACGAGGTGTCACTAAAATAAAGTTCTGAGCCGTTTGGAAGAGGAAAAGGTGCTGAGATCTGGGGCTGCTGGTGAAGGTTTCAAAGAAAGGGTGATAAACCACCATGTGAGCCTACGTACCCCCCGCCCCCGGCTGTTCTTGGGTGCCATTCCAGAAATAACTAACTTTCTCTATTCTTCCATTCCTTTCTTCCTTCTGCAAATATTTATTTAGCACCTCAGTTTTGCAAAGCCTGGTGCACGGTGCTGTGTGTGGGGCTGGGGGGGTGGGTGGGATATGAAGATGACTCAGACAAAGTTGCCTTTAACAGAAAGACATCAAAGCTCCTGTCGCTGTAAATCCTGGGGAGGGCCAGGTCTTTCTTCTGCTCAGCCCACTGAGCCTAGGCACCAACAAATCTGCCACTCAGCTTCTTATTGGTCCAGGACCCTCAGCTGGGCCACTTCTATTTTTACCCCATGGGTCCTGAAGTGAGGATTGGATGCCTTTTGTCTATGTGACAGGAGAGTCCTTGGTTTTGTAGGCCCATCAGCCAGATCCCCCTGTCGTGTCCTTCACCAAATAATGCATATTATTTCTGTCTAGCCCAATGTGCTTTTGAACCAGACAGGTCTGGGTTGAATCCTGGCTCTGCCCTTACTAGTTGTATTAACTTGGGCAAATTTCTTTGTCTGTGGGAACCTTAGATTTTTCATCTCTCATACTTGGGTAATGAAGAGACTGGGGAGATGACTGCAAAATTCCTAGTAGACTGTTGACATGGTAATGGGTGGGTAGCCTGCATAAGATTCTCTTCCTCTCCCTCTGCTCCTCCCCTCACTCAAAAATAACAAAACAAAAGAAGCAAATGAAATTGTCTCATGGAGTGGTTAGTAACCCTGAAAGCTCGATGTGGTCGCAGCCTCTCTAGTACTCAAAGAATGGGCCCGAACTGCAGGGCACATCCCGGATGCAAGGCAGTCTGCCACTGATCGACTTACATCTTCTACTGGAGTGTTGGAAGCCATACATCACTGTTGCTGGAGCTAAGAGCAAAGCAGCCACCAGACCACCCAGGCCAATGGTGGAGGGTTCGAGAGGGCGTTTAGATCCCAGTAAACACCACACGAGGAGCCTGATCCAACCCAGTCTTTCCTCCCTCTGCCACATGGTGTTCAGCATCTGCTCCGAGCAAACACGCCCACGCCTGTTGAGACTGGCATCTGAGAGCTGTATTTTTGGTAGGATGCGTGTCTGCACAATCCAGTGAGAGAGGAGCTGGAAAATCCTTGTACCCAACGGGGAAGCTTATCTGCCATCCTGACTTGCAAAACTGGGTGCTGTTTCCAGAGGATCTTATCCTGAAATCAGTTTGACCAAATGATCACTCAGGAGTGTGATGGACGTTTTTGCCAGAAAGGCGATGGTGCCTTGGATTCTCCTCTTGGGGAGTCGGGTGGAAGAGAGAGGAAGATATTCTGGTTCAGGAGATCATCTTGGTGTTGTTGGATCCGATGATGAGGGGCTGGGTTTTTATAGTTCTCAGTGATACCAGCACATTGCTGCAGTATGAAGAGGTGTGCTAGAACCTTCATAAAGATTCTTTGGTTGAGTGCATGGCTAGGCAGACACACTCAGGTGACTGAATGGTGGTCGTGTTAGAAGCCTAGTCATTAGTTACGATATGGTACGTTAGTAGAAGGTGGGCTTAAGTCTTGACTCTGCTATTTATTAACTCCACGATCTTGTCATTCAGGCCTTCTGAGTCTCAAGTTTGCTTGTTTGTTTTTTTTTTTATAAAGTTGGAATTATTTCACAGAGTTGATATGAGGGTAACATAAGATAATACGTAAGAGGACTTCACAGAGGTTCCACTGCTCAAATCATTAGAACAACTAACAGCACTTTACTGTGTCATTTGGCTCTGTTTTTATGAAATTGGACTCTGAAGGGAGGCTATTTTGATATTGGGACCGGGGTTGTATAAAGTTATTGGCTGAGTGACAGGGATTTAATGAGAGTAAAATTCTCAGCAATATTGTCTTTTTCTAAAAAAAAAAATCAGATATTAAAAATAAATAAGAAAGAGTTGAACAAGTGTTTGGAGGTGAAGAGAACAAGAGATATGAGAATAGGAAATGAGGAAAGATCTGGATCTTACTGAGGCAGCTTGCAGAGCAGGTTCCTCAGTGGCAACGCGGTATCTTTCCTAATCTCTCCATAATGTGCCTTCCTACTATTTTAACCTCCAACCTGAACTCCATTCTTAAAATTTGAAATAGACCACACGAATGAATTGTCGCTTCCACAATCCATTCAGCAAATAGCGAAGATGTTGCAAATATTCATGAGTAAACTTATCAACTGCTGGATATCGTGGTAGGAGCTAGATTTTACAAAAGTGAATGCAGTGGTGCTATGCCCTCAGAAACCTCCTGATCTGGGAGTGAGACAGCTGTGCACGCGTGTCATTTTAACGTAGTGCAATGTGTGTGCAATGATGGATATGCGCAGAAACATGGTGCAGACGTGCAATGGATTTGACCTGGGAGGAGAGAGGAAGTGTTTTGAAATAACTCTAAGGAGAGTTTTGAAAAAAAAAAAAAAATCAGGTAAGTAATTACTTTCTGGGAAAATGGTTGGGAATATCTGAAGGAAATGTGATCGGATAAGTTTGGACACTTTAAAGACCTCCTTGGAGAAAAGAAACAAGACTTATGATCCACGTTAGATGTAGTTATGTCAGAGTTACGGTTCCCAAACCTCAAGTTTTCCATCCTCGTGCATGAGACTTTTCTAGGGGGGTTTTCTTCGTGCTTGTGACCTTACTGAAGCAGTCTGGAAAGGCTGGGCACGGAGCGGAAATAGACGATGGAAGGAGAAAAGGAAAATTAAAATGGAAGAAGCAAAAGCTGATTGAAACCAATATAGCTCCCACTCCTAAAAGCCCGTGCTCAAAACAACCTTCTGAAAATGCAGCCTCAGTCTGGCTGGGAGGCATTTTGATTTCAATTAAGTCCTCCAGGTCAAAAGGGATGAAGCAAAACCGTGACCAAAAAAACTGAACACCCAAAACGAAGTGCATTTTCTGGGAATCAATGTCTTTCTAGCCTGGGGCAAGTCATTTCATACCAAATGAGACTCTGTTTCCCACCAGGAAAGGGATCCGAAGTTTGTGATGAAAAACAGTATGGCTGCACCCAATACGGAGTCCATGAGGTCCACAGTGCTGTGCTGATTGTGAAGAAAGTGAGCAGTGCTCCCCACCCAATCTTCCCCCATCCCCTTGCTGCTTAAAAATGTGGTCAGATAACACTGGGCCACTAGGCTCTCTGGACTAAAATGGTCAGGAGAAGTCTAATGTACTGAGGTCTTTTCCTGTTTCTTTCCTTCCTTTCTCCCTCCCTCCCTGCTTCCTTCTTCCTTCCTTCCTTCCTTCCTTCCTTCCTTCCTTCCTTCCTTCCCCCTTTCTTCCTCCCTCCCTTCCTCTCTATCTCCCACTTTCTTTTCTTCTTTCTCCCTCCCTCCCTGCTTCCTTCCTTCCTTCCTTCCTTCCTTCCTCTCTTTCTTTCTTTCTCTCTTTCTTTCTTTCTTTCTTTCTTTCTTTCTTTCTTTCTTTCTTTCTTTCTTTCCTCTTTTCTTTTTCCTTTCCCTACTCCTCTTTCTCTCACTTTTTTAAACCACTCACACAGTAATGATCATACTCCCACTCGAGCTGTGAAACCACATTCATTAATGAAAGGGATTGATGGTCGTGGGAGCAAGAGGGCCCCATACTTACGAAGCTTTCATGTCTGTAAATACTGTTTTATACTGCAATCACCTTGATGCCCTCTGTAAACTACTGATTTGACATATAGAATCCAAATAGATCCTCCTCTCTCTTCTTTTTTTCTTTTTACTCTCATTTTCCCCCTCAAAATCTCCTTTGTTTTTACTTTATTTCTTCTTCTTCTTTTTATAAAAGAACTAATTCTGTTTCTTTTTTTTAATTGAACTATAGTTGACATACAACATTAGGTTAGTTTCAAGCATATACCATGGTGATTTGACAAGTGTAATCCATAATGAAGTGCTCCCCACTATGAGTGTAGTCAACCCCTGTGCCTGCATCTTACTGTGATACTCAATACTCTGAGTTTTATTATCTAAATTTTTATTGAAATATAATCTACATGCAGAAAATCGCACAAGTTGTATAGGTGCAGCTTAATGAATTTCCACAAAGTTAGTAAAGTTCACGAGCACCCAGACAGAGGGACAGAACGTGACCTGAACACGGGAGGACTCCCCTTGTGCCCGTTCCGTCTCATAGTCCTTCTCTTGTCAAAGGGTAACCGCTATTCTGGGTTTCAATACCAGAGGGAAATTTGGGCCATTTTTGAGTTGTACATAAGTGGAATTTTACTTCTTATCTCTTCTGTTTGACTTCTTTCACTGAACATCACGTTGGTGAGATTGTTCATTTTGAACATCACGTCAGTGAGATTGTCCACATTGTTTATTTATTCTCACTGCAGTGTAGGATTTCTTTGTGTGCACACACCAAAATGTTTTCATTCATTTTACTCTGGATAGGTATTTGGGTTGTTTCTAGTTTAGGATGGTCTAGCTTGCTATTATAGGTGGTGCTTTGATGAATATTCTTGTAAATTCGTGTGATGAATATATATGCGTGTCTATGGAATACATAGCTAGGAGTGGAATTGCTGGGTCTCAGAATATGTTCAGTTTTAGGAAATATTGCCAAGATGTTTTCAACGTGGTTGTACCACCAAAAGTGGTTGTGTGGAGAGCTCAGGCTCCTTGCTGGTGCTTGGCATTGTCAGTGTTTATCGTTTTACTTTACTTTATTTTATTTTTTATTTTAGAGAGTGACAGAGAGAGAGTGAGTGGGGGAGGGGGCAGAGGGAGAGAGAGAGCGAGAGAGAGAATCTCCAGCGGTCTCCATGCTCAGCATGGAGCCTGATGTAGGTCTTGATCCCATGACCCTGGGATCATGACCTGAGTTGAAACCAAGAGTCAGACAGACGCTCAACCGACTGAGCCACCCAGGCGCCCCAGTCTTTACCATTTTAGTTTCCCTAGTTGTTCCCTGTGGGAGTGTTCTGGGCCCCTAGTTAATCCATTCCACTCAGAAGGCGGAGTCAACACTTTGTTTTAAAAATCTGTCTATATTACTGGATGTTCCTATAGTTAATTGTTCCATTTCTTTAGTGGTAAACTATTTAAGCTGTCTTCAATTCCTTGCAGCTCCAATCAATCATGAGATTAAAACCCTCCAAACTTGCTGGATTCTAGCACATACACATTCTCACTTTTCCTAAGTACTACCATGCTGTTCTCCATAATGGAAATACCAGGGTATATGTTCAATAATGCATAAGCGTTCATGTCTCTCCAGATCTTTCCAAAAGTTATCTACCTGGTTTTTAAATTTTGGACACTCGGATGGTCAAAAAGTAGGATCTGACTAATATTTAAATTGACAGTTATTTAATTGTTATGAAGGTGGCATATCTCTTTATGCATGTTAGCTTCTTGGATTTTCCTTTCTGTAAATTGCCAGCTTATAGCCCTTTCCCATTTTTACAATGGGTTCCCATTTTCTTGTGTTTATTTGTGAAAATTGCTTACATATTCTAGACAATAATTCATTTGTTAGTTTTAAATATCAAAAACAAATTTATCCTCTGTCCCACCCATTTGTTATTTTGTCTATAATATTGTTCATGGAATAGAAATACTACCCTTGCATCCAAAAAACATTTTTGTATTATGATTTGTGTGTTTGGGATCATATTTCAAAATTCTCCTTTATTTCTATCACAAAATTATTCTCGTACATTTTTATTTATTTATTTACTTATTTTAAATTTAATTATTTATTTTGAGAGAGAGAGAGAGAGAGAGAGAGAGAGCATGAGCAAGAGCATGAAGAGGGGCAGAGAGAGAGGGAGAGAGAATCCCAAGCATCTCCCCACTATCAGCACAGAGCCCGACATAGGGCTTGAACTCATGAACTGTAAGATTGTAACATGAGCCAAAATCAAGAGTCTGACACTTAACCAACTGAGCCACTTGGGCGCTTCTATTATTATTAGTTTATTTATTTTTGAGTAAGAGGGTGTGAGCAGGGGAGGGGCAGAGAGAGAGAGGGGGACAGAGGATCTGAAGCGGGCTTTGCGCTGACGGCAGAGAGTCAGATGCCGGGCCCAAACTTATGAATCACGAGATCATGACATGAGCTGAAGTCAGATATTTAACCAACTGAGCCACCCAGGCGCCCCTCTCCTACATTTAAAAATTATATTTGTAGTTTCATCTTTCATATTTGGGTCTTTAACTCATCCAGAGATTTTGTGACATATAATCAAGTCAGAGATCTAAAAGCTTTTTTCCCCTATATAGTGATGCAATTTCCAAATAACTTCTATTTTATTTAAAAATCCACTGTTTTCTTACTGGTTTGTGGGGGCATTGTCTCATATATCATGTTTCCTTTTGTACATAAATATATTTTTGAGCTCTTAGTGTTTTCAAGAGTTCTATCTTCCTGTTCCTTCTACCATACTACCTATTGCAATTACTTCTTTTGTTCTCAAAATTAGCTGCCTATGAACCCTTATTTTCGTATAGAGTATTAAAATATTTGTCCATTCCCTTCAGATCCTGCTGAAATATTATTTAGAATCACTTTGCATTTATACATTAATTTGGTTAAAACTGGCATCTTTGTACTATTAAGTCACGTTAGCCATGAAAAATGGCATCCCTCTCTATTTTTAAAATTATTGTTCATCTCCTTTAATGGAGTTTTAAGTTTTTTTCTTTGAGATCTTGAGTGGTCTTTGTTAGTGTAATGCCTAGATATTTGGTTATGTCCATTTGGTTGTCATAGTTCTGTATTTGAAATTTAACTACGTTGTGGCCAGCCTATGCAAATAAGAGAGAATTTGATAAGTTTGAAGGGCAAGGACTGGTTTTCTCTTCAAAGAAGTTATGTCATTATTTTATTTTATTTTATTTTATTTTATTTTATTTTTATTTTTATTTATTTTTGAGACAGAGAGAAAGCACTGGCTGGGGAGGACCAGAGAGAGAGGGAGACAGGAACTGAAGAGGGCTCCATGATGACAGCAGGAGACAGATGTGGGGCTGAAGCCTAGGAGCTGTGAGATCATGACCTGGGCTGAAGTTGGACACTTAACCAACTGAGCCACCCAAGGTGCCCCAAGAAAGTATATCATTAGTTGCTAACCAAAGATCAAAACAAGTGAGATGGAATTTCCAGAGCAAGGAGAAGGGAGGGTTTCCTCCTGCCTAGCAACTTTGGATTAAGTCTGGAAAACAACATTAATTTAAATTCGAGTTTTCAGATTCCCTTATCCGAATGATAAAAAAAATATATATGTATATATATATATATGTGTGTGTGTGTGTGTGTATATATATATATATATATATATATATATATATATATAAAGAGAAAAAGTAGTATTCGTATCCCCTTGAAAACAAGATATATTGGTCTCAATTTGCTTTTTACCTTTTCTTATATTCAGATAATTTTAGAAGACATAGTAACTTGTCCAGAGTTACTTTGACTCAGCAATATATTTTTTTTTTTTGTTACCAATTTGTTTTTATTTTTGTTACCAATTATATTTTTTGGCTAGAACCAAGTGGGGAGTGGAGACCACGTTCACAGACTCCTTCCCCACTCTGCTGTAGTTTCCCAGGTTTTGGAAACAAACTCCTTCACCCCATCCCATTTCCCCATCCTGTGGGTTTCGCTCCCTGCTTGTCTTTATGTCTTTTCCCAGGACACATCCTCCGGTACTGAAACTCTTGGCCATCCAGCTCCCCATTGATTGTTGAACTGCTCACAAATCTCTCACCTGCTTCCTAATCCCAGCCCTGGACCTTGGTCATATACAAGTCACTGGGATTCTGGGATCCATTTTGCTGTCATCTTTTTCTTGACCGCCCCCCTCCCCCCGCCAGGCTCAGTCACCTCCAGAAGCCTCTATTTTCCTTTCTGCACCCTTGTTAATTGACACCCATTCATTCATTTTATTCATAGCATATTTATTGAGCACCTATTCAGACACCTTGCACCTACTGTACACCTGCGAACTCAGGTCCTGCCTCACCTTTACTTACTGGTTTCATAAGAGAAGGGAAATTTCTGGAAGCTACTAGGTAAAGAGCTCCCTACCCATCCAGTCAAGGTACATCAAGTCAGGCTGCATTCTGGGTTTGCTGGGTTTGAGTCCACAGGGACAGCGTAGTGTGGGTGGGGATGTGGGTGTGGTGGGTGGGGGTGTGGCACATGTCTTTCCCATGTGAATACCGTAAACCCTACTGTAAACCCTAGGAAGAGGTTAAAGGTCATACAGGAAGAGGGTGACTTAAACCAGTTTAGTCATTGGCAACTCTTTGTACACTGACAGTTCTAGGGTAGCTCAAACATTCTCCCTTAGATAGGGACTCAAGCAGGCAAACTTATTCCAACTACCTGGGATATGGGCTTGGGAATGGGCAGAAGTGGTCACTATGTAACAGCTGGCCTCTGAGCATGCCCACCATCACTTGTAGGTCAGAGCCCTGTGAACAGCAGAGGATGCCCTCCAACATTTTCTGGAATGCTCTCCAATGCTTCATGTGGCTTGAGTAGCCAGCAACAAAGAGAACAAGTCAGTCTTTGTGAGAGGAGGTAGCTAGCACTTAGCACTCCGATTATGGTAATTATAACGTGAAAGCAAACTTGTGTGTTCTTGGATGAGTTACTTCACCTCTTTATGCCTCAGTGTTCTCATCTGTAACTTGGAACAAATAATAATATTTGCCCCATATGGTTATTTTGAGGATAAAATAATGACAATAGTAACTACTTATGGAAGTGTCTATAATTTGTCAGTTGTTTAAAATGCTAAATCTAAGAAGCTAGATTTAGGAAACAAAGCAAATTAGCACACAGAGAAGAAAGAGACAAAAAAACCAGACCCTTAAATGCAGAGAACAAATGCCAGAGGGGAGGCAGGGAGGGGAGGGGAGGGGTGAAATCGATCAAGGGAACGAAGAGCACATTTATTGCCGTGAGCACTGAAAAATGTATAGATTGCTGGGTCACTATATTGCACACCTGAAACTAATACAACACTGCATGTTAATTGTACTTCAGTAAAAAAAAAAGAAACCACACACAATAATAATGAAATGCTAGGTCTGAAGTTGACAATGTCATCGTGAAGTATCTTTATTTTATTTTATTTTTTTAACGTTTTATTTATTTTTGAGAGACAGAAAGACAGAGTGCGAGAGGGGGAGGGGCAGAGAGAGAGGGAGACACAGAATCCAAAGCTGGCTCCAGGCTCTGAGCTGCCAGCCCAGAGCCCGACGTGGGGCTTGAACCCGTGAACCACGAGATCATGACCTGAGCCGAAGTTGGACGCTCCACCGACTAGGCCACCCAGGTGCCCTGCAAAGTAGCTTTAAGACTGAGGTTCACCTTAAAAACTGAGAACAAACTGAGGGTTGAGGGGGGGTGGGAGGTAGGGGAGGGTGGGTGATGGGTATTGAGGAGGGCACCTGTTGGGACGAGCGCTGGGTGTCATATGGAAACCAATTTGACAATAAATTTCATATTAAAAAAAAAAGACTGAGGTTCAGAGGGGCTAGATGACCGCCAGCGAGGAGTGGTACAGGCAGGATGTGGGCTCAGGTTCCAGGCCTCCACGCTTTCCACTTTCCCACATGTCCAGGCTGCATGGTTCTGGTGACTTCTGGTGAATGCTGGAGCCTGCACCTCTTGCTTCTAGAGCATTTCTCGCCCTCTGGGAATCCCTCCTGGTCCACTGTGTCCAAAGCTGCATCTCTGCACATCTCGGTCAGGCCAGCAGCAGGGAGGGAGTAGGAGGGGACCCAGCTCTTATCTCACCTTGACAACTGTCATCCTTCCGGCCACTTTTCCCCTTCAGAGGAAGGCGCAGTTAGGGGCGGGTTTTCAGAAAGGCCAGGGCTCTCCAGGAGGTAGCTACTGCCACCACAGCAGCAGCAGAAAGGGCAGCCCCTAAAAATCTGTGAGAACAAGGAGGGTGAAGTGAGACATGTAACCTTGAAAATAGTGGCATTTGCCTGGTCTCTGAGGCCTCATGGGCTAGAATGCCAGTTGAGCAGCCGCTATTTTGACTCCTAGGGGGAGATCTGACCCTACTCCACCAAGCTTTCTCCAGCCCAGGCATCTCTTATTTACAGACAGCCTTTTCCATTTTACATGGGGGGGGGGGCGGCGGGGGGGCTTTTAGATCTCTCCAGGTGTTCAGGAACTCTCCTTCATCTTTGCCACTTGGTCCCTGGTGATGGAGGTCCCCAACAGCAAAGAGTCCCGCCCCCCACCCTCCCCACCCCACTGTGCCGCCTAATCTATTAGTGAGCTAGAGCCGGCAGGAGGCGGTGGGGGGGGGGGGCAGGGGGCCGTTTATTTGATTGTCGTATCATTTATGTGGCTGTGACTTTCAGTGCTATTATCTTTGTTTAGCACAAACCGCGAGCAGTTAGCGCTCCTGGTAATCTATCTCGGAATCAAAAAGCTATGGAGACAGAGACAGCCTCCTCACCAAGGCTTTATCTCCTTCTACCATCATTTTCTCAGCTGGGAGCAGGCGACGACCCTGCTTCCAATATGCTGCTCAATGATTTTAGATGATTGATCTTTCTAAAGTGCTTTTCCGCTTCTTGCCACACAGACGCGGATAGATTAAGCAATTATGGATTATTTCAACATCAAATGGCCCAAGACAATTAGCCAGAAGAGAAGCAAAGAAGTGGCCCCGGCGAGGGGGAGGCTTTAGGAGGGGTTAAAAGTGGGAGCCAGGATAGATTTGCCCATTGGGATGGAAAGAGGAGGACACAGGGCTCGGCTGATCTGAGGAGAAAAAAAAAAAAAAAAAAAAAAAAATATATATATATATATATATATATATTTATTCAGTGGTAGCGGTTACGTTTTTTTTTTTATTGTACTATGGCATAAAGAACCCTCACTATCTTTGAATCAAACTAGCACTTCCAAATAGCATTCCTTTAAGGGAGATTGGATCGTTGGTGCCTCTTGGAGGAAAAAAAAAAAAAGTTGCAAGAGGGAGAGACTGAGTAGTGCATGTAATAAAAGACAATGGATGAGATAGTCTCTGAATGGATCCGAGGCTCTAAATCACTCCCCAGGCCTTGCTGCCATGGTGCAGACTTCCCCGGCCGGGCCTTCATGTTTTATGGTGTCGGTGGCACTCCGGGGAGTGAGTTACAGCCTTGCAGTCAGTGGGCGGCTATCTGTTATCCCACATGTAAACAGGTATTCAAATCCGGACTCCGGAACCTTCGCCTTGGCATTTAATCATCCTGGTAATCTAACCCCCGTCCCCCGCCAAGGTCGCTGTTTGGATTGCGTGACTTTCAGACTCCTCTCTGGCACCGAAGGCAGGAGCAGCCGGGCTGACAGCCGCCCAACTCATCAACCGGGCTGACAGGCCCAAAAATTAACTTTGATATTTTGTGTGGAATAATTCAGTGGCAATTGGGCCAGATGATGTTCTGTAACCTAAATTCAATTTCCATCACCGGGAAGCATCACAGAGCTAGTCACCCGCTTGCCAAGAGCACCTAACAATGTAGGGGCACGCGTGTGTGTCTATGCACTACGCACCCGTCGTTCCTCTTGATACGTGATAGATTAATGCGCATGTGATGTATTTGTAGAGGCAGTCATTGATTATTTGGGGATGGTTATCTGGGCCCTGTCCTTTTTTTCCTCCTTTCCTGCCTGTGTTCAGTTCTCTCCTTTCCCTGTGGCGAGGGGCAGACGGGCAGGGGAGGGGTGTTGGAGAGGGAGGGGAAGTGTAAAACACGCCATTATGCTTCTCAGCAGTTCTCAAAAAAGCCTGGGGATGGAGGGAGTCGTAGCTCTAGCGTTCAGTTTGGGACTCACTGATGGCTTCTGTGTGATCCTCCTCTCTAGGGCTGGGTAGTACAGTGGGTGGGGCATGGCCAACCAAGATGGTTGCTCAAGAGTGACATCTGGGCTGTATCTCCTCTCGGACGTGTGGCCTCCTTGGCTCGCTTTGTCCCTGAAGCCTCCGTTTCTCTGTTTGTAAAATGGGGAAATCATTCTCCTGGTACTTGACCCTGAGTAGGCGTTCGACAACGAAAGCTCTTCTTAGGTCAGAAAGCAGAACACCCAGAGTACAATTCCCTCTATGTTTTGTCCCTTCAGAGAGGCTCCCCCTGCTGATTTATCCTCCAAGAGGCGGATGCCACCTTCCAGTCACTGGAGACCAGTGCTTCTCCGAAGGGAAGAAACGGTGGGGTAAGAGAGTAAACTCTTCCCGAGTAGTCACGAAATCATGGACATTGGGACTGGAGATCAAGTACTCCCATGTGGGCGTTTTCCAGAACGAGACTCTGAGACTTGGACAGTGCAGGGGACCTACTTAATGGCACACAGCTGCAGACCCTAGAACGCCAGCGTATCCCGTCTGGTCCCGTTCACCGTGCCCAGCCCTCATCCGCGCTCGCTTGCTGTGATGGGGTTAGAGACTTGACCTTAAGGCCAGTCCACAGGACTGACAATGGGATTGTTTAAGCTCTTTTTGGAGGAAGGCTAACCCAGAGCCCTTAGGCCCAATTCTGCTCATTTCAATGTGGTGCTTCTGTGAGTTTTGTGATAACCCCTCCAGCACTATCCACTCAGGCGCCGCAGTGGGAAGTTTCATCATCTGCTTTGGAGTTGGCTGAGGTTGGGGGAGAGGCCTGATTCTAGAAGAAGAAAAGGAGAGAGAGAACAGGTATAAGAAGTCATCTCCAGGTATCAGCACGGACGGCATCTTGGACGACTTCACAGATATCGTCACTGTCCTGACTGCTTCCTGTCGGATTCCAGGACCAGTGCTCTCCTCTGTGACATCTTGTTGCCACCAAAGGTAGGTTCTGACTGGATTTAGATCCATAATCCCGAGACCAGGTCAACCAATTAATGTCTCTTTCTGGTGAGGCCCAACATATGAATGTGAATCCAACGGGTCTTGGCAGTGCACGGGAGGCCGTTTGCCAAACGTCTGGGTCTCATTTGTTCCCTCCTGTCTCCCCAGGCAATGCTCTTGTTCATTTCAATACAGACATGACCACGTTTGTTGAGGACCATGTATTTTTTTTTTCTTTAAATAGAAACGCCATGTGTGTGATGTTTTCTTTGAAAAGGAAAGCCCAGGGATCGTCTGCATCGGGTTATGAAATGATCCCAGGGTCCATTCCTGGCTCTAAGCAAGTTGAGTATACATCACCTCGCTTAATTCAGCAATATCATCAATGTCAGTGCGCATCCACCGGCTGTTGGCTATTGGTCATCCGGACCTGACACAAACTCAATAAATACTCCATAACCCCTGACAGCGGCGAGCAGATTAGCCTGAAATGAGCGATTGCCCAGCCAACACCTGCTGAACCAAATCAGCCCCGTGACGGATGGGCCTGTACTGAGCTCTGACCACGAGTGAGATCAGTGGAAGAATGATTTTATACTTTAAGAAAAGAATTCGAGATGGTGGTGGCTGGAGTGATTGGAAAGCTTTCAGAGGGGGCCGTTTTTCTTCTCTTTCTTCCTCTTCCCCCGACAGATTCCCTCCTGCAGCTCCCCTCCCACACCCGAGTCCATTACACGTTTGAAGCTCCTGGGCCCATAGGGGGAACAAAAGTGGGGGTGCGGGATGCAGCTGAGGTCGGAGCTGGGGGCAGTGGGGTGGCCATTCCGGGCTGGGCAGGGGGCACGGCAACGTATCACATACCTGAAGGGAGAGCTGAGCCTTGGGACGCCAGGAGGGGCCTGTAAACTTTTGGGCTTCCCCTTACCTTGTAGCAACCCTTAGTGGGGACTTCCAGTCTTACTAGGCCCCGCCCAGTTGTATTGTCGAGATGAAAACAGCTAGGCTTGGTGAAAAACCAAAAATGCAAATAAAATCCTTTGTTTGACTTCTTGCTCTTTTGCTTAATAGATGGGAGACTCTGACATAGGAGTCATCTGGACAATATTTTGAGCCCCAATTTTCTTACACATGGAATGGAGATAATCCAGTCTACCCATTCTTCGGGTCTCTCAAAAATCGACTTTTCCATGAAGCCGGATGGTACTCTGGACATTTGTACTGGTCTCCTGTAAATTATTGTTATTTTAATTGGATCACAATCTGGCTTTGTGACATCAACCTGCACTGAGGGATATTTTAAAAAACAGACCTGTGAAGCTCACTGCCATGTTTACAGAAAGGCTGCTTTGAGGATGTTATTCACTAAATCACGGGACCCTTTCCACGTGGGCCTAGGGGAGGCATTTCTGTTTGGTTTCAGTTCCAGGAACTGTTATGTTTATCTTGAACAACTGTTTAGATTTTATGTTATGAACTCTGAATTGTGTAAATGATCCCATTTTCTTTTGTGTTGGGGACTAGAAAATGCGGAGCCAAATTAGTGGCCTCTCACTGGTGTGTTGCATTCCATATATATGTATATATGCCTCAGTTCTCTTATTTTAAACGTATTTTATTTTGTGGAACGATGTGGGGTTTTTTCTAAGCTACCCTCTATCATTTATTGGTACTAGGCAGGGGTTTAAGTAAATCAAGACACTGACCAGGGCTGAGACAGCACTTCTGGACTTTTTTTTTTTTAATTTAAAAAATTTTTAAGTTTATCTATTTATTTGGAAAGAGACAGAGGGAGCAAGGGTGGTGGCGGGGGGTGGGGGGGGGAGCGTGCGGGCGGGGACAGAGAGAAGAATCCCAAGCAGGCTCCACACGGACAGCTCAGAGAGGGACGGAACCCACCACGCTGAGATTGTGACCTGAGCCGAAACCAAGAGTCAGACGCTTAACCAACTGGGGCACCCAGGTGCCCCAGCGCTCCCAGACTTCTTACCCACCTGCTAGGACAGGTAGGGTGAGCACAAGGGTCTTCAGTGACAGCCGGAATGCAAGCACAGCTTTCTGATGCATGAGAGGAAAGGGTAGCTTTTGGCCCCCCGAGTCCCTGTCCAGTAAGAGGCGGCTGGTTCTGGTGAGGCTAATACACTAGACTAGTGGCCATCCAGCAGGCCAGGGCCAGGAGAGGGAGCCCCTGAGAGCATCCCACCATCTCCCTCGCATCTGAGGGGCTGGCCAGGCGACCCGGGTAATGGAGAAGGGAAACCTTACAGGGGTGGTTCACACTCCCCCCTTCCCCTGCCCCGGGGGGAACAGCAAGCCCACAAAGGGCCCCGGGGCTGCTGCAGGCTAGATCACCCCGCTGATGCGTGGCAGTGTCACACGTGCACAGCCTCCACTTAAGCTGCCTGCGACACGGCTTCCCTGTGTGCTCATGCTTACGAACTCAGCTGCTCTTAGTGCTTCTTGGTGGACGGTCCGAGCCTCCTCCCCCTCCCAAACCTCCAGAGTCTTCTGTTCTCCTCGCAGGTAAGTCCCTGCCTCTCAGTGCTCTCATTCCCTTTCCTGCACGGGTCACTGTGGTTCTGAGACCAGCCCCGAGGGAGACCAGGCCCACGTTCCTTTCCTTCTTAACCCTCTTCTCGGTGACTGAACATTAAAGACAGCCTTTGGGCTTTATTTAGCTCAGCAAAGTCAGCCTCAGCCTCAGCCCTTCTTGGAGCTCCCCGATGGCATCTATGCTGGTTTTTGTTCCAGAGTAAGTCAGTGGTCCTCTGCTCTGGCTGCACATTTGAATCATGGGGCAGGGAGTGGGGGGAGCCCTTGAAAAATGCTAATGCCTCTCCCCCCTCCCACCCCCCAGCCACCCAGATCAACTGGAACTGATCCTCAGGTGGCAGGGTTTGGAGGAGGGGAGAGGCACTGGGCATCTGGAGCTTTTATTGGAGGCTGAATGTGTAGGGGGGGTGGTGCGAACAGGGCGCAAATAGGCATTTGGTTGAACCTCTCAGAATTTGGACAGATGCTTATCTCATGAATGAAAGCTGAAGCCCTGTTGATAGGTGATAGCTGTCAGCTACATCCACATCCGGGCTCTGCGTGCCCTGAAAAGTGGGAGGTGGGAGGTGGGAAGGACAGCAGAAGAGAAGGCAAGGAGAGGCAGAAGCCATGTGTGTGGCAAGATCTCTCCTTCTCAAGCTGTCTGGCCCACGCCGTGCCCCAGGTGGGCATCATGGGAGAGGGGGTCTACCTCACGCCACAGAGCACACATAGCGGTTCCGACAGCGAGGCTGGTGTTGGGAAGACGGGGGATTTCAGAACATTATGAGCTGCTGGAAAGGTTCCAGGAGGCTGTTTTCTTTCCCCAGCCCAGTCACGGTAGCCTTTGCAGGTACAATACCGCCTCATTTATCTTGCACTGTCACGGGAGGACTGCGTTCCACTTAAGTGAATTTTCCTGAATTCCCAAGCTTGTTCTTTCGAAGCCCCCAATGTAATTTACTTTAGGTATTCTGGATGGAAGGCTTTCTCCAAGGTTTCCACACCTTCTTACCTTTGGAGAAACACAAGAGAGTTTAACCCTTTCTTGATGGCCCCGCCTGATTTCTATAACCATCCAACACACACGCGTTCGTGCTCACTTTTAGCTTTGTCCGTTTGCTCTGCCACCAAGCTGTCACCTGCCAATTCTCATTGCTGTTATGGAGCTGTCTGCAGTGCCTCCCTCCTTCTTCCCCAGCCCATCTTATATATGCTACATCCAGTTTGCAGGGCCCGGAAAACCAAATATCTGAGATTGTTAGACTTTTATGTTAAGCAAGAGTGAAGAGGCTTTGAAAGAGTGCTTTGGTCCTTCTAAGCAATACAGTCCATGAATTTGATGTGAGCCGGTGTGGTGGTTATTTTAGGTGCCCAGGATTTCTCTGCTGGCACACGTTGGACGTTACTAGAAGTCAGACTTCAAGATAAGTGGGGGTGATGCTGTAGTGGGTTTGAAGAGCAGTATAAGTGTTTTCCCCTGACTGTTCATTTTCAGGAATGTCATGTGTCTTATCCAACTAGCCAGGTCCCTGCACTGTATGTGTTACTGCCATCACCTGCCAGACTACCTGTCACTAGGTTTTGTGTCTGCAGGTTTCATGAGTCTGGACTTTGTCTGACAAAGGACCCTCCCATCTGGAAAGAAATGAAGATCAAAAGTCCCTTCAGGAATATGTCCAGGTCTTCGGGCTCAGAGAAGGGGCCCCAGTTTGAAGAGCTGTCAGGCGCAGACAGATGCAGTGACATTTGGAAAGTAATTTGAATTACCAGAGGACCATGGATATTGGATGGTTGGCAAAAATGTCTCCCCCGCATCTGCTGTCAGCACCGATCAACCACTGGTCCAGCTTCCTCTAGAGAGGAGCATGGCCCTCACCTACATTTTGGTGTCTTACAGAGTTATATCATGTGGGTCGGCAGCTTGGGTGTGTTGCCGGAGAGAAATAATAGCCTGCAACTGAGATCATCCACAGGGAAGATTGTGGGGTTTAGAAAGGTCGCCTCTGGTGTTCTGAGTTTCCCTGTAAAGATGGGGGCTTGGGTACTTCCGCCTTGATCACCGCCATCATTGGGAGTTACCCGTCATGGCCACAGGTGGGCAGTGCCCTGCAACCATCCTACAAGGAGGGTGTTTTAAGTCCTGCCTTAAAGGTCAGAAGCTGAACCGAGAAGGCAGGCACCTGGAAAGTGGTGTAGCTGAGATTAGACCTTGGGCCTGCTGGTCAAACTCAGGACGTTTGCTTCCTCTCTTGTGGAAGGTTCTGGCTGCTCTTTTCTATATCCTCAGACTACTTAGAGGCCCTGGCCTCACGCTCTTTTCATCTGGTAGCACAAGGAGAGGGAGTCTGGAGCTTCGTGGGATGATGGAAGGCCCTGGAAGGCGGAGATCAAGGCCAGCTTTACACACAGAGGGACCAGGTGGCCATTTCTGCGGTGCTCAAGGGCACCGACATGACACTCTGGCTCTGAAATCACTACTGCTCATGTCTTCTGGGCTGCCTGAAATTCCCAAAGTGTTTGGATCCTTTAGCTGTAAGGCTTTTTTTTTTTTTTCCCCAAGATGCAAAGGTATAAATAACTCTGGAAAGGTACTACTTTAAGCTGTTACCACTTATTTGCAACTTCAGAAAAATAAGTTTCACATTTTTTTTTCTGGAGAGATTTTTCTTGGAAAGGGGGCACGTGGAAAGTGTGAGCGATATGTGTTCAGGTTACCTACTGAGGGGTGGAAAAGGGTACAGAGGAGCAGGCTGGGGGCACTAAGATGAAGTTCATCCCCTTGCAGCTTTATCAGGACTCCTTTGGGGACAGTGCTGAAGTTAGAGATCATAAGATACCCCAGAAAGTACACACTTGGCATGGCTCACCCGAAGCCCAGAAGACACTGTGATGGACGTAGGGTTGGGGCCAAGCACTACACTGGTGATTTGGGAACCATCAACACTAATCATGACCGTGCCGTCTTGCGTAGCCTCCTGTTTCCTGGACCAGTCACCATCTATTCGAAACTTAAAGAAACCTTCCAGTACTTAGCAGCACCTGGCACAAAGTAAGGGCTCAATAAATGTTTGTTCAATATTAAACATTCTGCCCTAGATACACATTCACATGGATGGATGGATGGAAGGATGGATGGATGGATGAGTGAATGAATGGATGGGTGGATGGAGACCCTTGAGGGACAGAGGGGATCCCATGTGCATTCCAGCAAAGTGCCCCACACATAGGGCTGGTAGAAGGTAACCACCCCATATGGACACGTATCCTTGTCAAGATAGAATCACCTCCCCCACTGAGAGAGCTAAGCAGGCTTCTCTGGCATTCTACAAGCTTCAAATCAACAACGACCACCTCTTTCTACCTGGCAAATAACAAGAAATGGAATGACTCTAAGGTCTCAGGAAATTGTGTCATCCCAAACTTATATGCCCTCTGCTTCACCACCATGCCATGTCCTGGCCTGGCTGCCAAACTCCCCCTCCTGACTTTTCAGCCTTCTTTCCCAGTCAGACCTCTACCCATCCTTCCCACCTCACCTTTGCTCCTCTCTAGTCACATTAGTCTCTTGCGTATCTCTGAACACACAATAGGCATTCACCTCTCTTCCTGGTTGCCAAAGAGGCTCTTCCCGCCTGAAAAGCTCTTTGTTGAAACCCTTTGTTTGAAGCCTGGCCTGATGATGGAGTTCGTTTTCTGAAATCTTATGGAACTCGTGGTCAGTAAGGTCACCTAACACTCGATAATTTGCTACCTTGGTTTGGTTACTTCAAGGGCAAGATCCGTATCTTAAATGTTTTATTGCAAAGACTTAGCCTGGTGCCGCACCCAGAAACACAATAACGGTATGATAATAGTGTTTTCAAGTCGCTGAATCCTTAGTATTACAGGAGTTTTTCATATGTGCTTTGGGAAACACGGGTTCTCCGGTCAAATATGTTTGGCAAGTGCTCAGTTAAACTAACTACCTTTCCTTCCTGCAGAACTTCTCAGAGCCTGCAGGATATGCAGAATCACCGACTTATTTACTTGACTGAGGGGCCCTTGCTATGGGCCTGTTAACCTGTGCAGACGCTTATCAGTGTTGTGTCGGAGTCTGCTTGCACCAGCTTGCAAGAACCGATGGTTGAGTTTTCAGGAATTTTTCAAGCCAGTAGATGTCATATTGGTGCCTTGAAATTGGCCCACAGTGGGAGTATTTACACCATGGAAATTGCTAAATGTTACAAATCAAGGCCCTTTCCCCCCAGGGAGCCAGACATTAAGCGTTTATCAGCACATTGCCGACACTGGAGTTCTGCAGGGTGCGACTTGGGAAATGCTGGGTTACAGGGACTCAGAAGAGAGCGTAGTGGCAGCGGGAGAGAGAAGGGAAGAGAAAGGAACAATTAATCTGGCAGCCAAAAGGTTATAGGATCCTTCTAAGAGCTTTCCTAGGGGAGAGGCGCGCAGCATGGCTGGTGGGGCCGCAGAGGTGATAATGAAGATGATCAGATCAAACAAATGCATGCTTCTCGCTCCGACTTAATTTGTTCCTCACTGCCTTACAGAGCTTGCTGCCAATTAACCAATTAGTAGCTAATTTAATTTCCTCATCAGGGTTGCAGCAGAAGGTTTTCTGATTTGAGTGTGAGGCACACCAGGGCAGGTGCAAGGATGCCCATGTGTCTGTCAGTGACAGGCTGGCCTGCCCGGGGCCGTGCATCTGCAGGGAGAGAATCTAGGCTGTGTGCTCCAAATATGCCACCATCCGGCTGGACCATCCCAGACACGTCACTTATCCTCTCTGGGCTGAGTTTTTCATCCGCAAAGTGAGGGTTGAACCTGATAACCTCCTAGGTCCCTTCCTT
This sequence comes from Panthera leo, assembly GCF_018350215.1. Classification (NCBI taxonomy): domain Eukaryota; kingdom Metazoa; phylum Chordata; class Mammalia; order Carnivora; family Felidae; genus Panthera; species Panthera leo. Next base: position 45,286,272 of record NC_056682.1, read on the forward strand.
CCTTCCCTCCTTCCTTCCTTCCTTCCTTCCTTCCTTCCTTCTTTTTTAATCTAATGTTTATTTTACTCTCAGAACAGATCTCATTTTGGACCAGACATATATATTTTTTAAGTTTATTTATTTATTTTGAGACAGAGAGAGAGAGACAGAGAGAGAGACAGAGAGAGAAGAGGGGCAGTGAAAAAGGGAGAGAGGAAATCCTAAACAGGCTTCATGCTGTCCTTGCAGAGGTGACGTGGCACTCAAACTCACAAACCGTGAGATCATGACCTGAGCCTAAACCAAGAGTCAAATGCTTAGCTGACTGAGCCACCCAGGCGCCCCCTCTTAAGTCCATTTCTATGTCAGGGCTCTGAGTAGTGAAGTCTCTTTCTCTATTACTCTTACTGCCTTTGTCCCAAGGGAGACAGACCAGTCCCCAGCCTGATTTCCTGAGACGTCAGCTTCCACAGGACACACACAGCTCCGACACGGCAACTTGTGGCCTTGGAAAGCCGAGTTTCTCCTGCAGGCAGGTGCCCTGCCTATTTGTCCTATGGAAACTGAGAGAACCCAACACTCAATGCTTTGATTTCTTCCTTCAGAAATGCAGGCAATACGGTCCTCTCTTAACCACAAGTAAGACCTTCTTTAAGTAACCCTAACAGATTAAAAACAAACCAGAATGGGAATTGATTATCTGCTTTACAAACGGATCATTCATTCTGGAAAATGATGCTTGAGAAAGACATTTTCCTTAGTGAAATTAGAATATGAGGCAATTTGGAATTCACTGCTGAGTGTTCTTCTCTTGTTACACACCTGATAGCTGCCAGTGGGGGTCCTTCTTTCCCTTCTGACTATTCTCCTCCAAGTTCATTACCACTCTCTTGTACCTGTTAGAGTTCCTGACTGGTCTCTTCTCAGCCAGCCCTCACATACAGTTCACCTTACCCAGGACCTTGTGTTATGTATACATTTATATTCTGGAACACCCACATCACAGCCCTTCCCCCCCACCCCATGCCTTTCTTACCTACCCCTGGGCCCTCTCTAGATCCCAATTTGAGTTTGGGAAAAGTTCTAGATCAAGATGTTGGACTGATCAACATGGGGCTCTTGTCATATCATAGAAAGAAATCCAGAACAGTCAGTCAGAAGCAGTCATCTGTGAGCTAAAGGGCTGGGCTGGAGGAGGCCACCCTAATGGCTGTTCAACGGCACACAAGTATGCAAAGGTCAAGAACACTACCTTGTTGAGAATAATTCTGTAAAGCTGAAATTCTTTTTTATAGAAAGAAAATATCACACCTTAGTAAATCCCTTTGGGACCCAGATTTGCTGTCTCTTTTAAATGCTTATTTATTTATTTTGAGAGAGAGAAAGAGAGAGAGCGGCAACACACGTGTGTGTGTGAGTAGGGGAAGGGGCAGAGAGAGAATCCCAAACAGGCTCCACACTGTCTACACAAGACTCAATACGGGGCTCGATCCCATGAACTGTGAGATCATAATGAGCTGAAATCAAGAGTTGGATGCTTGACTGACTGAGCCACCCAGGCACCCTTATCTGACTTTTATTTATAGCCATCCTAGTGGTGTGAGGGGTAATCTCATTGTGTTTTTAAGATGCATCTCCCTAATGACTAATGGTGTTGAGTATCTTTTTGTATGCTCATTGACCATTTGTTTATATTCTTTTGATGGATGCTTATTCAAATGCTTTACTCATTTTAAAACTGGATTTTTTTTGTCTTTTTAATTTCAGGTGGTCAGGGGATACAAGTCTCTTATCAGATGCATGAATTGTGAATATTTTGCCCTGTGAGTTCTTTTTACTTACTTATTGGTATCATTTGTAGCACACGCACACATTTTTTTTTCAATGCTTGTATTTTGGTGTCATATCTAAGACACCGGTGCCTAAATCAAGGTCATGAAGAGATTTATTCCTATGTTTTCTAAGTTTCATAGTTTCGGCTCTTACAATAAAGTGTATAATCCATTTTGAGTTAATTTTTTATATCATGTGGGGTAGGGTTCCAATTCCTTTCAACTGGATGTGCACATCCAGTTGTCCTGACATCAAATAGGACAGTTGAAAACACTACTCTTTCTCCATTGAAATATCACGGCACCCTTGTTGAAAATCAGTTGACCATAAAAGTAAGGGCTTATCTCAATTCCATTCCATTTATCTGTATATGTCAGTCCTTAGGCTAGTACCACATTATCTTGATTAGTTTAGTTTTGTAGGTAGTAAAGTTTTGAAATCAAGAAGCTCCAGTCCTGCAACTTTATTCTTCCTTTTAAAGATTGTTTTGGCTATTGTATGTCTCTTGGAATTTCATGTGAATTTTAGGATCAGCCTGTCAATTTCTGCCCAAAGGCAAGCTGAGAGTTTTCAGAGAGATTCCACTGAAACTGTAGATCAATTTGGAGAATAATGCCGTTTTCACAATATTAGCCTTCCAAACTGTGAATGGAATGCCCTTCCATTTATTTAGACCTTTAACTTACTTAAGAAGTGTTTTGTAGTTTTTAGTATACAAGTCTTGAAGCTCTGTTAAATTCATTCCTAGGCATTTTATTCTTTTTGCTGCTACTACAGATAAAATCGTTTTCTTAATTTTGTCCTCATGTTGTGCATTGTTAGTGCATAGAAATATGATTTTTATATGTAATCTTGTTTTTGTGACCTTACTGAATTTATCTATTACTTCTAAAATTTTTTCATTGAATTCTATGGAATCTTCTCTATGTAAGATCGTGTCATCTGCATTAGAAATAATTTTATTTCTTCCTTTCCAATCTGAATTACTTTTATTTCACTTTCTTGCTAATTGCCCTGGCTGAGACCTCCAGTACAATGTTGAGTAGAAGTGGCAAAATGCTTATCTTGTTTCTGTTTTTAGGGGGAAAGTATTCAGTCTTTTTCCATTAAGTGCTGTAGTAGCTGTGGTTTTTTGTAGGTGCCTCTTAATTGGGTTGAGAAAGTTTCCTGTTAGCCCTAGTTTTGTGCATAGATATATATTTTTATTATGAAATAGTGTTGGATTTTGTCAAATGCTTTTTCTGTGTCTATTGTGATGATCATGTGGTTTTGTTTTTTATTGTATTAATATGGTACATTACATTGATTAATTTTCAGATGTTAAACCAACCTTTAATTTCTGAAATAGATGGCACGGGCTATGGTGTATAATCCTTATTATGTTGCTGGATTTTATTGAGGATTTTTGTATCTGTATTCATAGGGAATACTGGCCGATAATTTTCTCATGGTCTTCGGTTTTGGTAGCAGGGTAATATGGGTCTCTTAAAAATGAGTTGGAAAGTATTCTGTTCTGTTTGCAGGACGAATTTGTAAAGAATTGATATCAATTCTTTAGGGTACCTGGGTGGCTCAGTTGGTTGAGTGTCTGACTTCAGCTTGGGACATGATATCATGGTTCGTGGGTTTGAGCCTCACATAGGGCTCACTGCTGTCAGCGCAGAGCCTGCTTTGGATACTCTGGCTCCTCTCCCTCTGCCCCTCCTCCACTTGCACTCCCCCCAAAATAAATAAATATTTTAAAAAAAGAATCAATATCAATTCTTTAAATATTTGGTAGAATTCATCAGTGAAGGTGTCAATGTCTCGGATTTTCTTCGTGAGAAGTTTCATAACTATTAATTCAATTACTTCTTATAGATATACTCAGATTTTCTATTTTTTTCATTGAGTTAGTTTCAGTAGCTTGTGTTATTGTAGGAATTTGTTCATTCCATCTAAATAATCTAAATAGTATTCCCTTATACTCCTTTTATTTTTGTCAAGTCAGTATTAATGTCCCCTCTTTTATTCATGATTTTTTGCTAATTCTAGCATCTGTTTTTTTTTAATTAAATTTTTTTAAGTTTATTAATTTATTTAATTTATTTATTATTTAAAGTTTATTTTTTATTTAAAACTTTATAAATAAAGTTTATTTATCTATTTATTTTTTTAGGGACAGAGAGAGAGAGAGAGAGACTCCCAAGGAGGCTCCATGCTGTCAGCATGGAGCCCAATGTGGGGCTCGATCCCATGAACCTTGAGATCATGACCTGAACTCAAATCAAGGGTCTGATGCTTAACTGACTGAGCTACTCAGACACCCCTAGCATCTGTTTGTTTGTTTTTTTTTAATTGGTTTATTGAGAAGTTTGTTGATTTTGGTAATTTTTTTCAAAGAATCAATTCTCGGTTTCCTAACTTTCTAAATTGTTTTCTATTCTCTATTTTACTTATTTCTAATCTACTCTTAAATTTTTTCTATCTTCTATTTGTATGTCTTTAATTTTTTCTTCTTTTTTAATTTGCTAAGTTGGAGGTTAGGTTTTTAGTCTTTCTTTTTTAAAAATAATAGGTATTTACAAGTAAGAAACATCATCTAAACATTGCTTTAGCAGCATTTGATAAAGTTTGGTGTGTTTTTGTTTCTGCTTTTATTTATTTCAAAGTACTGTCTTTTTTTTTTAATGTTTATTTTTGAGAGAGAGAGAGAGAGAGAGAGAGAGAATGAGAGGGCGAGGGGCAGAGAAAGAGGGGGACAGAAGATCCAAAGCAGGCTCTGTGCTGAGAGCAACAAGCCCAATGCAGGGCTCTAACTAATGAACCACAAGATCATGACCTGAGACCAAGTCCGGTGCTCAACCGACTGAAGCACCTCAATTTCAAAGTATTCTCTAATTTCCTTTGTGATTTATTTTTTAACCCATTAATTATTTACAAATGTGTTGTTTAATTTCCACTTAACTTTGAATTTCCCAAATTTTCTTTTGTTGTTGATTTCTAATTTGATTCCATTGTGGTCAGAGAATATATTTGTATGATTTCAATCCTTTTGTACTTATTAGGGCTTATCTTAAATCCGTTTTGCTACTTTCTCTTTTTTATTGCTTCATTAATTTAATGTCATCACTGATGAAGTACGACTTACAACTGCCATTTTGCTATTGTTTACCATATACCTCATGCCTTTGTTCCTCTAGGACTCCTTCTAGTTATTGTCTAGCATACTATTTAGTTTCTTTGTTATCTTATTTACTATATTTTTTGGATTTTTTTTTTTTGTGGTTGTTCTAGGGATTACAATTAGCATCAAACTTCCAATAAACTGGTTTGAGTTAATACAAACTTACTTTCAATATTATACAGAAACTTTGCTTCAATATGGATCCACTCCTTGTCTCCTATTTTGTGCTATTTTTGTCATACAAATTTAATCTTTATACCTTATCAGACCCATCCACATAGTGTTGTAACTATTGCTTTATGTGGTTAGTTGTCTTTTAAATTAGATTGGAAAAGTAAAATATTACAAAAGATGCATTTATACTGTCTTTCATTTTTTCTCATGTAGCTACCTTTACCAGTGCTATTTATTTCTTCATGGGACTAAAGTTATGATCTAGTGTCCTTCATTGTAGCCTGAAGGAGTCCCTTTAGTATTTTCTGTAGCACTTGTATGCTAGTAACTGATTTTCTCAGTTTTTAATCTATGGATGTCTTAATTTCTCCATTGTTTTTGAATAATAGTTTTGCTGGAAATAGAATTCTTGATTGACAGCTCTTTCCTTCAACATTTTAAATATGTTGCCTTTTGGCGTCCATGATTTACAGTGAGGAGTCAATGGTTAATATTATTGAGGATCTTTCATATTTGATGAGTCATTTTTCCCTTGGTGCTCTCCTGATTCTCTTTTTGCCTTTGGCTAACAGCAGTTTGACTATGATGTGTCTATATGTGGATCTCTTTGAGTTTATACTATTTGGAGTTCATCGAGATTCTTGAATGTGTATTTTGTTTTTCATCAGATTTATGAAGTATTCAGCTTAATTATTACATAAGACTGTTTGTTTTTTGTCCCTTCTTTCTCTTCTCTCCTCCTGAGATTCCCATTATGTGCATATTGGTGTTCTTTGCTGTGTCTCACAGGGCTTGGAGGCACTGTTCATTTTTCCCCCATTCTTTTTTCTATTTCTCAGATTGGATAATTTCATTTCACCTATCTTTAAGTTTGTTGTGTCCCTTTTCTGTCAGTTTAGATCTGCTGTTGAGTTTTGGTGAATTTTTCATTTCAGTTATTATAGAATTTCTTTCTTTCTTTCTTTCTTTCTTTCTTTCTCCTCCTTCTTTCTTCTTCTCCTTTTTTTATGCCTTTTTTGTATTCTTTATTTTATGAGGCATTGTTGTCAAACTTTAATTCTTTAGATGGTTTCGTTTAGTCTTTTGAGTATATGTATAAGGACTAATTCAAAATATTTGTCTGCTAAGTCCAACATCTGAGTGTCCTCCCCACCTCCCGCACTAGTGGAGTTTCTCATGACTGCTTTTTTACCTATCTGGAGGTCATGCTTTCCTGTTTTCTTTGAATGTCTTATAATTTTATATATTTTTCTTACAAACTGGGCATTTTAGATAATATAATGTGACAGTTCTGGAAATTAGATCGCCCTCCATGAGAGTTTATTTTTGTTGGTGATTTTTTTTTTTAACGTTTATTTATTTTTGAGACAGAGAGAAACAGAGCATGAACGGGGGAGGGCCGGAGAGAGGGAGACACAGAATCTGAAACAGCCTCCAGGCTCTGAGCTGTCAGCACAGAGCCCGACGCAGGGCTTGAACTCACGGACCGCGAGATCACGACCTGAGCTGAAGTTGGACGCTTAACCGACTGAACCACCCAGTTGCCCCTGTTGTTGATTTTTTTATGTTGTTTTTGTTTTTGTAGTTATTGCTGTTTGTTCGCTTAATAACTTACCTAGACAAATTCTCTGAAACATGTATTCCCTGTAGTGTGTAGTCACTGAAATCTTTGTAAGATTATCTTAGTGGTTGGCTAATGTTGGTCACATATTTCCTGAAGTACCTTGAATTAATAAGTTGAGTGGCTTTGTGTGCTTTGAGGTATGCATGTTCAGGAAGCTTACAACTCTGTCTTAGCTGTAACTTTCTCCTTGTGCAGAGCCTCAAGGACACCAGAGGGGGAGGTCTGCAGCCCTCTCTTGTCTTTCCCAGGTATATGCATAGCCCTGCATATGCTCATGGCCTTCTAGATTTTCGGAATATGTCAGAGCTTTACAAATAACTCTTTGGACATCTCATCCCCTAGATCTTCTTTTTAAGTTTTTGTTTGTTTGTTTTAATTTTTTTAATCAGGTTCCTGTTTGCACCGTCTGCTATTATATCCTGAAACAGCTGCAATTTTAAACTGTTGCTGCTGCTGAAGATGATGATTTTGAAAACACTCTGGGAATAGAGGTTTTCTTCAAAGTGAGTCCTGAATTAGGGTAAATAATTATGGGGCTTTTTCAAGAAGCTGACAGATGAAGTAATGACAGTGCTCTGGGAATGGGACTTTTTGAGGAGCTCTAACCCGGTCTCCAAACTACCTCTGGTAGTCGGGAGGCAGCTGGTTTTCAAGGCAAAGGCAGAGCTGGAGAAGGAGGTAGGAGTAGGTCAAATGGCAGTTCCAAAGTCCCTGCTGTTCTGATGGTCTTTCCATCTATGCAGTTCCATTTCATCCATGACATCATGCCTTTCAAATGTCACTAATGGGTTAAATACACTACATAGGCAGAGAATTTATAGTAAATACTAGCAAAGAGGTGTTTTTGGTAGTGAGTGACAAATTAGCCCCTCAAGTGTTGCATGGGAAACTTACGGCGTCCAAGACTATGGACACCAGTCTTTTTGTTTTTTGTGTCCACATTTGTCAGTTCTTTAAGAATAATAATAAATTAAATCATGTGGTTTATATAGTACTTTACATATGCTTCTATATCCATCACTTCATCAAAACAGAGCAACTTGTGATTTTAAATGAGAGAAACTTGACCCCTATGTATTAGGATACTTCCTCCAGGTCATACAGCAGGGCTCTGACACATAGTCATGGCAGAGTTCAGCCCTGAGGTTTCTGACCCAGGTTCATGGCTTTTTCCACAACACGGCTGTCTTTGTTGAAAGAGGAGTGAAATTCAAATCAATCATTTTCCACCATTAGGAAAGCTGCTAAACATGTTTGGTGGGGAAGGAGTTGAAACGAATGGCTTAAGTGAGGTTTTTCCGCACCATCTGTGGTTTCCTTGGCTTCACTATAGGAAACTCTCCTGGATCACCCTGCTTCTCTTGGACTCCGCTACTGATTCCTCCTCTAGTGGCTGCTTATGTCTGATGCCTCTCAGCCCTTGGCGTGATCCCTTTTTCTCATTAACTTTCTTTCCCAGAAAGTGGACCTTCTTTTGGACTTTCAGAAGAGTCCAAATCTGCGTGTAGCCTCAGGGTCCCCCTTGAGTTTAGTCCCCAAGGACATCCTGCTTGCTGGGCATTTTATCTGGAATCCCATTCCTAGAGGGAGAAACTCTGTCCTTGAGTGCAATCATTCCAAGTCCCTGAATATGCATGCTGCTTGGCCCGAATTCAGTCCTTGCAGAAACACGCACTCTGATTCTCTCTTTGGTGCAGGGGCTGTTCATATTCTGTCAACTCCAGTGAACTTCAAGAACTGACAGCTTTATAGACTCTTGGCCTTCCAGAGTTCTGAAGTGCTTGTTTGGTTTGTTATATATAATGATGGAATATGGGACGTTCCTAGAGAACTTAGAAATGCAAAAATGGGCCGTTGGGGAGAAGGGTGATTCCTCTCCAACTCTGCTGTGTCCAGCGAGGTCCTCCATGTTACCTTCACTCCCTACATAATAAAATGAGTCCTGAATGTGACTGCTTGTTCCTTCCACTTCTGTGATGTTATTTATATTTAAACCTTCAAGGATTTTTTTTGCCCAATGTGGGCTTCTTAGAGTATGAAGTCCCAGAGGTCAGGGACAATAGGCAGTCAACAAATGTTTGCCAAATGGATGAATCTTTTAAAATCACTTGGCACAGAAAAGCACACAACCACATGTCACCCATCCATATAACTTAGTGAATGCTTCTGATTTTAGCGGTGCTCAAGGTAAATTTAAGCCTTGGACTCAGGAGCCTATACAAACAACACTGTGTAGGGTGGTTTTTTGGAAGATAGAATTTTTGAAAAGAAGACTTGTTGATGTTCTGCTCAGCTAGGTGAGAGTAGGAATCCCCCCCATTCTTTTTCTGACATTTTGTTTCCCTACAGCAAAAGAAAGGAGTTAAATGAGAAGATTCCCCCAAACTCGGTGGTTATTACGCTGTATATAAAGAAGGGTGGAGGAAGGAGAGTGGCCGTTCTGCATGTTGCTGAGAGAAGGGCTCTGTGTAATTCCCAGCTGCGATGGATTGTACAGCAGGGGCACAAGGTTTAAACACAAGTGTTAAACACAGGTGTTAGTTTAGAAAACTGAGAAGTCAGAGCATATATTTTTGGTTGAGTTGCCTGTTTTCCTTCAGTACCTTTTCCTTCCCCTGGACGACTCCATTCACATTCTAAGTGACAAGTGTCCCCGAAATGAGGGATTTGAGGTTTCTGTTAAAGACTATTTTTACCAAGGTGTTGATAGATGAATTATATCTTTCCTGTGAGGTGCTTCCATGTAAGAGGAGGCCTCCTATAAAGGAGAAGGCTCTTGGAAATGAAGGAATAGTTAACCCAAAGTCAGGAATAGTGAGCACAATCATTTGGAGGACTCTTCTCAAATCGAGTCACCTGACTCGAGTGACTGACTACCTGTCTGGCCTATACCTAAGGCTGGCTCTTGGTTGAGTGCAAGAAACGTACTCATGAAGGGGGTGATATCATCACTGCTGGATCCTCAGCCTCCTTGGAGTTAATAAAGCCTGTTGTTTGACAGCTCAGCATCCGGGACTTCATTTGCCTTCTTTCTTTTCTTGCTTCTTCTCCCAACCCATCCCCCAAACCAGTCTGACACTTATTCTGGGTGCAGAGGGCACCTGGTGCTGCTGCCACCGGCTCCTGTCACTCCTTGTCAACTCCAATCACCCTCATTTTGTTTCCTTTCCACAGTCCATTAACAGCAGCTCTTGGAAGCCTGGGTGGTTACCTGTAGCCCCTGACCCTTGGCCTCAGGAATCATATAGCCAGAGAGTGATTCTTGATGAAAAAGAATGAGCAAACCTTAGCCTCTCTCAGCCCCCTGTCACCTTCTGAGGAGACTATTCTCAAAAGGGTGGAAAATCCTGAGATGTTATATATATATATATATATATATATATATATATATATATATATATATAAGTTAATTCTGCAGACTGCTGTGTTGGTGACATTTCCTTCAAACTGCAATAACTAACCTGTCACAGCCCTACAAATGCTGACAATACAGCACCATGTGGGGTTGACTTAATAAACCTCATTTACATTCATTTTGATTCACTCAGGCGTTGAAAAACATTTCACAGGAAAAACTAGGAACCTCTCCAAGACGACATGATGTTTGCTGATACGATATGAACAGACTTAATAGGCAGCACATATGAAAACATGCATTTCTTAGGTTATTAGCAGACTCAGTACTTTATTTTTTTTTTTAAGCATTTAACAACTCTTCTTTTGAATGCTGGGCTTCTAAGCTGTGAAATGTGTCACCATGTACAGAGCCTTTCTGTTGAGTAGGTAGTTAAGAAATAGTTAACACACTCCCTTGAGAGGTGAACTTGGACACATTCTTAACCTCTCTTGTAATCTCAGTTGTTTCATCTGCTCAATGGGCATCTGAAGAATACCTATTTACCTAACTGTGTTAGTTATTGTTGCAACAGTGCTGCCTAACAAACATTCCTAAAATGCAGTGGCTTCCAACTACAAGCATTTATTTCTCATTTACGGGTCTGTAACTATGTGTTGTTCTGCTGGAATTGGACAGCATCAGCTGCATGTGGCTCTAAGCTGTGGGTTGGATTTGAGTCATGTTCTACATGTCTTCTAATTCTCCTTGGATCAGCAGCTCCCTGGGGCATGTTCTTCTGAAGGCAACAATATGAGAACCAAGCTGAATTACAGGAGCATATAGAAAGGTTCTGCTCGCGTCATGTTTCCTTGCATTACATTGGCCAAAATAAGTCACATGGCCAAGCTCTAAGTTAATGGGCATGAGGATGTATTCTCCCCCTTCTCCACTGGAAGCACTTCAAGGTCGCAAGAAAGAAGGAAAGGGTAAAGAATTGGGAATACCTCCCACTCCATCTCACAGAGACCTTTTGAGAAAAGGGGATGATGTGTTTGAGAGCTCTGTAAACTGCAGAGTGTTGCACAGATGTTAAGTCTTGTGTGACAGTTCTACATGGGGATGCTTACTCCCAATAGGATTATTCTCTGGTTACCTGATGTTTGTATGTGGGTGAGGCTGCCATCCTCTTAACCACCCAGACTGAGATGCTGTCATTCTATTTCTCTTCTTCCTTCCTCTCATCTGCCATGTTGCATCACCACTGAGGAGTCTGTCCAGGGAGAATCACTTGTCTGCCTCTCCCTTTTTATCTTCTTTGCTTTTCCTCAGTTTCAGCCCCTTCTTACCTCTCATCTCTTCCCTAAAACTTAGCTTCTAACTGACTTTTCTTTTTCTTTTTTTTAATGTTTATTTATTTATTTATTTATTTATAAGCTTTATTTATTTTTGAGAGAGAGACACAGTGTGAGCAGGGGAGGAGCAGAGAGAGAGAGAGGGAGACACAGAATCCAAAACAGGCTCCAGGCTCTGAGCTGTCAGCAAAGAGCTGACATGGGGCTCGAACTCACAAACTGTGAGATCATGACCTGAGCCAAAGTCAGAAGCTCAACCGACTGAGCCACCCAGGCACCCCATAACTGACTTTTCTTAACTCCCTACTCTAATCTATTCTACACAGGGATTCATTTCCCTGTTGTGTGGCTTTTATCATCTCCCTTTTGCCTTAGGTTGGATTTTCCCGATGCAGAGGTAGAGACAGGAATTCTGGTCCAAGTGATTTACTGAGGGAGTGCCCTCAAGCAAAACCTCCTAGGGAATAAGGGAAGGAAAAAACCCAAAACAACACAAGGGAAGAAGATAGGCTGAGATCTAGCCTCACACTAATTGCACGGGGAGCTCCGGAGCATAAATTGCATCAAAGAGGTTGTTTCACGCAGAGGCAGGAAAGACTGGGCACTTATTCCCCTTAGAGTTCATCACTGGCCACAGGCCATCCCTCCTGAAAAGCATAGGAAATGCCCTGGAGGAAAGTTCTGGTGTGAGCCATTAGAGATGTCTGGCTGAGTACTGCTCTGCACATGTGTGGAAAGAAACTATGCGATGCAGAGGAGAAGCACGAGAAAGGAGTGGGCAGAACAATTTCTGGAGCCCAAACAGAGCTAGGAATAATTTATAACCTCCCCTCAGCCATTTTCCACATCTCTGGTTGTTTTTTTTGTTTGTTTGTTTTTTGTTTTTTGTTTTTTTGGGCCGGGGGTTGGTCACTGTTGTTCTGTTTTCTAGGAAATTTCTTTGAGTTTAGGCTCAGCACTTCAGTTAAATTTTTGAATCTCTGCTGCTATAGTTAAAATGTATAAGACCTCTCTATTCTCAGAACATATTCTTTTCAATATATCTTCTCTCTTTTGCCTTAATTAATCTTGCTTAAGAGGTCTCTATCTACTAATCTTTCAAACAGCAATATTTTGGTTTGTTAATTTTCTCAATTTCGTTTAGTACTTTTCTCATTTGGCACTTCAACTTTATGGCCTCTTAGCTCCAAATCTACCTTTGATTGCCCTGCTTGCAATTCTGGAACATTCTTCCTCATCAGCTGCTACAAGGTTAAGCTTTATCAGTAGAGGGCGCTAGAGGACATCGCAGGAAGAAGGGGCTTCTCTTCCCGGCTCCGGTATGTATTTCTTCTGAGTGTTGTGCAGGGCACACAGTGGAGCTCAGTCCCAGCAAGTTTTGGTGGTGCTTCTGCAGACACTTTCTGGGTTATTTCTCCAGATTTTGAATGTATAACCATACTGTATGTACTTGGAAACTGGTATATCCCCCACATCGACTCTTGCATCCATGAGATATGAGCCATTATGAAAGGAAAGGCTAAATAGAAACGCTTGAAACTTCTCCTCCATACCAGGGTAATAAATCAGAAGCAATATTACATCTATGGGGAAATTTCAGAGCTTGATGCCTTCATCGAAGCACTGACAGAAGAAGGAGTAGTGATAACCTATCATACGCCCATTGAACTTACCCCGTTTGGCCTGTTGCAGACATTGGATGGATATTGGAAAATGACTGTGAACTATAAAAAACAGAATCAGGTGGTAATTCCGAATGTGACTGCTGTCCGTGTTGTACCACTACGAGAACAAATCAGTGGAATTCCTGGCGTTGGATGCGTAGTTACTGATGTGGCTAACACTTTTTTCTCCGTACCAATTTGAAAGGACCATCAATAGCAGTTTGCTTGTACCCTGCAGTGCCAACAGTGTATCTGCACGGTGCTGCCTCAGTGCTGTGTCAGTTCTCGTGTCCTCTGCCATTATATAGTCAGCAGAGATCTGGCCTGTCCTGACGTTCCACAAAACATCACACTTCATTGATGGGATTATAGTGTGTGGATGATAAGCAGGAAAGTAGTGAGCGTTTTAGATGCCTTCGTAAGACACAGGCAAACTAGAGGTGGTTTAGCAGCACCCCCAGGGGCAGCTTCTTTGCAAGTTTCATTGTCACCCCATTGGCCAGTTTTCTGCCAGCCAACCTCAGCTCTTTGGCCCCTCCTGTTGGGGGCTTCCTGTTTGCTAATACAGGCCTACGATTCCATGCCTGCCAACTTTGGCCTGCCAAATGGGGACACACTCTGGTCCAAGGAAGTCCAGAGAACTTCTCTGGTATCCAGTGGTCCTGCCACCACCCTTTCTCAAATGATGTCTGAATTCCAGCCTTGAAGAAGGACCTCCTTCCATTCCTTTTGTTCCTTGGGTACTCTCGCTCAGACTTTGGGCATTCTTTAGAGTTCTCTTTTTATCCCCACCATAGTAGGTAATTCCTTGCTAATAGTTAATAATTATTTCTATTAAACATTGCTTGTCCAAATTACTGTTTTTGTTTTTCTGACTGGCTCATGATTAATATACTTATTTTTACTATTTCCTCCCTTGTTTCTTTGGGCTTCATCTGGTCCTTCTTTCTAGTATCTTATGTTGAATCCTTAGCTTTATTTGTTTTTGATCTCTCTTGATTTCTAATAATTGTATTTAAACTTAGAAATTGTCTTTTAAATGCTATTAGTTCTGTACCATAAATTTTGACCTGTGTTTTCATTTTTACTTAGCTCTAATATTTATTTCATTCATGGTACCTATTCAATGATTATTTGGTAATCATTTAGTTTATTTTTGTGTGTGGTGTCAGAAAGTGGTCCGGGTTCATTATTGTTGATTTGTCTCCATTGCCTATAATGTCAGTTGTTGCTTTTAATGTTTTGAGACTGTATTGTTAAGTGTGTTCATGTTTAAAATGTCCATATCTTTTTGCTGAATAGTACCTTCCCCAGCATGTGACACCTTTCTTAGGTCTTAGGGTTTGTTTGTTTTTTTTTTTTTTTTGTCTTTCTGTTTGTTTGTTGGTTTTTGCTTTAGCTTTAAATTCTATTTTGCCTAATATTAACAGAGCTAACCCAGATTTACTTTTGTTAATGCCTTTGAGGTATTTTTTTTTGTCAGTTTATACATTTTCAACCTTTCCGGTTTTGGTGGTGGTGGTTGTTATTGTTGTTCTAAACATGTTTCTTATAGACATGGCATTATGGGGCCATTTTGAACATCAAATCTGAAAAATTTTCTTCTGATGAGTGACTTTCTCCAGCTGCTGTAACCAAATACCATGCACTTGGTGGCTTTTAAACAGCAGACATTTATTTTCTCACAGCTCGGGAGGCTGGAAGTCCAAGACCAAGGTGCTGGCAGGTCTGGTTTCTTCTGAGGCCCTTCTGCTTGCCTTGCAGATGGCTGCCTTCTTGCTGTGTCCTCACATGGCCTTTCTTCTGTGCCTGGGCCTCCCTGGTAGAGGCCTCTCCTCTTTTTATAAGGACAACAGTCAGATTGCATTAGGGCCCCGCCTTAACTGCTTCATTTTAACTTAATCACCTCTTTAAAGGCTCTACCCCCAAATAGAGTCACATTCTGAGGTAGTAAGGCTGAGAGCTTCAGCATATGCATCTTGAGACAACACAGTTCAGTCCATGAGATTGACCGTTTTCTATTTACAGTAATGACGATTATATTACAATTCATTAAATCTTGTTTTGTATTTTTTGTTTGCTCTGCTATAATGCCCCACCCCTTTCCTGCTGTCAGTTCAGTGTCTTATCTTTCTTCAGTTCTGGAAGATGTATCTTTTTAATAAAAAAGTTTTTTTAACGTTTATTCATTTTTAAGAGACAGAACAGAGCATGAGTTGGGGAGGAGCAGAGAGAGAGAGGGAGACACAGAATCCAAAGCAGGCTCCAGGCTCTGAGCTGTCAGTACAGAGCCTGACGTGGGGTTCGAACTCCCTGACCGCGAGATCATGACCTGAGCCAAAGTCGGACACTCAACTGACTGAGCCACCCAGGCGCCCTTGGAAGATGTATCTTAATGATTTGTTTTACTTTTTATTGTAAGACATAGCATATGAGTTTATGGAAAACATTTATGTAGAGTTTGAATCCAGTTTTAAAAACCCACCCAGGTACTCACTACAGGATCACGAAATCAAGAACATCACCAACTACCCAGAAGCACCCTGAATGCATTTCCCCATTACCTCTCCTCTCTACCACCTAGAAATGACTAGCATCCTCAATTTTGTTCTAATTATTCATTTTTATAGTTTTTTTTTTTTTACCACCTAAACATGTATTCCTCAACAACATATTATTTAGCTTTTCATGACTTTTACTTTGATATAAATGGAATAATGCTGTATCATTTTCTTTAAATTATATACTTATGTTGGTTATTATGTGTTTGAGATCTACAGATGCTAATAATTCAGGCTATAGTTCATTCCTTTTCACTTTTCTGTATTCCATTGTATGAAAATGCCACAATTTATTCATTATGCTCATGGTGAACATTTGTTTTCTCCCCAGGTTTTTCCTGTGAGAATGCTGCCATAAACGTTATTTTACATACTTCCTGGCACATGTGTTTGAGAATTTTTCGAAGATATGTCTAGTGGTGGAATTGCTAGGATGTAAATTATTATGTGTGTTTAACTTTACTTTAGCATGTCTGATGCCAATGTGTTTTCCAAAATGGTTGTACCAGTTTATGTCCCATCAGCAGCAGACGTGAGCCCCTGTTCCTCTCTCTTCTCAGCAATACTTGGCACTTTCAGAATTTTTAATTTGGTTCATATTTTCAATACTGCTTCAAACTTTTTTTCTTTCTGTACTCTCCTCCACTCCTTTCTGCAGTTATTAATACTTCCTTAAGATGTATTTGTTTGCTTAAAAATTTGCTTCCATCTCTTGCTACTTTCTGGAAAATTTCTTCCCTTAGGCCTCTCAACTCCTTGATTCATTTTTCAGATGTATCCATCATAGACATTATGCCATGTCATTGATCCTTTATTTCTACTATCATATTTTCATATACAATATTTCTACGTGGTTCTTTTTTTATGATTCCTTGTTCTTGTTTCACAATGCTTATAGTTTCTCTTATATCCTTCAGTGCAGTTGACCCTTGAACAACGTGGGTTTGAACTGATACACATATTTTTAAAAATTAATACAGTATGGTACTGTAAATGTATTTTCTCTTTCTTGTGATTTTATTTTTTATCACTAATCATTATTTTATTTTATTTTTCATCGTATTAAGTGTACTCTTTAATCCCTACCCCTTATTTCCCCCATCGTACCTACCTCCCCTCTGGTAACCATTGGTTTGTTCTATGTGGTTAAGAGTCTGTTTCTTGGTTTGACTCTTTCTTTTCCTTTGCTCATTTGCTTTGTCTCTTAAATTTCACATATGAGTGAGATCATATGGTATTTGTCTTTCTCTGACTGGCTTCTCTGTCTTTCTCTGACACACCACATCTTTCATCTTTATCCATTTATCTATTGGTGGACACATGAACTGCTTCCATAGTTTGACTATTGTAAATAATGTTGCTATAAACATAGGGGTGCATGTAACCCTTTAAATTAGTGTTTTTGTGTTGAGTAAATACCCAGTTGTGCAATGCCTCGATTGTAGGGTGGTTCTATTTTTAATTTTTTGAGGAACCTCCATACCGTTTTCTACAATGGCTGCATCAGTTTGCATTCCCAGCAACAGTGCAAGGGCGTTCCTTCACCAACACTTGTTATTCCTTGTTTTTGATTTTAGCCATTCTGACAAATGTGAGGTGATATCTCATTGCAGTTTTTTTAAAAAAAATTTTTTAATGTTTATTAATTTTTGAGAGAAATAGAGACAGAACATGAGCAGGGGAGGGGCAGAAGGAGAGGGAGACACAGTATCTGAGGCAGGCTCCAGGCTCTGAGCTGACAGCTCGACAGGGGGCTCAAACTCACAAACTGTGACCTGAGCTGAAGTTAGATGCTTAACCAACTGAGCCACCCAGGTGCCTCTCTCACTGTAGCTTTGATTTGCATTTCCCTAATAATGGGTGATGTTGAGCATCTTTTCATGTGTCTGCTGGCCATCTGGATGTCTTCTTTGGAGAAATGTCTGTTCATGTCTCCTGCCCACTTTTCAATTGAATTATTTGTTTTTTGGATATTGAGTTGGATCAGTTTTTAAGTATTTTAGATATTAATCCTTTGTGATTTTCTTAATAACATTTCTTTTCTCTGGCTTACTTTAGGCTTTAAGAATACAGTATATAATACATATACAAAATATGTGTTAAGTGACTATCAGTACAACCTCTGGCTAACAGTAAGCTATTAACAGTTAAATGTGGGGGGCGCCTGGATGACTCAGTTGGTTAAGTGTCCGACTTCAGCTCAGGTCATAATCTCACGGTCCATGAGTTTGAGCCCTGTGTCAGGCTCTGGGCTGACAGCTCAGAGCCTGGAGCCTGCTTCAGATTCTGCATCTCCCTCTCTCTCTGCCCCTCCCTCGCTCATGCTCTGTCTCTCTGTGTCTCAAAAATAAATAAAAACATTAAAAAATAGTTAAATTTGGGGGGAGTCAAATGTCATATGTAGATTTTTTATTGTTCAGGAGATCAGTGCTCCCAACCCCCATATTGTAGCTTCTCTGTTCAGCATTTTTCCTTTAAATTTTTAGAATAAAGCATGCTGGAGTGGAGAGTAAATGTCCAAGGAAAGCTGCTGTGTGTACCTACTTTCCTCGCTTCTCACCCCCAGAGTACTTTGGCTCCGTCCTGACATCATCCTGCTGACAGACCTCCTGGGGCTGGAGCCCAGGAATCTTTGTCTTCTATTTCCTTCTTATTTTCTCCTCTTCCCTACTTCCTACATTGTGTACGTTACTTCCAAGTTTCTTATTTCTGTTTTGTTTGCTTGTTTTAGTGTTGGACCTTCTTTCATGTTTGAGGATCTCCTCGCACGTCTGGTAATCACTGAATGTCTGTTTATCATCTAAGGGGAAGGTTGATGGGAAGACGTCCCCATGGGAAGCCTGAATGAAGCTTACGGGCTGGGGTGGTTTTCAATAAGCTGATTGGGCTGTGACTCAGCCATTTCATCTGGGATTCCCCCCACTGTTAACGTTACCAACTGCAGATATTTTCTCTTTGGCCCATCGTTTACCAAGGAAGAATACGTAAATATCCTGCCTAGGATGTAGCAGCTTGGCTGACAAGTTTTTGGGAGCTGAGATGTGTGTTGAGGGTTCAATGTTCTGTATGTCAACTTCACCTAAGCCTTCAGTAGTTAACTACTATTTTCAGCTACTGCTGTTGTCCTTGATGTCAGACCCTGTCTGGCTCAGTCTCTACATAGAACAGTAGTTCTCAGACTTCAGCCTGTATCAGAATCATCTAGAGTACTTACTGAAATGTAGATGACTGGGGCGCTTGGGTGGCTCCGTCAGTTAAGTGCCTGACCCTTGATTTTGGCTCAGGTCACGAACTCATGGTTCATGAGTTTGAGACCCGCATCAGGCTCTGCACTGACATTGAGGAACCTGCTTGATATTATCTGTCTCCCTCTCTTTGCCCCTCCCCCATTGGGTCTCTCTCTCTCTCTCTCTCTCTCTCTTAAAAATAAATAAACATAATAAAAACATTTAATAAAAAAACACATATATTTCTGAGCACCGTCCCAGAGCTTCTCATTGAGTAGGTGTGAGATGGGGTCCAATAATTTGCATTTTTAACAAGTTCTTAGGCGATGCTGCTGCTGCTGGTCCCAGGGTCACACAGAAAGGAGAACCACTGCTATAGAGTAACCTTTCAGACTCCTTGGGTAGCAAAGGAGCCACCTGGTGACGTGGGTAGAATAAGTCATCTATGAGCCTGACTGCTTCTTGTAAACAGTGTTAACCAACACTGATATGTTTAGTCCTGTCCTGCACCCCTGCTTCGGATGTATTTGGTGCTTCTAACTGCTGAGGCTTTTGTGGTTATGTTGTGAACTGGCTGGTTCTTGAGGCTTCGTTCTCGCTGCCCGTGTTGATGTTAGCTGTCTCTGGTCTGTTATTTAAGCTATCATTGTTCTCTCTACTTCCCTCCTTTCAAAATTTCGTTTGCATGTCCTGTTGGTTGTGACCTCATTTGCTCCCTTTGTGAAGTTGCCGAACTTTTGGTCTTTTGTTCCTTTTTTTTTTCTTTTTGTCCTTTTAGCATTAGTCAGAACCAAGCAGAATGAAATACATGTGCTCAAGCAGCCGTCCCTCTGCCTTACTTTTAAGCCACCATCAGCTCTCACCTGGCAATAAATATCTTCCGCAGTGATGGATGGATGAACTTTGACACACAGTGAAGAATACAGTCATGAGGGATTAAACGTGGCCCTGCTAAGCCTCCCTGAAATACATCTCCATCTTGTTGTTCATATAAACATCTCCTAAAAGTTTCAGATGTCAGACGCTGAATTATCGCCTTAAGCAACTTTCAGGGTTTAATTAAAGTACAAGGTCTGACGGGCAGGGCTTGAGATGAATTTCACTGTCTCAGAGGCAAGCTGAGATGTGGCTTTGAATTAAGGGAATGAACCATTCCCAAAGAGGTAGTGTATAAGGTCACAAAAGAGCTAGATTCAGAAAGGAAAGGATGGGGAAAAAATGGAAGCCAGTATGTGGCATGTTAGTTATCCTTGTGTGTGGGGGGTGTATTCCATTTAAAAAGTTGGAAGACTTTATAACAGGGCTCTGACCATAGATAACTGGCCTTTAAGTTGATTTTTATCAGTTTGTTTATTATTTCCCTGAAGGAAATGTTTCTGTGTCCAGAATTATCTATGAAACCTAGGACTCAATAAACCAGAAAACAGTTAAAAAAGTTTTGTGCTCCTGAGCACTGGATATTCCCATGCAATCAATTATCGGTAAATTGAGTAATTTAATTGCATTAAGGCAACTCACTGTTGAAACTGACAAAATGGACGATCCTTTCATAATGTGAAAATTCTGGGGGCACAGAATGCGAAAATTGATAATCAGCCTCTCTTGCCACCTCCCTTCACCCCCACATAAAATGTTACTTTAACACATTTTATTTCCGTGATGAGCTATTACAAGTCGCCTTGCTTCAAAGGGGATCTTCCTTCTCCCTCCACTCAGAGTGTAGATCAATCTGGGACAGCAAATAACTTGATGAAAAATTGGCCCACTCCAATTGAACACTTAACGGGCGAGGCCAGCAAACAGCTATCGAAGTGGTTTTTGTGATCCCATCAAAATTCGTTTCTAAAGAATGCACATCATCTTGGTTTTTGTCCTCTGAGCTCACCTCTTTCAGAAACACTGCCCCTTTCTGTCTTTCCCTTTGTTCTTTTGATGCAGATAGTGGCCTCAGGGATGCCGTGTGGTTTTATTGGCTGTTGGTTTTCTATTCTCTGAGATGTTTTCAGTCAAGCACTTGAGTTGCTCACTTGCTTTCTCCACTTCTCTCCCTCCTTGTCTCTCCCTCCTTGTGCCTTCCCCCCTCAAGAAAACCAAGGGAAATTGACAAGCAGCAGGACAGGGGAAATTGAGCTATATTATTTCTCCTTCGGGAACCTTACTTTGCTGCCTTTATCTGAAAGCTATCATTTTCTACATCTCTTGGCAAGAGTTCTCATCGACCAGTGACCCCTAAATGCCTATGCTGATCAATAGTCCTGGTATCGTATTGACATGCCCATTGACAGCTCTCACTGAGCACGGGAATCAGGAATGGCAGCCAATTGCAATCCGTTCAGGCTGCTTGAGAGGCAGGGAGGGCCCCGCGTTGATATTGACACTGTAAATGGAGACAGTTTACTTAGCGCTCAGGGAAGATGCATTTGTTAAGGAGACCGATAGATCTCATTACTATTTAAGGGCAGAGGCTTTTCTGGCAGCCCACGGGGCTTGCTTATATCAAGCCTTCCCACTTACAGAGCCTGGCGAAATAAACCCTGAGTGATTTGTCCTCCCCCTCACCCGCATAAGAAGAACCATAGGATGATGGAACTGAATGTAAGCAAGGGGTGGACAGAGGATTCAACAATGGGAGGCCTTGACCATGGCATTTAGGCCTTTTGGTTAGAGCCTCGCTGGCAGCGTGTCTGTCTGAGAGGGTCTGGGATCCTTTGCTCTCCCCGAACAAAGGCAAAATCAACACTCACAGGCTTTCAGGGTGGAGGGATTTGGGATTTTAGAATTCATCTGCTCCAATTTTCTATTCACTGTAGGAGCTCCTATGCCGACATCCGCTGAATGCGGCTACCCCGCATTTGGTTGGACACCTTCCGTGGCATGGAACCTGCCACCCCAAGAACCACTGCAGGTCTTTATACGGCATTCCGGCTGCAGTAGTCGGAAAGGTCTCTGTCTCCAGGGCTGAGATCCATTTTCCCGGAGCTTCTCCTACTTGCTCCTAGTTGGGTTTTCTGTAGCTCCGTCCATATTCTAGAGATACTAACTTGGCACTTAGCATTCTTCATCTCTTATCCTGGCAGTAACTCCTCACGAAGCCATCCCCCTACCCCCATTCCCATTTTACAGATGGGAAAATTAAAGCTTTGAGAACTTAAGTAATTTGCTCCAGGACACAGAGCTGGGATCCGGGTGTGCTGGAATTCCCTGCTCTTTCTGCAGCCCTGTCTCGTCTCCTGTCGTGCAGAAGGTCTGGCCCGATTTTCTTTCCCTTATTATCTCCCTGAACAATATAATTCATTTCCAAGGAGTAACACACTGCTTATGTATTGTGATCACTCTGGTTCTCAAAAAGTAGTTATTTTATTTTTTTCCCTAGAATTGCCTCTGGATCACTATTTTCTACTCTTTCAACAAAAATCTTTGACTCATCTGCCTCCCCATGCAGCACTATTACCCCCAGCACCAAGCTCATTCAAACTGTGACCAAGCTCTGTCCATTTTCTCTCTCCCTTCTACTTACTTGCCCATAAGAGAAAGTGGTAACAGCTTGTTGACACATCCTCTTACAGGGCCAAGAGTCTAAAACAAAGGCAGAGCAGGGCGATAGCTGGACCAGCCAAGGTCTCTGCTAAGCCCTGGAGGTTGAGGGCAGATTCATATGTTGGGGATAAGATTGGAATGGAGTTTGGGATGTGCCTGGGGAGACTAAGTCAAGGGCTCTGTGTTGGGCTTCACCACTGCCTGAGCTCCACTCTAAAGGACCGGGAGCTGCCAGGAGCAGAGCATGGAGTGGAGTCCAGCTGCCTGGCTGGAAATTTAATGTGAACCTCTTTTCTGGACATCTGGGCCTTTGAGATATGGCAGGGCGTGGGGCGGGGGGGGCGGGGAGAGTAGAAAAGTCCTAGATATGTGCAGTCTCTAGACAGAAGAAGATCATGGAAAATCCCAGCTACCCAAGGGATTTTAAAAGTTGCTGCTAACACTTCTATCCTTGGACACAGAGTAGAAGTGGCTTTTATGAACCCCGCTGGGACAATTGAGAGGCAATGAGTGGGACCAGAAATAATGAGTAGAAGTGGCAGAGAAGCAGATTTTTGAGGAGAAATTATTCCCAGGTGAGGGCCTAGTGGAAGCTGCCTATGAATGGTCTATGGAGGCACCGTTTCAGAGTTAGTAAGCCATGGTTTGAATGCTGGTTTTGAACACGTGGATATATTGACACATTGTCTTCCAAACCAACTGGAAGCGAAGGATTCCACTGACTGCAGATGATCTGATTACATATTGGAAAGCCATAAAGGGGCCAGACAAGGACAAAGACTGATGTTCACTGCCCTAGGCTGGACCATTACCACCGTCCGTCAGAACAATTTCTACACTCACCATCTTCTTGTCCTTCAGTCTTTCAACTTGCCATCTGACTGCCTCACACCTGCAGAGTTGGATTATGTCACTCTCTTCCATTCTTATGGCATTCAGAATAAGGTCAAAGTTCTCCACCATGGCATTCACGATTCAGCATGGTTTGCCCTAACTTTATGTCCCATCCCGTGACTCAGACACCCTGTGATAAGGTCTCAGTAAACCAGTTGCTTGGCCCTGAACATGCCAACCACGCTCATGCCTTTGTGCCTTCCTTCCTGCTATTTTCTCGCCTTGACTAGCTCTTCTCCTTGTCTTTTTGCCTGTTAAACTCCTATTCATTAGCTGAGACTCTGCCCTTTCTTGATTCCTCTCATCAGAATGCCTTTTGTACTCCTACTCTGTGGATATATCTTCTAGAACATTTAATTCACCCTGCTGAATATTGTGATTGTTTTGCATATCTTTGCTAGATCACTGAAAGGAAAGACTATATATAACTCATTGGTCATTATGTCCCTGGAGGACACAACAGAGTGCCTTCCACATGGTAGGTACCAATGATTAGGACTTGATGGGTAGGTATTGGTGCTAGTTGGGGCCAATTAATACCCTGGAGCTCTGACAGTAAGAGAGAGGCTTGTGCTAGGCAATATCCATACCCTCTTCGTCTTTGGGGGCATGTGTAGCTGGTCCATTCTTCCAGCAATCCAGTGGTTGTGGACTGGCCAATAGGATGTGAGTAGAAGTGATGAGTCGACTTTCAGGCCTGCCCCTAATAACCTCCTTCATATGAGCCTCTCTTCTACTGTATGGAATGCAGAAAGCTCCAAGGACTTGGACATGTTGGTTCTGAACAGAAAAGTAAAGCTGCAGAAAAGAAGTCACCTGGGCCTCTGAAGAGCTCCATGTGTTAGGGGCTCCACCACCACCTCACAGTGGTTCTGAACTACAGGAGGAATAAACTCTCACGGTGTGAATTCCAAAAAAGTTGATGTGGTTTAGAAAGCAGTTCTCCTGCCCCGATGCATGGACCAGCCACACTAGCAATGGTATGTGGATGTGTGTGAATAAGCTGGAAGGTACAGGCTCTGTGGAAGGGAGGGGCTACGAGTGAAACTCAACAGGGCCTTTTCATTCTCCTGAAGGATGACCCAAGCTTCCTCCAAGCTAACCGCTCACCTCCTTTGACCTTTCTGGATATCAAAAGTTCTCAGCTTTCCTGCCCACATGGGTAGCTCACCTCCGGAGGCACGTCTGTGCTCCAAAGACCACCCACAATGCAACTGCAGAGTGGGGCCATGGGGTAATGCACTGGTGGTTGAGAGTTTGGGCTCTAGGCCTTCATCATCTAGATTTGATTCTTGGTCTCTCCATGGCCAGCCACGTGACCTGACGTTTCTACATTTCCTCATCTATGAAATTAGGACAACAAGAGTTGCATTCCTAGTACAAACTTAAAACATGCAACATTTAAAAAGACACTAAGTTAAACATGCTATTGCACATGAGGTAAATACTCAGCAATTTTAAACAATTTTATTATCAGTATTGGTACAGGAATAGATACTTCTGGCATGGCCTGAGGACCCAGAGTAGGATGGAACGTTTATCTTCCCTGTTCTGTGTAACAACCATCTTAGCTCGAGAATAATCTTTATTTTGGAGGCAGCCTTAATCACTATGGAGGTGATGTGTCTGTCAAACTCCAAAGTCATTTCCATGCTTGCTGCACATTTTTTTCCCTCCCACTTTCGCCCTATTCTACATTTGAGAAGTCAGTATTTTGGGCTCAATCTCAGGACCTTACATGTGTCCCTTAATGTTTCATTTAATTAGACTCAGTCCTTTGTTCCAGCCTGTCAAGATCGCTTTGAATATTGGATCTGTCATTCAATATACTTATTATCTGTCTTATCTTCCCTTCATTTGAAAATCTGGTAAACTTCCCATCTCCATCTTGGTAGAAGTCACTGGAAATGTACTAAAAAGGACAGGACTGAGAACAAAGCCCTACGATCTGCCTTTGAAACTTTCAGATGCCATCCAACACTATTTGGTAAAATCTTTCCCCTGGTTCTGAATCCATCCCCATCTGGTATTTGTTCATTTTTTCATTCATTAATTCATTCACGCATCCATCTATAGATCAGCAGACCTTTTCTGTAAAAGACAAGATAGTACATATCTTGGGCGTTATGGGCCATACGGTCTCTGTTGCAGCTACTAAACTGTTGTTGGAGTGCAAGCCAATCACAGATAGGACAATGGGCATGGCTGCATCCCGATAAAACGTGATTAAAAAAAAAACAACCCCAAAACTATGAACTGGATTTGGTCTGCAGGCTATGGTTTGCCAATCCTTGATCTATCGTGTTACTCTTCACACTGTGGCAGTAGTTGAGTGGTCAATAACATCATCCCTGGATGAGAGAGCACTGGACAAGAGGCACGTGTAAGAGCTGAGATGACTCCTTACGGTTACAAATGGAGCCGTTGGCCCTATCTACCCTGATAACTCCCCTCTTCATCTGTAAAGAAGTTTAAGGCTGAGGTCTATCCAGTGAGGAAGGAAGACCTTAGGTCACCCTGACTCACAACTCTCTTTTTATAGCAAGTAAATTACTGGCATTGTAGGCAACCCCAGCCATGGGGGCCTCCTGGGCCCAGATGCTCACCGGGACCTCTGGATGAGCTCAGAAACAAGGCCACTGCTTGTAAAAGCTGTGTGGTTGGAGGCGTATCTCTCAGGGGTGGAAGATGCCCAACTAAAATTACTTTGATTTCAATCTCTGACTCCAGAATAGCCTTTCCTGTCTTCTGTGAAGGAAGATCCAGTGATTTCCTTCTTTGTTCCTTGGGCTTTATTTCTTATGGAGTAATATTGTTAACCAGCCCAATCCCCTCCCATAAATATTTATATCGGCGACTCAATTCCTGGCCATTCAGACTTTTGCTCATTTTTTTTTTTTGAAAGTTTATCTGTCTTTTTCATGGATTTCTAGTTTCTGTCTCTTGTATCTTGCATAGAGAGTTCCCAAATGCTGTGCCTTTGAAGACATGGGTCATTCTCCTCTGCCTCTCCAGCTACCCCTGATTCGGGTTAGTTGAGAGAGGGGTCTATGCATGAATATCGAGGTGGGAGTGGGGAAATGAAATAAATACATGAAAGGGAATATTGAACTTCTAATGCATTGTAATTAACCAAACGATCCTGTGTTGCCTGTGATGGGCCCCCGTGGGATTTATTGCCATATTAACAGTGGTTTTCCCATTGCATTACTTAATGAATAATGTCTGAGCTAATAACCCACCAAAAAACCCCAGCAAACAACAACATAACTCCCATTCGCTGTAATTATTATTTTTTCCTAATGTGGTGGTTTTTATATGAATACTGATGTCTCTTTACTAGGTTCTTGTATAACTACTTGCTTAAATAATGGGCCCTATTAAATCGCCATCAACAGTAGCATGCCATATGTTAGTGTTTTACTGATATCTTCCCACTGTATGGACTTGACTTGGGTTCTCAGGCTGTCTGCGGGCCCTGCAGGTGGTGCCACCGTCCCCAACCCTGCCTGCAGCCACCCTTCCCCTCCCCGCCCCCACCCCACCCCTACCTGGAATTGATGGCATTAGAGAAGCAGGACTGGGGGCCTCAGCTGTGCAAACACTGTGCTTCTGTTTATTTTGGTAGCCTCCGAAATATTTGTTGAGAGTTATTCGAGCAGAAAGGCTGAATGGAGATCATTGCAATGTGTCAAATTAAGGAGTGCTTAATGCCTGCCTAATCTCTTGGTAATTACTGTTGTGGCAGCGGAAGGCTTTGGAGCCCGGGAGGAAAGCTAATGATAGTGGGAGACTGGAGGCTGCCCGGGCGTCTGTGGCACCGCTGCTGGGCACAATTAGAGGCCCCACTTCTGTGTGAGAGACAAGGCCTCTGTCACTTAAGAGAGAGGATTGGCCCTTGGAGGGGAGGGGTCATACAGGAGTGTCAGCCTGGGTCACTGGACGGGGGACTCCTTCAGCTGGGTGTCACTTTCTTAATGGGGTTCTAAAATGTGACAGCCTTGTGTGTGTGTGTGCATGTGTGTGTGAGCATGCATGCTCACACGCCCAGAGGATGGAGTCTGACCTCAGGGTGTTTGGGGGAAAAGAGACAGAGCTTTATTCCTAATGTTTTCATCCTTGTCTATCTTTGTGGCATTCAATCTCTCCTCTCTCTGATTCTCTTTGACCTAATTTTTTCTGTTTCTGAATCAATCTCTCTCTCTCTCTCTCTCTCTCCCCCCCATTCTTTCTCTCTCTCTCTCTGACTAATCTATTTAATTGGCACCTACTACAACCATCATGAATTTTTATAGAAGCAGAAAATTGTGTTGAAAAATGTAAGGAAGAAGAAAATAAAACCCCCAGTAATACCCCCCAAACTCTACAGGAATTTAAAAGAGCCCCAAAATCAAATTCACATAGAAACAAGTTGGGAAAAAAAGATGTCTCTGACATGCAGATCTGTGATGGCAGCATGTGTGAAAGGAAAATTGCCTTGCAGAGATCAGTGGCTGTCCAAGGAAATACTTTGTTAACATACACTCCTAATAAAGAACTTGGAACCCAGCTCAAGCTTCACTTGAAGTTTCAGTGATCTGAGAAGTGGCCCTCCATAGGGGGTTGGCCAACGTGTGTTCCAGCCCCAGGTCTATCACCCACTCATCCTGTCACTTTGGAGAAGCCATTTTATTCATTTGTAAAATGGGGAAGTACTTAGCTGACAGGGGTGTTGTAAGAATCAAAGGAAATGTGTGAGAGTGCTCTGAAAAGAATAAAACACTATAAATCAGTCAATCAGACAATTAAGCAAGCCATCAACAGAGATTAATGCGCAATGCGCAGATAATTGGGGGGGGCTTACAACTTGCCGTAATTACTGAGATCATAGTTGCTGCCGGCTTAGGCAGAAACCGATGCTTAGTAGGCTTGCTACTCCTTTGAACAGAGTGGCCTGAAGGGGTTGGAACTAGATGCCTTCCTCAATATTCCTCCTGTCACCCTTGGGATCTCATGGGGCCCCTGAGACGTAGCAAACACTTGCAGAGCCCCAAGCAGAGACGCCCTTAGCTTGAGGAGGGAGGATGTTAAAAGGTAAACATGGATGGGATACCTACATGGCTCAGTCAGTTCAGCATTCAACTCTTGGTCTCCACCCAGGTCATGATCTCATGGTTCTCGAGTTCAAGCCCTGCACTGGGCTTTGCGCTGACAGTGTGGAGCCTGCTTGAGATCCTCTCTCTCTCTCTCTCTCTCTGCCTCTCCCAGACTTGTGCTGTCTCTGTCTCTCTCAAAATGAATAAATAAACTTAAAAAAAAAAGAAGATAAACATAGATTTTGATGGCAGTGTGGAAGAGACCGGGACGAAGGAGCCCAACTTGAATGTCGAGGGATCTTGAATGTCACGACGGGAGAAGGCTGGGAGATAAGAGTGTCTTGTCTTTCCACACATTTATCTTGCTAATTTCTATTTGGTCATTCAGGTGTGGAGTCATATAAGGAAATCCTGAGGTCAGTCAGTGGCTCTTTGAATCTCCACGTGTGCTGAGAGGAGGAAGGCTATACACTGAGTGCCCTCTGGGGATGGTAAATAACCTAGAATATGAAAGATACCTAATCAGGAAATAATGTCAGCCTCCTCTGGGGGCAAAATTCTGGACTATCGGGTGCACAAGAGCCCTTCAAGGCAAATTCATGACCCCTCCATGTTGGAGAAGGTGCAGCCCAGAGGGCAGAATATCTTTGATCTGCCGTCACCTGACTTCTCCCTCTGAGGGGTCTGGTGCCAATGGCACCTCACTGAGCAAGTAGCTGTGTGTAAATGGCGAGCATCTTTAGACTTTCCGATAATCGGTTGAGAGTATGTCGCTGTCCCAAAGGACAGCGCTATTTGCAGACCAGTCTGTCTGTGCATCAGCCACAGAACCTGATTGGAGGGAACATAGTCAACTCAGTGGTCTTGTAACTTCGGAATTTCTTCGGCTTCACAACAAGGCAGAGTTTAATCTCTCCCAAGACGGGATTGGAAATGCAGTCTTCCAGAGAAGATCCAGAGAGGCTGGCCAGGGGCTTTACCCACTGCTGCTCCCACCAGCATCAATTTGCCGGGCCAGCGATGATTCCTGATGACCAGGAATGAGTTGGTGTTGATGAGTTGGTGTTGACTTAGAAGGTGATCCTTCCCTGCTGAGAAGACCAGTTCTCTCACTAGCGGTGAAGGTGGTGAGAGGTGAAGGGGCAGAGGGGACGGAGATCTGTAGGAGAGAGGGTGGAAAGGGCACAGGATCTGTGTGGGTGTTGAGCGGAGGGAGAAGGAGGGAGGGGAGAGAGGCCAGCCTAAACTGGCCAGTTCCAGTCACAGAGCTCAGCAAGCAAGAGGTTCATCATTAACTGTCAAACGGTGGTTTAATCAGCCCTGCTCCTCAGTGGAAGATAGATTTAATATCAAGGCACATTTTCAGAGCCATTAGTTTAATTATGACAGGTGTCTGCAAACTGGACGACTCTGCTTTCAGACCTGAGTGACAGCATTTAATTCTCTGGGCCCACGGGGACACTGGGGTACTTTACCAAAATGAGCCTCCATTACAAGTCTAAGTGTTTTCTTTTCCCTTCTCCCCCCACCCCCATTTCTCCTTGCCCTCCTCCCCCCCCCCCTTTTTTTATTCTACTATATACATAAGAAGAAGGAAATGGATAGAAAGTTGTGCTTCAGTAGAAGAGAAAGTAATGTGCCTTGGAACTCATTGGAACTCATTGGAACTCATCTCACTGGGGCTTCCAGCAGCTGAGTTCCTGGTAAAGCAAGTAGTTACCATTTCTCTTAAAACTTTCCATGAACATTTAGCACCGTGTCCACAGTGATTGTCTGCTTGTGTTTTTTGTTTGTTTGTTTAAGTTTTTTTAAAGTGTATTTATTTATTTTTGAGAGAGAGAGAGAGATTGAGCATGAGTGGGGGAGGGGCAGAGAGCGAGGGTAATAGAGAATCCCAAGCAGAATCCCAATCAGTGCAGAGCTCGATGCGGGCTCGATCCCACAAGCCATGAGATCATGACTGGAGCAGAGATCAAGAGACAGATGCTTAACTGACTACACCACCCAGGTGCCCCATGTTTGGATTTGCTTTTATACAGAAGCTGCAGGGCTCCCCCCTGACTCAAGAGCTGGAAAATATGAGTTTGCTCACTGTGTGCACAAAGAAAGTAGGGGGAGGGCTCTGAGAGCGTAGGCCGGGTGCAAGCTCAGAGGGGTCCAGAAGCCACTAGCCTGGCTCTCTGCTGCTCTCTGCGTTTCCTGGGCCACCGTCCTTTACGATTCTCTCCAGAGATGGCCCCGCGTGACTGGCCAGCTGGCCCACACTGGCTGGTTGACTGTGGCCAGGACGCTTGGTCTGTCTGAAACTTTATCCACACATACAAATAGTTGGGCTAGAGGCACAGTGCTTTATTTATTTATTTATTTATCTATTTAACATTTATTTATTTTTGAGACAGAGAGAGACAAAGCATGAACGGGGGAGGGTCAGACAGAGGGAGACACAGAATCTGAAACAGGCTCCAGGCTCTGAGCTGTCAGCACAGAGCCCGACGCGGGACTCGAACTCACGGACCGCGAGATCATGACCTGAGCCGAGGTCAGCCGCTTAACCGACTGAGCCACCCAGGCGCCCCGAGGCACAGCGCTTTTGAAATGTTTTCTGTTTTGTTTAAGCAGCAGGAAGCTCAAAACTATAAATCTTAGGAGTTCCCAAATTAAGACAAATAAAGTAGAGATGTCTGGTGGGAACGTGGCACACTCAAGGGACTGCCGTCTCCTGTCTCGGAAGCTCCTGAGACCCTCACGAACCCAGGGCCCAGATCACCCACTGACGATGGCCTCTGAGGGCCCTCCCAGCTCTTTTGTGCCTGACTCCCGCAGCTGGGGCCCTCATCCAAGGGGAACATCGTCTCAGGGGCAGCTGGCTGGGCTGAGAGGAAACCACGCAGGAGCAGGTGGCCAGGGCACAGAAGTTAAAGTACCCAACTTAGGGCTGAGGACCTGTTTTTATTTCTCTCTGGTTAGTTTACACTTAAGGTCCGGGTGCCTCCTCGGACTCGGAGCACCCCATCTTACCTCATCCTCATTCTGGGAGAATCTCTCCCAGATTCTTTTCACTGTCTCTTTTCTGACAGGAGGGGGAGGCAAGATGGGGTGTGGGCTGGCCTGGTGCCTGCCTGAAGACACAGGGACAGGGGAGCCCGGCCATCTGCCTGCCATGTCTTGTGGGATTGCTGAGCTGGGTTCCTCCCCTGGTGACCGTGACCGCTGCTGCATGGCCTGGCTATGGGAGGGGGAGAGAAAGAGAGAGACAGGAGGCTGAGAAAAGACTCGAGGCCTTCCTAAGTTTCTATCCTCACTCCTTTCCTTGGCCACCCCACTCAGGAGGCTCAGCAATCTGTTGCTTCCCTCACACCAGCTGAAAGTCAGAACCCCGCCCCACCATCCTGAGGTGTTTTCCACCTACTCCTTTCAAAGGGGAGAGCAGCCATTAAGAGACCAAAGGAAGCAAATAAACTTCAAGAAGAACTTGGTCTGAGTGTGGCCGCTGATACCACATTTGGAAGCTTTAGATTATGTGGTGTTCTTTAGGTTTGCTCCCTTAAAAACGAGTTTGAATGAAGGAGGGATGAGAGGAAGAAGATTCTGGAAGAAGATCACGTGGGGAGGCTCACTTCTCTGACCAAATTCTAGCCCACGTGTCTGGCCGCTGTGGTGAGGCAGCGTTCTGCAAATGCCCTCACTCTCAGGGGAGGATGCAGCCATTTTGCGATGATTTGTTTGTTCACTGGCTCATGCACTCAGTCACAAACTCAATTATCAGTCATGGCCAGCAGAGCCTGGTTGGCCCTCTGTTGCTGGCATATTGTCAGATGGGAGGGAATTTCCTGGGATCGTCTTCACCTGCTCGTCCCAGAAGTCCTGTCTTTCCATCTGAGCAGGGGGTTCTGCCTGTTCACTGGGAATCCCTTCCCTAAGGGGTTATGATCCAGGTAAAACGGTGCTATAGAAATCACTAGAAGCAGAGACCACTGGATTGATTGGCATCTCATTCCACCTGTATTTTTTTTTTTTTTAACATTTATTCATTTTTGAGAGAGACAGAGTGTGAGCAGGGGAGGGGCAGAGAGAGAAGGAGACACAGAATTGGAAACAGGCTCCAGGCTCTGAGCTGTCAGCACAGAGCCTGATGAGGGGCTCAAGCCCGCAAACCATGAGATCATGACCTGAGCTAAAGTTGACTGAGCACCCCAGGCGCCCTTCATTCCACCTGTATTTTACAGAGGATCCATAAACTTTTTTCCTAAGGAATATGGAGAACGCCCTCCTTTATTTCAGCCTTTGCAAATATGGCTTGAGCTGCCCACTTGTGGGTTGACAGGGTATCTTGTGGCATTTGTGCATCTAGCGGGGATTATGGAGGTCTACCAGTCTGTGGTAGAGTAGGATTACCTCCTGCTCTTCCTTGCCTACCAGCTAGTGCTCACTGGAACACCGTTACTCCTCATTTCTGCCAAGCTCTGCCCTCCAGAAAGCTCCTTCATACCTCACGCCCCTGGACTGCTCCTTCTTCCCTGCTAGCATTGGTCTGTTCCACAATCCTGAGCGTTTGCTTTTACACAGTCTGTGTTGAGGTCCCATTACTCCTTATGCTGAGCCCCGTTCCTTCAACTAGATTGCAAGTGCCTCAAGACCAGGGTGATGTCTCACTCCCCCTCGCCTTCCCTAGCCTCTGTGGCTCCCGGCATGGCCCCTGTGAGAGACTTCAGTGCATAGATACACCTGTGGGATTTCACCGACTCTAGAAATCCTCTTTCAGCTGAGTGTTGTTGACAAATCACTTCCAAATGTTCTCTTGCCACCACGTGGCCTGGAAGTGCAGTTGACAATTTTCTAGCCTCGATCGGTCTTCAGAGAGGTGAGGGCCAGCAGGATTCAGCTCACCGTTTGAATGTTGAATTATGTGGGTGCTCTTGGGTGAGCTGATAGCACCCACATAATTCAATATGCAAGTGGGTCTTGCTTTTCGGAATATGCAGAATTTACACGTCTTTCTCTCCTGACCCCCCAGAACAAAGGCTTCCAGGAAATCTGAGCAGAGAAGAACGTCCAGTTCCAGAAATCTTCTAGACATTGTGGAATGGGGCTCAAGACCTTTGATGGATATTTACAAACCACCCCTGCACACCTCTCATGTCCTGTGGGAGGAAAACCCAGAAATCAATTGCATTTCTCCCTTTCACTGCGGCTCTCCATTCTTAGACGGAAGTAGGTTTTCATCTGTTTGTTTTCATCTATAGAGCCTTCTGAGGGGATGTGGTAATGATTTTGGTAGATTGGACAACCAGACCAAACAACAGAGTCTGTAGAACAAATTACACACGTAAGATTCAACTTCAGGATAGGAAAATCTGGCATTCATAGAAGGCATACATTGCCACAGAACAGGAACTATCATTCAAGAGCTGACAGACAATGTGGGCTCACGATGACTATGTACCTTTTATTGGATAGCAAAAATTCACAGATTCAAAATTGCAGTATCATATCATAATACTTGCACGTCAATTTACCTTTTAATTATAACAGACACAACGGTGCTGTGTAACTGGGTTCTATTTTTTTTCTCTCTCTAACGAAAGAGAGAAAAATTAAGCAGATCTTAAAAAATGCATGGGGTAAATTAGTTGTGTGGCTAATTAGCTGAACTTACTGTGATGACTATACCTGACTGAAGTAACAGCGATTTGCTTGAAAGAAAGGCAGAGTGGACTGCTCAAAGCATTTCAAGTCCTGAATTGGTGCAGACCTACTCAGTGGGGGGCCCAGACTGGATTGTGATTTCTCTGAAAGCGGTTAAGTATTTATCCAGGTTTTCTTGGCTTGTATTTCCCAGGGGGGAGCCTGAGATCTTTATCATTTCTGCTTCGCTGGTACAAGCAGGGCAAAATCTCTGGGTTTTTCCTTACTCATCTGCAGAAGCTGGGGGCATGGTCCTGCCTGGACACCATGGAGACCCGTGTGGTCTAGCAGCCCCAAGAGATGATCTGATCGGAAAATACTGTGTCATTTACCTCTTGAATATTATCAGTATACCCAATTTGTTCAAGATCTACGGTACTGGAACTCTGTTTTATTTTGTCTGACCCAGGGTTTCCCAATCCCAATTGACCCAAGAAGACTTGTTTTCCCCCACATATCGCTCACTAACAGAAAGAGCTAATTAACATCTTGAGAGCCTTACAGTTTTATGGTTTATGGATATACGTTTGATGTTTTCAGCACTCTCCCAAACCACGCTAATTGGCTCTGCTTCTAATCTGTTATATCCTCCTCTTCTGCTCCTAAACTGCTAGGTCAGAGGTCCTATCCCTCCAGAAGTTCTTTCTTCAAATTGCCGACAACAAGCGCCTGCCCTCTCTCCCATCCCATGGGTGTATTGGTTATGCCAATAAATGTTTTACAGCAACTTGGGCTTGAGAGCCAGGGATCAAGCTTGAGGACTGGGGTCAAAACTTTGCGGAACTTTCTTCTGACAGTCTAGTTCATATACAAAACGATAGTGACTTTCAAAAGCCAAATGAGGCCCATTCATCAATAACCTGAGATTTAAAAACTGTTTGCTTTTAACAATTGAGAATAATACAGAGCAGTGGAAGGAACATGGGTGGCAGAGGGACTGTTCTGGGTCTGGTACTGGTGCTACTTAACATTCTACGCTCACAGCTGTCTCCGACAACGTGGTGGCCTCTGCTGGGAGGCTCGCCACGCAGCCCAAGTTCTCAGGGTCTGACTCTGAGGCCACATTGTGTTCTCTTGCCCTATCTCACTTCCCTCGTCATATGAGAGTGCACTTGCTCGCACAAAACCTAAGTCACATCTGGAACCCTAAAGGTAAGGGAGTTTGGGAAATGTAAATTTTCTTTCGGCTGTCAACCTCAACAATTCGAGGAGGACCCAAGAAAGATTGGAATAAGAAATTAATTAGACAGTCCACAGTGGATGTGACTCTCCTTGAGCCTTACTCCTAGAGTTCCATTGGTGCTTTATGCCATCTTGTCCCACCCTCTCCAAACCCATTACTTCCTGTGGAGCCAGGAAGTCTCTAATTCTGGGTCTGGTCCTCCCAAATTATTTCTGCTTTCTTTTAGCACCTATGTTCCTTTTAAAATGCAGGAATGTTGCCCTGGCATCATTGCCTCTATTCTCTCTACACCATGCCTTACAATAAAACTTTATACCTTTTGCACACAAAGGAAAACTTGTATGATTAAGTATACAAAAGAGAAATATTTATTGCTCAAATAAGAGTTGCAAGAAAAAAACATCTTACTAGGAGCCTAACAAAACACACAGCTGTTTTGAAGCCAGGCCACGATATCTGGAACAGAGATTGTTGCTTAGTGGGTTGAGAGGTGTGGCAGAGATTGGCCAGAATAACCCTAATGCTTTCTTCTTTCTGGACTCACAGTGGGACCACAGTACCCAGCCTTCCCCAAAGGCAGGGAGAGTCCACGTGACCAGGTTCTGGCCAGCAGAATGCGCATGAAAATGTACACCTTTTCCTCCGTTTCTGGCCCTCTTGCTTTATTTCACCAGTTGTTGGCTGGCTGAATACAGAGGTCCCCATGGAGGACTTTGGGGAGCCTACAAGACGGTGGCACAAATTAGATGGCCCTGGGTCCCCAAATAGCCACATGGAAGTCTTTCCGCTGAATTCCTCATTGGACTGTAATGCAAATGAAAAATAAATTCAAATATTAAATTGAAGCCACTGAGATTTGTGAGTTGCTATGTTATCAGCAACTGTAATTACTCTGGGTATATAAGAAGTACCGTGCAACATGGTCTATCTGCATGACCGTTGTAAAGTTCTAGCACAGTGTGTGGTAAAAAGCAGGTACTCAATGAATGTTAGCTCCACCAATACAAGACCTAAGTCAATGACACCAGTTGGACAACAACTGGACCCCGAAAGTAGGGGGTATGTTTCAACACCTTCGGTTGAAATTAGGGAGCTCAGATAGGATCAAGAAGACGAAGTAAACACATGTGCATGCCTTCTTCAGGCACATTATCTCACATTCATGGTACCTACAGCCCAATGAGGTCAGCACTGTTTTGACCTCATATGCCCGAGGCTTAGAGAATTTCAGCCAATTGTCCGCCTTTGTATAATCGGCAGTGATGAAACAGATTCCAATCTGGGCATGTTCATTCCAAAGCCTGAGAATGTAGTTACCGTATTTTGTGTCACCAAAGATTCCAACCTGGTTTGGCTTCCCGTGATGTTTTAAACCCCGGAGGCCAGATACACGCTCTTTCTCTGAGGGTTCCTAAGTGACTAGTATAGTACTTGGTAGAGGCCTCAAAAATGTTGACTTACTGATTGCTTTATGTGAATTCGCTCAGATATGAATCCAAGAAAACTTGGAGAGGGATGTCTTTTTACCACAAAAGGGCAAATCGCAAAAGAAGTCCGTGTTAGGTTGTCTCAGAGGGAATAGGCAGTCATTCTTGCCCTGGATGTAAGTAGACCATCATTTGTAACTGACCGACATGGTGTGGTGCCTCAGAGCCCTGAGAGCTGAACATTTTTGTGAAATGTCTTCCTGAAGAAAGACTTGAGAGGTTGGTTCACTTTTACTAGGACTTGCTAAAGCCATGGTTCTATAGTTCGAGTTTCTGGTTCTAGATTTTTTTTTAATTTTTTTTATCGAAACCAAACTTCCTTAGCCATTTTTTTTTTTTTGGTATTAAAAAGCAATTGGGGGGGGGGGAGTTTTGAAAATAAAATATATTTCATTGTAGAAAAGAGTGATGAAAAATACTGTCATAACTTCATCACACAGAAATAATAATTATTAACCTTCTACGTTATTTCCTTGTAGCTTTCCTGATGTATGTATATATAATGTGGTTATTCTTTCTTTTATTATTTTTAGAGAGAGACAGAGCATGAGTAGGGGACTGGGGCAGAGGGAGAGAGAGAGAATCTTAAGCAGGCTCCATGCCCAGTAAGGAGCCTGACCTGGGGCTCAATACCATGACCTTGGGATCATGACCTGAGCAGAAATCAGGTCAGATGCCCAACTGACTGAGTCACCCAGGCACCCAATGTGGTTATTCTTATATCATGTATATTCAGATATACAACATTATCTTTTTCAAATTACGTTCTTTTTCTTATCCCATGTCATTAAATATTCTTTTTTTTTTTAATTTATTTTGAGAGAGTCAGAAAGGACAAATGGGGGAGGGCAGACAGAGGGAGACAGAGGATCTGGAGGAGGCTCTGTGCTGACAGCATAGCTCGAATCCACAAACTGCAAGATCATGACCTAAACTGAAGTCAGACGTTTAACTGACTGAACCACCTGGGCTCTCCAAAGCTTTTTTTTTTTTTTAATTTTTTTTCATGTTTATTTATTTTTGAGAGAGAGAGAGAGAAGAGTGGTGGAGGGGCAGAGAGAGAGGGACACACAGAATCTGAAGCAGGCTCCAGGCTCTGAGTTCTCAGCACAGAGCCCAATGTGAAGCTCAACTCATGAACTACGAGATCATGTCCTGAACCGAAGCTGAACGCTTAAACGACTGAGCCACCTGGCACCCCACTTTTTTTGTTTTAATGTTTATTTATTTTGAGAGAGAGAGAGAGAGACAGAGAGAGAGACAGAGACAGAGTGCACAAGCAGGGAGTGGTAGAGAAAGAGAGAATCCCATGCAGGCTCTGTGCTGTCATCACAGAGCCCAATGCAGGTCTGAATCTTATAATTGTAAGATCATGACCTGAGCTGAAATCAAGAGTCAGACGCTTAACCAACTGAGCCACCCAGGTGCCCCTCATTAAATATTCTTGAAAAACATTATAACAGTGGAATAATAATCTATCTCAAGCATATAACATAATTTATTTAAACAGTTCCTTATTTGGAGAATTTAAGCAGCTAAATTTAAATGCTATGCTAATATAAATAATGCCATGATGAACATCCTTGCATATATATCACTGTGCTCTTACCTGATTTCCTTAAGAGACTTTCTTTTTTTAAAATGTTATTTTAGGGGCGCCTGGGTGGCTCAGTCGGTTGAGTGTCTGACTTCAGCTCAGGTCATGATCTCACAGTCTGTGAGTTCATGCCCTGCATCGGGCTCCGTGCGGACAGCTCAGAGCCTGGAGCCTGTTTCAGATTCTGTGTCTCCCTCTCTCTCTGACCCTCCCCCATTCATGCTCTGTCTCTCTCTGTCTCAAAAATAAATAAACGTTAAAAAATATATATATATAAAATGTTTTTTTATTTATTTTGGGAGAGAGAGAGAGAGCAGGGGAGGGACAGGGAGAGAGGGGGAGAGAGAATCCCATGCAGGCTCTGTGCTGTCATCACAGAGCCCAATGTGGGGCTGAATCTTATGACTGTGAGATCATGATCTAAGCTGCAATCAAGAGTCAGACACTGAACCGACTAAGCCACCCAGGAGCCCCTTCTTAAGAGATTTTCTTAAAAATACTTATACCAAGAATAGGTTATAAGTATTTTGACATCTTTAATGCATATTGCCAAACACTTTTTTAAAATATGGACATATGAACACAAGCAGTATATAAAATATCCATCCTACTTCAACCTTATTATTCATTCATTATCACGAAATTATAGAACTTCTGAATCTAGGTTCCCATGGATCTTTGCATGGCATCCAGAGGTCTGAGAAAATCCTAAAATTTTATGCTAAATTTTGTGTGTATATACATTTTTATGAGGAGAGTGGTCTTGATGGCAGAATGTTTAAGAATTGGATTATTCTTGTGTGTTTATTTAATTCTTCATGTCTTGGGTCATCAGTGAGGTCGAACATTTCTTCGTATGTGTGTTGGCCACTTGTCTTTCTGTTCTTGTTCATCTTCTACTGGAGTATTTGTCTTCCTCTTCCTGATTTCTAAGAGACTTTTCCATATGAAGGATGCTGATCTTTTGTATGCCATATTTGTGTGACGATTTTCCAAGCTAGGTGGCTGTTCAGAGAGACATCTGAAAGTATTAAGGAATTCCCCCTGTGCAATGTTTCCTTGGTCACCTCCACCATCATGCCTACATTTAGGAAAGCCTTTCCCAACTCGAGATGGGTACAATGTATGTCTGCGATTTCTTGTGGTATATGATGGTTTGTTTGTCAAGTATTTAATCCATCTAGAACTTAATATATTATTCATTCATCTATTCCTTTCTTCTTCTAACAAGTATTTATCGTGTCCTAACTGTGCATCAGGCACTTAATGTGAAATGGGACTTTAATTTGCTATTTTCCGTGACCGACTTAATTATTTTTCTCCATTACCATTCGTTGTATTCTCTACCACTTCCTTTATTACCTTTTATTAATTTCTGTTGAATTGATTAAATATTAAAATTCAGGGGCGCCTGGGTGGCTCAGTCAGTTAAGCAACTGACTTCAGCTCAGGTCATGATCTCACAGCCTATGAATTCGAGCCCCACGTCAGGCTCTGTGCTGACAGCTCAGAGCCTGGAGCCTGCTTCAGATTCTGTGTCTCCCTCTCTCTGACCCTCCCTTTGTCTCAAAAATAATAAACATTAAAAAATTTTTTTTAAATATTAAAATGCAGCTGCTAGTGTTTTATACCATGAATATGTATGCTTATATATTGTACATTTTTATTAAATATCAAATCAATCTGTTAATTGTTACACTAAATGGATATGTTTATGACTTTTAATTGTAAGTAAATTTAAAATAAGGAAATAAATATGGTATTTGGGGTGCCATTTCTTTATTTCACAAACGTTTCTTTGACTTTTTTCCATTGATTCCACACTCTTTAGATGACTGTAGCTCTAGGATTTGTTTTAACATTTGTAGTGCTTGCTTCTTCTCATTGCTCTTCTACAAAATTCTTAGCTATTTTAGAGGGTTTGTTTTTTCAGATGCACTTTAGAATCAGTTTTTCAAGAAAATTGGTATGATGTCTAGCAATTTTACTTATGAAAAATCCTTTTTGTCCTTATTTATGTTGTATCCTCTGTCTCCACCCTAGGACAATGTCTATGTGTGCAGCTCACATCAGCATTGGATTTCTCATCATCTCTGCTGGTATTTCTAGCAGATTTTCGTTGTTGTGGCTGTTGCTTTAATTTGCATGGTTTGATGCTTTTTCACTTGAGCGACACAATTTCCTGACTGTTTATTAATTCATTGTGTATTGTAAATTGTGTCTCTTGATCTCGCAGTTGCTAGACTGTTTTTCCCTGAAATCTGGAAACGCACAGATCCAGAGTAACTGGCGTACAACAGGCAACTTCTCATCCCTTCAAGTTGCCGTGTGTATTTGGAAAAGACCCTGTATATCTGAAGGCGAGAGTCTTTGTGATCTCAAAGAACGCACTGAGAGATGTCAAATTAAGTAGATTTTGTCACTCAAATCGACTTGAGACTCTTTTTCCTCCAGCTGAGTAACTTCTCATTTTTGTAATCAAGAGCGTTTCCGCATTCTATTATCTAGTATTATACTCCTCGGGTTTGTGCTGTTTTTCTATCATTTCTCTACGATAGTATCGCCTTACTCTATTATCTAGTTTTGTGCTTTTTGATCTGTGCTGCTTTGCTAATTTCTTTGTTTGTGTTCTTCTGCTATATAAACATGTTTTTGTTATTTTAGTAATTTGGAGGCCTCTCTCCCTGGAAGCCAAAATCACTTCCTGATACTGACTAGATTTGCCGTGGAGCTTGATTTCAGAAATGAAAAGTGGGAGGTGTGCTTAAGGGAAGTCAGATCATGGTGTTTACTTTCACTTCTCCCAAATTCCCTGGAACCCTCAGTAATACCTAGAATCAGAGGAGGGAGTCAATAACAAGATGTCTTGGCTGTAATCCGCTTTACAAGGGTCCTCACCTCCAGAGCTGCTTGCACTTGATGGGGGAACTCATTCTGCAGAAAGCAGAAGAACAGAAGGGATGGGTCATTCCTAACTTGCCCACCCGGAGAGCCCTGGGTATGGGGCAAATCTGTGCAGTGAGAACCAAACAGTCCAACTGAATGGGGAGCAGAGCATACACGTGTAGTGTAATTCTTAAGAAGCTAATTTGGGGAGTTTTCATAGGATAACCTTTAAAAGATTTTTTAAAAATGTTTTTTATGTATTTTGAGAGAGAGAGAAAGAGTGTGAGTCGGAGGGGGAGGGGCAGGGAGAGGGAGAGAGAGAATCCAAGGCAGGCTTTGCCCTGTCAGCAGAGCCCAACATGGGGCTGTAACCCACAAACCATGAGATCATGACCTGAGCCGAAACCAAGAGGTGGACGCTCAACTGACTGAGCCACCCAGGAGCCCCCATGGGATAACCTTTAAGACAGATTACTGTAGATAGAAGATTCTACTTTTGACTGTTTGCAAAATTCTCTGGGCAACTAATATTGCAAAATTGTCTACTTTCTCTTTATATAGCTCTCTGTGATTCTGTGGTTATGCAAGCTTTTTGTGTGTAGCTTGCTTTTCCAGATTCTGTACACTGATTGTTATTTTGTTAAGAGTCTTGGATATTGGTTGTTGTTAGTGTAATCAAGTACACATTTAAACTTGTCGAGTCCACAAATAAACTCATCGAAGCTAAAAATAGCTTCTGACTTCTTCTAGTAAAATAGGCACGCAGCGCTCTATTTCCCTTGCCCCTTCCCACTTTCCCATGTTTGTTAATTTGTTAGTCATATAAATCTGTGTCAATAACAGTTTGTGTATATTTGATTAACACTTGAAACCAAATTCACAACCACTATGTTTATACTGTGTAATTAGTTTTAAGAATAACCTCCAGGTCTCTCTGGTCTATGATTTTTCTATTCTCCGGTAGTTTTATTTATTTATTTATTTTTAATGTTTACCAGTACATATGGTTGATGGAGTATACTTGGCCCTATGTAAGCTTCTCGTTTTCAGAGACAGATTTATCTACTGGTTAAGAGGAGAGATTCTGAAGCCGCACAGTTTGGCTTTGAATCTTGAATCCACCACTGACTGTGAGGTCATGGGTAAGTTATTTAAAAAAATCCGTGTGCCTCAGTCGCCCAATTTATAAAATAGGGATAATAAAGAAACAGGGTTTCTTAAAACCTTAAAACCTCAAAAGGTTTTAGGCAGATTAACTGTTCTAGCAGTGTGAACCTCACAGAAGAAGTTATAGCATGTAACGAGTGCCACATGAGCCTTCGCTGTTATTTTACAGTAGAAGCTGAGGATCCATTTGCCGAAACCCAGGGTCTAGTTGAGTGGTTGCTTCTTACCATGATGTCTCCCAGGGTGGGTCAGTTTCCCCGAAAGTTCTTTTTTCTTCTCTACCAGTTTCTCTGGCGGAACTGGAGGTTCAGATGCTATTTCTGGCTCTTTTTTTTTAGTAACGTGTCCAGAACGAATGTGACCCAGTGTCCGTCTTGCCCAGAACTCTTTCATTTCTGCTCCTTTTAGACTGCCACTCAGGCAAGCAGAGCTTTTTCTCCTGTTGCATTGGAGAAACAGGTAGAGGAAGGAATAAGAACAAGAGCTGGTAGGAAAGAAGAAGAGAATAGGTCTGCAGGTGGGGCCTGTGCGGTTGGAGATGTTCCTTGCCATTCTCTTCCGTGCAGTGCCTGCATTCTGAAACTGGCCCACAGAGTCAAGTCTATTTAAGCCCATCTCTACCTTCTTAGAGAATGTGTTTCTGTTTTTTTTAAATGTTTATTTATTTTTGAGAGAGAGAGAGAGAGAGAGAGAGAGAGAATGTGAGAGTGGGGGAGGGGTAGAGGGAAAGGGGGACAGAAGATCTGAAGCAGTCAGGCTCTGTGCTGACAGCAGAGAGCCCGATATGGGAATTGACCTCCTGAACCGTGAGATCATGACTTGAGCCAAAGTCAAGAGTCGGACGCTTAACCGACTGAGCTATTCAGGCTCGGCCCCTGGAAATGTGTTTCTAACGCTGGTTGAGAGTATGGGACATAACATTCTGTGACCAACCATAAATTTCTCTGCAAGTCCATGTTGACACTGTAGCTGGTGGCATTTTTGTGTGGCCTTTGATGGACGGTCTTCTCTTACATTTAATTCACTGTGCTGATTGCAACTTTTTTCTTCTGTGTATCTTTTGTTAGGAGAAGGTGTTGTAGGGATATCTTTATTCACTTGATATTTATTCATTATACTTGCCTTGGTGTTAATCCTAAAGCCCCTCTCATAGCAATAGGTCCTATACTATCTTCATGTTCATACTTTGTACCAGAAGCAGACCCATGCTGTCTGGAAAGAAAGGTGGAGTTTTTAAGTACCATTGTAAAATGCCAGTCTAAGATTTATGGTATGCTCCTAAAAATGGGGTGCACCTCTGTCTGGGACAACTCGTATACACCCCTCTGGCTTTGGGGCATCCTAGTGGAGAATTCTGAGAATCGCTGGTCTCACCGTGAGGATGGCAAGCCCCTCGAGGACTTTCAAGCAGAGGAGGAAAAAGGAGACATCCCCAAAAGCAGGGAGACCAGGAGAAGACCCTGAAATGGCTCAAGATAGGAGTTGATCAACACCTGAAGTAGGCTGGTGGTACTGGAAGAAGAGAAGGGAGGGCATTTCGGGAACAAAATTGGGAAAGGAATGAAGGAAGAAGGCAGACACACAATGACCCCCAGGCTTATGGCATGTGCAGCTGAGGGAATGTTGGTGCCCTTGCTCGTGGCAGCGGATTTGGGAGGAGGAGAGGCTGTATACGGCAGGAGAGAGGCCACGAAGCCCGGACCTGATTCAGATGACTTATTCAGTGATCCTTTTGTTAATATTTAATAAGGAAGTTATAAGGAAGCATATTGCTCTTATTATAGTGATTATCATGAGGATTACTGATTGCATGAAAACTTTGTCTCTGGGTAAACTGCTTCCAGCAACATTTCCTTGTTCCGCGAGCACAGAGTGCTTGTCATATCTGCAAAAACTTTCTCTCCTGTCATCAAGAAACCTTCCTATCCCTACCAGGAATGTAGTCTTTTGGATATGATATCTTGTGATTCTTATCAGTCTCCTTGACCTTTATTTATTTATTTTTTGAAGTTTAGTTATTTATTTTGAGAGAGAGAGAGAGAGAGAGAGAGAATTCCAAGCAGGCTCCATGCTGTCA
The DNA here is from genome assembly GCF_018350215.1 of Panthera leo. Lineage (NCBI taxonomy): Eukaryota > Metazoa > Chordata > Mammalia > Carnivora > Felidae > Panthera > Panthera leo. The sequence goes on from NC_056682.1 coordinate 45,330,777, forward strand.
GTCCAGAACCCCACATGGGGCTCAATCTCACCAACCATAACGTCATGACTTGAGCCAAAATCAAGAGTCAGACGCTTAATGACTGAGCCACCCAGGTGCCCCCACCATGTCCTTCGTATAATGCATCGAGAAAGCAATGGGACAAAACAGGGACAACACGGGAGAAGTGTTTTTGACATTAACAGAGTCTGGATTGCTGAAAAACAGGACATTAGGGAGTAGGGAAGAATGGGAAGAGGAAGGCCTTTCACTCCATAAAGGGGGAGCACCCTTCACTGCCTATAGCCTCTGGCTTGGAGAGGTGAGTGGAGAAAGTGTTCAGAACACCCCCGCTTCATGAATTTGTTTCCAGTGAGACTTTTCAGCCCAGCCCATCAGTGGAAGGAACACTGGACTGGGAGTCAGGGACGTGGACTCTCTGCCACCCTATTTTAGTCACCTCCCTATCTTGGGTTTCGGTTTCCTCATCTGTCAAGTGAGTACGTTCTCCCAGTTCTAAAGCTCAGAGGGGCCCTAATTCTTCCATGTGCCCTATGGTGAACCTAAAGCAAACGCAAAGAAAATACTGGTGACAAATAAAGCATTACTGTTATTCAAATGAGCCACAGGTAACTGACAACTTTGGAGCCCAACCCAGCAAGAGGAGTTACTAGACCCAGTCTCAGAACGTGCTCTGGTGTCCGCTTGTCTAGCATCTGGTCACATTCCTAGCACCCAGTGCTTTCTGAGCACAATGAGGATCTCCATGTGTTCTGTCACTGAAAGCCTTTCCCTTGCCTGCTTCCCCAAAGAGACGTGCGCAATCAGTCTCCTTCCTTGTTGGCACCCTGCCACTTTAACTCAAAATGTCACCATCACCGAAGATGTTCCTTACAGCCACCTCGGTACTGAAATGTGTTGAAGGTTCTCAGTTCAGCCTTGAGAGACCTGTGTCACCCACATTTAACCAAAGGTGGCTCCTGGAAGAATAATTTAGATTGAATTTCCTCTTACAGGGTTTAAGCTATAGCCCAACAGAAGAGCGGTGAGGGTGGCCTGATGACTGGAGACCCAATAAACCATATTCTTCAGCTGGGCAGAGGAGCAACCGTTCCTATTACTAAGACCAGAAAAGGAATTATACGAGACCATCAACACAGAAGATGCTGTGATATAACATCCTCAGCAACAGCCCTATAATAGACATGATGATGAAGGTCATCGGGAATTTCCTTCTAAAACCCATCAAGGTGAGCTGATGATGTCATCCCAAAGAACCATTCAGTTCAAGAGTTTTATTGATGTCATCACAAAATGGACCAGAGAGGATGAGTTCTGCTGCCTTGTCTTGATCCAGGGGTAAGGAGCTGTCTGCTTCCCTTACAGGCACTAACTGGCATTAGATTCCTCACGAAAAGAATCAATTCTTTTTTTTTTTTTTTTTTTTATTGAGGTGAACTCTCCCTGACATCAGTTACCAATTCTGTGCTCTAGCGTATTAGTTAGGAATACTTTTGGCTTCTAGTAACCAGAATCCCATTTAACAGTGGCTTTATGACACAAACACATTTATTGTTTACTTAACAGGGAGATCCAAAGACAGCTGCCTCATAGTTAATTCAGCAGTGTAAGTTTGTCATTAAAAAACAAAAACAAAAAACCCAGGCTCTTTCTTTCTACTCTGCCATGCTGAGAATATGGCTTTTCATTTTTGTGTTTGGTTCCTTATAGTTGCAAGATGGCTGCCGCCATCCAAGCATTCCAACCATACTCAAAATCAGGCAACAGGCTTTCTCCTCATAAGGTTCTCTTTTTTAAGACAGTTCTGCTTTTCCTATAATGGCCCAGCAGACATCACCTTTGGTCAGAACTGAGACGTGGGGCTACCCCTGTCTGCAGGGGAAGCTGGGCAAGGGCAAAGGAGCAGATTCTTGAGAATGTCTTCTGGGTAGCCAGATAATAGTATCTTCCACACCCAGTGAAGTGTCTGAGACAGAAGAAGCCTTCACCTTACTTGAAAGATTGTTTTCTAAGGCTACAAAGACCTTTACAGGAGGAGCAACAAACTATAGCTGCCTTGGACAAAAATCCATTCAAGCTTAAAATGCAAGAGCATTAGCTGCTCAGAGCCGTCACCAAGGAGAGATAAAATACGTCTGCTCTCTTAAGACCTGGTAGATGCTTGCAGTGTGATTATTTTTTTGGCTGGGAAAGCTGCTTAGCCGACAGAAAAAGGAACGTACCTGAACATTTATGAGTCGGCTTTTCAAAGACAGCGACTCATCTTCCTTTTCACCCCTCCCCCTTTCCCTTTCCCTGTAAGGGAACACTTAGCAAAACTAAATAAATTATCAGCCCGGCCATGAAGAGATGCTCTCACTGGGTTATGGAGGGAAGGCTCGAAGCCATAAAGACAAACTCTGGAGCTCAGGTCACCCACTGGGAGGAGGTGAGGAGGGGGGGCCTCTACAGGGGGTCAGCTGTGAGAGAGGGGAGTACTGAGCTGCCCTGTCACCTTGCTGTCCTGGGGCTGGAACAGAGGTAACCTGGGGCTGCTTTGCGTTGGCCCAAAGGACAAAGTAGCCAAATTTTTACCATTGGAGGCCACTCAGGATCATGTGATTGTTGAGCTAGAACAAAGCACGGTGGTATAGTGAGCTGAGCACAGGCCCTGCTTCACCAGCTTCTTGCTGGCTGATCTCTGGTGAGTCAGGTAACCATTCTGAACTTGGCTTTATCTTGAAAAATGGGATAATAGTAGGAACATTAATCTCTGCTATAAACTGAATTCTGTCTCCCCTCTCCCCGCCCAATTCCTATGTTAGAGGGATAGCTCCCAGTGTGACTGTATTTGGCTATAGAGCTTTTAGGGGGTAATTAAGGTTAAGTGAGGTCATTAAGGTGGCAGAGGGGGACCCTAACGTGATAAAGCTGGTGGATTTTCAAGAAGAATGAGAAGAGATCTTTTGCTCTCTCTGTGCATGCTCAGTGGAAAGGCCACATGAGGACATGGAGAAAGGTGGTTGTCTACAAGCCAGGAAGGGAGCCCTCACCAGGACTGGCTGGCACCTTGATCTTGGGCTTCTGGCTTCCAGAACTGGAGAAAGTGCACTTCTGTTGTTGACATGGGCCAATCTGTGGTATTTTGTGATGGCAGCCGAGCTGACTGACATCATCTCCTGGGGTGCTTGAAAACAACAAGTAGAGGGAATAGAGGTGGGGGAAAGTGTGGGGGAGACACTTTGCAAGTTCCTGTGCTCTATAAAAATGTCAAACATCACTATGCCACGTGGCATGTGAGGAATCTGAGGCCAAGGGGTGTTAAGGGACTCGAAGTTGGCCAGCTCTGGGTATTGTTTTGGACAATATGCTGTTCCGGCCTGTGGCCACCCCGAGGAGCACGGACAGAACTCCCTTGCCTCACACTCCTGCTGTGCTAGAAACCAAGTTCAGCTTCCTTCCTTCCCTGCAAAATCAGCAGGACGGGACACTCTGTGCTACTTTGCCAACTCTCTCCTCCTGAGATTTTTGTGTCCAGACATTTTAGGGAACAATCAAAACATGACTTTTACTTATCACATTTTTGAACTCAAACCTGCTGACCTGCAGGGATAATCTATCTATGTGCCTAAAAAGGAAAATGTTTCTGTAAGGGTAGAATCTTGGAGAAAAGTTATTTCTACTTAATTAAAAATTATGTTTAGGGGCACCTGAGTGGCTCAGTCAAACGTCTGACTCTAGATCTTAGCTCAGGTCTTGAGCTCAGGGTCGTGAGTTCAGGCCTGATATTGAGAGAGTTGGGATCCACGCTGGGCATGAAGCCTACTTAAAAAAAAAATTAGGGGTTCCTGGGTGGCTCAGTCCGTTGAGCGTCCATCTCCTGGTTTCAGCTCCAGTCATGAGCTCACAGTCTGTGGGTTCCAGCCCCACGTTGGGCTTTGTGCTGACAGTGCAGAGCCTGCTTGGGATTCTCTCTCTCTGCCCTTCCCCAGCTTGCTCTCTGTCTCTCTCTCAAAATGAACAAATCAACTTCTAAAAGCTTATGCTCATGCTTTAGAATATGCATATTATGTCCCCTTTTTGGATTGGAAAAAGAACTAATTAAAAATATTTTCTAACTCTCCAGTGCCTACTTCCAAAAAGAAGTGCGCCCGGATGCTGACCTGTCAGGTGGCTTCCTGGCCCTGGCCAGCCCAAGGGGACTGAAGTGTGACAGGCTCCCCACAGGACCCTCAGGACTCCTGCCGAAGCTCTGGTGACCCTGCTCTGGTCAGTGGAAAACTGACTGGAGTGTTGGGAAGAATGCCCTCACTCATGTGAGCCATTGCTGGCAAATGGTAGTGGAGGGGGGCGGGGCCAAGCATCCCCAGCCTAGAGCCCATGCCTGTTGAGGGGACGGCTTTGCCCTGGCTTGGAACGGGTGAGTGGGACAGCTGTTGGCACAGGATATCCATACCAAGTCCTCCTTGTTACTTTGGACGTGGTGTTTCCTTTAACCTCAGCATTTTCATTTCTTTTTGACTATCAGAACCCCCTCCCCACCCACACCCATACACACACGTACACACACACTCCAAATCGCCTTGTAAGGAGAAAAGCTGGGTAGGTTATAGTTTCCCTCTGTAAAAAAGAAAAACGAAAAAAAGAACGAACGAATGAAAGAAAAAGCACCAGCAACCCCTCACAGTATGATTTCATAGGCCATGCTAATTATTTTTTAGGGCGAGCATAATAAAACCCAGGTGATTTGCCTACAGCAGTTTCTCCTTATCTTCACACAGCACTGGATCATTTACCCACATGGCAAGCAATTACCATGAGCCCTGCAGTTTTTACCAGACATTCTTTGTGGGAACCCTGCTAGAGTACACAAAGGTTAATACGCTTTTGCACTACAAAATCTGGGCATTATCTTGTGGATTGTAAGACATGCCTGTGACACGTTGAATGCAAACGATTTACAAGATCAGCAAAACAGAAGAGGCTCCCATTGGGAGTTTTTTCTGCTAACGATTTCCTCATCAGAATGTGGCTCAGTGAAGTGTGGTGTTTTGCCCAGGCTTTCTGCCTGTTGGGGGGTTAGGGCTTGGCTCTCCCCCTCCCACTGCTTCTCTAAGACAGCTGAGGGGTTTGGGGGTGTTCCTGTGGGCAAGTGGAGATGCCCAGAGAGATGCTTCCTCTGGGAAAAAAAATAGTTTTTGTTTCTTATAATTATTACGTAACGTATTTAAAGTAAGAGCCGGATGTGAAATATGTTATTCATATACAGAGTCGACAGAACTAAAACAAATATTTGGGATGCTTTCCTAGAAAGGGAGATGAGGACCTAAATATCAACTAGATTGTTGGGTATGTTATCTGCTCATCACTGAGATCTCAGCTTGGATGTGGCCTCCTGCCCGGGGGTTTTCCTTGACTACCTGTGCTGCACTGTCCTGCCACCCTGTCACCACCCTCCCACCTCCCTGGGCTTGTCCTCCAGCTATCCTCATTATCCTCTGTGATGGTTGTATATGAATGTGTTAAAATGATCCAGGAGCCATCACTCCAGATTCAATGTAACCCCACGCTGTTACTGTCACCCTTTTGTCCCCAAAGCCAATTCAGTGCCTGGCCCAGAGTCAGCCCCAATAAGTATGTGTCCAGTTTTCACATATGTTGTCTCCACACCTAAAGAGAAATTATGGGTGCTGGGCGTGGACAGCATTGGGTATCGGACTCAAATCCACCGCATTTAAGGAGCCATCATCAATTTGCTCGTATTCACTCATTCGTTTGTTCCTAGAAATGTGAACATATCCATGTGCGCTTTGTGATGAAGTCGCTAACAGTTACCTTGTAGCTCAGAATTCGGCAGGTTTGAGAGCACCGTCTGGGGATAGACAGAAGCTGCGAGGAGGCTTTGTGGCCCCTCAGAGCCAGTTACGGTAAGTGCCCTCCCTGCACCCAACCCCTCGCTGCCCCTGGAGGTGAGTAAACTGTGTGCTCCGCTGGAGATGACTATCCTCACGCATCTCACACTTCCATCCATTGTCCGCATCTCCATTTCACAGGAGTAGAAGTCAAGGCTCTGGGGGATTAAGCAGCTCACATGCCCAGCTGATGAGCAGTGGAGAAACCACAATGAGGAAGCACTTTCCCTGATTCAGTATGGATGGATTTTGCTAGTAGGCCTCAGTGTGGCCTTTGCTCACAGAGCCGAAGACGAGGGCTCTGCTATCCTCTCTCTGGCCTGTTATTTAAGGACAGAGCAAGGCAGAGTGGCCGTAGCCATCCGGGGGCGGGGGGCGGTGGGGATTCAGTGTTGGAAATGACTTTCCAGATCATCCAGTGCCTAGATGAGGGCCTAGGGGAGGTGAAATAATTTGCTCAAAGTCACATAATCAACCAGTGTCAAGGTCAAAGTCAAACCCCACGTCTTGGGGTTCCCAGGCACATGACTCTTCATGACCTAACTGGGGTGTCACTGCACAGCCTCCAGGGGGATATGGGCTGTGGAGCACACCCTGGAGGGCAATGTCACCCCCTCTGTTCACCTCCTTGCTCTCCAACCTCCTAGCACTGCGTTCCCTCTCAGCTTGTCCCACATGCACCCTTGGCTTTCACCTTACCCTCCCTCTGGGGCCAGATGCCACTCCTGAAGCTAGAGTAAATGGTGCCATGGTCAGTGGCGAGGTTGTGATAGAAGGTTGTTTCTGCTGTAGGAAGCCCCATTCATTTAGGCTTATGGGACCTGCCCCAGGCACACCCTCAACCGGCTCCACCATATTGGCCCCATTCCTTCCCCTGGCTGTGTCTCACACCGTCCTGTGGTCGTGCACAGGATTCCTCCGCTGCCCAGAACGCTCTTCCCCCAACTGCACTACAGTCCATCCTTTGAGCGCAGACTCGGCATCACCTACAAGTACTTCTGCTCCCTCTCTGGTCTCCCTCTCCAAATTTCCTACCACCGTGATGACTTAGGATCCCCACTCCTCACCTCCAATGTAGCCTTTCCAGCTGTTCTCCATTACCGAATGTGTGGCTATCTTGTCCCACTGACAGATTATAAAACCGGATCGTGGGAGTATCATCCTCATTCCTAATAAGTGCCTATCAATTAACTGGCTGAAGCAGAGGTTTTTATCTGTTAATTTTTTAAGTAACAGGTTACACGATATTAACATGGTCTTTAGCAGTCCAGGTGAGATAATTAGTTGTAGGTTAGCCTCGTGTTCTGTCATCCTCTGGCTTCTAATGCTTCATACTGTTAAATCTGGGAGTGTAAATTCAGACTTCTCTGTACACCCCTCCTCTAGTCTTTGTGTGAATTTCCATGAATGATTCATCAGCCACACCTACTTCTGGCCTGGAGGTACGATGACTTCTTTTAGCCTCTGCGCTTCCTGACAGGAAGTTGCCTCTAAGTTCCCGACACCACGTTGATTACTACAGCAATAGTCCTTGATGTCACAAGCCCTGGATTATAATCTTGTCGCTGGAGCTGGTCATTGGGAGAAACCACTCAGGCCAGTTGGACAGCAGCCTTAACAGTTTTTTCCAAACAAAACCAAACCTGCTTTGACATCAAAAGGGGTGCTGGGGAATATCAGTCTGAGAGGTTTCTGTTTTTATCAACAAGCTCTCCAAACTTCCTCTGCTTTCATGAGTCTGACAAGTCCTTTTAAAACACAGATCTGACCCTGTAGGGGCCTTGGGAAGACTGTTGAACACGAATGCCATAAAAGCAGGGGTTTTAACTTCATAAGAATAACAGCCGTGAGACTTGAATGGAAAAGGCCTTGGAAATCCAGGAAAAGAACATGTTCGCGACCGCGCACATGCACCCTACAAAATCTGTTTGGACCACGTCTGTCTCCATTTAATTAAAAATGTACAGACCTGAAAAATCGAAAAAAAAAAAGAAAGAAAGAAAAGTGGAAGCCTGTAGTGACCAAAAGAAGAGAAGAGCCAGGGCTCTCTCTGTGTTCCTTGCACCCCCAACTTGTCCCCCTGTTCCTCCTCACTCCCACTTTTCCCCTGAACAAGTCATTTACGAGAGATGGCTGTCATGGCGCATAAAGAAATAATTAAAAAAATCTTCAAAAGGCTGGCAGCATAAAACTCCCTGGCTCTGTCGTTTCTCTGTTTCTGCAAGCAGCAAAAGATCCATAATTCTCACACTTAATGTAATTCCAAGGCATCTAAAGTGATTTACAGTCGGTTTACTCAATACTTTCAGCTTTATTTAATGTAACAGTTATGGCACATAAAAAGTTTATTGAAAATCCTTTGGGAGTGCGATTGAGTAAGAAAGAGTCGTTGCTAATACCATTACAGGAACAGGAGGAAAGGATCCCAGCCTGTTTTCTCTGTGACCTTTATGGTTCCACGAACAAGGGTTATGGAGGGAAGGACTCCTCTCCCACCCTGGGCCATCACGCAGACTTGCTCACTGCCAGCTATGGCGCTGCCATCTTGCTATTTCTGGACAGCTCTTTTTCAAGCTTGGCTGGCAAGGTGACTTGGATGATCGCCCTTGGTTTAGATTACCCTGGAGTCTCTATTATTATGCAGACTCCAGGTTCAGAAAGGCCTGCTAAAGGGAAAAAGAAAACATTATCATTTTTTTCCCCTCTTATAATGCTGCCCTGTTCTCTGGTTTTTAATAAGGCCCACTTTCCAGTTGGCCCGCACCCGCTGGAGTTCAGTCCAGCCCCCTGGAGTCCCCACAGCTGTGGAGGTGACGAGGGGAAACATGGGCGGATGTCCCCCAGAACCTTTTACAACAATCAGCTTTGCTTATTGCCATGCAGATGGAAACTCTGGTGTTCCAGGTGGTCCCCATGCTCTCAACATTAGAAAGGAGATAATCCATTAAGATAGTGCCTTTCACCATTGTCTCAAGATACTTGACACGTGCCCACATAACTTCCCATTGGCTGTGAAAGAAAACTGAAATGTAGACGATGCCTAGGAAGGCAAACCCAAGGAGTCTGACTCCATGATCTGTGAAATCAACAAAAATGGCTTCTTATCTCTCAACGAATAATGCCATTTCCTGGGTCTGCTCCACCTCTGTGACAGCTTATCCTGGGGAATTCTAAGAACCTCAATGACCATAGAGTGGACTTTGGGGCAGACGGCTTTCAGCATTTAGTCTTTCATTCATTTCTGCACAAGATGTGCACCTCAGTTCTAGCTGTAAGCTATTTCTTCATTTCTTCAGTAAAAGTAGCACTCTGGGGTCTCTCTCTCTTCCTTTCTGTCACATACACGCATGCGCGTGTACATGTGCACACATATTTGTCAGTTTCTTGTTTGCTTTTCACTGTATTTTCCCTCCAACTTTCTAATATCTAGACCAAGTAAGACACCATGTAGTCCCATTAAAAGCTTGATTCTGTGATATGTATTTTAGTTTCACTGAGGTATTTTTCTACCCGCTCCCTGATTCTTGCCTGCACTCCTAACGTATGTTGCTATCAGTTAAGTATTCAGCATATATATGATATATGTGAGGTAGTGTACATGTATGTGCGGACATATAAGTTTATACATGCATTCAAAAACTCGAGAGGTAGTTTAGAAATTAATTTACAAAATTTCTTACGAAGATGATGTATGGGGGTTACCATATGTCCTTAGTGTCTTGACTCTGTCAGAGAGAGATAATGCCACTGTGGCTTTGGTTTTTCCTTAGGAAGTCTCAATAATGACTCTGCCTCCAGACACCCAGTCCTTAGCACCTAATTTGATCACTGACTTCACTTGTTTGAAATCCATTATTGATTGAAAACATTCTCTCAATATGTCTCAGTAGTCTGATGATTCAGTTGTGTTCTAGAATCTCTCCTGCATTAAAAAGAGTAAAAGCGCCGTTGGCCTTCCATTTCGGAAGCAAATGCCGAGGAGAGCGAGCCTCTCTGATGTGAGTGCACTGGTTCCAGCTCCAGCTGACTTACTTGCCGGAATCCGGTAGAACACCCCACCGGTCCCCAAATCACTCCCTCTTGCCTCTGTACCAGGAAGTAACTTTGTGAATATACAAAGATATGGTAAGGCTCATTATAAAGTTTGTATCTTTCTACTCAGTTATCTTCATAACTGTTTGTTCTTCAGGCATTTTAATCACTGCTGTCAAAAAATCATTTTTTTTTTTCTCCTCACTGGAGGAGAGCGACTAGAATAATGGTTTTGGATCTGTAGTATTCAATGAACGTGGAACCTTGTGGGGTGCATCAGAAAACCTCATAAAATTGGTCTCTGGCAGAAACTAGCAATGACACAATGCTTTGCAAAGTCCTGTGACATGTGTATCTAATTTAATCTCTTGCAAACAACTTGTTGGGTTGGCATGATCATATTTTGCAGATGCAGAAACTGATCCTAGATAAGTGATTCAGTCAATACTACATAGTGAACGGCAGAGTCAGGACTTGGGAGGCAAGATCCAGGAACTCCAAACCTCGCACTCCTTCTATCCTGAGGAACTGTATTCCCATAGCTCACAAAGCAAGGAATGTCATCCCGTGGGCTTGGGCAGCTCTTGGCAATACCGAGATGGTGAATGTCTATATTTCATCCTTCCCTTGTATCTCACATTCTATTCCCTGAGAGACCTTGCTTTCAATGAATACTACCAAAGAGTGATTTAATAATGGAAGATGTTGCCAAGAGTCTTAGGGGTATTTTTATTTTAATCAGAAGCTGCTTAAAGCCCACAAAGCCCTCCAGAGTGAAGCAAGTGAAGGCCTAGTGGCAGACAGAGTAGAAGGACAAAAAAGTGTAAAATGACACTTTTTATTTGGTGCCAGTAACATTTCAGTGTCTTGCTAGTGCCAACTTTCTTGCGAGAAGAGCTTGGCGCTCACCAACTCGCAGGACACAGTGGTCAATGGGGACCCACACTGGGCCATTTGGGTCGGGGTAGTTGGATGTGTAGCCACTAGAGGGCAGCAGAAGGCTGGACCCGTTGGTTAGCATAGAAAGGAGGTGAATTTCTCAAGAAAGGGTGAAAGCATAGTCCAGAGAGACCCAACGGATCACCACATGTAGCGAATGCCGAGAAGCTTCTCCCAGGAAGTGCCCTCCCTCAGGCCCAATGCATCCATCCCTCAGCTGCTGGAGCACAGCTGCTGACAGCTCACAGCGGTGGGTGCGTAGTCCCTGAGAATTACCCTGGGCAGCAAGGAACTGCTTGGCCCAAAGTCACGCCTTCTCCAGGGCGGGGGGTAACTAATGACTCACTAGTGCAGCAATAGAAAGGCCTGGTTTCTTTGCCTCAGTTTGGCACAATTCTCAAGGGTCGTCCAAGATCCAGAGCTCCAGGACTGGTTGAGACCTTAACTGTGGATCAGTTTTTCCCTCTATCCAGTCGTGCCTTCCTGACCTCCTTGTCTCTGGAGACATCCAGAGACCACAGCCTATAAGTACATGCATCTCAGAGTCACTTTTCAGGGAGCCCCATCTAAGGAACACAACTATACTGTGGATACGGCTGATAGTTAAACTAGAGAAGGAAGGAAGAGCAGTATTTAGCCAGGAGCACTCATGAAAAAACAAGCCAAGAGGCCAAGGTCAGGGCTGGAGGCAGATACATAAAGAGAGATACCAGGCTTGGATTAGGCGGGAGCTGGGATGAAACCAGAATCAAGTCCAATGTCCAGTAGGCCTGGGGCCACGAATGCCAGAACTAAGGAGACCAGAGTGGGCTAAGGATGTAAGTGAAATCGCTTCAGCAGTACTTAAGCCGAACTTCTTTCTCGTATGTTTGTTTGTTTGTTTGCTGGAGCACATGCGGGTGTGGGTGGGTTTAGAAGTCTCCACCCTCCTTCCCCCCACACCCGTCAACGGGCAGCTGGCAGCACCCATTGCCTCAAGTCCCCACCTACGCACTGTGTGTGCTTGCAGCAACTGTGGTTGCATTTACCACTCCTGGGGCTCTCCCTGAGCTAGGGGCGGGGGGCACATTCAGACATGCCCGGAAACCATTTCCTAGGAAGACTTGGCCAGAGGCGATGGACAGAAAAATAGAGTTCCCTTTCCTGAACGCTTACTCTCCAATTTCCCTGAAATTCTTTGTAACCCCCGGGGTATGGAGGCCACTGCCGGTTTACAAGTCCAAGGTAGGACTGACTACTCCCCCTAAGTAATGCAGGGGCCGTGCCTTTCCGGCTTCCGCAGAGCCCCCTCCACGAAGCCTCCCCTTGTTCGAGAAACAGACTCTTAACAATCACGGGCAGCAAATCCCGTGTTGTGGAGCGTATGTACCAGCGCCTGGGACCTCCGCCGGGAGATGACTGAACGGCCTATGGATTAATGTACTATTATTACATTACTCTTTAAGCTTCAAAGGTCTGCCAGGAGGGCTAAGCTCGCTATCTATTCCATGACATTTTAAGAACAAATAATACATTAATATATTTAATTTGAGAATAAACACATACATTACAGGCAGGGGATTTTGTCTATGCTGATAAGGCGCCAAATGACCTTTCCAGAGCAATCCCAGCACGCAGAGCCGAAGAGGGACGTGTTCCAAAAAACCTTTTGTGTCTATCGGCTGCAATATGTGGGCTTTAATGCAGGTTTGGCCCGTGTGGAGTTGCCGCCGCCACGCTCTTCAGAGAGGGGAGCTTTCGCTATAATTACCCCTTCGACACTAATCTGCAGGAACACTAAATCTTGTTGCCTCAAATTAGTTAATCAATTAAGTGTCAAACCACAAAATGTTGGAGATTTGGGGTTGTATTTATTAACTTGGCAGGCACTTCCTCCCTCAGCCCCTTGGCTTCGCCTCCCTTCCCCTTGCAGGGGAGCTGGCTTTTAAAAATGACCAGCCACTCATTGTTTATTTCTGGCCTATTAGCAAAACAGTTGAAGTTACATAAGCCTGGTGCCCGGCCCTGGAGCAGCCCTGAGATTGACGGCTTGGAGAGCGTTCAGGCAAAGTTGTGTATTTGTATAGTGCCTTTTCTGGGCTTAACTTAGAACACCACAGAGCTGATGAGCCAGCATCTTCCACTGTGTTCGCTAAGGTCAGCCATTTTGGAGCCTGCATTAATTGTTTGAAAGCCTTGTTTATTGTTACGTCACCCTCACGAGGTGAGCAAGGGACAGGCGGTGGTGTTTCTAGAATTCTCTGGTCAGAACCTCTATTTTCTCCAGGGCCCTCAGCGCCGCCAACCCCCCCCCCCACCTTACCCCTCCCCACCCCCCCAGCTGTGTCTAGACGTTCTGCAGCTGTGGGCTCCAGGGTGACCAGGAAGTGGCTGAGCAAGCTTCCAGGGGCTGTGCCCAGAGCTCTGGATCTGGCTGCCCCGTACATCCCATTGGTTCCATGGACGTGACCCCAAGAGCCCATCACTTACTTCCACCTCAGCTCGCTCTTACCATCTGTCTCAGTTCAGCCATGGGAATGAGCTCACCCTCAGATCTCAGATAGGCACAGCCCAAGTAGCCAGACTAATTCCACTTGGGGAGGGAAAACCCAAGGTACGAAAGGACCCCACTACTTACGGAATGCATACTCTCATCGAAGGGATGGAAATTTAGGCACATAACAATAAAAAAAAGGAACACTGGTCAATGCACATGTATTCAATTACCAAGCTGTCCACACTGCATAGATGGGGCTCATCAGTGGGTAGTGTAATCACTACTACCCAGTCTTTCTCCTCAGGGACAATATGTCTTTTTTGGTAGGTGGATAGGCTGTTTCGGTGGTTCCACAGAGTAATCTGTGGTACTGGAGCCTGTCCACAGTGAATTATATTCTTTTTAAACTTTGGGGAGTTAAAAGGTCCTTTCCTTGTGACATCAGGGTAAAAACCTATGGTAGTCATTTCAGGGTTCAGATGTCGCCAAATAGGAAGTTGACAATGTGACATGAGGTGCAGAGGATTTTATCTGTTGCAGATTTTTATTTTAAAATTTTACTGCTCCCAGAAATTAAACAACAATAACAACAACAACCCCGAATTCACAAATCTAAAGCCCCCAAATCAGGGCCTTCACCAAACTTATTGTTCCCCTATTATAGCTGAGGAGACTGAAGGAAGAAGTCAGCACTCACTTGTCAAGTGCCCGTTACAAAATCTGATCACTAGGCCCCTTGGGTCCCGCGGAGCAGAAGAGTTAGGACTTGGTTTCTAGCGGTACCACATTCTGGTCGGCACCGTGTATCGCAGGCTGCTGGCTGGCACGGAGGATCCCAGGGAAAGCACTGAAAGAATTACAGAAATTTCTCATCTCGAAGAGATGTGAGGCGTTATCAAGTCCTCTTCCTGAGGCTGAGGCTGAGGCTAAGGCTCAGAAAGGGGAAGGACTTCCCCAAGAACAATGCCCACCCCACCTCAGCGTGGGGTTCGACGTCTGGCATCCGATAAATTGCTCTCTCCGGTAGCCCTGCTGGGTCCTAGATGCTGGGCCCCAGGGACTGCTGTCCTCAGGGACCCTGCACTTTCTGTGAACCAGCCCTGTGATCACACGCAGGTGGTCCCCAAAGTGCCCCGTTGAGGTCGTCCCTTGGAGAGTCAGATGACCCCTGGGGACTCGGTTAGTATTAGGTACTGCAAAGGCCTGGGTTTGAAGTCACAGATCTGTATTCAAATTTCACGGCTTGGGCCAGTAGCTAAGTAATAGCCATTGACCTGTCCTGTCCTTGAAAGATGGACACAAAACTTACCTGGCAAGCTGTTTTCAGGATTCACGTGATAGTGTGTGGAAAGCACTGAATCAGAGCAGACATGAAGAGTAGAAATTCTCTTCTCCAACTTCCTTTAGCCCGTGCTATTCCTCATTAGGCCCAGAAACTAGGTGCAGGAGGAAGGGCCCTGTGAACACCGTATAGATCTCAGTGGTTACCTTGCAAGCTTCCTGATGAGGCCCACTAGCCACATTCCCCAGAAGCCCCAGGGCAGACTGATAGTTGAAACAGCAGTGGGAAAACCAACGCAGGATGGACACCATGCTTGAGTCTTCATTGAATATTGGGTTGTGTAATCCTTATCTTACGTGTGTTAAAAAAATTTTTTTTAAGTTTAGTTATTTATTTTGAGAGAGACAGAGACAGTGTGAATGGGGAAGGGGCAGAGAGAGAGAGAATCCCAGGCAGGCTCCACGTTGTCAGCGTAGAGCCCAGTAGAAGGCTCAAGATCGTGAGATCATGATCATGTGAGATCATGAGCTGAAACCAAGAGTCCGACGCTTAACCTACTGAGCGACCCAGGCGCACCCCCCCGCCCCTTACCTGTTTTAATTAAGACTTGAGGAAGTCTTTTTAGAGTGGGGTCAAAAATAGCCTCTGACTTCCCAAACAGCTCCCTTGCCCCCATGCGGCCCTCAAATTTGAGGATCGCTATTTCCATACAAGCGTGAACAGAGCGGGCAGGAGCCCGAGGAGCTTGGTGAGTCTACAAACTTAGAGGAAATTCAGTGGGCCAGTCAAGTCAAGGCCCCTTCGTCAGCCTGGTCTGATACGTCTGCCCATTTTAAATTCAGCTTTCTGCCCTTTTCTCACCCCTTTAGATCCTTCCATTTTAATTGTCCCTTAACACGTATAAAATGATGCTAAGAAATTCCTGGAAACCAGTGTGCCTCTCCTCCAGTGAGGCTGGGGTGGGTGACTCCCTCCACCTAGTCCCCTGTCGCCTGCCTACAAGACACACTGCTCAGGCAGGGCTTTTGTTTGTTTCCCCAGGTTATGATTTACGCGGGTGGACCCCGGGCAGGGAAGAGTCGAGTATCAATTTCGCTGGGTTACCGTGTTAAATGACCGATGCATGGATGGTTATTGCTGCCTCGGGAGCAAATGAAAGCCCTTCGCCTCCCTGACACCACCGTCCCCCCTCTGCTGATGATCAGTTAAAAATGTAAATAAAAAGACTGCACTTTGGAGAGAGTCAGCTCAGGAAGGTGGGGGGGGGGTGGAAATTGCAGAAGCGAAGTTTATTGATCTCCTGGTCAAGATTGATGGCACAATAAGAGCAGGAGGCGAAGAGTGATTTTGCTTTTGAAAACGTTGATGAATAAGCACTCAGGGGCAACAAATAGCCAGGCTCCCCGAGTGATGGACGGTGGTGAGGGAACAAGATGCATTTTTATAAATGGGTGAAAGGAGAGGAGGACTTATTAAAAAAATGAATGACCACATGTGGCAGGGAGATGCCAGTAGGGAGAAGAAAGCCATTGATTTATGTGTACTACTGGCATTTGAAAATTCAATAATAACATTGACAAATGAGAGGCAAACCTGGCCACAGGACAGCACTGAGCCTGGAATGGAGAAAGAAAATGCCAAGGTCAGAGAGAAGGAACAGAAAAACATGCTTATGTTGGAAAGCCTTTACATTAACTCATCTATAGAAAGACATTAAGAAAAATCCCTCCACTATCCCTGCCCGGCTCTCTCTGAGTCGACAGACGGGCGAGGGGAGCCCAGGGAGAGGCGGACTGATGGGGGAAACGGCAGGTTCCAGCTCCCCTCCTGCAGCCTGAGGGGAAGAAGGCTTCTTGCCGGGGCCACGGGGATGGCTGATCTTCATTGCACCTCCTTGCCCTGCTGCTGGAGCCTGAAATCAAAAAGCCCTCACAACTGGGGGAGATTTCCTGCTGATGCCTACATTCTGTCCCGAGCTGTTCCTTTACTGGGGTCCCCTTGCTAGCGTTTTATCTGTGCTGTGACCGCTGTTTCTGTTCACCATGATTTGTATACGTGTTGTCCCTCTGCTGCGGGTCTGATGCTCCCTGAAGACAGGCCTGTCTTAGGTCTCTTGAGCGCCCAGGGGTCTTGCAAATCAGTAAGTGACTGTAAATGTACCATTTCAGCTCAGGGGATCCAGCTCCTCTGGCTCCTTCTACCTCCCATTTTCTCCATTCCCTACTCAGCAGTCATGTTTTGTTTTTTTTTTTTAATTTTTTTTATGTTTATTTAGTTTTGAGAGAGAGAGACAGAGCATGAGTCGGGGAGGGGCAGAGAGAGAGGGAGACACAGAATCCGAAGCAGGCTCCAGGCTCCGAGCTGTCAGCACAGAGCCCAACCAGGGGCTCGAACTCATGAACTGTGACATCGTGACTCGAGCCAGAGTTGGCTGCTTAACTGACTGAGCCACCCAAACACCCCTGCCCTCATGCTTTTTACCAGAACATCTTTCACTCTGATTTCATGCATCTACCCACTCATTCACTCATTCATTCATTCATTCATTCATTCAAGTCCCTGTGTAGCACTGGCTCTGGCTGGATGAGAAGTACGGATGCCATCCCTGATTTGAAGGATTTGGCAAGAATCTTCTGCTGAGCAGCGCTTCCCCTTAGAAAGCATGGGTACAGAGCTCTTTGCACCCACTCCTCTGCACACTCAGAACGGCTCTCCAATGTCACACTCGATGGCTGCTCTTCTAAGACATCTCTCTTGGGCAAAGGGGAGCTGCTCTGGGGGTTCCGGGTTTGCTCAGCTTCAAGCCACCTTGGGAACGTTGGGTTTATCCCTCTTCCCCTTTTTGGCTCTCCCTAACTCACCACCAGGTGTCATTCAGCTAAGAAGGACTCTGGAAACCTAGCAAACCTGGAACAGTAGTCTGGCTGCACGGGTCTACAGGACTGTGGACACCCACGACCACCGGCAACGTGTGTGCACACTTCCCTGTGGACCGTAGCCCTCGGAAAGAGCTGACCTTTGACCTGGGGCCTGCACCAGCCTCATGATCCCGCTGGATGCTCTCCCTATGTCTCTGCCTATAAGCACCAACTTCTGGACAAGGCCACAAGCTGATGATGTGATTCTGCGATTTTAACACTTCAGCCATTTAATCCATTCGCGTTTCTTTTGTTCCTTGGCTCTGCCATAAATGGCAGAGGAGCATGAGAGGAGGAAGCCCTCCTGGGAGAAGGCCTGTCGCCTGTCAGTGAGCTCTCTTTGTTCCTTCCCCACTTTTGCTGCTATTCCCTTGTGGCCTGGGCTGGCTCCTCTGACGTCTTTTCCAAATGCTACAAGGTGAGAGGGGCTTGAGCAGAAACATAAATCCTTGCTAATATCCTCTTGGAAAAAGTCTGGAGCCACAGCCTCTCCTGAGGGCTTGTCCATGGGCCTGATCCAAGCGGCTGAGGTGGCCACAGGGCCCAAGTGTGTGTATGTGATGTTTTCCCAGGGTTCTCTAAGTCTCCATGGGCCTCTAGCAGTCGTTGAATTTTCGACTTTAAACATTTTATTAACTTTTACAATACAGCCGTGTCTTCTTTTCTCTTTTCTGCTTTTCCCTTATTTTTGCCTTGGTTTCTAACGGCAGATATAGGTAGTAGAGAGCACAGAGCCGAGGGCTGGGGTGATACAGCAGACAGATTGTGAGAGTCAACCCACGATTCCGCCAGCCTCTCTTTGTGGATTCTCAGCCCACGTTTTGAAGAAGGCTCTTGGACCTCCAATCCGGTCGATCTAGAGATCTAAGCATAGCTACAGATTCACCTGTTAGCCATTCTTTGAGAAAACTCATAGTAAGCACCTTGGATGAACCCCTTGGGACGCTAAATGCTTTAGGGATCCTGCTCTCCCCAATTCTCTGGGTGTGGAGGGATTTGCAAGCAAGCAATTGAGTGCATGTAAGGACAGGGTTGGCACCTGGTTGTCACTGGACAAATATTTGTTGAATAATGAATGAATACAAGGCATTAAGGGCTACCTTGGGAAAATAGAAGTATGCACTGGGATATGGAAACTTCCTTCTGCTTCTGAGAATTAAGAAAATCTTCACAGGGAAGATGGCATTTGAATTTTGCCTTAAAGCATGAATAGGAAATCAGGGGATGAAGCAAGATCCCTCTGGTAGAAGGAAAGGATGGAGGGGAGGGTACCTTTGGTGTCAGGTGAGAGACAATGAGCCATTCAACTCAATAAAAGCACTAATCATTGACATTCTGTGAGCACTTACTATGTGTTAAGTGTTTTCACACACTCCATGCTGTACTTTTAGCAATAATGTCACAACGTTATTTTTAAAGACACTAAGGTTCGGAAAGAGTTGAGCCACCTCCTGTGGTTACAGCGATAATGAGCCAGAGCTGGAGCCCGGGTCAGTCTGACCTGAAGTCCAGGCCGTGGGGAGTTTCCTCATCACCCGATTCCTGGGAGGAAGCTAACTCAATAGCTGGCACCGGGCTTGGTGCAGGGGCACATAGTAGTTACTTAGTAAATATTTGCCAAATGGGTAAATAGTGGTTAATTACATGGCCCGGGAGGCTGAAAGGCTTGCCTCTGCTATTTTCCTTGAAGGACACTCCCAGGAAGAAGGTAAGGGAAGTTTGGAGAGATCTGACTGGCCGTTAGAGTGAATCCTATATGTTAACATTTAATTACAGAAAATAATCATGTCACAAAAGCTAGGTGCTGGAAAGTACCTCAGATAACCTCCTCAGTGGTTTTCAAAAGTTGTTTCAGTGTTACCCAAAAAAAAAAAAAAAAAAAAAAAAATCCCTTTCTCCAAATGCAAGCCACACTCTAGCCAGGGTGACGAACAGAGTGAGTGTCTGGGAGGTTCGGAGGCCACCCCTCAGCCTGCTCACAAGCCGTGGTGGGTGTTGCTGTGCCTCAACAGAATCTTAGGGCAATTCGGAATGTAACCTGAAACCCTTGATCGAGGTCCAGCCCTGAGGGGAAACTGAGGGCTGGGGAGGAGAGGTGGCCTGTGGACAGCACACAGCTGGATAATGCAACGCCTGGTTTCAGGTACGACTCTGGCCTCATGGATCACGATCATTTTAGGCAAATTAAACAAGGCCCCGGAGAAGGCCCAGGATTGGGCACCATGTTGGCTCAGGGAATACTGGTGAGAAAGGCCTTGTGAAGATTCCAGTTGTTTCTCCACATTCTTTCTGGCCCCAGCTCTCACAAGGAGGCACGGGGCAGGCGTCTGCTCACGACGGAGGTACAGTAACTCTCTCCCGGCAGGTGTCAAGGGACACTGAGTAGGACTCTTTCAGGACAAGAGGAGCATCTCAGTCACCTTTCCATTCCCTCCAGCCTAGAACATTGCTAGGAGTAAAAGCTTGTGTTTGTTGACTGAATAATAAAAGTTTGTTTTCCTTTAAGGCATTGCTTGTCATGAAACTCCCATCTGTTTTGTTCAGATGAATTCTCCAATTTTAGGCATTTTCTTACTATTTTCTTCCTTAAACTGTTTGTTGTTGTTGTTGTTTTGTTGTTGTTTTGTTGTTGTTTTTGTCTTTTTTGCCACGAGGCCACCCTTTGTTCACACATGTATCAATTGGACTGGAGTAGAGAGACAGGGGAAGCCTGGCCGCCATCCTTTGGCACCACTGCTCCAAGAAAAGTGAGTCCGTGAGCCCAGTCCCCACCTGCTTTGTGCAGGACCTGATTCAAGGTAAGGATAATTACTATTTCCTTAATGAGGATATTAACAATTGGCGTCTCCCACTCATCTTATTTCTTCTAAGGGAGTAGTGGAAGCCATTGGCCCCCAGCAGCTTCTGGCCGTGGGCATTGCCGTCGGGGGCCGCCTCAGGTGGGTCCTGCCAGCCTGCACAGAAAGAAGGACAGCCAGGTCCCAGCTTCCTGAGAACATTGAAGGCAGGTGTGGGGCGGGGGTGAGAGGTAGAGGCTCGCGCCTGTCTCCTTGGCCAGTTACAGGGTCGGGGAAGCTGGTGTCACATGATTGCTACCGCACAAACTGCATTTCAGCAAATTTGCTTTTTCTCCCCTAGGGTAATGGGAATTCTCTTCATCCCTCCAGGGCAGCTCTGTGACCTAAGTGCCGAACGGCCTCGGGTACCTCCTGAGCCTGGGTTTTCTCGTTTGGAAAGTGGGAATCACGGCACTCACCTCGTGAAAGTGTCACAGGGATCATCCATCCTTAATGACTGCAGGGCTGTGTAAGCTATGATGTGCCGTGTAAATGAAAAATTATTTACTGAAGTGGCTGAGGCGAAGAAAAGGTTTTCCTCTCGCTGTCTCCGGGTGTGGAGAAACCGGAGCCACAGGGAAGTTCACATCCAGTGGTGTCCCATTGCGGCAGGCGTCACGTCTTGCTTTCCTCACCGACATTGACAAAGTTGACCACTGGGCTGTCCGGCAAAGGGACCTGGGGTTCAGCACAGGAGACGGAGGGGGTGGGCAGGAGAGGAAGAGGAGGAGTGAAATGACAGGCCTCTACTTGCTTAGCGTGTGTTTTTCATCTGTTGTTTGTGGGTGGGTGGCTGGGGTCTCTCATTCCACATTGCCTGAGTCATCAAGTGGGGAATGTGCACCGTCGCCGTCTTCCTTTATACAAAGCCTTTGCCTCCTTCCTGAGGTGTAGGGTCATGGTTAGATGTGGTAGGTGGAACTAGTCTGGTTTAACTTAGTCCATTTCTGGTCTAATCACTTTTTTTTGGCAGAGGGTCTGTTGTTTGTCACTTTCAGTCTTCCCACTCAGAGTTGCTGCAATTCCTGGACCCCATCAGAGTTGAGGAAGTGGTGCAGCAAAGACAGACAGACAGATAAACAGAGAGATCAAGGTTGCAAAAGCCTGGTAAATGAGTCTGGGAAAAAGAGATCTCGCTCCCCTGCTTGGGGAGGTTGCTGGGACAATGAGGTCGTATGTGTATTAGTGAATATGAAAATGAAGTCATATTGACATGTGTGTTTCATTGCTATGTGTGTTTTTCATTGCCTCAAGACAAAAACATTGTGTGTTTTTCATGTGTGTTTCGTTGGCTCAAGACAATGGCGAGAGAATCATAGAATCCTGCTGTCTCCTCCCCTTCTGCTAGGCTGAGACTATGGAGGCAGCCAGTAACGCCGGGAAGATCACAGCCATGGCTGAAGCTGTTTCCTGAGGCCCCTTTTGCTAGTATTTTTTTCTCTACTACTTGCCATCATCTTGATCCCAACAGTAGGTTTGGATATACAGCTTGAGTGCTGGAGAGATAAGCATTGCCCATTTTCCTATATGTGCCACAACATCCCAACTTCAGCCATCAAGTGAAATAAATAGAAAGAAAACCCTATAGGATCCTAGATATAAAATGCTTATTAACTGGGATAGAAATGGCATTGTTTCATTGGCAGTCCTAATCTGTAGGATCACAGAAACCGAGCAGGGAGTTCCATTCGATAAAGACATATTCTTTCTTCTCAAGGCTGAATAAAACATACCAGCGACTTGGTAGGGGTGGGGCGAGGCTAGAGAAAAAACGGGAAATAGTAAGAAGGTATTTTCCTTCCGGCTTCGTTCCTGGCTTCAGCTCACAGCATCTGAAATCCTGCTTCCAGTACTTATGCCCCCATGTGCCCCAGGGCATAGTATGTAGCCTCTGTATTCCCTTGTTTCTTCATCTGTAAAATGAAGATAAAGTAAAAACCGTTCTCTTGTTGTTACGAAGATCTCGTGAGTTAATATATGTAAATTACACAGAACACGCTTGCCTCACGGTAAACATTCAACCCAAGGGGAACTATTGCCATTAGTCCATTCGAAAGTACCACCTGACTGTGAGCCCTGTGAAGGCAGGAGCATGGCTGCCTGGCTCACCACCCTTTTCTCAGTGTTTATAGCACAGTGCCTGGTGCCTAACGGACCCCAATAATGGTTTGTTGACTGACCGATGGGTAGAGTTCGGTCCCATGGAGGTTGTCTACATTGTTGAGTTCATAAAGCATTCATAACACAGAATTTGGGATTGCGAAGATAAAGTCAGTCCATCTTAAGTCTATAGCAGCTTCAGTATCTCAGCAGTGACAGAGAACACACAGAGGAGTCCTGGTGTTGTGAGTCTGAGGCTCAGACCGAGCAGGCCAACAATCTGGTTTTCAGCATGGCGGTGTCTAAAAGCTGGTGGAGAATTGCCTGCAGCCCGTTGGGAAGTCAAGGACTTCAGACAAGTGTTAACATTGGCATCGAGGCTCCATGATGCATAACCGTGTAAACCAGCTACCTGCCCCCCTCCCCCAAACTCTAGCTCACAGAATTTCTAGTTCTGCTGTTTTGGTGAGGGCCAGTGGTCAGGGGGACCGGGGCTGCCGTAGGGTTGTAGGGTGATGGGAAATGAAGCATCTCTTTCTCTGAGGCAGCTGGGCTTATTTTAATGGGCAAGGTCAGCAATGAAATGACCAGGAAGAGAAATTGCTGCCATTATGCATCAGTTGCAATCTTATATCAATTATTCCCTGTACCATTCCCTTTGCCACGGGCTGAAGCAAACATGGCCCTAATCAGTTTTACATCTCCGTTTAATTTTATTGGAAAGAAGAGCTGGCAATGCATCACGGAGGCCAGTGTGACATGAAAGGTGACCCCCCGCCAACTTAATGGTACAATACATAACCCTTAATGAAGTCGCTATCTTGTCCCTCTTTTCCTGTCTCAGCCCCGTGATTTACGACGGCATCATTTTGCTTTGCCCTCTTTTCATTTCAGCTTTGACAAAGTGGATGAAACAATTATCTTCGTTATCGGCCAGAGCAGTAGGAATGTGATAGTTGGGAGATCTCCGCAGGTGGAAGGCCTTGGCCGGGGATCAAAACCAACGGTGAAATGTACTTGGGAATTGTTTTTCCTCCTCTCCCCTGTTTCCTGTGACTACGGGCTTCTGAAGATGGATTGTGTATCCCAGTGAGCAGGGTGAGCCTTATATCATTGTGGCAAGAAGTAATTTCAGGAGAAGGGGAATCTGCAGATAGAAGAGAGCTTGGAATTTTGCAGTTTCTTCTCTCTGAGCTCCTGATACTTGTTTTTCCACGCACGCCCCGGCCAACCTCTCTCTATCAGACCGCACATCTTACCTGAATGAATGGAACATGGGTTTTTCCATATTATAAGTGAAACCTTGTATTTATGTAGTCTAAGTTATTTATTCATCCATCATTCATTCACCATTTATTGGGCACCTTCTAGATAAACAAAATTAGGTGCTGTGGAGAGAGAGTAGAGACAGAGAGAAGGAATACAGATCTTTATCCTCAAGAAATGGTATATTCTACCGACGGAAGTAAGACATGAATATCAGCGAATGTAACATAAGATAGAAAGATAGATTCATGTATCAAAGGCTGCAGACAGAGGGTACTGGGGTTGTTCAGAGGAAGGTGAAGTTATTTCCAAAACAGGACAGCCAGACCTCATAAAGGAAGCAGGATTTGAACAAATAAAAATGAAATGCATTTATATCTATCATCTTATAGATAGGGCAGGTACATAGATGGGTAGCTAGGTAGGTAGACCGGTTTCACGTTATTCAGCCAAAATGGCGGAGGGAGTGGGGAAAAAAGATAGGTTCTGCTTTGGGTCAGTGTTCCAGTCTGTGCCTCTGTGCAGGCTGAGCTGATAGCAGAAGCTGTGTCTTCACTGTGGTTTGGTTTGATGTTCTTCCTGCCTTCCACCCCCATCCATAGGCTAGACGCCGCCCAAGGTGGGGGCTGACCCCTGTGACATCGTTTGTCGCTGGGAACTTACCGATGTGATACATAAATGCGCACTGTCACTGACTAGGTCACTTTGTCTCCGGGCTCCATATTTTTCAAAGAGATAAGCTTGCAAAAGCCAACTCCAAGTGTCTTCTTTCCGTTGTATTGGCTCAGAGAGAATTGCAATCAGTTTTCACTTACTCATGGGTTCTATGAAGTCCAAAGATAATTGGTTGGAGGGCCTTTAATCAATGAGACTCTCTTCGCAAATACTACCCAAATGAGGCCTGTGTTATTAATGGGGTTGTTAAAATGGTGAGAGTTTTTCCGCAGCATTTTTCTCAGGTAGATGGAAAGCTGTAATGCTGACATGGTTAATTGGGGTCTTAAGTAGATCCTTCATACAAATCTGCCTGTAAGTAAATTTTAAAATAAATACATCATATAAATTGACATATGTGTATACAGAGAAACCATCTCCGGAAATGTCGATATACAATCCATTTGGCCTCTGTCCCCACTCTCCGCCTGTTCGGTGTATAGAGAGTGAGGGGAGCCGGGAGGGAGGCAGTTCTGCATTCCGAGTCTATTTTCTAAAAGTAGCGTCTATTCAATACTTGACTTTGAGCTGGTCGGTTGACATGTTGGTTGTTTAAGTCTATAGTTAGAATATTAGAGGAAGCAGCATGGGCGCAAGGGTCACACCATTCAACAATGCAGCCGACATATCAGTGGGCAGACTGAGCGGCACACAGGAGTGAGCTCAAGATGGCATTCCTGTTATCTCTCTCGCCCCACCTGCCTGGCCCAGGAGCCCACCCCCCAAGCAAGCGTGCCTGCCCTGCCCGCAGAGGCATAGCCATTGCTGCCTTTGATGTTCAGACCTGCCCCAATTTTGTCCCCAATGGGTGCTATGCAGAATGAAGAGGTTAAAATGACACCGGCTGCAACAACTACACATGCAGAGCAATTTCTCGTGCGTTCCCTTGGGTCACTTTCCACGAGGCGGAGGGGTCCGTTTTTACCTGCTCTGCCCTTTATTCCGGTCACGTGGGAGTGGAAGGGCCTCGGTGACCCAGAATACAGCTTGTCCATCATGTGGAGCACCACGTGCCTGGGGACCATCCAGAGACTCCCCCTGAGCAGGCAGTGGAGGGTGATGGGATAATCTTTGGGAAGGAAAACAAGACATTTTTTGGCTGGGGTTGGGGAAAAGAGGAGGCGGGAGAGGGGGAACCCTGCAGTCACTTCCTTCGATCTCAGTAAATTGGAAAGGTCTTTCCCCTGATTCCTGCTGATATTTCCTGATGGAAATTTCTTCCATTGACAGAGATACAGATGGAGTTTACCGACATGGGACTGCAGACACACTCTGGGATAATGAAAAAATGCCCAAGGTAGCCATATGCTCAGTGGCAGTTTGTTAGAAGGAACTCCAGTTGGGTGAATACATAATAGCATTTTTGGCAGCATTGACTAAGGGAGATCCTCTGTATTTCTATGTCTTTTTGCATTTTTTGGTCTAATTTGTGTGAATTTTGCAATTGTAGTTCTGTTTATTAACATTCTTTATGGGGCGCTCATTCCTCCCATCCTGGGGTTTATTTCTGAGAGCTGGGACTGAACGGAGGCAAGTCCAAGCTCTGAGAAGAGATTCTATTTTCTGTGCCATTTCTTTAAAATCTCAATCGCGAGGCTCCTTGTCTCTCGTTTGAAAGAGTGTCATAGCAGACAATGATGCTATTAATGATGATAGTGATAATTAACATTATTATCCCCACAACAACCATCTATTTAGCATTATAGCTTAATTGTAGACATTGCTATCCTTGTTTCACAATTGTGGAAGCTGAAGGTCTTCGAGGTTTTTGCCCAAGGGAACACAATTAGTAATGATAAGATCTGGGATTGGAATCCAGGCCAGCCTTGGCCAGAGCTTCCAGAATTCCATGCTTTCCAGAGCACCATGAGTCTGTCTAACTCGGGGACAGGAATGGATGACAAGACTAAGTGTTTGGTTGTACAACATACCTCTCAGAGGCAATCACACCTCCAGTTTACATTCCTGATTCATTTTATAACCTAAGGCTGCAAGGTTGCCAGGATAGTTTTCTTGAAATACCTGTCTTTATTATTATGTTCTCTTCTGGAAGAAGAGGTTTTGTGTGTGTGTGTGTGTGTGTGTGTGTGCATGCATTTACTATTTTAGGCTTAGGACTTACCCAAATATTATTTACTTCTATTATTTATTTAGTCCTGGGGTATTGACGGTAACCTGGCAAAGGGGACAACATGAAGTCCGCGGGAGATATGAACCCAACACACACTTTTGTCCATCCAGTGGCCTGACTCTTTTTCTCTGAGACACATGGCAGAAATAGCACCTTTTAGTGTGGGAATTTGTAGGAGAGAGAGTTCAATTAATATTTTTAAATGTTTATTTATTTTTCAGAGTGGGAGAGAGAGAGAGAGACAGAGCACGAGCAGGGGAGGGGCAGAGAGAGAGGGAGACACAGAATCCGAAGCAGGCTCCCGGCTCCGAGCTGTCAGCACAGAGCCCCACGCGGGGCTCGAACCCACAAACCGCGCGATCATGAGCTGAGCTGAAGTCGAATGCTGAACCGACTGAGCCACCCAGGCGCCCTGAGAAAGTTCAATTAAAGGGAAAATGTTGTGATCCGGAACGAAGCTGGGAATGTTTAGAACCAGGGTTTTGAACCCCAGAGTGCTACACCCTGGCTTTCTGGTGTAGATGTGAACTGACTGCGTGCGGGCCTGAAAAAACTGTGCTCTGGGTGGAGGCGGGAGGAGTGGAGGTGGCTCATTTTTCTTCCTTCCTAGCGCTGCAGTCAATACCTCACGTGTGTCATGTAGGCCACATTGTGGGCCAAGGCGAGCTGGGTGGACCACATGGTCAAGTACAACCTGTCAGGTTGAAGGTGAAGAGGCTCGTTCCGTAGATGAATTTGCTCCCTTCCTTTGGAGACATTAATAAAAAACATACACCCTCCAAGTGGATTTCATCCCTTCATCCCCTCACTTACCCACCCCGCCCCCACCCAGAGTTACTGTTCATTCTCCCCAGGTCCAGCTCCTTTCTACCACATGCTCCTAATTCCATGAGTCTAGCTCATTCCTGAGTAGTGTAGAATGTACTGAGGAACCCACATTGTCTGGTCAGGCCCTTGGTTCCCTAAAGCTTCATCTGTCTTCTTCCAAGGCCTGCTTGGTTTCTGCCCCCCAGTCGTTGATGCACGTGAAGGGCGGTGTTGGGAGATGGGTGGTGAGGAGGCAAGACAGATGCACCCGGCGGCAGGTGGGACTAAAGGACCCTCAAACCGTGCCTCGCAAGGGGGCAGGAGAGGTGGGGTGAGGTATGTCTCAGAGGAAGGGGTGCAGCCCACAGCTCCTGCCAGCCCATTGTCCATCCTGTCTGCTTCCGTCTGCCGGAGCAGACAGCTGCTGAGGAATCCTGCGACAGAGCCCCGACAGCTACACCTCTTTTCTCCTTGTAGTCATCTCGGGGCTCTGCGAGGGGGAGCTACAGCTCTGGCCCCCTTCGAAGCAGGTGGCACGGGTGTGTGAAAGGGAGCGTCACTCTCTGGCCCTGGTTTTTCCCGGACCTCCTCCAGCAGCACTGTTTCAGGACTAGATGCCTAGTTTGTTTTGTGGCTTAAGTGTAGCAGGGACACTTTGTCATCGATTTCTCCTATGCTTCTACTGGAACATGATTCTGTTCATTTGCTTCCTTCAGGGGCGGAGATTAAGGAGAATATAGAGGTTTCGTGTTGACCCATCACTCCATAGCTTGTAACCAGGTTGTTTTGCTTTAATTGCTTAACGCTGCTTCTCAGGCTCTGATTTAGGGCCAGCCACCCCCTCCTTTTTTTTTTTTTTTTTTCTTTCCCTCCAAGAACCCATGCCAGGGCTTACCTGTGGTAAAGGATTTGTCCTCAGAGCAGGCGGCAAATCTGTTGCCTTGGCAGAGGGTGGAAACCATACCTTGTGACATTCTCCTGATAATCCAGCCAGGCCACAGGGCGGCCGGTATTTCAGCAGGGGGTGGGCATCACATATGTAAACAGAAATTGCTCCCCTGTAGGAAGTAGTTTCCACTGACATTGTTTGTCACCTCTGAGAAGTGCAAGCAGTGTGACACGTGTGGTTCTGGTGGGAGAGCCGGAGGCGGACTTAGGTGGGGCTGGTTTCCTGACTTTTATAGGAGGGGAAGCCGAGGCACGGAAAGGCCTGAGGACCACGATCAGACCTCTGGAATGCCTGAGTGGGCCCCTAGGACGTGTCGCCTCAGGGCCCCTCTCTTCCTCCCCTCACCCTGAGGTCCTCCCACCAGGTAGGCCTACCTGTCCTTCTTTAGGAAATCCCAACTCCGAGCTGCAGACTGAGGAACTCTGACATCTTCTAATTAAGGAAACACAGTGTCAGCAAAAACAACAAATCAGTGCCAGGCTCCGTGAGGCAGCAGGAACAAATGGGGAGACGGTCTTCCCTGGGGAGCACTGGGTGCTGTGGTTGGTTCCCAGGCCAGTCTGGCAGGCTGCCTTCCTCTTTCAGGAGTCTTTTGGGGTATTTCCAAACCATTCCTTTTCCAGCTGAGGAGGGTGCCTGGGCGACCAAAGACAGCCCCTGTTGATTCTTCTTTGGGCAATGGTATTTTGCCCCTGTGACTTCAGGGCTGATTGGGGGTGGGCTGGCATCATGTTCCTGGAGGGCTGGGCCACGCAAGGCAGCAGCATGGACTCTACCTGAGCACTGGCTTTCTTGGGGGAGGAGCGTGGGGCAAAGCATGGGGAAAATGCTCTTTTCCAGCTTACCCCTTCACCCTAGCCCGGAGCCCTTTGGACCAGGCTCTAGGGGCTAATTGCTCAGAGATGGGATAGAGAAGCTACAGGTTGAATGGCTTCCCTTCCCCCTTCCAGCGCGGGAATCTGCCGGCCCTGTGTGCCCCACATTGCGGGTTCTGTACCATCCGTCTGCGTCTGCCACCTTCTCACTGGCACCTGCGGCACCCTGAAGGGGGTGTGAGGGGAAGCAAGGACGCGAGGACAGATGTGCTGGGGCAGCACAGCTTATAGGGGAGGGCAGATGGGCCTAGAAAGATAAACGTGAGTCCAAAGGCCAGCCTTAGTACTTAGACACTGTAATTCAGGTAAACTACTCAACTTGAACTTAAGATTACTTACTTATTATTATTTTTTTAAGTTTATTTATTTTGAGAGCGAGAGAGACAGAGACAGAGACAGAGAGAGCAAGAGGGGAAGGGCAGAGAGAGAGGGGGAGAAAGAGAGAATCCCAAGCGGACTCCACGTCGTTAGCACAGAACCCAGTGCGGGGCTGGAACTCACGGACCGTGAGATCGTGACCTGATCCAAAAACAAGGGTCAGGCGCTTCACCGATTGAACCACCCAGGCGCCCCAAGATTCCTGATTTATAAGAAGAGGATAGCACTATCTCCCCAGCAGCGTTGTTGTGACACTGAAAAAGGAACACTAAATAAAAGGCATATCGAGTTGTCCTGCCTGTGTTAGGTACCTGTGCATTCTTCCTTGTCCTCTCCCTGCCCCTCTCCCACCAACATCCTCTCTCAGCTTCATGTGCTAGCTTCCCCAAGGTAAGACCTGGGCCTGATCAGAAGGGTAGTAACGTGGATCATGATCGTAAAAAGACAAACAACCATGACAAGGAAGCCCATGAGAACACACTCAGCATCATACATCATTAGGAAACTGCAAATTAAAAATGACAATGTGATCTCACGGCACACCTAGTAGAATGGCTAAAATCCAAAGCAGTGATAACACCAAATGCTGGCAAGGATGTGGAGCAAAGGGAACCCTCGTTCACTGCTGGTGGCAGTGCAAATGAACAGCCACTTTGGGAGATAGTTTGTTGGTTTCTTCCAAAACTAAACAGACTCTTACCACATGACCCAGAAATGGTGCTTCTTGGTATTATGTGCTACACTGTAATGGTCAGTTGATATATTTGTCAAAACCCATAGAATGTACAACACAGAGTGAAACCTAATGTAAACTATCCACTCTGCTTAATAATAATGTATCAATATTGGCTCATTAATCATGACAGATGCACCAAACTAATACAAGAAGTTAATAATAGGGGAAAGAGGGGTGGGGGGGGAGGAAGGAGGTAAATGGGAATTCTCTGTACTTTCCGCTCAAATTTTCTGTGAATCTAAAACTGCTCTTAAAAAAAAGCGTACTAAAAACAACAAACAAACAAACAAACAAAAAACACAAGGCCAGCAACATAAAAATCAAACACGTCTAGGGTCTCAGGCCCTGACGTGGTGTGGAGCCCTTAGCTAGCTCTCCGTTCCTGGGCTCCTCAGACCCCAGCGGGGGGAGGGTGAGGGGGGTGGGGACTGAAAGGGCTAGAAAAAGCTCTGAGGTCAGAAAAAGGGTTTGTCAAGGGGACTCGGGCTTCAGGTGAGCCTGGGAAATACGGCCAGGTCATTCAAGTTTTGAGGGAAGGCCACGCAAGTCTTAACTCAGAATTGGTGGGCATGTTCACAAGC
This sequence comes from Panthera leo, assembly GCF_018350215.1. NCBI lineage: Eukaryota > Metazoa > Chordata > Mammalia > Carnivora > Felidae > Panthera > Panthera leo. The sequence goes on from NC_056682.1 coordinate 45,361,689, forward strand.
CCAAGCAAGCAGAAGATGAAGGAAACTGGCGATAGGACAAGTATTTCCCAGGTAGACTTCCCGTAGCCCAGAGATGAAGTAATGTGCCAAAAGGAGGTCTTCACGATCTCTATGGTTGACCTAATCTCCCCAGTATTTATTATGACTTAAGATGATTTCTCCTTAGTTATTTATCAAAATAATGCCACTTTCCATACAAATACCAAACCCAAAATCTGGATGAGATTTGAAGCACCATCTCCTCTACCCTGTCCTCAGATGTGTGAGTGTCCTGCTCATGCTATGCTTGGCATATGGCCGCCCTCTGCTCGAATTCTGGTGACAAGGAATTCTTTCTTTTTCTGGGAAGCCAAGCCTATCTGTGGACAGCTCTCGAGTGAAAACTTCTTTCATGAAATGTTACCACTTTTTAACATAGAGTTTTAATGCCCTCAAAAAGCTGGAGAGTTGAAAACCAGCTCTTTACCTTGAGCTAATATGTCTCAGATGGTCAACTTTTGCGTTCAGAATTTTTTGCTAGAATTGGGTTTTCCTCCTTTCTGTCTACTTGAGCTCTGCCTCCCTTACCCGTTATCCAAGGAGGAAACACTGAGAGCCAGTGTTATGGTAGTAACTGTCAGCACCTGGCAGTAGCAGATGAAAGTAATCAAAGGTGTAGAAACACAGGGGGGACAAGGCCTGTGACACTGAGCCCCAGCCTGCGTGCCCATCCTGAACTTGAATCTCAAAAACTGCCCTTCAGTAAAAAGACACCTTAACCGAAACCTCAGGAGATAGAAGCCTAGACGATTGCCACTGGACGCGGTCCATTATTTAATAGGTGACCATAGAGAATTCCTTCTAATTGGGCTTCTCTTAGAGGACCGTCATTTTAGGGGTTTCATCCAGGAGTATGTTGACAGAGGTGGAAAACAGCCATCACTCAAAGCTGAGCCAAATAACATAAAAATAGAAAGAAATACGTAAAAGTGAGATTCAGCCAAAAATGGGAAAAGGAGGGGGGGGGGAAGCAAGCAAGAAAGAAAGGGAGCTCACATTATCAACCAATAAACCCAATAATCCATTAGTGACCAAGGTTGCTGAATAATATAGTACTTTCTCAGTGCCATAATTTATACTGCAGACCAGAGAATAGACACGGTTATTAGAGTGAGGGCTACTGGATGACACATGATGCATGACCGAGCGGCATTGATCTTCACACAACAGGAAGGTGTCTAGACCGGGAGATGTATGGCTCTGCGATTCAGAGGAGGGCATATTTCATGGGAGGCCTAATGGAGTAGTGGAGCCGGTGATGGATGGGTGTGCCCAGTTCCAGCAGTAGTGCAGTTAGAGCAGTGCTAATGTCTGACCTCTTCTGAGCCTCGTGTCCTTCATTCCGTCAGGGTGACCTCATTTAAAGGGACAGAAAATGAGATAGGGAGATGGGGGAGAGCCAAGGGGCCTGAGCTGAGGGGTGGCAGGGACTAGGCAGCTTGAGGACGGCAGGGGGCGCTGTGGGGCGGGATTTAAACAGGAGGATGAAAGAAAGGGGCGGCCGGATGCGAAAGCCAAGCCTGACATCCAGGTCCCCAATAATTTGCTGGTAAAATAAGTGCTAGAAAGGTCCTTCAGTGCTCTTTTGCCTCCCCCCGCCCCCAATCGTCCCTAAGTCAGAAGCGCCCAGGAATACGATGCGGTTGCCCTGGGAAGCCTGGGGCTCCCTCTCCACTCTGAGAATAGGTCTCCATCCCCAGAGGAAGGAACTGAGTGAGGAAGGAGGTGAAGCACTGAATGTGAGAGACAGGTCTGGCGCTAATGGGCTGAGGCTGTTCGGTGAGCAAGTTGGAGTAATCTGCATCGATTATGCAATAGCAGAGAGAGCCTGTCCTCCCCCTGCACTCCCCATGCCCCGTTAGATGATGCTTAATGCATCCTAATGACACACTTGATCATTCCTCGGGAAAACTAATGACTCATGCTACAGCCAGTCCAAGCCCAAAGTAGCGCTGTTGGTGGTGTTTTGCCTTTCTCTCTCGCTCTTTTTTCAAAAATTTCTTTCTCTGGTTTAGTGTTGAGAGATAGGCAGAAGTCCAATCCAGCTTCGTAGCTGATATTTAACTATGAAAGAAACATTTACCATCATCCCCCATGTTCTCCTTGATTTCTGAGTTACTCCTTATTTGGGATTGACTGGTTTCCATGTGGTAGTGAGGGCTCGGGCACTCCTATAATCCTGCGTCTGTGGAATGAGGGGAAGTGTTAACCAGTTTATATTTCTTTTATACTTTTCCCACTGCCGCCCTGATGCAATAAACACACAACTGTCTCCCTAAAAGACATGGCTATGACACTCAGTCCCATGAAGACCTTAGCCAAGGTAACTTGACTTGCTACTCTGTTCAGTTCTAGAATCGGGAAGGGATCCCCGGGGGACAGATGGTGTTTGATCATTCAGATACCACGGGTGGTGCATGTGAGAGAGTAGCTGTGGTATTAGGGTATTTTCTGTGTCAGGGACTTTGGAAGTTTCTTTATAACTTTGGCCCTTGCTGATTCCTCCAGAAATTGTGCATAAAATTATGTCAGTCCTACACCTAAGACTGTATTTATTAATCATGAATTAACAAGGCATCCATTAGCTGACACAGATGAGTGCTAGGGGGTGGGAAGAGGAAGTACTCATCCAGCTCGTCAACAAATATTTATAGAGAGACTTACAGTGGGCTGGGCTCTTTGTTCTGAAGATGGATCAGAAAACCAAACAAAATGGATCTCACAGTGTATTAAGAAGACAAACATTAAACAAATGATCATATAAGAAATAAGTCACAGAAAATAACTCATGTTGTTAGGAGGAGGGTAGAAAAGAGAGCATCACTCCTGAGCGCACTTCTGAGCATCTGCTTGAAGCATGCACTGTGCTCAGGGGATGACAGATAGCACTAGCACTTTATGTAAATAAGAACGTCATGACATGAGTGTTACTCCTATGCCCTTTCTACAGGCGGGAACACTGAGGCTCAGAGAAAGGAAACACTTTTCCCAGGGTCACGTGGCAGAACTAGAGGCAGAACTAGAATGGTATCCAGTTGTATTTAATCTAAAACCTGCTTGCGAAATTAGACATCTACTTTCATCAGGGGCACGGGGGTAGCTCAGTCGGGTAAGCATCCGACTCTTGATTTTGACTCAGGTAGTGATCTCACAGTCGTGAGGTCAAGGCCTGCATCGGGCTCCACACGGAGCATCGAGCCTGCTTAAAATTCTCTCCCTCCCACTCCCTCTGCCCCTCCCCTGTTCTCTCACTTGAGCTTGTGCTCTCTTTCTCTCGCTCAAAAGAAAAAAAAAAAAACAACAATCTATTTCACACCAGACATAGAAATTCCTGGTAGAATAAGTGAGATAAATGAAATGACTTAGATGGAAATATATTTCTTTCTCTTTTTTTTTTTTTTTTTTTTTAATTTATTTTTGGGACAGAGAGAGACAGAGCATGAACGGGGGAGGGGCAGAGAGAGAGGGAGACACAGAATCGGAAACAGTCTCCAGGCTCCGAGCCATCAGCCCAGAGCCTGACGCGGGGCTCGAACTCACGGACCGCGAGATCGTGACCTGGCTGAAGTCGGACGCTTAACCGACTGCGCCACCCAGGCGCCCCCTTTCTCTTTTTTTAAAATATGAAATTTATTGTCAGATTGGTTTCCATACAATACCCAGTGCTCATCCCAACAGGTGCCCTCCTCAATGCCCATCACCCACTTACCCCTCCCTCCCACCCCCCATCAACCCTCAGTTTATTCTCAGTTTTTAAGAGTCTCTTATCGTTTGCCTCCCTCCCTCTCTAACTTTTTTTTCCCCTTCCCCTCCCCCATGGTCTTCTGTTAAGTTTCTCAGGATCCATATAAGAGTGAAAACATGGCATCTGTCTTTCTCTGTATGACTTCTTTCATTTAGCATAATACCCTCCAGTTCCATCCACATTGCTACAAAAGGCCAGATTTCCTTCTTTCTCATTGCCAAGTAGTATTCCGCTGTATATATAAACCACAGCTTCTTTATCCATTCATCAGTTGATGGACATTTAGGCTCTTTAGGTGGAAATATATTTCTTAGTCAAAAGGCACCTATTACTCAGCAAAATCTTAGTAAATTTGATTATATCAAGAGTAAGGTTGTGGAGTAACAAGGACTGGGCTTACCCTCACACCTGAAGCAGGTGAGAAATCACCTGGAATGGATGCCAGAGCAGGCCTCGGGGTGCTGAGCATCAGGAAAGGAAGGAGGGTGATCCGCGAGAGACAGGGAGTGAAGGAGGGGCGTCCTATCATTATCCCATTATCCCAGGAGACCATTTCCAGGCTGTTCAGCAAGGAGGGGGAACCCAGGCAGAGCTCAGTGGTCTCCTGAGTTGAAGACACAAAGCGGGGTCCAGAGAGGCCAAGGAAGCTGAGGGAGAGAATAGAGGGGCACAGAGAGAGGTGCAGTGCAAGGGCTCCTTAAATAGTCACCTGAGGGCTGGTCAGGGCATGTGGGCAAGAAAACACCCAAAAAAGAACCTGTGCCAGAGAATGAATCACCTGAAGCAATGATCTCTTCTAACACATTTTTTAACTCTTGTTTTTTTTCCCCCCAGAGCACTAAAGTAATGGAAATATTGAAAAACTCAAAGATTTTTTAAAACTAACCAACTTACTTTCTGTTTTAAAATTTTATTTATACCCAAACTGGAATTTATTGTAATTTCATTTTTCTGGCTTTAATGTCAGCCAGCTAATCGGTAATAGTTTCAAAATCAACTTCGTTGCCTGTCTCTTTTCTTAATTAAGAAAATTACCATGTTTAACATTTTTGTCTTTTTTTTTTAAGTTTATTTATTTTGAGAGAGAGAGAACAAGCAGGGGAGGGGCAGAGAGAGAGGGGGAGACAGAAGATCCGAAGCAGGCCCTGTGTTGACAGCAGAGAGCCTGATGTGGGGCTCGAACTCATGAGCCGTGAGGTAAGATCATGACCTTAGATGAAATCAGATGCTTAATGGGTTGAGCCACCCAGGTGCCCCAACATTTTTTTCTTCACCAAGGAATGATCAATGTTCAAGTGACTTTAGCCACAAGTTGTTTATAGACATCCTTTATTGTATTGTGGAAGTTTCTTTCAATTTCCACTTTCCTTAGAGGCTTTTAACATAAATGGGTGTTGAATTCTGTCAAATATTTTTCCGGTATTTATCAAGATAATTTTACGATTTTTCATCTTTATTCTTTTAATGTGATGAATCACACTGATTTCTGAATGTTGAGAAAACTTTGTATTCTTGGTATGAAGCTACTTTGTTATCCTGCATTATATTTCTCTATATTGCTGAATTAGGTTTACTAATATTTTGTTAAAAAATTTTGTGTCTATATTCATGAAGAAAATTAGTAGTATTCTTTTCTGATTTTACTGTTCTTGATTTTATTATCAGGGTAATGCTGATCTCTTAAAATGCGTTGGGAAGTGTTACTTCCTATTTTCTGGGAGATATTATATATTAAATGATATTCTATCATTTATTCCCTAGACTCTACTTGGTAGAATTCACTGATGAAGTCATCTGAGAGTTTTTTTAAGAAGATTTTTAGTTATTAGGTCAATTTCTTTATTAGATATACTGCTATTTCAAATTCCTATCTCTTCTTGCCTCCATTCTGGTAATTTGTAACTTTCAAGTAATTTTCCCACTTACTGGAGTCTAGACTGGCACTCTTTCATAAAATTCTTTGTTTATTCCCTTATTATCTCTTAAGAGGATAGTAGCTTTCATTGTTTACATTTAGAATTTATATTTTCTTTTGTTTATTGATTAGTGTACAATTTTATTGCTCTTTCAAGGAAACACATTTTGGTTTCATTGATTTTTCTCTAATATTTCCTATCCTATTCTTTCTTATTTCTTTTTTCTTTATTCTACATACTGTATGTTTAATAGGCTCTTTTTTTTCCAGCTACATTGATCTTAAACTTTTAAATATATGGGCATTTAGGGGTGCCTGGGTGGCTCAGTTGGTTGAGTGTCCAACTTTGGCTCAGTCATGATCTCCCAGTTCGTGAGTTCAAGCCCAGCATCAGGCTCTGTGCTGACAGTGCAGAGCCTAGAGCCTGCTCCAGATTCTGTGTCTCCCCCTCACTCTCTGCCCCTCCCCCACTTGCACTCTGTCTTTCTCTCTTTCGCTCAAAAATGAATAAATGTTAAAAAAATTTTAAATATGGGCATTTAAAGCTACACATTTTCCTCTGAACGCTGCTATAGATGCACAGTGCATGTTTTTATAACTTATTTTTTAGATAAATCTTTAAATTTTAGAACAGCTTGCAATTTGAAGAAAAATTGTAAAGATAGTGCATAGATTCCTCCATATATCCCGTACCCAGTTTCCTTTATTTTTAACATCTCACATTAGTATGATACATTTGTTAAAATTAATGAGTTAAGTCTATACTTTATTCAGAGTTCTTAATTTTTTCCTAATGCCCTTTTTCTTTCTTCCAGGACCCCATCCAAGATACCGTTTCATATTTAGCCATTGTGTCTCCTTAAGGCTCCTCTTGTCTGTGAGTTTCTCAGACTTTCCTTGTTTTTGATGACCTTGAGAGTTTTGAAGCACGCCAGTCAAGTATTTTGTAGACCTTGTCTCAACTTGGATTTGTCTGATGTTTTCCTTGGGGTTAGACTGGAATTATGTGTTATTGGAAGGAAGACCACAGAGGTGAAGGGTCATCTTCAGCACATTACACCAAGGGTACCTACCATCAGCATGGCTTACCACTGCTGATACTGATCTTGATCACCTGGCTGAGGTAGGGTTTGCCAGCTTTCTCCACTGTGATGTCACTCTTTCCCCCATTTTCATTCTGTGCACAGCCCACACTTAAGGATAGGGAACTAGGTCCCACCTCCTTGAAGACAGACTGTCTGCATAAATATTTGGAATTCTCCAATAGGGAGATTTCTCTCTTTCCCTCCATTTATTTATTTATTTATTTATTTATTTATTTATTAATCTATTCATTTATTCATTTATTCACTCAATCAGTCCTTTCTTTATATCAGTATGGGCTCAGAGATATTTATTTTATACCTTGCGTTATAATCTGGTAATTACTTGTTTGTTTGTCAAATTGTTCCATCACTGACCATTGGGAGCTACTTCATTTGGATCCAGTGTCCCTTTCCCTCCATCGATGTGTTGGGTTTTTTTGTTTGTTTGGTTTGCTTTGGTTTTTAGATTTTTGAGTACTTCTTTAATTTCTGGCACTGCAAGATGCTTTAGGCTCATCTTATAAATTTTTCATCCTTGTCCTAGAATGAGCCATTCCTGCAGGAGTTCTGCTTCTTTTTATTGGGGAACGGTATTAGGAACCAAGACCTAAGCATTCGTGTGTTTGTTGCTGTTAGCATGCTGTTGCATCTAGCCACCCCACCACCACCTCGCGCTGACAGAGCAAGGATATATATGTGTATATACTAACACTTGCATATACACACTATATTAGTTTCCAAGAGTTGTCATAACAAAATACCACGAAATGTGTGGCTTAAAACAACAGAAATCTATTCTCTCATAGGTCTGGAAGCTTGAAGTCCAAAATTAAGGTGTCAGTGGGGTCACCCTGCCCCTGAAGGCTGTAGGGAAGCATTCTTCCTGGTATCTTCCAGCTTCTGGTGCCTCTGGCTACCCTATGGCTTGTGGAAGCACAATTTCAATCTCTGCCTCTGTCTTCACATTGCCTTCTCTTGTTCTCTGTGCCCTCTCTCCTTATAAAAACACCAGCCACTGGATTTAGGACTCATCCTAAATCCAGGATGATTTCATCATGAGATCCTTAGTGAATTATGTCTGCAAAGCCCCTATTTCCAAATAAGGTCGCATTTTCAGGATTAGGGGAGATACTCATCAAGCCATTACATACACACATAAATATAAATATTTCCCTATGTAACCATCTGTATCGATATTAAGCTAAACATGAGTTCATACTGATGTCTCCAACTCTAATCCATTTTGACATGGGTTGATCTAGCCTCCTTTCCTTGCTTATCTGAAGACTCCAACAACAGCAATGAGAGACCTAAATCCCTCCATCTGCCACCCATTTACTTACTTGTCCAGTTTCACTCTACATGGATAAGCAGTATCAGAATTTTAACCCATGTCTCCAAGGGAAAACTTTATAACTAGAGTAAGCACTTATGTACACCTCCTTTTGCCTTTGGTTTTACAAACTTCACACATTTCCAAAGTTACTTATGTCAGTGCCCTTCCCACTATCCCTTCAATCAAGATTGTTACACATATTTGCAATACAGTTGTGTTGTCTTGTCACAGTCTGCATTTCATCCTGGGATCCTCTGACTTCCTAATTTATTATTATTATTTTTTAAGTTTACAAGGTTCCCTCTTTGTGCTGTGAAGTTCTCTGGGTTTTGAAAATTGCATAGTGCCATGTATCCGTGATTAAAGTATCATGTAGAATCATGTTGTTACCCTGAAAACTCCCTTGTGAGTGAAAACTACTCAACACTCCCCTCGCCAGAAACCCCAGCAACAACTCATATTTTTATCATTGCTATAGATTTGTCTTTTCTAGAGTATCACATCACTGAACCAGGCAGTATGTAGCTTTTTCAGACCGATACGTTCACTTAGCAACATGCATTTAAGACTACTCCACGTCTTTTCATGGTTTGATAGCTCTTTTCTTTTTATCACCGAACAATACTCCATTTGTGAATTTTTCCAGTTTGTTTATGCATTATGAACTTCTGTGTGCAGATTTTGTATGGACATAAGTTTTCAAATCACTTGAGTAAATACCTAGGTGCACGATTGCTAGATCATATGGTAAGAGTATGGTTTTTTTTTTAAGTTTATTTTTATTTATTTTTATTTACTTTGAGAGAGATAGAGAGCAAGCAGGGGAGGGACACAGAAAGCGAGGCAGAATCCTAAGCAGGCCCTGCACCATCAGTGCAAAGCCCAATGAGGGGCTTCGAACTCATGAACAGTGAGATCATGACCTGAGCCGAAATCAAGAGTTGGATGCTTAACCCACTGAGCCACCCAGGTGCCCTGAGTATGTTTACTTTTGTGAGAAACTTCCAAAGAGTCTTCCAAAGTGGCTGTCCCATTTTGCATTCCCACCAGCAGTTAATGAGGTCCTTATTGTTCCTCAGTATCATCAGCATTTGGTATTTATCAGTTTTATTTGATCCATTTTAGCCATTCCAATTAGTATGCAATGGCATCACATTATTGTTTTCATTAGCAATTCCTTGATGACAAATAATGTGGAACGTCTTTTTATATGCTTAATTTCCATATGTATATTTCTTTGGTGAGTTGTCTGCTCAGATCTTTTGCCCATTTTTAATTCTTTTCCGTATTGCTCAGTTTTATGTGTTTTTGCCTATTTTGAAGAAAAATCTGTTATCTGATAAGTGTTTTGCAAATAGTTTTTCTCATTCTATGGCTTGTTTATGATTTTCTTAACTGTGTAGTTTCTTAACTGAGTAACTTTACTCCATATATTTCATAGAGAAATTAAAAAATTTTTAAAAACGTTAACTTATTTACTTTTGAGGGGAGTGTAGGCAGAGAGGGGGAGAGAGAGAATTCCAAGCAGGGTCCATGCTCAGCACAGAGCTCAACACCAGGCTTGATCCTATAACTGTGAGATCATGACATGAGCCAAAATCAAGCATTGGATGCTTAACTGACTGAGCCAGCCAGGAACCCTGAGAAATTTTTAATTTTTAGTAAAATTAAGTTAAACACTAATTGATTAATTAATTAGTTGAATATGAGCAGTGGAGAGGGACAGAAAGAGAGAGAGAGAGAGAGAGAGAGAGAGAGAGAGAATCCCAAGTAGGCTCCACACTCAGCATGGAGCCTGATGTGGGGGCTTGATCTTATGACCTAAGATCATGACCTGGGCCAAAATCAAGAGGCAGATGCTTAACTGACTGGGCCACCCAGGAGCCCCTTTCATTCTATATTTAAATCTATAATTCATTCAAGTTTGTTTTTGTGAAGATTTGGGTGTCTGTACAGGTTCCTTTATTTATTCATTCATTCATACAGGTTCCTTTATTCATTCATTCATTCATTCATTCACTTATTTTGCACACGGATATCCAATTGTTGCAACACCATTTGTCCAACATCCAGAGCCCATGATGCTGGCATCCTGATCCTAGCCTTCCAGCCTCCAGAACTGTGAGCAATAAATCTCTGTTGTCTATAAGGCACCCAGTCTGCGGTATTTTGTTACACAGCCTGAATGGACTATGTACATCCAAGTTTCTGACCTATATCATTTTCCTCCTCCCTGAAGAACTTCTTTACATTTCTTACAGGGCAGGTCTGCTTGTGATGAATTCCCTCAGGTTTGTTTTGTTTTGTTTTGTTTTTAATGAATTTATTTATTTTGAGAGAGAGAAATTGTGTGTACAAGTGGGGAAGGGGCAGAGAGAAAGGGAGAGAGAGAATCCCAAGCAGGCTCCCAGCTGTCAGCTCAGAGCCCAATGAAGGGGTCAATCCCATGAACCAGGAGATTATGACCAGAGCTGGGATCAAGAGTCAGATACTTAACCAATGGAGCCACCCAGGTGCCCCCCTCATTTTTTATTTGTCTGAGAAAGTCTTTATTTCTGCTTCATTTTTAAAGTATATTTCTACTAGACAAAGAATTCTAGAGTTTTCTTCCCAAACAGTTAAAATACTTCACTCTACTGTCTTCTTGCTTGCATGCTTTCTGAAAAGAAGTCTACTGAAATTTGTACTTTATCCTTCTATACATAAGATGTTTGCTTCCATCTGGCATCTTTCAAGATTTCTCTCTTTGTCTTTGGTTTTCTGGAATTTGAATGTAATCTGCCTGGGTGGGGTTTTGTTTTGTTTTGTTTTGTTTTGTTTTGTATGTATCCTGCTTTGTGTTCTCTGTGCTTTGTTTTAGTCTTTGCTTTGGTGTCTGTCTTTAATCTTGGAAAGTTCCCAGACATTATTACTTCAAATATTCTACTCTGTTTCACTTCCTCTCATGTTCCAATTATGCATATATTATACCTTTTGAAATTGTCCCACAGTTTCTGGATTTCTGGTTTTTCCCTCTTTGTTTTCTCTTTGCATTTCGGTTTGTGAGGTTATCATTGACCTTTCTTCAAGCCCACTGAATCGTGCCTTAGCCATGTCTTGTCAATAAACCCTCCAAGGGATTTTTTCATATCTGTTACAGTGTTTTTGATTTCTAGCATTTCCTTTGGATTTTTCCTTTGGAGTTTCCATTTCTATGCTTACATTACCCATCTATTCTCGCATGTTGTCTACTAAACGTTTGTTTGTTTGTTTTCATTCACCCTTAACATAGTAATCATAGTTATTTTAAATTCCTTGTTGTCAATCCTAATTCAATTATAGCTGAGTGGGGTTCTGACATTTACTTTGTTTCTTCAGACTGTGTTTTTTCTTGCTGTTAGCATGCTTTGAATTTGGGGTTGAAAATGGAACATGATGGGTTGAAAATGGGTACCTGGGCGGCTCAGTCGGTTACGCACCCAAATCTTGATTTTGGCTCAGGTCATGATCTCACTGTCTCGTGGTTTTGAGCCCCACGCAGGGGCTCTGTGCTGACAGTGTGGAGCCTGCTTGGGATTCTCTCTCTCTCTCTCTCTCTCCCTCGCTTTCTGCCCCTCTCCCACTCATGCTGTCTCTGTCTCTCTCAAAATAAATAAATGAACTTAAAAAATTTCAGAAAATGGAACATACTGTATCAGGTAATAGGGACTGAGGTAAACAGGCAGTTAGCGTGAGGTTTTATGCTAATCTGCTAAGAATCAGCCTGAAGTAAAAGGAGCATCCTTCCTCCAGGGGGGATAAGCTGTGGCAAGGTCTTTCCACCTGGGGCAGAGTCTTTGTTCTGGATGCCTCCCCAAAAGATTTCACAGTGATTATTGGTCCTCTTTTCCAAGCAGAGCCACGTGACTATGAGAACCTGGAGGAATTCAAGGAGGTAAAAAGCCACAAAAGTGTGGGGGCCTAAGACCGTAGCCCCTAAGAATTGGTATTTATGCTAGTCTACACTCAGTTTCCAACAATTTGTCAAAATTACTGTGTAAGTGTTTCTACTAGTTAATGGCTCCAGTGGCTTCTGCTCAAGGTAAGTAGATCTCAGCTGTGAGTCTCTGAATTCTCCTGTCACTCTAAATTTGGGGGTGGCACTTTGCCCTGCAACCTCAGTTCTCTGATGGGTCCAAGAAAAGTCATTCATTTGCAGTTTTTCCAGTTCTTTCTTGTTATAGGGAAGGGAATTATGACTTACAACCTCTTTGCATGTCAGAACTAAGCATCCTCTGTTACTAATATCAATACCTGTGCTGTGAGAATGCATTTTCATTCAATTGAATTCAATTAAAATATTTCCAATAGTCCTTGCAATTTTTTATTTCATCTATTTTTTAATGTGTGTCCTTTGATTTTCAAGTATTCGTGCATTTCCGGTTGTACCTGTTACTGATTTTTAATTATCTCCCTTATGGTCAGAGAATGCTCCATAGGATTTCAGCACTTTTATATTTTCTGAGATGTTTGTGTGGCCTACCAAAGGGTCTACTTGGATGAAACTTTCTTGTGCTCTTGAAAAGAATGTTTATTCTGTTATCGTTAGGTGGAATGTTCTAGAAAGTTGATTGATAGTATAGTTTAAGTCTTTTAGCCCTTCTTTCTACTAGTTCTTCTGGTTAGTGATAGAGAATTATTGACCATCCAATGATAATTATAGATTTGTCTATTTTTCTTTGCAGTTCTGTCAGTTTTTTCTTTATACATTTTGAAGCTCTGTTATCAGGGCATACAAGTTTAGGATTATTATTATCTCACCTTTATGAAATTACTCTTTTAGCTTGATCTCTGGGAATGTTCTTTTTCCCTGGAGACTACTTTTATACATTTCAGTATTACTGTGGTCAGTGTTTAAATATTCTTTTCAATCATTTTTCTTTTAGTCTATCCAATGCTTTATTTCTAAATTATGGTTCTTTTAGACAATATCTATTTAACTCTTGCATCGTTTTTATGCATTCCATCAGTCTTTAGCTCTCAATTGCAACGTTTAGAACTTTTCCATTTAATATATTTATCAACATAAAAGTTGACTTAATTATCTTGTTTTATTTATTTAAATTTTTATAATGTTTTTTATTTTTGAGAGAAAGAGACAGAGTGCATGTGGGGGAGGGGCAGAGAGAGAGGGAGACACAGAATCTGAAGCAGGCTCCAGGCTCTGAGCAATCAGCACAGAGCCCAGCTCAGGACTCAAACCCACAAACTGCGAGATCCAGACCTGAATCCAAGTCGGACGCTTAACCAACCCAGCCACCCAGGTGCTCCTTAAAGTTGAATTTAAGTTCAAAGTTGTTGAAGTCTGCCATCTTCCTTTTTCCTTCTGTTTGTTCCATATGTACTTTGTTGATTGTTTACCCTTTTTATGCTTTCTTTTGAGCTAATTGATTATGTTTGATGGTTCTTTTATTGGCTTACTAGCTATACAGCTTCGTTTTATGTTTACTCTGTAGTTTGCAATATGCATCTTTAACTTATCTCATTTAATTTCAAATAGCACCATACCCTTTCGTGTACAATGCCAAGATATCAAAAAAATATACCTCCAAAAGAACGCTTACTACTCAATAATAAAAAGAGAAATAATTCAGTTAAAAAATGGGCAAATGATCTGACTAGGCATTCCTTAAAACTTAAAAAATGACTGTTAAGTACATTAAAAGGTGTTCAACGTCATTAGCCATCAGAGAAAGTCAAATCAAAACTACATTGAGACACCACTTCACACCTATCAGATGGCTAAAATCAAGAAGACAGACAATAACAAGATTTCATGAGGTTAGGGAGTCTTTGGAACTGTCATATGTTCCTGGCAGGAAAGTAAAACGGTACAATTACTTTGGAAAATAATCTGGCAGTTCCCCAAAAGGTCAAACATAGAATTAGCATATGTTGTGTCAATGCTTATAGAGCTACAAGAATTGAAAACATACGTTTGCGTAAGAGAGACGAAACGTTCTTAGCAGAGCACGCCAAATTTCTGTCGACTGATGAACGGATAAGCGAACTGCGGTCTATCTAGACGATGGAATATTCGGTGATAAAGATAAATGAAGTACTGATACATGCTACATCGTGAATGAATCCCAAAAACATTGTTCTAAGGAAACGAGACTGCTCAAAACAGGCAACATACTATCTGATTTCACTCATGTGAAAGTCCACAATAGGGAGATCCATGGGGGCAGAAAGTAGATTAGTGGTTGCTTAGGGCTGGGTGAGGGGAAGAGGGTAACTGCAAAGTACGTTTCTTTTTGAGGTAATGAAAATGTTTAAAAATTGATTGTGGTGCAGTTTGCACAGCCGTATGCATATACTAAAAAGGATTGAATTGTGCACTTCATATAGGTGAATTGTATGTTATGTAAATTATATCTCAATAAAGCTGTTACCAAAAACAGCATATTCCCATATTACCCATTCTTTGTCTTATTTTTGTCATATATTTTACCTCTCTGTATGCTATAAATACCACAGTGTTGTTATTTTTATAATTTTCAACAATTATCTTTGAAAAATATGCAATGAGGAAATGTCTTTCATATCCACCCACGTATTTACCATTTCTAGAAGATTGTATTCTTTTGTGTTAAATATGAATTTCCACCTGGAATTATTTTCCTTCAATATACAGGATTACCTTTAATATTTTTTGTAGTGTAATTCTTCTGTTAAGGAGTTAGTTTTTCTTAGTCTATAATTTTTACCTTCATTTTTAAAGTATATTTTCATTGAACCGAGATTTCTAGATTGACAAGATTTGTTTGTTTGTTAATTTATTTTGTTTTTGGTGTTGTTTGTCCTTATCAAATATCTTATTATAAATCTGTTGGTATTCTCATCTTTTCTTCCTTCTTAGTTGTTTGGTTCTTTTAAAGAATTTTCTCTTAAACACTTTCCAGCATTTTTAATGACGTACTGTGGGATGGCTTTCTTTGTGTATATTCTCTTGGGATTTCTTCAGAAACTTTGATCTGTTAGCTTTCCTTCTTCATAAAATGAAGAAATCATTTAGTTATTTCTATAAATATTTTTTTTTACTTCCTTCTCCCATCTCTTCTGGAAATCCAATCACACATACACAGGCCACTTGGTATCTTTTCAAAGACATTGAAGTTCTAATAACATTTTTTGAGTGTTTTTTTTTTTTCTAAATGCTTCAGTTTTGATAGTCTTTATTGCTATGTCTTTAGATGTATTTATCTTTTATTCTTTACCTAATCAAGTTAAATTCCAGTGAATTCTAAATTTCAGATATAGTACTTTTGACATTGGAATATCCATTGGGATCATTTACAGTCTCCATTTAATTCCTCATTGTGTCCATGTTTTCCTTTAAATCCTTAAACACACTTCTAATAGTTGTTTTCAAGCAATTGTCTCTTAATTTCATCCTCTCTGTATTTCTAGGTATGCTTCTGTTGATTTGTAACATTCTGTGAATTAATTTTTCTCATTAAAATGGGTCACTTTTCTTTCTTAATTGTCAGTAATTTTGATCAGGTGCTGGACAGAGTAATTATTGCACTGTTTAATGCCTGAGTGTGTTTTCTTTTAATGAATGCTGAGTTTTGTTTTAACAAGCAGTTAATTTTACTTGTAGATCATTTTGCTCCTTTTGAAACTTGCTTATATTATTTATATCTATCTATATCCATATCTATATCTATATCTATATCTATATCTATATCTATGTCATCTATATCTATATCTAATCTATATCTATATCTATCATCATCTGTATCTTTTATGGTATGTCTAAAGCAGGCTTTATACTAAGGCTAATGTAATCCTACCTGTAAGCAATGGTCTTCTGACATCTTAAATGAATTATCTGGGTGTTCAATGAAGCTTCTTCTATTCTGGTTGTTTATAACTCAAAAGTCTCCTCTTTGTGACCTTCGGTAGTTGTTCAGGTTTTATTTTGCAAGTAGCTATTCTTTGCCTTGCCTTTTACAATACTCACATCACATGTGTGCAATTTGGAATCAGCCAAAGACTCCTTGGTTCCCGTATGTTGATTTCTCTGTAATTTCTTGGAATGCCTCCTCGTAAACGCAAGCTGCCTCAGCCTCTCTGAACTCCAGTCTTGGTCTCCTCAGGACACATTCTGCTTGTTCTGTTTAGTTCGCTTGGTCAGGGTCTGATAAATGCCTCCGTGAAAACTGCCAGGATCAGAGCATGGTTCATCTCAAATGTTAGGATTCGTAGTCCACCACTACCTGTCTTACTTTCCTGAAAATAGTTATTTCACTTACTTTGTCCAGTTTTCTAGTATTTAATGGTGATAGGACCAATTTCATACCAAAAACTCAATTATGGACAGAAGGAGAAGCTCTCTCATCCTTTTCTAATTCCTTTCCATTTGGGTCAAAATTACTGTGTTATGGATATAAGGATGGGATTTTTGTCAAAAATAAAGTAAATATAGAGTACATTGAAAACAACAGCAACAATCACAAAACTTGTTGTCAATTTGAACATAATGTTGCCTCTGGCTGGGATTTTTTCTCTATCACATTGCTGTCAGTCAGGATCTGCTGTTTACTTTTTTGTTGTGTCCTTCGCAAATTAAAGACTCAGTTGCTATAGAATTTGTATAGTGTCAGAGTATTTCCTCTGGCTTCTGAGATGGTAAGAAACACCTGTGGTACTTGCTTAAAATATAGTTTGCTTTCCAGACCTCTCTTCTAGACATTCTGATTTCCAGAGTATTTGGGAAAGCCTTGAAATTTGAATCTTCAAAGATACCTTAGATAAATATTTTTTTTTCATCAGGCAAAATTGGGGAACTAGCATATTATCTGGGAGCACAGATCCTGAGGCCAGAATGTATGGGTGTGAATATTGATGCACTCTCCTGGAACCCTGTTACCTTGCATAGGTTTTATCCCCAATTTCCTCAGGGTCATTACAGACAGATGGTTGTATATTTTGTGCCTCACATGGTGTGTTATAATTTGTCTGCCCAGAGAAGATGTCTTTCTCATTTTCACAGAATCACCATGTAAGACTCTCAGTGGCTCTGATTTCCTTATCCTTGAAATAAGAAAAATAACAGCATGGCTGGCTACATAATTCATAGAGCCCCTGTGCAAAATGAAAATGCAAGGCCCTTTTTGAAAAAAAAAAAACCAAGGAAAAAAAGCCCCGTCTTTTCCCTCCTTTGTCTATCAACCTGTCATAGTGTTTTTCATTAGACATTTAATGTTGTTGTCCCTAAGACAACAGAGAGTCTCATGGATCGACATAAACCCTCACAGGTGCTCAGTGCCCTGCCCCATGACTTGGCATGCAGGGTTCAGGTACTTGACCCCAACCCTGCCTGTTCCCAGGATTCCACCCAGGATGGCAGCATTTGCTGGGTAAGTGGGGGAGCAGGTGGCTGAGACCCCTCCCCATTCTGGAGAGGTGTGGGAACAGAAGGAGGTGTTGACCATGCGTGAGCTAAGGCTCCAACAACCACCAGTACATACTCATAAGACACAAATTTCAAGGTGTTGACCACAGAGCAGTATAAACATGGGGACCCCTACTGAGCCTGGTGTCCTGTGCATCTGCACTGGTCACACACCCACAAAGCCAGCACTGAATAATGGCACCTATGTTTGGTGCCTGAAACGTAGTACGTACTCAAAAATGTCAGTTACAATTATTTTTACAAAACATTCCACTTGAAAGCTCAGTTCTGCCAAGTCCTTGGTGATAAGACAGACTCACAAACAGTGAGACCAGAACTCATTTAGTAGCCCTGACTCTGTCCACAGTTCTGTGGAGTATGGATTTCGTGACAGGCACTACACTAGGCACTGAACAATTCACCCAGTCTTTGGGCACAGCCTAATTAGAAAAAGACGCAATCACAAGACATAGGAACCAGAGCAACAAGGGGCAAGTTGGAATACAGAGGGAGTTCTAGAAGCTTCATTTCAGGCCCAGGGTGGGAAGCAGATTTAAGTGGAGTCCTAAAGGATACGTTGAATCCAAGTAAGTAAACACAGAGGGTGGGGAATATGTTCTGAGCTTTGTGAATAGCAGGTATAAAAGCCCTGAAACAAAGAAGAGAGAAAAGCCAACAGGTTCACCATGATGGATGAACTGATCAATCTACGAGGAGGGGCAAGAAAGCAAGAGGGAGAGGCCGGCAGGATGCGGAACTTGAAGGGTTTTATTGGTCATTTTCAGGAGTCTGTGTTTTATCCCCAGGATGACAGGGGAAGGGATGGGGAGTGGGGAGTGGAAATGGAATATTTAAAAAAACATATTTAGACAAAAATCTGTTATGATATTTGCATTTTGGAAAAATTTATCTGGGAACTTCTGGATAAAATGGAGTTGTACTTCTGGAGGTCTAATTTTTGCCTCCTGGAATCCTGTGAAAATGACCAATACAATTTTTTTTTAAATAAGAAAAACACACAGATGTGCCAGGTACACTCAAGGGTGTTGTCTACAATCCAGCATGTAAGTTCAACAAAATTTGAGTAAATAATGACATTGGGTCTAATGAAACATATATCGTATCTCTTAATATATACAGAATCATGTACTCTCTAAATAGAAATACATCTTCTTTTGAAACATCCATGCTGTGTTTATGAGAATTAATCCTACCTCTGGCTACAAAGAAATCTTCAATAAATTTCAAAGACTAGAAATTTTACAGGCCCCACTGTCTAATCATGATGCAAAAATAAAAAATTCTAATAAAAGTATATACACAAATAATAAATCACCTGGACATTAGACGAAAAAAGAAAAACAACTTTTGTTTAGAATTAAATGAAAAACAAATAGAATCTACAAATACAGACCATTTAGAAATCAACCAATAAGTATGGATACATTTGAAAAAATAATAAAAGAAATTACCTCCCCAAAATATTTTGTAAGAAAATACCCAAGGAGGAAATACTTCTTATGCTATTTAAGTCCATTTCAGAGCACAGGATAAGATGGAAATCTTCTCAACTGGTCATAGTGTTGAACCCAACATGGCAATGAATGCATTAGATATAAAAGCTATAGGTCAATCTTATTTTGGAGTAGAAGTTCAAAAATCCTTCAAATATTAGCAAATTGTATCCAACAGAATGCTGAAGGATGATTATGGGTGTCTAAGAAAGGATTATTTTAGAGATACAAAGATACTTTGGCATTAATCTATTTTAAATATTTAGGATGCCCTAAAAGATTTTAGAATTTAATTTCATTTAATTTAATTTTCATTCCTGATTAATTACAAACACAATTCGTACTAAACTTGATGTATGAAGTACTTTAACATGATGAATGACAGGTATACTAAATAAAAAGCCATAATTATATTTAAATAGTAAAACATTATAGACCGTCTCATATAAGTCTAAGCCAATGAAACATACTGGCTCCCAGCATTATCATTTAAGAGTATTCTGAGAGTCCCCGAAATAGGACAAGAACACCTGAAGCTTATATGTTGGAAAGGAGAAGAAAAATGATGTAATATATAGATTATATTCTTGATAACTGGGAAAATTTTTAAGAAGGATTTGGAAAACTGTTAGCATTAGAGTATTTAATAAGATGGCTAGTTACAAAATAAATATACAAGCATTCCTAGGTTTACTCTACACTAATAACCTATCAGCAAATATTTTAAGAAAACTCACACTCCTATAGCATCAGGAGCACATTTGATTTCAGGGAAATAATCAAACGGAAAATTTACATGAAGAAAATGTCACAGTGTTACTGAAAGACTTGAAAGATGACTTTAATTAGTACGGATGCATGTCATGTTCCTCAGTTGATAGAAAGAATATTAATTTATAACCCTAATGTGATTACAATCAAAACTTCAATAGAAATGTAGGGCACATGAAAGAGTGATGGTAAAGCATTAAAGCAAGGGAAAGACTCCAAGGGAAAAGGTTGCCAGATATCATTACATTAAATTTAGGAATTTTCTAAAATGCAGTATATAAAATTAAAAGGAAGTTTATAATTCTTAGAAAATATTTGAGACACACATAATATCCATATTAACTTTTCTGCAAAATGAATCAATAGTAAATAAACCTCAGAAGCAGAATGTCTAAGAATGTCTTAATGAATCAATCATTAAGGAAAGAATATTCAAAAAACTAACACGCATATGAAGTTATGTTTAAATTAAGCTGTCACCAAGGAAATGCAAATTAAAATAATGATATTTTGTCTTACCTATGAAATTGGCAAAAGAAAAAAATACTTAACATGCAAAAGTTTTATATATATATTATTTAGTGGAGAATAGTAGTATCAAAATTTGTGTAATATAGGAACTCAATTTTATTTTAAAGTGTGCAACACACACATGCATATATGTATAGACACATGCACATATGTTGTGAAATAGTAACAGTGATTGCCTCTAGAAAGCCGAATTATGGGCCATTTTAGTTTTTACCTCAGTGTCTTTCTGTGGTTTTAACATTTTCTGCAATAGGTACGTGTGACTATAATCAGAAAAAAAAATATTTAAAAAATCAACATGGGCATATGTAGAGAATGAATTTTAAAACATTTTTTTAAATGTTATTTTATTTTTGAGAGACAGAGAGAGATAGAGCATGAGCAGGGGAGGGGCAGAGAGAGAGGAAGACACAGAATCTGAGGTAGGCTCCAGGCTCTGAGCTGTCAGCACAGAGCCCGATGCGGGGCTTGAACCCACGAACTGCGAGATCATGACCTGAGCCAAAGTTGGACGCTTAACCGACTGAGCCATCCAGGCGCCCCAAGAATGAATTTTAAAAGTATAAGCCAGAAGTGTCTGCCTGGCTTAGTCAGTAGAGCATGTGACTCTTGACCTCAGCATCATGAGTTTGAGCCCCACATTGGGCGTGGAGCCCACTTAAAAAAAAAAAAAAGATAAATAAATAAATAAATAAATAAATAAATAAAGTATAACCCAAAAGCCAAAAGTGGACAAAGGCTGTTGCAGTCATAAAGACCGGAGAGGTGAAACAAAACCGGAGAGGCAAAAGCAGTGGAGATTGAAAGGAACTCATTTATTTCAGAAATACTAAAGTCACCAATGGTGGGTGGCAGGGGAAGGGGAGGAAAGGGAAAATAAGGAACCAAGAAGGGGTTCCCAGCTCAGTTTGGGCCACTGGGTAGAATGGTGGTGTTGCTCACTGAGGCAGAATCAGAAGGACCAGGCTTGGGTTGTTGGTGGAAGGAAGATGTTGATATGTTGAGTTTGAAGTACCTATTGGCCCTCTACCTGGAAAGAGGTTGCAATTTGGAAGAAAGATCCGAAGAAGAGCTCTTTCTCTTTCATCTGTCTCTCAATCTCTCTCTGTCGCTCTCTCTCCCCGCCCCCCCCTTCTCTCTCTCTCTCTCTCTCTCTGGAAGACATCAATGTATAATGACTACTGGAGCCAGGATGGGGTCACCCAGGGAGATTTTACAAAGAAGAAGGCTGATCCCAGAGCTTGGAGGAACATTTATATTTAAGGGATGCTGAAGGCAGGCTGAGGAAGAGGAGACTATGAACAAGTCTGAGAGGTAAGAAGAAAATCGAGAGAGTGCAGTCATGGAATCCAGGGGAGGAGAAACATTTAGGGGGTAAGAGCAGTGAACTCTGAAAGATGCTACTGTTGGCCTCTGAGGAAAGGAGGCCAGGTTGAGGGTGTGCGTGTCAGGCAAGAGGGCAGGGTTGATCATGCCAAATGCTGCCAAGAAGACAGGAAGGTGAAGGTGGTCAGGGTTTGGGCAGGAGCTGGTTAGATGGAGTGGGAGGGGAAGCCTGATCGGGGTAGATGGAGGAGTGAGACCGAGGTGAGGGAGCACAGACAACCAGTGAGATACCTCTTTGGAGAATCCTGGCTGTGAATAGGGCGTGGGCAGAGAGTGGGGAAGCTATGGGGCCCGAGGAGCTATTTTTTACGTCTATGCTGCATCCAGCTTGACCTTGCTTAATGCTGATGAGAGAAAAGGCCTGTGGGGAGAGGTGTTGGGGGCGACAGTGGGGAGCCCAGAGGTGAACTTCCTCAGGGAAAGAGAAGTGAGGAAATTCTATGCCCGGGTGGGATATGCTTTATGTCAGATGTGATGGAGGGAAGCTGTGTGTGTGTGTGTGTGTGTGTGTGTGTGTGTGTGTGTGTTGGGGGTGGGGGTGGCTGAGCAGTGGTCTTATCTGGGGAAGGGGGACAGAGCAGTTGCTCCTACAGCACAGTCTCCATATGTGGTTGCTGCCTTTTAAAAGATAAAGTGTTTTTGAAAGACGTGTCATGAAAGCCAGGGTCAACCATTGGTAAGGCTACCAGATCATGAGATTCTTAAAGACAAAGGGTGGCAGCACTTGGTGTGCCCACCTTCCTGCCCCCCAGCGGTGCCCATCCTGAGCATGGACCACAACCTTGCTGTCCCTCTTCCACACCCAACTGTGGCACCCTTTAAGGTTTTCCCTCTCCTACTCTGTGTTGTATCATGACTATATTGACTTCTAATTTCATTGTGAAGTAGGAGCTGAAGTAGTTTACTGAGACAGAAGATGGGGTGTGCTATGGAATTTGAGAAGATTTCAAATACTAAACACATGGGCGTCCGAGTGGCTCAGTCGGTTGAGAGTCCGACTTCGGCACAGGTCATGATCTCGCACTCCGTGAGTTCGAACCCCGCGTTGGGCTCTGTGCTGACAGCTGGGAGCCTGGAGCCTGTTTCAGATTCTGTGTCTCCCTCTCTCTCTGCCCCTCCCCCACTCATGCTCTGTCTCTCTCTCTCTCTCTCTCTCTCTCTGTCTCTGTCTCTCTCAAATAAATAAACATTAAAACAAAATTTTAAATACTAAACACCAATTTTATTATCTGGGTGAAGTGATTCAGTGGCAAGGGCTCTGAGAGAGGGATTTGCTGGCTTGTAGGAAGAGTGGCAAGGAGGTCAGGGTGGCCACAGGGTGGTAAGAAGGGTGTAAAGTGGGGTGACAGATCCCATGAGGTCGGATCCTATGGAAGGGGGTGACAAAGGTCCAGGGAAGGCATGTCTAGGGCAGTAAAGGGCAGTGGTAAGTCAGATGCATTGTACAAGATGGACCCTTGTGAGGTCTCAGATGAGACCAGGACGGTGCAGAAGATTCCAGAATGAGTATGTAATTGGATGGGCGGGGGGCATTACCGAGACAGGAAAAGGTTAATAACGTAGATGAATCTCTAGCCAGACTGATCAAGAAACATAGAGAAGATGTGAACACACACAATACAAAGTTAAGTGAGAGATACAAGCAAAACAGGTTTTTTAAGTGTTAGAAGAAAAATTTAAGCAACTATAAGTTAATATATTAGTAAAGTAAGGTAAAATGAAAAATGTTAAGAAAAGAATGTGAAATTGGTAAAATGTAAATTAAAATGAGACAAAAAAGTAGTAACTACTTTAAAAATTGAAATAATGTCCATCATTTCCTCACATATATATGTATGTTTATACATACATGTAAATGTATATATAATGGATACGCAATTAAATCTATTTCTAGGCCTGGATTCTTTTCTTTATGAATTTTACTCCTTTCAAAAGACAAATGATTTTACCCAGTTTTTCAAAAAGTGGAGAATGAAAGAAAACCGCCCAATTTATTTGTAAGGGTGGAGGGAGGGTAGTTTAATATTTGCTTCTCTCCTCGCTGTCTTAAACATCAAATCTTTTTTTTTTACCCGTACAACTCCTTCATGCCTCTGCACAGGCCAGCAATGTCTACGCTTGGGTTAAAGGTTTTGGGGGTGATCCTGACTTCCTACAGTGATGACCGGGGTTTTGCAACACTTCCAGAAGGAAGGCAGGCCGGGCAGGGACTCAGGGCACATCGTGGGAGGGATGTGCAGAAAGGGTGATGTGAGCACATCCATAAGCTGGGTCCTTCTTGTTGGAGACTCCTGATGCAAAGGGTTATTCCAGTTTTTACTTCTCTCACATGTTTCCCTTTTCTTTGGTCAGAAATCTTGTTCCTATTTTTGCAAGCACATGGCCTAGAGTCTGTCCTGCAGGAGGGTGGTCGCAGGGCCTTCCCTAGTCTCTCTGTCTAGATTAATTGTGTCCCCTACAGCCACCCCCATGACTATAGCTGAGTACCTTTCGCTTGGGGCCCTCTGTCACCTCTCGGCTCAATCCCAGAGACCCAAGCTCTTCTCATGCCGAGAAGAGGGTGGACATCGGCACTGGACTCCTTCCTACCATCTGGATTTATAAAATAAAGCTGAGTGGCAAATGAGGCCTTTGTGAGGTCTGGGGAGTGACCTGAGTGGCAGAGGAAAACCTCTCTGCACTTTTAAAAGGTGGATGGCCATCTGGCCTGGCAAAGACACTCCTTTTACATTTCTACTGGTACATGACTGAAATAATTTACCATTAAGTTCTCTTTGAATAAAATGGTAGTAGACATTTAGGTAATATTACAGGGCAATAAATGTTTAAGAGCCTTTGGGGTGCAAGCTTTCTCCAAAGGTAGTTCAGACCCAGATGCCAAAAAGACTTTATATGTAGTATATCTACATCTACATCTATGCACACACACACACACACACACACACACTCATATGTAGCCTTTTTTGGACTTTTGGCTTTTGCTCGCATAATGGAGGAATTTTCTCCTCTTTGCCTTTTCTTTCACATTTTGAATTGTTTAAGAGTTTCCTGGCTACAGTTGGCTCCCCTCCTCTCCCCCCCGCCCCCTTTTTTTAACTACACTGGGTAGAAGAAGCATGAGGGAAATGTAGTTAAAATTCAAAATGCTTCCCCTTTATCATTACCATGAATCAACACAATAAATGAGCCCCTTCAGAGCACGGTAATAAGAATTTGATAAATCATCAGCCAAAAATTAACTAGATGTCAAAACAATCTTTGGGAAGTGTGATGGATTAGGGGTGATAGCGGCAATTAATCTCCCAGCCTGAGTTCACCGGAGAGACACAATGTAGGGAGATGGATGGGTGGGGGGGGGGCGGGATTCGGGCCGCACAAGGTCAGGACTCCACTGAAAAGAGTGGGTGGAGGCTGGAGGGAGGGAAGAAGGGAGACAGGGAGAGAGAGAGAGAGAGGGAGATGAAGAGAGGGAGAGAATCATCTGAGTCTGCAATACCCAGGCATCCAGCAGCTGAGCTAGAGGTCAGTTACATGCCTTTGAAAAGTGCTCGTCTCCAGCTGCTCTCTCTGATGAGGCAAGCACTTTCCTTCTTGCGCTAATAAATGCCACAAGTCGGCTCATGGGGCTCAACACATGGCCTCTAAGTGTGGGAGACTGCTGAGGGCTTAATTTACAGAGAGGGGTAGCTCCTTGTAAACAACAGCTAGGAGAGGAGGGGTCTGGGAAGACAGGCTGGGGAGGGAGTCTGGGAAAAGGCAGAGCAGTGACAGGAGCTCCTCAGAACACAGAGTTCAGCTCTGGATGTTCCAGGGCACAGCCCAGGGAATATTGATGGTTCCACAGAAAGAGGAGGGAGAGCCTCTGCAGGCGCCAGTCTCATAAATCTCCCTCTTTTTGATGAGGCTGCCTCTTTTATTTGCTGTGGCTTCTTTTTCTTTTTTTCCGGTAGTGTTCACAAGATCTGAGGGAATGGCAGTTTGGGAAAAAGACGCAGAAGAGCCCCTGTTTACGCCTTCCTGTCGAGGCTGGAATCCTCACGTGGCCTCATGTCTGTCTGTTTCTGTACTCTGAGATCATAGGCTCAGGAGCCTAAACAGGAAACTGTAGGCTGAACCCAAGTGGCCTGGGGGGAAAGAAGTGGTCCTGAGATCAGCAGGAAGGAGAAAGGGAGGGACACGCAGCCCCCTTTAGCCACTGGCAGGGCCTATGGATCCTTTCTTAATGGCCGCAACATGGGCATGCGCTGAGGCCATGGGAGTTAGCATTGCTGGCTTGTTCCTTTACTCCCCCAGGGAAATAGAATTCTTTATTACCAAAGACTGCGGTAAGATTTACCCAAGCAGGGCTTTGATGCTGCTTCTGTTAAATTTGTAAGTGCTTCCTGGCTATGGTTTATAAGTACTATAAAATTATCATAATGCCTGACAACTGTTGACTGTGTTTTGTTTACAAAGCACTGTGAGAATCCTGGGTCCTCACCCCTGGATATATTTTTTTAATGACATATCTTCTTAAAATACGACAATAGAATCCGAGAGGGTAGTCAGAATGCAGTCTATCCCAAACTCCTCAGTGTTCCCATAAGGAAAGTTAGGCCAGGAGGGTTAAATGATTCGTGGGGTATCACTAAACTGATGGTAAACTGATGGCCTACCTGTCGAATTCCCGAGAACCAGCTGCTAATCTTCTCAGCTCTGCCTCAGAGGACATACCTCATCTCTAAGCTCTCCAGCTCTGATATTAGGGTGTGCTTGGGTTGGGTAACTTTGGGTTGTTTCCAACCCAACCTAACCCAGATGCACAGCAACTATCTAGAGCTGAACATTTTTTTATTAAAAATTTTTTAAAATTTTGTTTATTTATTTTTGAGAGAGACAGAGATAACATGAGCAGAGGAGGGGTAGAGAGACAGGGAGAGAGAGAGAGAGAGAGAGAGAGAGAGAGAGAGAGAGAGAATCCCAAGCAGGATCTGAGCCCGAGGCAGGGCTCAAATTCACAAACCTCGAGATCGTGACCTGAGCCCAAACCAAGAGTCGGACGTTTAACCGACTGAGCCACCCAGGTGCCCCTAGAGCTGAACATTTTTTAAAGCAAAGACTTAACGCTCTCTAGCTGCCAGGAATGAAGAATGGTAACCCGGTCTAGTATTCAAGCTAATGAAGAGAACTTACAATAAAGCCAACCTCTGGAGGATGGAAATGGTTAATGGTTTCTTTGTGACTGATTAGCTGTTGACCTTGAGCTAGTTACTTAATCTTTCTCAATGTTGGTTTCTTCATCTGTAAAGGGGAATACCAATCACTTGACCTCATAAATTGTCATGCAGATTATATGAGTTTTGTGAACTATGCCTACTACATAGTTCACTGTAAGTGTCAGTTAATGTTCTTGTGGGGTTGACTTTCCATCACGCCCATAAACTCCTTGTTGGCTCCACAGATCTAAGAGGGTGCTCTGGCTCTTCCAGTTACAACTTAAAGTTGGTAGGAGGAACTCTCCATGATACCAAACATGAGGCTAAGGGTGCTGGCACAGGCCACCCAGGCCACCTGGCCTCCTGCACTCTGGCAGGTGCTATGATGAAAAGAATATCATCTTCCCACATCAATCTTGGATTACTGCTCTGTATTCTTCCCTTACTAAGCTACCTCCCTGAGGATTTGGTGTCCAACATTCAAAAATATCCCACTTTTATATAGTACTTCTCCCTTTCTCAAATACCTTCTCAAAAATTATCGTTTTGTTTCACGAGAGCTTCGATTAACCCAGGCCAGTCATCCTTCTCTTTCCTTTTCCTATTAGCTAGCCTTGATGGGGAAGTTTCTGGGTTCTTCTGGGAAGCTGGAAACATCTGCCCAAGCCATTTATTTTTCCTGCTACCATATTGTTTCAAATGATCACTGGGGCTGTGAGTTTAGAAGGAGTGACTTTTTAGAGAGGTCCTGCTGTTTTCCCTCCAGATTCAAGAGAGGGGGCAAAGTAAGTGGGTTGCTCTCTTCTCCGTGGCAAGTGAATGTAACTACCCCTGGGTTCTGGAAAGTTGAAGCAGCTCTTTGGAGTTGATGGGCCCAGCTAATCCATAACTGTTTGTATTTCAGTTTGCTTAATTCAGCATCTAGGATTTCAACTGGGGCCTTGTGCCTTTACTGTAAACACGTTCATATAAACTGACAGACACAGACACACATATACAAACCTATACCCATGGGGATGCATTCAATCACATGTACTTGGTCACATATACTGACACCCAGACTTATCAAGATGCACATGGTTATGCCCATTGAGTCACACACAGACATACATATACATCCCCTCACAGCCACATATACAAACATAAACACACACACACACACACACACACACACACAGAGCAAGGTACCAATCTAGAAGAGAAACACAACTGGACTTCCTCAGCAGTCCACGCTGGAAGGGTAAGTTTCTTGCGATCAGGTGCTTGGTACTATCCCTAATCCTTTGCTGCGATTCTCAGCACTAGTTTTCCACTGTGGACGCTCACTAACTATGTTTTCATTCACCGGATCAGGACCTGATCCTCAGTAGGCAGGTGGGCAACCCACGGGTCAGACTCGGAATTGTTAGGGGGAGAGGGTAGTCCTCTCATTTAGAGAGTGTCCCCTTCTAAATGTTGAAGTCCTAAGCTCCAGTGCCTCAAAACGTGATCTTAATTGAGAAATCGGGTCATTGCAAATATAGTTATGCTAAGATGGGGTCACACTTAAGTCAGGTGGGACCCTAACACAGTTATGACCAGTGTCCTTACAAGAAGAAGAGAGAGTAACACAGGGACAGTGCCATGTGATGACAGAGGCACTGACTGGTGGCTGCATCTCCAGGCTGAGGAACCTCGGGGAGTACCAGCAGACCCCCGGAAACCAAGGGGGAGCCAAGGAAGGACACCCCTATGCGGTTTAGAACCATCGAGGCCCTGCTGACACCTTGATTTGGGGCTTTGAGCCTCAAGAATTGTGAGACAACAAATTCCTGTTGTAGAAAAAGTTCTATTGTTTTAAGCAAACCAGTCTGTGGCACTTGGTGCAGCCCTGGGAAACTGGTTCAGAGACAAATCTGAAAAAAAAAAAAAAAAAGATGTATTCGATATTTTACTATAGTTTTATATTTTGAAAATCAAAACAAAACTGTCTTGTTTTGCAAAGGACAAGCACCAAAAGTAAAGCACCACACATTCTTCTAGGTGGTATGCCCAAAGCCTCCCATGTTTCTTTATTTCCCTGGCCTGGAAGCTGAAGTCCTCATGTGGCCTCTGAGGCCTGCCTGCCCTACCCCTTGTGCCTCACTTTTATGTATTTATTTACTTTTTGAGAGAGACAGTGGGAGAGGGGCAAAGAGAGAGGGGGACAGAGAATCTGAAGCAGGCTCTGCGCTGACAGCAGAGAGCCCGCATGAGGCTTGAACTCACGAACTGTGAGCTCATGACCTGAGCCGAAGACGGGCTCAACTGACCAAGCCACCCAGGCACCCGGGCGTTTCAAATGATCACTGGGGCTGTGAGTTTAGAAGGACTGACTTTTTAAAAAAAAATTTTTAACATTTATTCATTTTTGAGAGACAGAGAGAGACAGAGCACAAGCGGGGGAGGGGCAGAGAGAGAGGGACACACAGAATCCAAAGCAGGCTCCAAGCTCTGAGCTGTCAACACAGAGCCCGATGCGGGGCTCGAACTCGCAAACTGCGAGATCATGACCTGAGCCGAAGTCGGATGTCCAACCGACTGAGCCACCCAGCTGCCCCTAGAAGGGCTGACTTTTTAGAGAGATCCTGCTATTCTCCCTCCAGATTCAGGGCAGGGGGCAAAGTATGTTAAGAGGCACCCCTGGTGCCTCTCTGACCTCATGTCCTACTTCTCTCTCCTTTGCTTGTTCCCCTCCAGCCACACCGCCTCCCCCCCACCCCAACCCCCCCCCCCCCCCCCCCCCCCCGCCCCTTTCTCCTCAGACACGCCAGGTGAGTCTCATCCCACTGCTCTTCCGAGAGTATTCTTCCTGCCTGGCAAGTTCTGCCCCAAGTCTCCTCCTAGCTCACTGCTCAGTCTCATAAATCTCCCTCTTTTTGATGAGGCTGCCTCTTTTATTTGCTGTGGCTTCTCTGCTCAGATGTCACCTTCTTGGGGAAGCCAGAGATGACTCCTCCCCCTCCAAATCACCTTCCTTCTCCATTTTCCTTACTTTGTTCTATTTCCTTCCATAGCAATTATCACCTTCTGGCCTACCATGTAATTACCTTACTTTCTATGCATATTGTCTATCTCTCCAGGAGAATGTTCGCTCCAAAAGAGCAGGGATTTTTTGTTTGTTTCCCTTTTGTCCCCGCCCAGTGCCTAAAACAGTGTGTGGCACACACTGGGTGCTGGATATATCTTCTTAAATGAATGGAAACTTATTCTCCTTTGTATCTGGTTTTCGTGGATGTTCCTGTCTGGGAAGCGTGGGGATCCCTGGGGATTTAATACCTTTGGGTTTATCTGGGGGAAAACGTAGGTTTAAAAATGCAGAAGCGTGGGGCTGATCTAGGCTCATCTAGGAAAGAGACATGAGCCCACCTGCAGCCGCCCGCCCACTTCATGGAAAATATTGGAAGGACGGAGATGATGCATTTAAAAGCGCTCTGAGGTCTTTAAACAAAAGGCACGTTGTGGAAATGGGGTGTTATTACATAAACTAAACCCAGAAGCGTATCAGGAAATAGCTGAACTGAATCACAGCCAGTCTCCGAGAAATTTTTTTTTTTCCTGGAGAAATTTAATAGAACAGCTTACAAAACTATGATGTAATTTTCTTTCACATTTTCTTTCTTATCAAGTGTTCCTACCTTCCAAATTTCAACACAGGTGCTAACTCGCTCCTTTTTTCCTTCGTGGTAAACAGCTCCACGATAGAATTTCTGGATTGGACTGAAGGTGGGGGGCTGTGTAAATCACCGAGCCATGAAAATGCCTTTAGTATTTCTCTTCTTTTACAGCGGCTCTTACTACAGGGAATAAAATGTATTACTCAGAACAAATGGCTGCATATTTAATTATGTCAAACCCTAAAGCATTTTTGGTCTCATATTTCAAGTGTTCTTTGTTGTGTAGGGGATGTTGAGAATTAAACTATGATATTACTTCTTTTTCAGGGAAGTAAATGTAACTTGAACAGCAGTTGCTAACATCAGAACTACCGAGTACAGACCCTAAATACTATTTCCTTCTTCCTTTGGCTAATCTTCATGCCATTTAGTGCCCTCTGCTGTTTGGAGGCAGTGTGGACAAGCTTTGGGTTCACTGCCTAGCCTAGTGATACATCACACAAAGACAGTCTCGTTTTGTTTTGGTCTTCAGCAGATTTTAGTGCAAATATTCATGGGCACCCATTACAATTTTGAATCCTATTACGTCGCTGTTTGAATCCTGTTAAGTTGCTCCTTTTGGCCACCGCAGTTGTTTAGAAAAAGCTGTTAATAAGCGAAGGGCAACTTGCAAAAGTTGGTCCTCTGTCCTCTTTCCTGCATTCAGTGTCTGCCCTTGGTGCACCCGGCCCAGGGGTGGAAGACCAGGAAAAATCAGGGCGGAGTGTCGTCACTATTTATAAAGAAGTAACTCAAAATACGTCAGTATTTCAGTGTAGAGCAAGGGTAGCTCTGGAAATTTCTCCACTCAGTCTTGGTTGAGTCCAATAGAAAAATCCCCAATCTTATGTGTTCATATTTTAGGGCTTTTCTCCAAATAAAGCAAATTTATCAAAACATAATTATTCTTTGATGAGTACCATTTAAAAATTACTTTTATTTTTGGAGGTAGCATGGTGTATGGGAACATTTTAAATATATATTTTTTTATGCTTTTATTTTTATTTCTGAGAGAGAGACAGAGCACAAATGGGGGAGGGGCAGAGAGAGAGGGAGACCCAGAATCTGAATCAGGCTCCAGACTCTGAGCTGTCAGCACAGAGCCTGATGCGGGGCTTGAACCCACGGAAGGTGAGGTCATGACCTGAGCCGAAGTCGGATGCTCAACCGACTGAGCCACCCAGACACCCCTGGGAACATTTTCGACTTCAGAAATCAAAGCTGGGTTAAAGTCTGTTTTCTTCTTGATTAGAATTTGTTCCCATATCTGTAAACACGGAGGGTAACGACTATCCTGTAGGGTTATTTTGGAGATTAAATGAGAAAATGTAAACAAAATTCTTTTTGAGAGACCTGCCATATTATTCGCACCAAATAATTTTTTTTATCTCTCCTTTATGTTTGATTGTAATTCCAAGCTCAAATCATATCTTTATTTCTAGGTTCAAAGAAAGGATTTCTTAGACAACTTTGTCTTTTTTCTTTAATGTGTTATCTCCTGGCTTGTTGATGGGGCAGGGAGGAAAGGGGGTAGAAAGGAACATGGTCAAGGCTATAGAGATACTTGCAATGATGATTATTTTTGTTGTTGCTGTGGTTAAAATGTGAGATAGGAGAACATTTAGTTGGTCGCTCACTCCAAAATGTATTTTCCTTCTTTAAGAAAGATATAAGCCAGGCCTAGGTGAGACACATCTACCTACAAGCAGGTAAGAAAAAAAAAAAAATCATTCATTGGAATGGGAAGTATTATGGGATCTAAGGTTTTTCAATAATTATGAAACTGTTCTTGACTAACGTTTAAGCACAGACATGAATAACATCTTCTTAATTCCGTGGATGGGTCAAATCATCCAGTATTTGTGCTTTTATGTCCTATTACCCTGCAGATTCAGAGGATAGTGCCAAGGCAACCAGCCTAGAAAAGAGGTTCATGCCACCTATTACTGCCTCCTAAAGATGCCTTCTGATTTCGTTGGTCTTTCAACACTTAGTACCAGCGACGGAAATAAAGCAGGGGACGCGGGGGGTGTGGAAGAAATCTTAGGATCCTTAGCCTCCGCGTCCTTATTCACACTTCCCTCAGCAAGTCCCAACCCTCATAAACCCACTGGCAAGAAGAAAGCAGTTGGCCTTGAAAGGGAATTTTGTACTGTGTACAGGGGGAAATAGGTTTAAAAAACTGTGTCTCTTGAAAGAACTTGTCACTTGTGAGATGAAGCCATAGAAAATGTCAATAAAATTGTTAATGGTAGAAACTCCTGAGCCTCCCATTATTATGTGTATAAAATTTCTACTGAGGTCGGTCTGCTGGCGCATATTGTATCTCCATTTTTGTCTAGTGATACATTTTGTAATAAAAAAAAATCATAGGTTTGGAATTATTTGGGTTCGAGTGGCTGGTTCACAACTTACAGAGTGACTGTACACATCATTTGTTCCTCAGATACTTAGTAGGTACGTGCCATGTGCTGTGCCCTGTGGGGTGTGTGTGTGTGTGTGTGTGCACGCACAGTGGTAGAGAAATAAGTACAATGTGAGCTAGCCATGTGTTCTGATAAGAGCAAACAGAACAAGCAGAAATATGTACCAGAAGCTGCAGGTGTTAAAGACCGTGAAGCCTGGATTGGAGCGGAGGCTGGTCAGGGAAGATTCCCCGGAAGGTGGTATTTGAACGTCGTCTTCGAAGAGCCAGCAGACCTTAGCAAGGTGGTGTGGGGAGCAGGGAGGCAGGAATCAAACAGGCTGAAGATCACACAAACGGTCAAAGAGACCAGGAAGGCCTGATGTGGTCACGAACCTGCAGGCAGGTTCATGGGAACATTGGTGGAGGGAGCATTTGTGGAGGGAGTGGTGATGAGACAGGGCTGGGATGGTGAACAAGGGCTAGATGGTGAAGGATTGAACAACATTCCAAGGATTTTGAATTCTCTTCTGAAGACGAAGAAGACGCTGGAGACATCGTCAGAAGTGGACTGAGGCCTCAGATTCCCAGTGGAGCAGGGCCGTGGTGGAGACGGTGTGGAAAGCAGCCTGATGGCAGTAGGGAGGGTCTCAGGCAGGTGAGAGGGACCTGGGGGGTCTGTCAGGTAGGGTTTGTGGATATTTAGCAGTTGCTGGCTTCCAAGGTGACCCAGGAATGTGAAAATGGGACCCAAGGACTGGCTTGGGGTTCATCAGTGCATGTGGGCACGCCAAGGAAGACGTACAGGTAGAAAATAGAAGTCCAGGGTCAGGGAGAAACTTGGGAGGGCTGGCGTCAAGGAAGGCAAGAGAGAAAGAGTTCGTGTCAAATACTCTGGGGAGGTCCAACAGGTTAGTTAATAGACCTTGTGGTAAGGTATGAGATCACTTATGATGGTTACTGATAAAAATATTCAGGAGAAAGTAGGAGTGACTAGGGATGACTGCCCAGGAGACCATGTGGTGTGCAGTGCCCAAGCATCTATATGCCCATTTGGCTTTCTCCCACGTTCCATGGGTTTCGCGTTAGTGAACAAGAGATCCTTGGAAATCGCGGCTTTTCATCTCTGCTGTTGCAGAAATTTGACCTTCTCTTGGTGAAGCCACATACGTTAAAGGCGTTGTGTTCAACCTTCCTATTATAGCCAACTAGAAAGCATCATTGCCCAGAGGAAACACATCAAGTTATTTTGCATTTTGAAACTAAAAAGTAGGCAAGGGAGTTACAATTATTTACTCCGTTCAAAAAAAAAAAAGAAAAGAAAAGAAAGGAAAGACACACTGTGGCCACAATTTCTCTAAGCAATGCCATAAGTGCTATTATCCTCTGTGATTATTTTGACTTGCTTTGAAATGTTTATTCAAATAGTTACATGAATGACTAATCAAAAGGATTGTTCAAACTGCCTTACAGATGTGAAACACCTTCACAATAATAACAAGGTTTGCGAGGAACCCGTATTATGCTTTTAATTGCTTTTGTCAGTCAAAAATATCAAATGAGTACCCAGTTAAAGCTGAATGCTGCATGGAAACTGGGAGATGGCAATAGAAAGAAAGCCCAGGAAACCTTCGAATATCTTGAATGCTTGAGACATATATGCTTTGATGACTTAGGTTTTTAGGTGAGCTCCTCGTGAACCCTTTACGAACCATGATGATTTTTGTTTCAACTCTTCTGAAAATCTTGCTCAAATTTTCTGGAGAGAATGCGACCCTTGGCATAGGTGTCTAACTCCCTCTCGCTCGCTCTGATTTTAATTGAAATGACCAGCATAATCTAAAAATAGGAAAAAGCTGTTCCAGTGCAGGAAACAGAGGAGGGAAGTGTGGGAAACACTTGAAGAAATTTCATCTTGATACAGCACAGAAGGGCTGGAATTGAAGTAGAAAAGCATTAGCTTTGAAAGTGGATGACCAGGACTCCATTTCCAGCTCTGCCAACAACTGAACCATCGAACCCCACGATTCACCCCTCAGTGACTCAGTGTTCCCGTAAACAAAATGAAGCTGCCGGATCAAATAATCCGAAGCATCCCCTTTAGCTCTAGGTTTCCACGAGACCACATTGGTTAAGGCACAGGGACTACAAGGTGATTAGTTCTACGGTAGCCCCATGGGTTTCAATCTCTTCAGACCTTCCACATACTAGCTATGTCATGCAGGGCAAGTTACTTGAACTCTCCGAGCCTTAGTTTATTCATCTGTAAAAGGGACATAATAATTCCTTCCTGTCCAGATTGTTGCAAAGACTAAAGCAGATAATACATGTCCTTAACAAAGTGTCTTGCACATGTTAAACGCTGAATAAAGGGTATTATTGTTATTATTTATGATACCAAAGGGACATACCACAGATTTGTAATTTACTTGCAAGGACCTATGTTCATAAACGCAATCACCACAGATCCTAATTGGAATGAGGTAGAAGATATATACGTATGCATATGTGTGTGTAAGATAGATAGATAGATAGACCCTTTGACTTTAGATTTCTGGCCTTCATAACTATGAGACAGTCGATTTCTCTTGTTGTAAGCCATGCAGTGTGTGGTACTTTATTACGGGAGCCCTAGGAAACAAATACAGATGTGCTTTCTGGTCTTGTTGTTTGGAGCCAGAACAGAAATCCACATAATCCAAACCATGGCAGCTCCTGAGCAGGTGATAGTTCGCTAATGGCAACTTTCCTGAGAAGAAGGTGATGGGGGTTCCGGGAGCTTGATGTTTCATATATTAACCAGCGCAGACCTGACCTGGCTGAGATGTGGCTTCAACAAATGTCTGATGAGCTTTTTTATGCCTGGATATTTTACAGCAGGATTCATTTATATTTAGATACCTGCTCTATTACATGATTAGATAACATC
Source organism: Panthera leo (assembly GCF_018350215.1). NCBI lineage: Eukaryota > Metazoa > Chordata > Mammalia > Carnivora > Felidae > Panthera > Panthera leo. The sequence continues at coordinate 45,397,634 of NC_056682.1, forward strand.
CAGACAGTGTGATTCCTTTGACAGCAGGGACTGTGTGCCTCTGTTGGAGACAGGGCAGAGTGGGATAGCTTTGTGGCCAAGAGTATAGACTCTGGAGCCACCCTGCCTGGGTAGAACCCTCTCCTCTACCTAAAGCTGTAAAACTTCGAGCAAGTTACTCAATTTCTCTATGCCTTAGTTTTCTCATCTATTAAATGGACACGATCATAATAGTACTTACCTCTTGATACAAGGATCAAGTGGGTTGTACGGCACTTAGAACAGTGCTGAGGACAAAGAAAACGCTCCATCGATGTTAGCTATTATATCAGTTTACATTCTCCCCAGAATCTAGCATGGGCCATGACATGGATTTTGAGCTCAGTGGGTATTTCTTGAGTTAGACAACAGAAAAATCATGTTGTTCTGGGTGAAATCATTATGCTTTGCCCAAGTGATGGAGACCAGAAAAGTACTGGGGAATTTTAATAGGACATAATCTTGGTTTATAGCGCTCCTACAGAACCTGAAATGTGAGTTTCCATGGCCATGGGAACCTCACGTTTTCTCTAAAAGGGAAATTGGGACAGGGAATCCAGAATGAGACACTCTGAGCTCTCATATATTTCTGATTTCTTTCACTGGGATTGTAAGAGGCACAGGAGGGAAGGCCATTTGGAGAAAGATTGTTATACACCTGCTGGGTTGATAAAAGAGCAGTTTAGTTACCAGGGCTGATGATTCATTGCCTCCAAATTGATTTGGGAAAGAGGTTTTCTTTTTTTTTTTTAATTTTTTTTTTTTCAACGTTTTTTATTTATTTTTGGGACAGAGAGAGACAGAGCATGAACGGGGGAGGGGCAGAGAGAGAGGGAGACACAGAATCGGAAACAGGCTCCAGGCTCCGAGCCATCAGCCCAGAGCCTGACGCGGGGCTCGAACTCACGGACCGCGAGATCGTGACCTGGCTGAAGTCGGACGCTTAACCGACTGCGCCACCCAGGCGCCCCAAGAGGTTTTCAATCCAATTCAGTATGAGACAGAGGGAAAAACAATTAGCATTAACACACTGAGAAAGAAAAAAAAAAAAAAAAAAAAAGAAAAAAACAAGAAAAATGACCCGTAGCCTTTCAGCTGAATGTAGCGTGCTTTTTTTTTTTTCATAAAACAAAACAAAACAAACCTAAAGACATGATTATTTCCTTACTAAGTAATCTACGAGTACTTTTCCCTCCCCACTGTCTGTCTCTAAGCCATTTCACTGAAGTTTATTTGTTGCTTCAAAACTCAGGCAACAGCGGTAAACTTCCAGAGCAACGTCCACATTGTGAGGACACGTGGATTCTGCCCGAGGTCACAAAAAGTGCACGTGGACCCTCAGCCCAGATGGCTAGATAGAAGGCCCATTGAGAAGCTGGAAGTTCTCAATCTGTTGAAATCCATGGAGATTTTCCTTCTTGTGAGTCTTCCACTCACAGTACTGCGTAGACGAGAGTCTTTACAGCAGGTCTGCGGTTTAAAATCCTGTAGTTCAGCAAGGTAAGCACATGCTGTTGATTGACAGCTCATCTTCCCCTTAAAAGGGGCCATGGTGGGGAGGTCGTCTTTCGTAAAGGCACTCTCGAGGCTGTAGTTTTGGATCTGAGCCCTACACCCTGCAGATAGGCCATGAGCCTGAGTCCAGCCTTGTTGTTTAGATACTTGATTTGCCAGGAACCTGGTGCCGGGTCAGCAGGCCCAGGTACGCCCCTGGTTGCTGCACCTCCTTTCTTTTTGGCCGAGGGAGCAAACATTCTCCTCCACTTAAAATGACAGGCCCGTGGCAGTTCGTGATGTGTCTGTACGTGGGGTTTCGGCTGCACTTACCTCCAGGGAGCAGCCCCTTGGGGACTGGGCAGGAGAGCCCTGCGTTCAGACCAACCTGCTAATGGGCCAGTCTCCTTAGCAAAATGTTCCTCCTCCGTGGCCTCATTTCTTCCCCCTGAGAAACTTGCCATCCTAAGTCAAGTGCGCCTCCAACACTTTCCAAAGATTATCACTTTCCTCTTTGTCATCTTTAAAGTTTTATTATTGCCTTCAATTCCGCCTCGGTTTTTAACACTTGATCCCATTCTTTTCATTTCAAAAACAGCCTGGGGCCAAGATGGAAAAAGAAACAACCTGCAAACCAATTTTTAAGCAGTTTTTAGCTTACCAAAAATGTCAAGTTATTGCACCTCTTAAATCTCAATAGATCTATTTGTAGAAATTATACCAAAATCAGCAATTTCCCTGCTCTCATCTTCCCTCATCACCCCGCCAATGAATCCGCTTGTAGAAATCCTCCTGTATCCAGGTGGCTGTGGGAGGCCCTATAATTGGGTGTAATCGGATCCCAGAGGAGGTTTTCCAATGAGGCTGTGATTCTTTGGACAGAAACTTTTGAGAAGTGGAGTCGATATAATGAAGTCCAGAATTTTCCAGACTCCTCTTAATATATCCATCATGTCCAGCCCCATCATTGACATGTCGACTCTCTTGTTTCTGATTTAAACTGTCAGACTCGGTAAAATTGCCCCGACAGCTTTAGCATATGTGGCACAACACTGACAAGATGTTACTTACACCTAATTAAGGCTGAGAGCATAATAAACAATCCCAGCATCCTAGCAACCTAGTTTCCTCTGGTTTCCAGTTTTCTGGATCTTGACCTCAGCACTTCGACATTCGAGGGAACTTGATACAGGGATTCTTAGGCACGGGGTAGCTGTGGCACTTGGACTTTACCATCAAACTGGAAGATAGAGTGGACGAAAGAGAACTTGCGGAAAGAACTGGAAGAGTCTCTTGTCAAGGGTCAGTATGGATATCTGACCTGATAAGCAGGAGGGGTTGGACTGGATGACGTGTAGTCTCCCTCTGCCCTTGTCCTGGTCTCTGTTGAAGGGGATGAGTCTGGTAGGGCAGGGGTAGAGGGGCAGTATAAAACTCGCATGCAGGAAAGGCGAGCAGGAAGAAATGAACCCTGTGCTTAGCACAGTGTCTGAATACAGAATGTGCTAAGCTTAATAACAAGCAAAATTGTTCCAGTCATTATTAAAAAGGCTATGGGATATGCTCCAGGGGGAAGGCTCTAGTTGTTTAGAACGAGTTTCAGTGGAACCCTCTGGGTGATGCAGGATGGAATGGCGCCATCTTGGCTAGGTGGGGCCTCGTGCTTGTCCCGTCCTGACTCTTTCCTCTTTCTCTCCGCCTTTGTCTCCTGCTGACATGAGGCCTCGGAGGATCCGTCGTTTGGTCACGTGGCAGAGTGAGGTCACCAAGTGTCCCAGGACATAGGGCAACTTGACCTTCTCTACTCTTTGCACACTGCACCCCCCCCCCCCAACCCCCAGTAAGAATTCACAGATCCAGTTAAGGGTGAGATTTTGCCATTTCCTCTGTGGAACACAGAGGTTTTATGTGATGACAAGTGAATGGATTTCTTCTCCACTCAAGTCTCCAATTCTCATATAGTTGCCAGAGGCAGAAAAAAAAAAAAAAAATCAGCACTTTGGCAGCAATAAACAGCCCTTTTGCCTTCAAAAATGCTTCCAGGCTTTTTTTTTTCTTCCCCCTCTTTTTAAAAAAATTTTCCCTTTGTGTATGTGTATGCAGGAGGGAGAGTGAGTTTTGGTTTTCTTTTGCTTGGTAGAAGACAAGGAAAAATTCGAGGTGAAGTCACAAGTTGCCCAGCTTCCCATCCGATCATTCTGCGGGGCTTCTCCCCTCCCCCTTCTTTGCCTGCTCTAGGGTCTCGTGAATCCTTGGCAGGCCCTGGTCTCTCCTGCAGAGGACACGTATCCCCCAGTGTCTCACCGACCCAGCCAGGAGTGGAGAAGAACTCAATTTCCTGGCCTGACTCTTCTGGACTCTGATCACTCCAGGTGTGGGGGGACCACTCAGGAAATAAGAGGCAGAACATGTGTGCATGTTTTTAAAAAGAGCACAGAGCACTTGCTGGTGATGACCCAGACACTTAGCCAGGCTGCTGGCCTGCAGCAGAGAGGGCCTGTGGGGGGCAGAGGCCTGTGGGTGGCAGGGGGCTGGTGGTAGGAAGGAAGAAGAAGGGAAGGGAAGGGAAGAGAAGGGAAGGAAAGGTTAATCAGTATTGACAAAACAAAAGGAAAAGCTTCAGAGTCTCATGTGATTTGAAAGGAGAGGCTCTTTCTGAGCTCCGTGTAAAGCCAGGTAACATCTCCCCTGTCTGGTGCATCTGTGGGTTATTTCAGTATTGGGAAATAGGGGAGGAGGGAGGGTATTCAATAAGGGAGTTAGATGTTTTGTTGACCTCATCATGGGGAGTGATGCATTTCTTTTCTTTTTTTTTTTTATTTTTTTATTTTTTTTGACGTTTATTTATTTTTGGGACAGAGAGAGACAGAGCATGAACGGGGGAGGGGCAGAGAGAGAGGGAGACACAGAATTAGAAGCAGGCTCCAGGCTCTGAGCCATCAGCCCAGAGCCTGACGCGGGGCTCGAACTCACGGACGGCGAGATCGTGACCTGAGCTGAAGTCGGACGCTTAACCGACTGAGCCACCCAGGCGCCGCAAAGTTGATTTTAAAAAATAAGAGACTTACTTGGTCAGTTTAGTTCCGCAACAGGATGACATTACCTTGGCAATGGCCAGGCTCAAAATAGTGCCTCCTGAGGCCCTGGGTAAGTTCATTTACTTAGTGAATCCTCCGCTCTTTGGTCTTCCTTTCTTTACCTCTAGCTGGGGCAGGAAAGAATCAGGTACAAGTCTCCCGGCCTCAGGTAATCCCCCAAATTTTGAATTAGAAGGACGTGTAGGGCTTATCTTGCCCAATATCACCCTCCTTACCACCACCATTTCAGAGATCAGGAAGCAGACCCAGAGGACTTACAAGAGTGGTTCAGTTTCGGAACTGACTGGTAGCATAATTAAATTCTGGGACCCAAATGTAATCCCCTTCACCAGCACATCTCCAAGTTTGTTCTTCTGTGGGATAATATAAGTTCTACAGTATGTTAATGATATTTTATGCAAAAGGTGTGGGAGGGGAAGACATGGGGGGAAGGAGATACCCTTGATTAAAAAAGTTTAGAAAATGTTGGATTAGGCTCAAGGAAACAGGTTTCTTATTTTGTTTCCTTTATTTTTTAATGTTTATTTTATTTTTGAGAGAGAGAAAGAGCACAAGCAGGGGAGGGGCAGAGAGAGAGGGAGACACAGAAACAGAAGCAGGTTCTAGGCTCTGAGCTGTCAGCACAGAGCCTGATGTGGGATTTGAACCCACGAACCGTGAGATCGTGACCTGAGTTGAAGTTGGATGCTTAACCTACTGAGCCACCAAGGTGCCCTGAAACAGGGTTTGTTTCTTTGAAGCAAAATGTCTGTCTTTAATACGCTAACTTTTTTGGCACAGCATTTCAAAATTTACAATTTCTCTAAAACACACTTTGGGAAATATTTGTCAGGAGTCAGCTCAGCCTTTTTATGGTCAGTTAAGTTAGCAAGTTGCTTGCTTTCACTCCTCTTGGTTTACAGATTTTCACTTGTCAACTTCCAGGGCAAATGTTTTATGGTACTCACCCAGGGCCTTATGGCTTCTAGGCCACCATGGGTCCTGATTCCTCCTTACCAAGCACCAATGGTGGTGAAGTAAGAGAGAATTCAGGGCAGTTCCTGTCCCAGTCTGCATATCTGATATAGGTATGCCTCAAGAAGAGGAGTCCTCTTGTGATCCTATCACTTTTTCTAGCAACGTGTGGAAAGTTCTGGATTAAAACGTTTCCCTTCTTCCTTGTTTATCTGCCTGCTCACTCTCTGAAAGAAAAATGAGGAAAGCTGGTTGAGGCCCTTCCTGTCAGGGGTAGATGTGGTTTCTCAGGGAAGGCTGGTTTTGCTCGTCTGGCTTTGTCCCTGGGACTTGTGTTCCTCCAGGGCTCTCTGGTGTCCCTTTCTCTCTTCTTCATTTCCAGCTGGGCTGCGTGTGCACTTTGGGGAGTCAGTGGGAGAGGTGATGGTTGTTGACCCCCAGTCATTAATCAAGCTGGCTGAGCCATTTCATGGCCAAGGCTGCAGCTCACTGGCTCTTGGGAACTGCCTAATAAAATGCCAAGTGGCAGGAGTTTCTTTCCTGTCCCTGAGTTCTGGAGAGGAATGGGATGATGGGGTGGAGGAAGGCTGGGGCAGGAGCTGGGAGTGGAAAAAAGGAAAAAGAACACAGACTTTGGGGAAGCTGAATGGGGATGGAGCTATCTTTTAATGGCGGCCGTTTCAGGGTATTTATGAATGATTCATACTGATGAGTCCGAGTCATGAAGAAAGTTCACAATGTGTTCGGTGAAAAAGACTCCACTCTTTTCTTAGCCTGAGGTGATCTTGTGACACAGGCTGCCGTGTCCCTCCTCCTTAACCTTGTCATCTCCCTCCTCCTTAACCCTGGACTCCCTTGGCTGCTGGCCTTTTTTCCTGAAGGGACCTTTGAGTCCCAGAGGTGGGGGGCATAGTCTTTGAGCTGTTGCTCCCCATTGCTGCCAAATACTTGCCCTGCTTCCAGGAACAGTGAACAATTTGAATCCAGCTCAGTGTTGAGAAACCCCAAGAGCAACGCAGTAAGTATTTGCCATCAGGGATCCAAACCTCTGGCCCGTTAATCATCAGGTCAGGTGGAAAAGCTGCGTCCCTCCATCCCTCATGTTCCCATCTTTGGGGAACACTTTTAACATCCTACAACTGGTAACAATCTTCTAAAATTAGAGTTTTTCTGTTTCTTTCTCTCCCCTTGCACAGCCCCTAGTTTTGCCTTCCTGCCCAGGCGCCCTGGTTAATGGCTTTTTTGTTCTGCCTGCTGCTTGCTGCCTTGCTAATCAGGGTATATCATATGGGAGCTATCAAGACAGTCAGGGCCTGGTTTAGGAAGGAGAAAGCAGGCAAAATCTGAGCAAGCTTTTGCGGTTCTGTGACAGACTGGCATCCAGGAGAGGGTGGATAGGGCCTATGAACAAGGGATGCTTAGAAGAGAAACCTGTTAGCTTTCACTCAAAGGCTTATGATGCTTGTCTTAACCATGACGCCCCACGTCCCTCTAATGTGGACATGTTTGTGGCTTTTTCCAGCTTCCCAGATCCCTTCCTGCTTTGACATGGGCTGTCTTTTCCTGGATTGTTGTTGCCTGGGAAACTGTGGCAGCTTCGGCCTTAAAAGGCATCTCAGTGGGCTTCATAGCCTTTCCCATTACCATCCTTCCAGTAGAGCCATCGCTAAAGAAACCAGCTTCCACTCAAACTGCAACAGCTTAGCAGGCAAAGAGAACAAAGCAAGAGGCTGTGCTTATAGGTTTGGAGAAGGGCAATATCAAAAAAGTTTGTTCTCAAGATACCTTCACGATCAGTGTTACATTGTGATCCCCCCATAGGAGAGAAAAAGTAGCTTTCACTCATTCATTCGTTTAACAAATAGTTGTTAGCATTGTTCTCGGCACTGGGAATATGCACAAAATAAGGACGAGACCCTCAAAGGCCCTCTTCCCTTGAGCCTCACTCCATCAGGAGGAGAGTCAGACAACAATAACACACAGATAAACAAGGTGATTTTGTGACGAGGAGCACTGAGTGCAGAACTCGGCACAGTAGACTCAGACTTCTTTTATCCCGGCTTGTCACAGAAATGACATTTTTGCATCACGCTTTGTGACTAGCAAAGGCTTTTCCCATCTGTGTTATGACGTCCTCACCACAACCTCACCGCGGGCACACAAATATTATTATTATCCCTTTGCTACAGATGAAGCAATCGGAGCTCGGAGAGCTAGGGATTTGCACAAAGTCACGTGTCCGATAAACTCTCGAGCCAGGACTTAGAGCCAGATCTTCTTACTCCGAATCTAGTGTGATTTCCTCCATACCTCGCCACTTCCCTACATCCGAAGATTATGGGGTCCGTGAGATCTACTTTGACAACAGTCAGAGACTGAGGGCTAAGAATAAAGAGTGTATGTCCGCTGGGGAAGGCCACGGAGCCAAGAGCGAATTTTTCATGAGAGCAGGAAAGTTCCTTAAGTGGCCTTTGGCTTCGCAGGGGCTCTGCTTCCATCCCTTCTTGACGTTGTCCCTGGGAAGAGGGGAGCTGGGGTGGAGGCAATGAGGAATGTGGGGAAGGTTGTCATTTCGATGTTGTCTGTTATCCATCCACATGGCCCCTGGGGCCCTATTTTCAGACTTGTCTGCCTGCCCAGAAAGGGGCAGGCCCGAGCTTCACAGAAATTAGAAGCACACACACTTGGCCCAACCAACAGAAATGATGAAAAGATGCATGCTGGTTCAAACCAGTGCCTTCGACACTCTGGAGCGGGGGTGCGTGGGGGGAGACCTTTTCTGCCTGCTTAAAAGCGAAGAGCTCTAATTAGAATCAGCCCTTCCTCGAATATTAGAATTGCAGTGAATTTTGGAAACGACAGGCCCACTACTACTTTGTTTTACAGAAAAAGGGCTGAGAGGCCAAGTGACTTGGCTAGAGTCATACAGCGATTTAGTTCATCCCGGAGCCGGGGTTAGGGCCACGGCCCTTCTGCCTCCTGGCCCAGGGCTTTTTCCTCCACAGCGGCCTGCCTTTCGGGTCAGCTGCAGAAATCCGAGTCTGCTGACATCTCAGGCAGAGGAGCGGTTGGTAGGCCAGAGGCTGATTTCCACCCTCTCCTGCGACTCTGATGTTCAGCCTCATGAACATCCTCTTGAAGCCTCTGGCAGCCCGGTCCCGTGATTCCTGCAGGGAGATGGTGGTAAACCGAGGTCTGTGCAGGGACCGGCATCGTCACTGCTGGCGTGTGCATCTAAGCACGAAGTGCCTCTAAGCACGAAGTGCCTCTTAAGAAGGACCTCACTCTCTGTTGCAACTATATCATACCTTTTACAAAAAGTCACTTTGAGGTCACTGTTTTTTGTCCAGTATTTCAATACATTAAATGCAATTACTTCATTGTTGATTTACCTGTCATTACAGGCATGTGTTTGAACATGATTTATTGAGTGAGTTTTGTGCCAGTTGACTTGCAATAGATTGCACAATATTCAAAGGGGCTCATTTGCTTGGCATTACATTAGAGGCATGATGATTGCAACACAAAGCAATGTAAATGAATTCTGAGAGGCTCCATCATTCATGTTGTCATGTACTGAATCCTATTATTATTTATTACCATAATTGTACTGTGTTTCCTGGGGCGATAAATTAGGACTGATGGGCCCCGCTGACAGTCAAGGGCTGGACTCGCTCTATATAATTTAATAGGGATACTGTAGGGTCTGTGTGTTTGGAGGAGATTTTGGTAATGGTAAAAAAAAAAAAGAGAGAGAGAGAGAGAATTTTTTTTTTTTTTACAAAAAGTACAAAAAACCTTCCAAGGTTTTTTTTTTTTTCCCTTTCCCTTTAATGCTCTGGCTGCATTTTAAGGCCTTGATAAAAGCTGAACTGTGAAGAAGGAAAGTTCTCTCTTTCAACACAAGATGGTTAAAGCCCATTGTCTCATGCCACAGTCTTTTCCACATTGAATGCTGACAGGTGGTGTTAACTCTTACACAAACAGGGCATTATCATGCACAGGGAATCTACAATTGGCTGAATGAATATCCAATGGTCAGCATGGCAGCAACCATATTCACTTAATTCATGAGCATATTAAGGCTGATGGACTCAGGGTATCTGATCTAAGAGGGCAGCATTTCTTTTTTTCTTTTTTATTTATTCATTTATTTATTTATTTTTGAGAGAGAGAGAGAGAGAGAGAGAGAGACAGAACGTGAGTGGGGGAAGAGCAGAGAGAGAGGGAGATGCAGAATCCGAAACAGGCTCCAGGCTCTGAGCTGGCAGCACAGAGCCTGACAAGGGGCTCGAACTCAGGAACATTGAGATCATGACCTAGGCCGAAGTCGGACACCTAACCAACTGAGCCTCCCAGGAGCCCTGGACAGGGTGACACTTCTGAAGGAACTTGATGGCTATGTTTTTCTGGCACAACAGAGAAGAAGCAACAGAGATTATAGATACAAAATTGCTTTACAAGATGTTAATGGGCTGTGGAAATACCAGCAGAAGATATTATTAAAATCACACAATGCTGTGCTGGAAGAGAGACAAAAGATGCCCCAGTTCAACTGTTCTCACTTTTACAGATGAGGAAAGAGGGAGGCGGAGATGCAAGGAAAAAGAAAAGTCATTAGAAATACCCTGGTAAACCCTGACGGTGAGCGTTATAATCAACTCTTGGTTTGGGCGAAGTCTAAGGAGTGCTGAGGAGTAGTGAAGCATAGAACTGGACATTTCCATAGGGGATCGTCAAGGGAAAAGCCCCAAATCATCCTAAACCTCCCCTGGGTCTCTCTTTTGTCAGCTAGAAAGCAGAATGACTATGAATGAGGCTAGGAAGTAGTTGTTCGTCAAACAGCGCTAGCCAAGAATCCCTTGGAATCCCCATTCAGCATAAATCCTGTTGGATCAATTTTATTTTGGCTAATAATCAATCTACTTTGACCCCTGGGTCAGAGGTCAGGGATTTCATAATCAGATGGAAAGAAACTTTTTGATGGTATGTGCATGTGCCTTTGGCCCGCTGTCTTTATCACAATCACAAATACCATGTTGGGAGCTCCTTGTATGCAAAAAAAAAAGGGGGGGGGGATCCTGTTGAATGAAATAAGGAAAGAAGTAGAACTCTGTTCCGGAAGTTAGGGCATCAAGGGGACAGAACTAAAACCAGAGTCCATTTAGGCTGATATACATAATCTCCTCAGTGACGACCCCATTGCGGGAGTTTTATTTTCTATGACTCAAGAGCTTAAAGGAAAGATCTCATCCCACTTGTCTGAATTCAGCTGTGTTTATATGTAGCACTAAATAGTTTTATTCAGATTGATTCGAGCAGCGCCACAAAATCGATGCATTGCCACTTAGTCAATCTGGTTGGGTTGTTAAAACAAGCGAACTAATCAGACCACTTCTTAAAAATCAGATCAGATCATCTGTATGTGAATCGTTTGTCCCCTGGGCAGCTGGCATTATAATCAGGAATCAACCCCAAATAAGCTCAGCCACAGCCCTCATGTCGTTCTGACCCATGATAGCCCCGTCCCTGCAGATAAGGCACCAAGAAACGTCTCCCGGTTTGGCCAGTCGCACATGTGGTCTAAAAGGCACCCTTATCCTGCGCACTCCATTGGGTTGGAAGTGGCAATGGACTCTGGACATTTTCGCGACTCACAGCAGGTGGCAGAGTTTTCTGCTTTTACAGGATTAAGGAGAAGTCTGAGGCAGCAGCGATGAAGAAAAAGGAGGCAGGAAGCTGCCGGATGGGGAATGTAGCTGGTACTTACCTACCAACTCACCCCTGAAATAAGGTGCTGGATTTATGGGTGAACCCCGGTTGAAGAGTGGGCCCCATCATTTCTTTCTAGATGATCTCAGAAAGAGAGATCTCAGTCAAAAGAAAAGCTGTGTGTAGCTTCACCACATGCTGACCCTCGTGATTGAAGCCTTTCCTCGACAAAGGTGGGGTTGCGGGTAATAATACCAATAGCAAAATGAGCCTTAAACTTGGTATTTACACTCTGATTTATGCTTTTAAAAAGACCCTGGCGTGGGGCCTAAGTAAATACAGTGTCTCTCTATCAAATAGTTGTTCCTGTTTGGTGTCCTGTCTTTTGCAGGACTGAGGAAATTCACAAAGTGCATTTATCTATTTATATCATGATTGTGGCTAGATGGGTCCATTAGGGTAAATAACCACCACCAAAACATGGACTGGGTAACAGCATTAGTAAGATAAAAGGCCTCAAATTATAAAATAGTAATATAGATTATAATTTTGACATTAAGACAGGAAAATATCATGCATAATTGATGGGCTTCTGTGTGAGGAGTAGAGTTTTGTGTCCAGAGGCAGAAGTTCTCGCCAGCCTGAGGCCCGAATCCGTGATGCACAAAAGCTAACCACCCTATCTTATGGCCACTGGAAGATTTACTGGCCCAGGACTCATAGTCTGAGCAACACCAAGCCAGGAAGGGGAACCGAATAAAAGAAGAGAGTAGTTACTTCAGGTGGAAATAAATACATTTAAGTTAAGAAAGTAAATATGACAACATGAAGAATATTGGACAAAATCCATACATATTCCTCAGTCGTCTGAGCCCATTACGATGTGAGTTAATTTTGTTCTGGACTAGGGTCAGTTTACACCAGATCTACCCCTTAAATATCTTCTTGTAACTTTTTTTTTGATGGTGTGCAAGGGCGTAATTGGCAATAATGAAAATGTAGATGTTTGTTGTGTTTAGAAATATTCTTAACTCCTGTTTCCTCCTTTCTCAATCCTTCACACACATGCACACACACACATGCACACTCATTCGTGCATGTCTATGTGAGAGAGAACTCACTTGCCTGAGTGAGAGATAACTTACTCTTGCTTGCACACATTTTTAAGTTTAAATTAAGTGGATAGCAAACAAACAGAGCTCAGTTGTCTTTCCGCCAGATACTAAAGATGCAAAGTAAACTAATATGCTTCAGGCGGTCGGTTGGACAGCCCTGGCACCCCAAACCTGTGTCCTTTCTCCTGGAAGCTCCTATCTCAAAGCTGCCCGAGCTCTCCTCCCACGGCATAAGCTGGTTCCTTTTTTTGTATTCCTGTAAGGAATATTGCTTGTAAGGTTCTTACAGTGTTGTTGATCCGAAGGTGCCCACCCACAAGTCTTGCCTGCCACTCAAAAACACCTCTTAAAGCCGAGGATGACCCTTTCCTTTGTCCCTTGGCCATTGTGAAGCAAGCTTACAGCAGTGAGTCCATGTAAACTTTTTGAGATACTGATCTGGAAGGCGGCAGTAGATAAGGGGTCAGAATGAGCTGAGGTCGGGGAGCTTGACAATGAGGAAACTCTGTGGTCAGCAGAGAACAATTTAGGGACTTTCCTTTTGGAGGAGAAAGCTCTGATGTGGTTAGTTGTCCCAGGGGTGGAGCAGTTGAGCTGAGTAAGCGAGCTTGAGTTTTGATAAAAACCAATTGGTTGAAAATCCTGACTCTGCCATTTGCTAATGGTGTGGCTTGGGGCAGGTCAGGGAGTCTCTGCGTATCCTGTTTCCTGGGTGGTGATAGGTGGAAAGCTCCTGTCCCATAGGTCGGAATTCTTATCACTATAAGGAGCAAAGAAGGGCTCATGGCAAAGGAGGCCCAGACAGCTGAACTTTGCCATGAGGTTTGTAGCTCAGGGGGAGGGTGAGACAGTAGGCACAAGCAATCTTCATGGGTCAGTAGAAGAACCAGAAGGTTTTGACCTGTGATGTTTTGACACTTTAGGAACGCTTTGTTCAATAGAGCTTTCTATGGTGATGGAAATGTTCTGTGTCTGCGTTCTCCTATAGAGAAGCCACTAGCCATTAGCACTTGAATGTGGCTAGGGTGACCTGGGAACTGATTTTTAATTTTATTTGATTTTAATGAATTGAACTTGAAGGAGTCACAGGTGGGTATGTGGCTAACAGCTACCGTATTGAACAGCACTGCTCTAGAGAAGTGGGTCTCAACTCAGGCTGCACATTGGAATCCCCGTGGGAGCTTTAAAAGATGTCAGTGACTGGACCCCATTGCATACCAATCCCAGTTTCTGGTGTGGGACCCTGGCATCAGAAGCTGGAAGAGTTCCTTAGGTGATTGTAATGTGCAGCAGGGTTGAGGACCGCTGCTCAAGGGCAGGCAGGGCTTTGGCTGCATGAGAACTATGTCAATCATGGCTCTCTTCTTGCTGGACAGGAGTGCGATGGAGGCTGGCCTGCTTTGTCGTATATCCATTTGGATTTTCTCTGTTGAGAACCCCAGTAAGTTTGCTCTTGAAACAAATTCTAGATGCCTCTGGTTTGGGCAGACTAATAGGCCATGTTTTTCATAGCCTTGGATGTATGGGGTCTTTCCATAGCCCCCATATCCCTTGGCTAATAGGATTGGGGGAGTACCTGGCTGGGGAGGGGAATGGGGTCAAGAGGAAGGAATTTGGACCAAGAGTCCTACAAAGATAATGGAAGCTTCCTCTCCACATTCTGAACAAGCCTTCCTCTTGCATCTTCCTTATACCTCCCCAAAGGGAAGTTTCATTCACTACTGGTGGTAGGGGGGCTTTTAGAAGGACACAGGGGTGTCTTACCTCCTTGTGGAGAAACCGTATCATTGATAACTTGAAACCAATTAGACCAGGAAGGAAATGCTTTGTTGGGACTGGAGGGGCCAGAATAGGGTTTAATGAAAAACACATTTTATTTCTAAAGTAATGGGTCTTGTGTTTATTCCAGAGAAAGTCCTCAGGGAGCAGAGGAGAGAACTGTAATAAAATGATAATGAGGGGGCCCAGGACCCTCACAAAGGGACTGTTGCTATAAGTAGTTACTTCAAGGAAGTTTCCTGCTGCTTCTCCAGTCCTTGTTGGATTTGTTGATGCCAAACCAAAGCGTGTGGATGCAGCCCCCTCAGAGCCTGAGAGAAAAGTGTGCTGAGAGGTAGGCTTAGAAATGGAAACAGCGGAAGTGGCTTTTCTCCTCCTCTCTTTGGTGTAACCGGAGTGTCTTCACAGCCTGCTTCCAGGTGTGCATGCCTGCTGTGCTCTGGGACTGCTGAGCCAGACCATGCATGAGCCACGGGCCATCTTTTTGGTATAAGAAGGCTGTTAAGCCTCGCTGGCCCTGCCCCCAGATTTTCACCCCACCCCTGACATCTCATCTCTCAGCCGTGCAGAAGAGGTGGGGGAAGGCCGAACATGCCTCCAAAGACAGAGGAGGTTTCATCTGAAGACCTGAAAAGACTTCCTGTCAATGGTTTCATCTCAAGCTTAATAGAGCTTCGCTTGTTTCACCACATGAGCCACATGGCCATGCTGGAGAGAATGGCAGTCCTTAAAGAGCATGCCCTAAAGGGAAGAGTTGACAACTGCTAACAGTTTCTCTTGCCATATTGAACACCAGAGCCCTTGGCGCCATTGCCCCATAGTGACTATAGTCTTGTTTCTGATGCCCAGAAAAATTCCCTCCACTCGGACTGCACTGATCACACATCCTCAGGGCCTACTGTGTAAAATGCATTACATGTACTATCTCATTTAATTCTCACAACTATCCTATGAACGACTATCATTATCTCCATCTCATTACCTACATTTAAGAGAAAGAATAGTGGCTTATAAGTCACACATCTGCCATATGGATTCAGAATTTGAACCTGTGCTCCTAACTTCTTTACTGTTAGGTGAGGAAGAGGCTGGAGCTCCCCCTAGTGGTCATCCTGTGAAATCAACCGTTCCTACAGTGATTGATTTCTGCCTAATTGCCTCCCCTCTTCCATTGTTGCATCCAGTCCCTACCCAATCTCTTCTTCCCAGAGTCTGGCCCTTAGGGTCTTCAGTCCCAAATTTCATCATCTCTCCACCTTAGCCCTTATTTTCATCTCTATCCAGAGAGGCCCTAAACTCTTGTATTTATCTGATTTCAAGCAGTTCACCCTATCCCTTGGGGAGCTTTATATTAAAAAACAAATAAACAAACAACTTAAAAGCAAAAACAAAAACAAAACAAAACAAAAAACAAAGACCTCACAGGCCTCTCCATATAATTCTTTGTACATCCTTCCATCTCTGGATTTGGCGACCTCTTCTCTGAAGATACCATTTCTCTTCTAATCCTCTCCAACGTATCTTTCTCTTAGTCCTTTGCCTTCACTGAACAAACGGTGGGGATGGCACTCACCATCTCCCCGAGACTTCTGCCCACCATCGTTTTGTCACATTTATCAATAAGCTTGCCAAGCTGAAATTCACATACCAGTGTTTATAACACTTTCTTGCTTGCCTTAGTGACCCCAGCACTTGGCTCACAGACTTCCTTCCCTTGCTAAAGTTCGAGGAACTCCGACATAAAAACTGATCATTCTCCCGACTCCGCACTCAGGCACAGATCAAGTTCCGTATCCTCAGGGAGTTCTGTCTTGCTTCCACAGAGTGGCTCACTTGGGTGACGCGAATGATCACCTTGGGCAGATCGGCATTAACTTCTCTGGAGCTAATGAAACGAAGTTTGAATTCTAGGCCAGTCATTGCGTGCCTCTGAGCAAATGGTTTATCCGTCGTGTTCCTTAACTTATTCACATGTAAAGTGGGCTAATAATAAATACCCTACTCACTGGGATGTTGTAAAATTCTTTTTTTTTTTTTTTTTTTTTTTTTTTTTGAGAGAGAGAGAGAAACAGAGAGAAAAGGAAGGAGTGGGGGAGGGGCAGAGGGAGATGTAGAGAAAGAATCTCAGGTAGGCTCCACACCCTGCACAGATCCTGATGCAGGGCTTGATCACACAACTGTGAGATCACAACCTGAGCCAAAGTCAAGAGTAGGATGATCAACCAACTGAGCCACCCAGGTGCTCCTGGGATGTTGCAAATATTTTATGTGACAACACATAGACACTATTTAGCATGCTATCTGGTACTTTAATGTCATAATCTTAGCCATTCTCCTCCTCCCCCTACTCCCCCTTCTCCCCCTCCTCCCTCTATTCCCCCTCTTCCCCCTCCTCCCCCTATTCCCCCTCTTTGCCCTCCTCCCCCTTCCTCCTCCTCCTTCTTCTTCTTCTTCTTCTTCTTCTTCTTCTTCTTCTTCTTCTTCTTCTTCTCCTTCTTCTTCTTCTTCTTCTTCTTCTTCTTCTTCTTCTTCTTCATTACTGAGAGTTCCTCCACTACTTAGATCTTCATTTCTTAAATTTTCTGAGACCATACCTTCCTCCCTGCTTTACCTGTCTTAACCCCTCATTTTACTAGAGCCACATTGAAATCTCCTCCAGATCTTGTCCACCATTCATTTCTCGTTGGCTTCCTATTTCATTCTGCCTTCTACATCTCATGGCCCTCCTCCTCTCAGGCCTCACCCTCTCAGCCTCCTTCACCCTCAGTGGGTTCTCCTTTCCTCAGTCACCTGAGAAAACTAAGTTCTCCTACCTGAGATCCTTCCAAGCCTTGCCTCTCCACCAACCACCTCTGCTTTTTCTTTGTTGTTTTATCCACCATCTTGCTCCTGATTCTTCTCACAGGCAAGAGGGTCTGCACTTTCCCTCTGTGAAAGTGACTGTGTGCTGAGGATCCCGGTGCACGTCTCCAGCTCCCTGCTGGGCACAACATTCATGTATTCAATTCTCCTCTGAGTTGAGCTATCATTCGTGTTATCATATCCCATCCTATATATCTCCCACTCCACCAACAGCTATCTTTCTAACTTCTCTATTTCTGTCCATAGGACCACTCTTCTCCTTTTCCCACAGACTTGAAACTTTGGAGTCGATGCTGAGAGTTCACCGTAACCATCACATCCAATAAACTGCCATTGTCCTTAGAGTGTGTCTTTAGGATGGCTTTTATGTCTTCACACTTCCACTGCCTCTCACTTGATTCAGTCCATCTTCTTGGACTAAGTAATCTCTTCACTTCCAGATTCTCTTTATTCTGATACATTCTACCTTTATACTGTTGTTCTTGTGTTGTTTTCTAAAGTCAACTATGTTCATGGCTCATTCCTTCATTCAATAAATTATCCAGCCATTTATTCATTTCTAAAATTTCTTGAGCAGTGCCTGGGTGATTCAGGCATCTGTGTGTGACTCTTGATTTCGGCTCAGGTCATGATCTTATGGTCCATGACTTCGAGCTCCACATCGGGCTCCATGCTGACAATGCAGAACCTGCTGGGGATTCTCTTTCTCTCCCCCTCCCTCTGCCCCTTCCCTGCTCAAGTTCACACACACTCTCTCTCAAAATAAGTAATAAACATAAAAAGATTTATAAAAAATCAAAACCTATTGAGTTCCTACTTTGCACAAGGCCCTGCAGATAGGGAGATAAAATCAGACAGTGTTGTTTACATAGAGTTAATAGCTACCTGCTATAATGTACGACTCCAAAATCTCAGTGGCCCAACACAATAGAATCACAGCTCAGTGCAGATTTGGGGCAGCAGGGAGGGTGTGCTCTGTTTCACACAGACTTTTGATGCCCAGCCCTTCCATCTGGTGGCTTCATCATCTTCTACAGCTCTGGAGACCTTCCCTGGATCCTTTTCATTTGGTCAACATGCAAAGGAGTATATATGGAACGCACAAGAAGACTTGGAGGCCCGGAGGTGGTGCACGTTACAGCTACCACATTTCAATGACAGGACTGTGTAGGACTGGAAAATGTGGTCTAGGGATTTAGGACAAAAGAAAAGGAGAAGCAGGGCTATAGATGAGCCCCAGCAGCCCATTTTGGAGAGCAAGGAGGGTTTGGTAGGGCAGTCGAATAAACTGACGATTAAAATATAATGCACCCGTTGCCCACAGATGTAAGAGCGGGATTTGAGCTTGATTTTCAAGAAATTCCCAATGTCGGCCCCAAGAGACCTTGCTCGGTTTAACTCCTCTAGAAATCCCCTGTGTTCCAAATGCAACTGCTTGTTCCAAAGCATTCCTTGGGCTTTTTTCCCCCCACTGGGTCTTTGTGAATTTCTCCATGAGCTCACTTCTCTGCCACGTGGCCAAGTCCCAGCATTCCTTACAGACCTGTCTCAAACGCAGTCATGAAGTCTTCCCCTTTCTTAAAGCCTTTGTACCTCTCTGTGTGGTCCATTTTTCATCCTGCCTTGTATTACAACGGGGTCTTATCTCTTTACCAGACCATGTGCTCGACAGGAAGTGGTAGGCTGAAGCTGCTGCTGCTTTTTGTATCTCCTGAAACATGTCTTGGACAAAACTGGAATGCAAAACATATGCTTTGTTAAGCTGAATCCTTGTTTTCCATGTCATTTCTTATGTCTCCTATTATACCTTAAACTCGGAAGTCTGAGACATTTCTAATAGCGTACCCTATGTCCCTTATGAGCTTAGCACGTGTCTGTTTCTTGGTTTCTTTGTTAATCAATAAAGACTGAGCATGGTATAGGGATAGTGAGAGGGACTCGGGCTCTCGTCCTAAATCTACCATGCACTAGGTGTGGGACCTCAGGCAAGTCAGGGCACACATATAAGCTGCAGTTTGATCACCTATAAAATAAAGGTTGAACGAAATGACTTGTCTGTCACTTTCTAGTTTGACGAGTTAGTTCTATGCCTTGCGGATTCCTCTAGGAACACTCCCAGGGCTCTGGGTTGAGAGCAAAGTAGTTCAGAGAGCCCAGTTTGCCAGGCTAGAGTAAAGAAGTTAGGTAAAGAGAAAGATACGTTTAGTCAAGTTGCAGCATCAGATTATAAGAGGCAGAGGTGGAAAGAACAAAGGAGAGAGATGCTGGATAGTCTGGGGAGAGAAGCTGTGCACAGGCAGAATGGTGAACACCCGCAGCTCAAAGAAGCTCATGAAACAGTGGTTTCAACATGACTGGGGAAGATAGGGGGCGGGGGCTGCCAGTCCTGAGGGAGCTGGGAACTCACAAGAGTGTATTTGATCATCCTAATAATGAGGATTTAATGGATGGGGCCAAGGCAGCCAACATCCTGCAAAGCACAGGACAACCCCACACATCAAAGAATTAACTTGTTTCATGTGTAATTTTCAAACGTCCCACTGGACATATGGTTGGGCGAAAGACCTGTTTAGAATCATCTCAGCCTAAATCTATATTATGTACAAACACCAGAACAGTTTTTGCACTCTTTTAAAACTCACTAAAATTTCCAGTACATACAGAGCATCCATTATGTAAATAAAAAAAAATACTTTATTTTATCTGGAACTTCATCAAAAACTGTTCATGTTTTTAGAAAGTACATCACTAAAGCAATGCCGTTACATTGTTTGAATCACAACAAAATGTATCAGTATCATTTGTGGCTGGTATATCGCTGTTGATTTCAAGTAAAAGAGCAGGATTCCAGGGGCCCGTGGGTGTCAGTTGGTTAAGCTTCTGTCTCTTGATTTCAGCTCAGATCATGATCTCATGGTCCTGAGATCAAGCCCTGTGTTGGACTCCTCGCTGAGCATGGAGACTGCCTAGGATTCTTTCTCCCTCTCTCTCATAATAAGTAAATAAACATTAAAAAAGAGCTGGCTTCTAAATACTACATGTCTTCTAAGGTAGTTATGTTTGAGTGTTTACATATTGAATATTTATATATTAACTATTTATATATTACAAGTAGGGCATTATATATGACTTTTTAAATTATATATATATATATATTAAAACATATGTATGTGTAGGTTATATTATTTGTGAATTTCACTTCAGAATAATAAATGGAGTCATCTGAATACTGGCTATAAAAGGGACATTAGATATTACTGGGCTAAGAATTCTGATGTGAAGAAACCAGGAGTCCACGCGAGGCTGGCTGTAAAAGATCACCTCGAATCTATTTGAATTCATATTGGGACAATGTTAGTCTTTCATTCTGTCATATGGATTTGAAAAAATATAACTATATGTAGCTCACATGTTTCTAATATCCTCACATCTATTAAACAAAACCAAAAGCCTTTCTCCTAATAATTAATATTTGCTTAATGTTTTTTGGGTCACTGAACGTTTTCATTTAAAATATTCCATTTGGGGGCGCCTGGGTGGCTTGGTCATTTGAGCGTCCGACTTCGGCTCAGGTCATGATCTCACGGTCTGTGAGTTCAAGCCCCGCGTCGGGCTTTGTGCCGACAGCTCAGAGCCTGGAGCCTGTTTCAGATTCTGTGTCTCCCTCTCTCTCTGCCCCTCCCCTGTTCATGCTCTGTCTCTCTCTGTCTCAAAAATAAATAAACATTAAAAAAAAATTAAAAAAAAATATTCCATTTGGAGGGCTCCTGGGTGGCTCAGTCGGTTAAACGTCTGACTTCGGCTCAGGTCATGATATCACAGTTCAGGAGTTTGAGCCCCGCATCGGGCTCTGTGCTGACAGCTCAGAGCTTGAAGCCTGCCTGGGATTCTGTGTGTCCCTCTCTCTCTCTGCCCCTCCTGCACTCGTGCTCTGTCTCTGTCTCTGTCAAAAAGAAATAAACATTAAAAGTAAATAAATAAATAAATAAATAAATATTCCATCTGGGGACACCTGGGTGGCTCAGTCAGTTGAGCATCTGACTTCGGCTCAGGTCATGATCTCATGGTTCCTGGGTTCAAGCCCTGCTTCAGGCTCTGTGTTTATGGCTTGGAGCCTGGAGCCTGCTTCTGATTCTGTGTCTCCCTCTCTCTCTACCCCTCCCCCCTCATGCTCTGTGTGTGCGTGTCTCTCTCCCAAATAGATAAATGTTAAATAAAATAAAATAAAATAAAATAAAATAAAATAAAATATTCCATGTGGTTCTTAAAGCTATCCCATGAGGTAGGTACTGGCCATTGTTATTCTTCCTTATTATTTGAGGAGGAAATTGACATAGAGAGCAAGTGACTTGCTTTAGGTCACCTCTCTGGTATGTGGGGATGCTGGACTCTCTCACTCAATCACGCTGTCTTGTGTCACTCATACTGAATGGATGACATTTTATGGGTACAGAATGCACAAACACCTATGGATTCAAGCATGGACTCTGAGCCTCAATGGAGTTAATATCTCATAGAATTTCTATGAGAACAAAATGAAGTGATATACATGAAGTGTTAAGGACAAACCTCGGCACATGAAAAGTACTCACTACTGACATGTTTCTTTCCAAATGCCTTGGCTACAAGAAGGTACACTGGTTATTTTCCTAGAGGCAGAAAAGACAGTGTACTCAATGGTCACGGAGAGCTAGAAGCATCCTGTGTACAAGTGGAAAACGTGAGGGCAGGCTCATGTACAGATCATCCTTTGTCTGTGGTCAAGACATATCAGTGGAGCATTCTTTCTATGCTAGGTTTTAAAATCCTCCCCTCCCCCCCGCCTTGTGCCACCTTTGTTAAAGGCACCGTGTAAGCCTCATCTCAACACAAAGAAGCATGAGCGCTTGATGAGCGTGTGTGCAGGGACACGTTTGGATCTGTAGCTATCTCCCTCCTCAACAGCATTGTTGGAAAGCCAGGCAAACAGGAAGATGTCCAGCCCAGCCTGGAAGTCTCAGGGGAGGCACTGAGACCCCAGAATGTGGCTCTGAATTTCCTCCCACCCTCGTCTCCCAAACATGGACCCAACCTGAATAAATAGAGGGTGAGAAAACAGGAAGCAGTAAAATAGCTCAGTGGAAACTAAACACACAGCAAAGGTGCAGACCTTCTTTCTGGCTCCAAGGGTCTTTGGGAAGCTGAGGAAATCAGAATCTAGGGGGAAAGACCTCTTTTGTGACCTTGGTCTGCCTCCAATTCTGTCTATTGTTTCCCAGCCACCCTGGCATGTGCACACACATATGCACTTATAACCCTACCTCCCGACGCCCTGTCCTTCCCATGTAACAGTTGATTCTGTAAAGGTTCTATAAGACTACAAAACATTTGCCCTAAATTAAACCATGTATGGAATACTACTATCAACATTTTTCTATATTGTTTATCTCCCTCTTTGTTAAGCTTTTCAGCAATGTAGTTGAACGTGGAGCTGACTACCCACCCAGTCATGCCCCTAAATGCATCACTGTGTGAAATGAAACCTTTGGACTAGGTTCTAGGGCCTGGATTGTTGTTCTAGCTCTGCCTATGCCACCTTTGAGGTCAGATCTGTCCTCTTGGCTTCTATTTCCTTGGTAAAATGACAGAGAAAGGATAGATATTTAAGGAAAGCAGGACACCCTGCATCCTGATCCAAGGCCATGAACAAAAAGAAACCCTTCAGGCACTTTAACACGTGTGTACTTTTCCCTAATGAAAACAGACTTGATATCCACTTGAGAGAACATTCCTCTGTCTTCTGTCCAAGAGATAGACTGTCTCTGGAGCAGTAGTCAAGTCTCTCAGATCTCCTAGAAGATACCCATGTGAAATGTGCAGAGTTCACCTTTAATTCTTTTGAAATTATCATTGTAAATTCTTCTATCATAGATTTTAAAGGAGCAATGCACAACTGTCTGCAAACATAACAAAATATACATTCTGTAGCACACATTTTCTACTGTTTCTCCAAATCTTTACCATTCGGGGAAAGATTGTTTTTAGGAGAGAAAACAACTGGCTCACTTATCCCCACACCTACTTCTTATTTCAAACATGACGATTATTATCCCAACATTCCTTTGGACATGAAGTTTGTTGAACATGACCTACCAGCTAATGCAATCTATAACCTCAAGAAACATCTAGAAACCTCGGACCATCTCTGCTCTGGCACAGGAGCAAGAAACTAGGGTCGTTTGGCTGAATGCCTTCAGATAGTTGACCAGATAGCCACAATCAAGGTTTTTTTTTTTTGCCTTCTCACATTGGGTAAGTGACCACTCATGCCTTCCCATGACTTTACAGCAATGTATTTCTACTGTCCCACTACTGAGAGATGGAAGTTGCCTTTACATTAACAAAAAAAAAAGCTCTTTCCTGTAACCCCTCTTGGGCACTAATAGATTTCTGGCCCGAGATTTGCTGCATTATGAGTTTTTTGAGGGGACGCCGGGGAAGGAGAAGAGGCTTCTGTCAATATGCAGGTAGATTCTCTCCAGACAATGAGGCTACTGTGCAGAAGAGTGCCTGCCTGGGCACATCCCAAGTAGTTTAATTTAGGAGGTGTGCAATATCTTCCAGGTACCACAGAACCATTGTGATGTCAATTATGTGCCAGCAGACTCCAGGATTCAGAGAGAGATGCAAATACCTGGGTTTGCGGACTTGCTCTGTAGGAGCATGGCTGGGTTTCTAATTTCCCTCCCTGTTTTAGGATATATATTCTTCTCCATCTTAGTGGTGTTTTCAGGGTAATCGTAACCTGCATGGCTTTTTCGCGGTTGCTTTTTGAGTTCCTATTCTCTCATTACACCTTTACCCACCGACAGAAGTTCTGAGCTTAGGACCCCGCTGACCCATTGTTTTCTTTGAACTCATTGCTCTGAGACTGAGGTCAAAATGACACCTTCGTGGCCTTGGGAATGAAACTATTGCCAATGCTCTTTATCACGTTGAGGGGAGTCATGATGCCATTGACATGCCACCGGGATGGTTTTCTGGATGTGGTGAGAAGTTTATGTTTCCACATTACTGTACATTTCCAAATTACTAACACAGACACCCAAAAGAGGTTTGGAATATGAGTAAGCTGCCATCACGACTGTTGGTTTCCAAAACATGCCATTTTTATTGTGATTTAAGAGTCAGGAGTCCTGACCATGGTGATCCAAAAGTCACAATGTTCTCACCTTTCCCCCTTCCTCATCCTCCCTTGGCATATTAAATTCTTGAACCTCATATTGTTGAAAATTATGCTTCTGAAAATGTAATTATTTGCATATTTTTCTCTTCTCTGTAAGCAACTGAGCATCTATAAGCATCTTGAGCCAAAGGACTGTATCGTTTCTTTCTTTCTTTTTTTTTTTTTAAATCGGAGTTCAGAGTCTGGCACGTGAAATTTCCTTAACAAACATTTATCAATGAATGAATGAGATTGATGTATTCTGATTTCAGATGTGACACCAAAGAAACATATAACCTCAGTCAAATTCACATCGATGAGCTTCGAATTCCATGTCTCAAAAATAAAAGGGCTTTCACCAGATGATTTTTGAAGTTCCTCTTCGTGCAAACATTTGGGAGCACTTTTTCTCATTTCAAGATGCCTGGGGTTAGGATTAGGTTTTGCCCAAATTTGATGAACACACAAGGGAACTTCTGGAATTACAGGCTTGTCTCAAGGAATATTTAGAATAAGTTAGGTCCACAGCATTTCTGAAGCTTATTGGGAATTAGAGCACCTTTTCTCCATTCTGGGTGGTGAAAATTGCATTGTTAATTCATGCATTAATAATTCCGTGCCTGGGGCTTAAATTGAGGAAAGGGAGGTATAAACACTGGCAATGCTCCTCACCTCCATCAAGTATTAAAAACGGATGAAATGTGGTTAAGTATAAATGGTAACCTTTAAAAGGGAATATTGGATTGGTGTATTGCTTTTTTTTTTTTTTTTTTTTTTTTTTACGTGCCTTCTTAAGATCAAGAAAAGAAGAGATTTTGAGCAAATTATAAGGGAAGACGAGGTGGCTACCGAAAGGCCTTGGAAAGAGGTGAGACATAGCAAGAGAGATTCTAGGTCTCAGATAATATCCTGATCCCACTGCCGTCTCCAATTGAAAAAAAAAAATCTTTGAGTAAAAGAAGTAAAATGCTTTTCTTGAATCATAACAGAAACCTCCTTATGGATTGGCTGCCACCCTCTCTCAAATATTTTTAAAGAATCCAGAAGGTTCTAGGATTAAAGGGAAATACAAGGTAAGGCTTATTTGTGTTATCATCTTTGTCCCAGTTTCTACTTTCTCTTTAACGTCCCCCAGCTGTTGTCCCTTGTTCGCAGCACTTTCCCCCATCTGTGGACATACCTTTCCTTCTTTATTCATCAAACAACACTAGCCCGATGCGATTGCGTGTAATAGACTTAGTAATGTCTGGGGTGAAATGGAGGGCACTACAGTGTAGCACAAAATAACATACAATCTGAAACCATGCTTGCCAGCCTTCTTGCCATACAAATGTTTTCAGAAAATACCTTGGTCCTTCGGCCATCTACCACTGCCAGCGATTGGGGCCACTTTGCACCATGGCTCTAGAATTTTCTCCCATTTCCTTTTTTCCCTTGTTCTCCATTTCAGGATCCCCATTCTCTTCGGTAGCAGCAAAGAGAATACCACCAAAACTTTTCTGGTTTTGATTTGGCTTACTGATTAGACTAGTACTATTTTTGCGTAATCGGAACTGTCCAGAGAGGCCAAGAGTAACCAGCACCTCCCCTACAGAAGAAAGGGTTTCTGTAATTTCTTCTCTAAAATTGCATCTTCCTCTAACTTGACACAATGGCTAGATAACCCCTTGTGTTTGTAGAGCATTTTGCTGTCTTCACAAGGACTCGTTTATCGGTCCTCCAAAGTGGCGTGGGTCACATTTCAGCACCAGCTGGCCTGCACCGCCCATGCACACAGCTCTAGATATGTTTTCAGTCATGCAAACATTCCCCTTGCCACCACAAATGTGATTGCACTGCGGGGTCACCTGAGGGGCATTTAAAAAATGCATTCTTTTGGGTACCTATCTCAAATTTAAGAAGAAGAGTTTGAGGAAGAGAGGTAGATTCGGTTCAGAGCCCAAGATGGCGACATTCAAGAACTCCTCACATGCTATGCTTAGGCAAGTGGTCTTAGGGCTGGCCATAGGGAGCTGCTGCCATAAGGCACAGTGCCCCCTACCGGCAGTTCTGTTTTCTCTGTCCCTTTGTTCCCTCCCTTTCTCCAACTATATGTTGCCTCCTCTCTCCCTTCTGTGTTTTACTATGTCTTTTCCTTTGCCTCCATCAAATAGTAAGTCTCCCATATGTACCGGGTACTTGGTCTCATACTCTCAATGCTTTGCAGCATTGGGTCAGATACCCCGCTGCTGTCCTCCTTTGCCTCTGCCCAGCCCCAATTCCCCAAGTTGCCAAGAAACAGCCTGGTCTTCTAAGGCATCTATCTAGGCATCTATCTAAGCTTCTTGCAAGTCCTTGTCTCCCTTCTTTTACCCAAATATTTCAGGAGCATGTGGGGAGTCTTTCCACCATTACTAAGATGTTGCTTTGGAAATACTGAGGTATTACGCCTGTATCTCACTGGATGGTGGCCATTATCATTTGCAGTGAAGCTGTTCTTCGCTTCTGTCTTCTTTTAGAATCGCTTACAGCTGAAAATGTCTTGATGGCCCAACGAGTCTGAGTGTAACATTTATAATAATTTCCAGATAAAGGACAATGGGGAAGATCCATCTCTGAGGGAGCCAGTTTGGCACCTCCAGGGACAGTCTCTAAGCCCAGGAAAAGGGACGCTACTCAATTTCTCTCTTTCTTTGTTTTAATTTTAATGCGGTGAAAACCAGACCGTTTAGGAATTACTCTAATCTCACAGGTCCAAGCCCCGTCCTTTTCTCCAGTCATGCACGTATTTAGACTTTTTATTCCTTCATTAACACAGGGAAAATGGAGACCATTATGACAGCAGACATAATTTTAGACAAATACAACTTCTTATCAAATAAGCCTGCAATAAGTATTTGATGAACAGGGCTCTTCAATGTAACTTCCAACACTAATTTAATGAGAAGTATCAAATGAATTTTTTTTATTCTGATATCTCCCCTGAGACAAATGATACTTTGCAGGCCTATTTTTAACAAATGAATTATTGACTTAAACTGGCACAATTAATCACAATATAATGGGATCAGGGGATGTTAGGGGCTCATTCATCACAGCTGATGATGAGTACCGACTCTTCCGAGAAATGAAACTCTTTAATCACTCCTAGATTAACAGTTACATGCTTTCAAATTTCAATCATAGGAAACTGGCAGTGGAGAATGAGAAGGAGCCAGCGCTAGAGGAGAAAAGAAAAGGGGAACAGGCAGAGTTTGTTGTCGGCAGGCAGAAATTCTCTTGACAGAGCTCTTCAGTGGGAGACAGACAAATGATTCGTTAGCAAGGCAATGTTGGCAATGGGCTGAGATCAGGGGTGGTAATTAAAATTCCTGAGATCCGGGCTTAACTCGCCCATGCAAAATCTGTGTGACTCCTGAGAAGTGCTAGACCTCTCTCTGAACTTCATCTTCCTCATCTGTAAGACAAATATAGGACAACTCCCTGAGTGAAGTTCTCGGGCAGAGGAAAGGTGACAGCCTATGTCCTCGTGCTTTGGACAACAGGAAAGCGAACTTCCTTTCGTGTGATGGTCAGAATTGTTTGGGGGATCGCTTGTTTCCCATCCTTAGGGCCAATCCCTATTAGACAATTGTGACTGAAGAAAAATATACAGTAAAATGTGAAAACCAAATAAGGAACTCAGAAGGAAGAGGTCTATCTGCTAATTCAACAAGTGAGCCAACTTCAATCATGAGCCCTGCTCTTGTGAGTCAGAGGTGAATCTGCTTCTCTGGGAGCGTAGAACCACACTGGACAGATAGCAAGAGAGGTGTATCATTTGGGCATATAAAAAAGTCCAAAGGCAAAGTAATGAGGCAGTTTTTTTTTCAAGCAAAGGTATGCACATAGTTAGAAAAAACTCATATGGTACAGAAAGGTCAAGCAACCGCTTCCTTCCCTATCTGGTGACCCTTCCCAGTCTGCCCGTTCTGTCGGGGTTTATGTCTCACTTCCTAGCACAGTTCTTAATAGCATCTGCTTCTACTCTCACAAGTGTCTTGGTTTAGATCATGCATGTTTTGGTCAACCTAATTTCAGCCATGCCTTTCATCTTTCGTGTTATTGCCAACTATATCAATAATATGATCATATCTCTATTTTCTTTATCATTGTGACATATAGTCCACTGACTCCCCATCTTTCTAGAGATTGGCACAGCTCATACCTCCCCCGCCCTCTCCCAATACAGTTAAGTAAGAATTTCAAGTTTCTTCTTCTGTCTCATCTGTGACTTGAAACATCAGGCTCAAACCTTCATACTGTGTTTGTAAGGACAATTCTCTTGACTCCCCATGTTTGTGATATTTACTCTCCCCATTCTCTCCATTTCTATACCCTCTTCTACCCCTTAACTGGCATCTGGTATACCTTTAATTTCACATCATCAAGGCTGATGCTTCAACCTGATATTTTACTTTTTCTTACCTGTGCATTTGCTGCTTTGTGCTTGATTGCTTTTCCCCAACATGTCTGTCTGGGAATCTCCTCACTTTCAAAGATGCAGCTACAATGCCTGTCCTTCTGCAATGTTTTCCCACAGACCCCACTATTTCAGCTTTGCACTTCCACGGATTACAATAGATTCCACTCCCCTGAAATCACTGCTTTATTCTGCACATGACTTCTACTGAACCTAAGCTCTTTGGGGGAACATTTCAGTGTTTCCCAAGCCAAGCAAAGTTGTTGGGAGACAGATTTAAATAAATATTTTCAGTCTGGTTTGGTTTTGGTTATATTTGTCTGCATAAGTAAATATCAGTTCTGATTCAAAGTAGCATTTGGCTTAAGGCTCTGCGTGGAGGCTCTTACTAAAATACCCCTTACTAAAATATTGATTAAGGTATAGAATAATATTTTTTAGAAACTCATACCACCACCAAAATTTGGTAGTGACAGATAACCAATAGCAATTGTTTAATATACAGGGCTGTTAATGATCAGATGGGTCAGAAGTCAAGACTTGAGGCTGGGCAAGGATGCGTAATTAGCTGAGGGAAAGAGAATGTGAAGTGAATAGAGAAAAAAGGAGTTAAAAAGACTAGCAATGATGACATAACCAGTTGTATAAAATAGAATCACTTTTTCCTTACTTCCTTCTTGGATCATTTTATATAGATATAAACACACACACATGCACACACACACACCCATCACCCTAAAATGGATGGAACGTCACAAAGTAAGAACTTTGGTGTCTTCTTCTGGGAAGATTCTATGGGAGATATATTTGCATCATATTAGGTGAAGTATGACTTCCATATTGTCTTTACTTAGAAGGTAAGTGTCGTTGAAAGACTTGCGTACGGATGCCACATTGAAGAGGCTTGAACTGCACTATATGGTTTTAACATCAACGTTGTTGAGATTTCCTAGAATCTCCTTCCCAATTAGATGTGGCCAAAGGAGGTACTCCCAAGAGATTTGGGAGTAGAAGGCTCTGGTGGCTTAATTGTGCTGACAGACTCAGAGGGGCCAGAGAGTTCCAGTTCTTCCATGTCTAACTTCTTTCTGACTGGTCCATAGGCAGACACTGGACTGTGACCTACAGATGTCTTCTCCAGATTTCTTCCCTCCACGGCCTCGCTTTTATGGCTGAGCGTATGAAGCTTCTCAAAGTAGCTTGTTATTGACTTCTTTGATCCTCCAAATCCCCTGTCAGACATGCACTCCCCAGCCCCTCCTATAATTGTGCAATGTCTAACTGCTGTAATAAATCTGTTATCCTATAACTCACGGGTTTTCTGCTTATCTGACTGAAAGCTGATTGGCATAGATACCGTTGAGATAGACAAAGAAAAGGGTTTCAGAAAGTAAGGGATAAATTAACAGATTTGCAATGGTGGTAGAAGTCTATAACACGTATCTTGACAACTTTTGTAGATGAAATAGAAAAAAAATAGAGTTATGTAAGTCCTGAATAATATCATTAATAAAGCTATATGTGTAAATGTGTATATATTGATCTTCATATCCTGCAGAGAATATTCTTTATTTTCATCATCAATAAAACATTTATGAAATATCGATCTACATTATGTCCCAAAGAAAAACTTAAAAAATAATTACAAAGAGCAGGAACTTGGATCAATGGATAAACCTTGAGTATTTGTAGCAGATGTCACAGATGATGGTGTTTTGCTGGACTAGAAAAAATTTAAAAGATAGAAATCAGTATGCTTCGATAAGCACTTGTTTAATATGATGACCCAGGTATTATGCTAGATGCTGGGGGTCCCATGACCCCTACCTACTTCCAGGTCCTTACAGTCTCACTGTAAGCTAGTGGCCACAGAGCATGGGTGGCAGCTTGGAATTACAATCAAGCATCGTGTGTCCCTGATATGCCAGGAGGTGAGAATGATTCGTGTCGGGGAGTGAGTGAAATCAGGTTGTTTATATATGTGAAGAAATCTGATCATCAGAAACCTAAAAGCATTTTAATTTTATTCAATTCAAAGTGGGAGTCACTGGTGTTTTCAGATGTTTTAAGAGATTTAACCTTAGGGACATGTGGGATAGATTGGGATGGGGGTGAACTGGACCATGAGGTTCCATTCGAGAAAAGGGCCAGCATCAGTCACAGTGGAACTGGAAAAGAAAGGTTGATCTGCAAGTAGTATTTCAAACACTTGAAGGCTGCTTCGAGATAGGGAGGAATAGGAAGGAGTCATCGTGACTACAGTAATTTCAACCCTGAGTGACTGTTAGAAGGGTGTCAACACTGGCAGAAATAGGATATCAGTGCTTTCTAATTTCTTTTTTTTTAATTTTTTAATGTTTATTTTTGAAAGAGAGACAGAGACAGAACACGAGTGTGGGAGGGGCAGAGAGAGACAGGGAGACATAGAATCCAAGGCAGGCTCCAGGCTCTGAGCTGTCAGCACAGAGCCTGACCTGGGACTTGAACTCATAGAACACGAGGTCATAAACTTGAGTCGAAGTTGGATGTTTAACCGACTGAACACCCAGGTGCCCCCGTGCTTTCCAACTTCTAAAATGTGTTTCCAAACTTTTAAGGAGGATAACAATTTAAACACATACATGTAACCTCTTGCCTCCAGAGTCCTCAAAAATTACCTACAGATATTAATGGGGTTATTCTGACTAGAAGCCAGGGAAGAATGCAAGACAAACTTCAGAAACATGGAGGACATTTTCCTGGATACAATGGAGATAGAAATCTATCATATCTGTTGGACAAGATCTGCATTTTCCTGCATATAATAAAGAACAGTTGGGGAATTAACCAAAGAGATCCAAACAAATCCCTTCAACCTTCCACCCACCATAGTTTGGAGCAGTGGTTTGACAATGGACATGCGGTGTGGGGGGCCATGTAGGCCATCTGCATCCCATCAGTTTGTCCTTGGCACCTGTTGGGTTCCAGAGGCTGCACCGAGCAGGTGGCTGGTGGCAGTTGTTAATCCTGGCGTAAACAAAGGGAATGGAGAATCACGTCCAACCATTTCTGACTGTGTCACTACACCTAGACAAATGCACCAACAGGAAGGCCAGGTCACGTGGAAGTTACCTCCAGCCCAGCACCTCCATATTTCTCTAATGCTGGCAAATCCCTGCACTGGTAAAGTCAAACCAATGTAAATCTATGCCTATCTCTTTTCTTTTCAAGGTCCAAAAGTTCTGTTTGTTTGTTGTCAAGGAACCAGGAACTCTATAATGGAAACCACGTCAATGGTGTTGGTCAACACCTCAATCTCTTCAATGCTCAACAAGCATATACATCCCATTTTAAAATGTCCAGATGGAGAAAAACCACTAACACAGAAATATTCTGCAGCTTAAAAAGAAACTATTTGGTGGAATCAGAGCAAAATTCCTCCTATAAAGCTCAAATGGCTGCAATAAAAGGAGAAGCTGTTGGGCATTTCCAAAGTATGCTCTTTATAATACTCAAGTAGATATTACACTTCTGCAGTTTGAGAAATATCATAGGTAACACTACGAAACCATGAACAATCAAGTGACAATGTTAAAAGGCAAGCTTAGAACAGCTGAATGGATACGGCCAACAAACCGAGTCTCTGAAAAATGAAGGCAAATCCTACAAACTCTCCCAGCACGCAAAGGGAAAAACAATAATTGAAAGCGTCGAGAGAAGTGTGAAAAGACATGATCTGGGAAACAGCATATTCGTAGCAGGGAGCGCACAAGACAGAAAAAACAACAGAAGCAAAGTTTCTTGAGAGCGTTCACCAGGTACTAAAAGCAATGCATGAAAATATTGCCTAAACATTTTTATGGGATCCAGTGTCTAAGAATAGTTTCCTCTATTTAGATCTAGGTGTATCACCCTACCAGGATCTGGATGCCCCGTGTTCCTATTTAAAAATAGCAACATTGAAAATGTGCACGTGGAACTCAATTGCTTGGGTTTTGAGATCAGTCGATAAGTTTCATGTAATTCTAATCAAAATTCTAAATGGATTTTTTTTTTAACTTGACAGTAATCAGAAAGTTCATCTGGAAGGTTTTGAAATGTTTGAAGAAGGATAATACACGTAGAGACTTGCTTTTCTAGATTTTAGAAGATTTTATGCAGCTGCTGTCATGAAGCGGAGATGATAATGGAATAAGAATAAAAGACCCTGGAGCGGACCACGGTGTGCAACGAATCAAATGATAAAGTTAGTACTTTAAATCAGTGACTAAAGATAATTATCGAATAAATGGCACTGGGGCAATTGGCTAACTATGGGAGAAAACAGCTAGATACCTGCCTCATATCACTTGTCAAAGAAAGTTTTAGAGGGATTAAAAAGCTAAATGTAAAAGACGCAACCACTGATGACCTAGACGGGAGTGTTGATAGGCACCTATCTGATATCACATAACAGCAAAAGAAGAAAGCATGAAGAAACTTACTGATAGATTTTAAAACATCAAATAATTAAAACCCATATTTACCAAAAAAAAACCCTATTAACCAAGTTAAAAGCTTTATGATAAATTGGGGAACTCGCACCACGTATAAAGACAAAGGTATAAATGTAGAAACACAAACATATGAAAACAAAGCTATGAATGTACTTGGAAAATCCAGAAGAAAAGAAATTAAATTCCATCGTAGAAAATGGGCAAGAAACAATATATAGGCATTTGCAATACGGGAGGAAATACAGTGGTCAATAAATATGGATGATAGTAAGAACCTGGTATATTCGTATGCTGTAGGTGTTGTAACAAATCACCACACACTTGATTGCTTCAAACAACAAAAAATTATTTCTCACAGTTTTAGAGTCTAGAGAGTTGAAATTGGTTTCATTGGGCCAACATCAAGGCTGCGCTCCCTCTGGAGGCTCTAGGGGACAGCCCATTCCCTCCTTCTTCCAGCTTCTCAGGCTGCCAGCAGTTTCAGTGTGGGGTTGCATCACTAAAGGGTCTGGTTCTGTGGTCACAATGCCCCTCTTCCGTGTGTCTGAACTTCCTCTCCCTCTTTTACGAGAACGCTTGTGATGGCACTTAAGGGCCACGCAATAACCCAGTATACTTTCTCCATCTCAAGATCCTCTTCTTAAGTTCCACCTGTGATGATCCGTCTTCCAAATAAGGTACGTTTACATGCCCCAGGGATCAAAGCCTGGTATATTGGGGGCTCATCACACAGCCTACTACATCTAACTAGTAATCAAATAATTTTAAAACTGTTATGCGTTATGTTCATTTATGTAGGGGTGAAAGATCACAAAACCAGTGTTTGTAAAAGGGCTGGATGATAGAATATTGGTATGTTGTTTTAGAGGCCCAGTTGGGCAATATACACCGAGCTACTTAAGAGCGTTCAAGCTTTTCCACTTTTTGATATTTTTCAAATGGAGATAACGAAAGCTGTGCACAAAGGTGATTATCATAATGTTATTATAGTACAGTTTATAAGAGTTAAACAGTGTAAGCAACCTGAATGTTTGGAATTTTTTTTAATAAAGGTGCGGTATGCTGAGCATACATGAAAAATCATTTATTGAAGACTATGCAGCACGCTAGCATGCGAAGCAGGGAACCAAACCATATGGTTCCAGTCTTGTTAAATACACCTGGAAACCAATAAATACATATATCCCCACATGAAATTGGAAGTGCACACCCCGTAACGTTAGGAGTGGATATCCCTGAGGTTGAGTGATTTTTATTTTCCTTTTCGTATTGAAACATTTTCCCATATCTTTTTGCAAGGAACTAGTTGTACTTTCTTTTAATGCTACGATCCCCATTATACCGAGGTCCTGATCACTGAATTACTTAACATTTAGGGATGAGCTGAGTTAGGCAGTCTTCATAGAGGAGAGAACAGAGAGTGACTTAGTTTTTTATGCTAAACTGATCATGGGACAGCCAGGTATCACCTGTGTTTGGACTTCGGGTTCGTGGCAGATACTGCCTCTCTGGAGCTGTGCTTCGTGAAGCCCTGGAGGAACCATGCTGGCTTCCTAGTGCTGCGGAACATGATTCTAGAATTCGTCCTAATGGACCACCAGCATTCTGAACCCAGATTTGTTCCTATTCTCTTCTCTTTGTGTATACGTTCACGTGCACTGGCTGTCTGACCTGCAGCGACTCATTTCTCTAACAAAATATTAATAAGTTAAGATCTATATGCATATTGAATAAAGTATTTAAAATTATCATTATCATTATATTTCTCTTTGTTTCTTTTTTGTATTTTGTGGCATGCCCAGCGAATGCAACCTTTCAAGTTTGCCTGTCCCTAAACAGTGAAAACTAACCATGGAAAACCCAGCGCTCAGAGCATGAGGCAGATCTCAGTCTTCTCTGCCTCAGGTACATAAAGCAGAGTCAGTTTCAGACTCTGTGTTGCAAAAGAGAGCATGCCACAAGAAATGATGGTTCCTGGGATAGCGTGTCACAGACACAGACTACCTGCTCTAAGAGACATCTACATTTGGCCTCCAGGAGTGTGATTTTTCCTTCTGTCTTAAGCAAAACTTGTACTGATCTATAGAGCAGCGTTTTACAGTAACAGCAGAACTGAACACTGGGCTCCAAGGGGAAGGAACGAGAGTATAGAAACAAGCGGGTCACAGAGCACCTGAACCCTGCTTCCTGGGCGGAAGTATGAAGAGGCAGCACAGGTCTATAAAGGTAATTTCTACAGAAAGTCTGAGAACCCAGCAGGGCCTGGAAATAGCAGAAGAGATCACAGATATCATAGCAGAAATGCAGCTAAGAGAATGGGGCAGAAACAGAAGGGGCCATATGGAGATAGAGATGTATCACCTTGCGTAGACCGGTAGCGGAGGACCAGGAAGGGGAGATTCACACTTCAGTGGACGCTCAGAGGACATCAAAGTCCACAAGTCTGCCTGGATGCATTGGCATGGCTTACCAGCCTCCAATTTGCCCACAACCCCAGGCAGGTGGGAGACAGGAGGACTGGAGCGACTTAGTTGAATTTCTCTAGCTGAACGGGGGCTCAAATTGTTATTATGCTGATCCCGTGGATTGGATTCACGTGTGCTGAACCAGTCTACCCATCGGCTGGACCACTTTCCCATTCGAATGAGGGCAGAGCTGGAGGAGAGAAGACGGTGGGGAGGGCTGTGCGAAGCCCAGAACTACAGCCATTTTTGCAGTGCTGTTTGTGGTGTGGACCGTCTGCTCACGGACCGGGTGGAGAGGGGCTGCAGGCTTGGCCATTTGTGCTCTTGAGCAGTACTGAGCTTTAACTCTGGGATTGAGGCTGTGTCTGGGCATCTCATTGGTAGCCCAAAGTCCTTTTATTTATGGGCATGTCAGAAAGTTAGAATTGAGGGGTGAGGCCCTGGTTTACAGAGGAGAGGAAATCCAGGAGCCCAAACATCGAACTGGCCATGTTTTCATTCGCTGGTTCCATTTAACAGCCTCTCGCAACATATGCAGTTTACATTACGGTATCCGGCACATGTAGACTTTGGCTGGGCTTGTCCTCCTGAGTTCAGAATTTATGAGCGCGCAAATAGACATCCAAGCAAAGAGTAGGCACGCCAGAATAACGAGAGGGGAAAGCCTCGATTCTGTCTCTTCGGGGCCACGTTAACTCTGTCCTGACCAGCAGAAGAACAAGGAGATTCCGCGTCTCCAAAAGGAGGCTGGGGAGGAGACGAATACTCTGAGATTCTGTTCTGGAGTTGTGGAAATACAGCCTCGTGCTCTCCTGCTTTCAGTTCCCTGGAGCAGGATACTGAAGAAGGAAAAGGCGGCCGCTGAGCCTTTTTGTGGCTCTAAGAAAATGAGATCATTTAAGCAAGAAAACCAGCAGACTGGTCATTTAATAGCAGGACCCAGAAACCTTGTAAATACTTCCTCATTAGGGCAACCCAGCGGTTTATGGCCAAACTTGTAACAGGGTCCTTTGAAGTCAACAGGAGTTAAATTTCAGTGAAGGCTGTGAGCCCACAGGTAGCCCCACTGATGAGTGGCATTATCCAGTCCCTGCACGATTACATGTGGTCACAGCCAGAGCAGTTGTTGGGTGAGGAACGCTGCTCTAAGGACAGGGAAAAGTAGAACATTGATGGGATATGATGATTTCCGTAATTACCTAGATATCACATGCCAATCACAATTAAGTTACTTGACGTTCCCTTCAAGTGCACCTGCCTTTTACACAACGGATGCATCTCTGTGCCGAAGCGTGTGAGGCAGCAGCGAACACAATGTCTGGTCCTATGTGCGTTGTTACTATCTGGGAAGAGAGAAGAGACAACGGAAGAGAGGGAACACTCAGTTTACTCACCTATCATTGGCCAGAGTGTCAAAAGCGCCTGATTCTTCACTTTATAGGTAAGGGCATGAGGCACAGGGAGGTTAAGTAACTTCTCCAAGATTGCACAGCTACAGAGAGGTGGAAACCCAATTTAAAACCAGGTTTATTTTCGCTGTCTTTCATCCTCTGTCCTTGTTCCACTCAACCCTTCTGGCTTTGATGCTCACCTCTCCCTACGTACTGCTTTGGATGGAGCCACCGAAAATCTCAGTTGCCCAAACTGGTGAGCATTACAGAACATTTTGCTTGTTTTGTCAGTCGTATTTCACGCTGTTGACCCCTCCCTCACTCCTTTCCTGAAACTCCTTTCTTCCTGAAGTTTGTTCTTCAAACAAACACTTCAAACAATAGGAAGTGTGTTCTTCCTATTAAGTATCTACCTCTTTGACTTCACTTTATCTGATATAATTATAACAGATAATAATATTTGTAGCAGTGTCTATTAAATGCTCCCTATGTTCTACGCATCGCACCTTGTCTCCCGTTGAAATTTCACAGCTGCTCTATGAGGTAGGTATTATTATTATTATTATCAGCACTGTTGAGCAGAGCAGAAAGAGGGACTGTGAATGGTTTTGTAAGTTGGATAAAGTGGCACAGTCCCTGAATTGCAGAGTCAGGACAAAAATTGAGGTCTGGGGTGCCTGGGTGGCTCAGCTGGCTAAACCTGTGACTTCAGCTCAGGTCATGATTTCAGGATTCATGAGTTTGAGCCCCACATCGGGCTCTGCATTGACAGTGAACTGTCTGCTCGGGTTTCTCTCTCTCTCCCTCTCTATCTGACCCTTCCCCACTTGCATTCTCTCTCTCTCTCTCTCTCTCAAAATAAGAAATAAACTTAAAAAACCCCTGAGGTCTGCCAGGCTCTGGTTCCATGCTGGCTGGGATTCCTGTGTCTACTCATGTCTTTTGTTCTCGCCTCTAAATACACACTTTCCTTGAGTAGCTCTGCTCAAGGTTATGCTTTCATCGACATCCTAAATGTAGATGGCTTCTTGAGCATTAGAATCTATGTCCAAGTATCTAGATGCTCACTGTCCCCTAGATGTCCTCTGGAGCCTTCACCCTCAACACGCTCCAGGCTGTCCCCATCTACCCTCCTCACCCTGTCGCTTTTGTTGCTGTCACCTTTCATATGACTGTTGGAGCAGTAACTGGGAGTTCTTAGAGCCCTCCCTTTACCTGCTCACATCTAAGCCCCAGGGTCCTTCCTCCCAAATCTCTCCCTGTCATGTCCCTTCCCTTCTCCTCACTGCTTCTCTCAGCCCCTCCTACCGCTGAGCTAGAGGACCTCCATCGAATCTGCACATTGTGATATTTTCAACATCAAGACTGATCAGACCACACTGAATGCATCAGGGCTGTCACAGGGGTTTCCTTAAATTAAAAAAAAAATAATGTTTATTTTGAGAGAGAGAGAGAGGACAGGGGAGGAGCAGAGAGACAGGGAGACACAGAATTCGAAGCAGACTCCAGGCTCCGAGCCATCAGCACAGAGCCCAACGCAGGGCTCGAACTCACAAACTGCGAGATCATGACCTGGGCCAACGTCAGATGTTCAACCTCCTGAGACTCCCAAGTGCCCCACCTTAAAATGTTTTTTAAGCAGAGGCGTCCTATATGCATTTAAAACTAATGCTAAGCCCTAGAAAGTATGACTGGTAAAAGCAAGAGAAAGCACTAAGGTTTATGTTTGACCTTCTCCTTCTTCCCTTAATGGGCTTTGTTCCCTGATTGGTCAGTGCTTATTTACTGAGTGCTAACTATGTGTCAGCTCCCTTCCAGGCACTGGGCATAAACCAGTGAGCAAAGGGAAACCTAAGTCCCCGGCTCACATTCTAGCTATGGTAGCAAATGAGGAGATAGGCGAGAAACAAATGAAAAAACATGTATGTGATATGTCAGAGGGTAATAGGAAAACTTACGCATGGTAACA
This sequence comes from Panthera leo, assembly GCF_018350215.1. Lineage (NCBI taxonomy): Eukaryota > Metazoa > Chordata > Mammalia > Carnivora > Felidae > Panthera > Panthera leo. Next base: position 45,436,611 of record NC_056682.1, read on the forward strand.
GATTAGGAAAAGCTGAAGTGGATGTCAGTTTGTCTCATCAAACAGGGTAGCCAAGGATGGCTTCTCTAATAGCTTGATATTTGGTCAGAGATCTGAAGGAGGTGACACAGAGGGTCCTGAATGTGTTAGTAAAAAGCCCTCCATGCCTGGGAAATGGGGTGCTAAAGTCCAGAGCCCCCGAGACCAGTGTGGCTGCAGATGAGTGGGTGAGGGGACGGGGTTAGGCATGAGATCAGAGAGGTATAGTGGGTAGCAGGCGAGGTCACATCAGGTGTGGTAGGCCATACCTGTTGAGTTGGATCAACCTGTCCTCTGAGTGACGTGGGGAGCCTCCTGAGAATTTTCAGCAGAAGATCCACATAATGCAATTTAGGTTTTGAAAGTCAAACAGTTATATTGATGGTAGGCTCTGGGGAGGTCAAGGCAGAATCGGAAAGATCATAGAGAAAGGTATTCCCAAACATCAGGTGAGGGATGGTGGTGGCTTAACTAGGAGAAGAAGGGGGAGACATGGTTAGATATAAGACAAGTTCTCTACTACAGACTGTGTTATGCAGTGCAGATCCAGAACACTATTTAAAAACTGGGGGTCTGGAAGATAAACTCGTACATGCCTCTGCAAAGCCTAGAGAGTTCCTCCTGACCGGGTCCCCACCGCATGCCCAGCCTTGTTGTGAAATGCGCCATGCTGCACGAGCTGTGGTGATGCCTGCTGTGCCCAGGGCCCACCACCTTCTCTCTAGGCTGGAGCCTTTGCATGAGCTGTTTCCTCTTTCTAGATCTTTCTTTACTCTTTGTAGACCTTTGCAAAGTCAACCTTTAAATCCCAGCTCAAGTGTTGGGATTTCAAACTCTTCCTTTGAAACATTTCCTTGGTCCCTAGGTCTTTTCAAACTCTTCCTTTGAAATATTTCCTTGGTCTATTTGGATGCTTCTTCTTCTATGCTTAAGTTTAGTTTGTTCATAACCCCATCAAAGCGACTGCTTGATGCATTGCAATCGATTGTTGCTTTGTCCCCTAAGTTGTTAAGCAACTTGAATGTCTAGACTGAGCCGGTTTTATCTGGTCTCCTCAGGACCTACTTTGATGCTGGCATGCAACAAGTGTTTTATAAGCACTTACTGAATAATAAATAAGTGAGTTTTAACTTCACAACTCACTTCAGAATGTGAGTAGTGTTCAGAGTGTGAGCCTAACTTGAGCAACAAAATGCTCAGGGCCAAAATTTCCCCTAGATGTTCCACCGAGGGCGAGTATGGAATATGACCCCCATGGATCAACTGCAAGGTTTGCTTTTATGAGAGGTTTGCACATAAATGTTCCATCAGCAAGTTCTTTGAGCTGGGAAAATGGGAGCTAGTAGGAGGCACTGTGTTGACATGGAAGATGGGCCATTCACTGTTTAAGATTCGTTGGCCATTTGTGGAGTTCTTTTGAACTTAAATAAACTAATATAAATTGACTTTTTGCTATAAAAAACATACTTTCTACTTCATATACAATATGTATGTGGGATACTGCTCAGTCCCAGGCTGCCAGAAATTATCCCATGTTAAGAGCTGAATCATGACATTCATGGGTCATAATCTGCACACTGGATAATTTTCCCTGAACTGGGAGGGAGGTTTCGTTAATTTTTTTTAATGTTTATTTATTTTTGGGAGAGAGAGACAGAGTGTGAGCGGGAGAGGGACAGAGAGAGAGAGGGAGACAGAATCTGAGGCAGGCTCCAGGCTCTGAGCTGTCAGCACAGAGCCCAACAGGGGGCTCAAACCCACGAACCATGAGATCATGACGTGAGCCGAAGTTGGATGCACAACCGACTGAGCCACCCAGGCTCCCCAAGAGGGAGGTTTCTTTAGGAATGGAGATCTCTCCTTCCAGTCTAACCCTTGGCTTGACACCAAGGCTTGGGGTGTTCTTTGTATAATCACACATGTTTTTAAAAGTAAAAACAAAGGCATTTGGATCAAAGATTTCTATTTCACAATAGGACTCACAGAAATATATGTGTAGCCAGGCTGCAACCTGCCAGCTGTCAATTGTTAGAACAAGCTTTGCTGGACATGAGTTTTCAAGTGCATTTTTAATAGTTGCTGATTTAAAACCAAGGAATAATGGGATGAAACAGATTTGAAGCAGGATCTGCATGTTCCTAAGAATGAGGAATAAAAATTATTATGCGCTATTTCTATCCAGACGCTTCACATTTTTTATCTCGTTTAATTCTGACAACAGCTTTTCAAGGTATTTTATTCTCACTTTCCAAATGAGAAATTAGCGGCTTAAGGTCACATAGCTAGTTAAGAAAAAAAAAAAAAAGCCAGTTCTAAAACAAAGTGCTGTCAAATTACAAAGTTCTTTCTACTACACACTGCTGCCTTTTTGTCTTGGTTATTTCTTATAATGAACACTTTTTATTCTGCAGATACATGCACTGTTTAAATAAGCTTTTTTTGTGGTGTTTATAAATCATCTTGGAATAAGGTGACCTTACGTCTTGGTTTGCCCTGAACACCCCTGCTTTATGGCTATTGCCTTGGTAAAATTATTAATAACACTGCCTTTCACTCTCAGAATTGTTTCAGTCTGGAAAGTAAATTATATGGTCACCCTCTCTTTGAACTGGCAGATCACACTGCTTATCCAGTCTCTTCCTGGTGAATCCTTTGCCCAAGCACAAAGGATTACTTTGTTTGTTTGTTTGTTGGCTTGCTTTTGTTTTTCAGATTAACTGCTTAGCTTCTAGAACCATCTAGATCATCAGAAATGCAGGAGGAAAAAAATCCAAACATAATCGTTATACCACGAAGCCAACAAGGCAATGCAGGCTGATTTTAGTTCACTGAACAGATTGACTGAGAATTTTTCCAGTTGTTCATCTGGAGAACCAGATTTAAATTGTGTTGTGTTAGAAACACTGATATGTAAAAAAATGAATATATATATATATATACACACACATATATAAAGATATATACATATATATATATATATATATATATATATATAAGTTGTGTGTATACACACACACACACACACACACATCCACACATAGTGGTGGAGAGCAGTTCTCTGTAGGTTTGGCAGTTGGCAGGCAGAGAACCTGTGAATTTCAAATAAGGAAGAAGTTGATCCTGTAAGTCCCATATAAAAATAACTTATTCTATATTTCTGAAGATCTGGAATCTTCTCTTTGATGGTAAAGCATGCCCCTTCTCTGGGCTATCCGAGTGTGAAGCTGGGGAAGACAACCTTCCTTTTGTCTTTGTAAGCCTGGTCCTGAAGATAAAGATCCAGAGACCAAGCCTTTAAAATGTGTGCTAAGCAATGCCCCAAAGCCATTGCACTCTTCCCAGCCACTGGCTTGCCTTTTTAGGGTAGCCCATTCCTCATGTGTTATTCTTGCGGGACTCTACTCCCTGTATTGCTCTGGCTAATTGAATTCCCCAGCGGGATGAAAGCATTTTTGTGCTGGCTTGAGAACAGAAGAGCCCAAATGCACAAAACTGTAAATACTGATGACAACAGAATCTCATCCCTCCTGTTGTTATTTATTTTGAGATTTTTGCTGGGGCAATAGTTTTATGTTTGACATTTATATAGGTCACGGTGAGCTAATAGCCATCTGCCATCTGGGGACTCTTTTGTAATGAACATTATAGAAGACTATGGAAAAATTCTCTGGCATTTCTGATTTGCACACAAGCAGAGATGGGGCTGCTCTTTATGCTATTCTGGCTTACATTAGTCATATGCTCCGCCTAGGTGCTCACTCACACTCGGACATGCAGGCAGGGAGCCCTGGGAGCCTGGGCTGGGCTCAGCCAAAGCTGATTTCTCTGTCGTTCTCAGATACATCTTTTGGCAGTGAAGAGGAGTTCTGGCTTTCAAGCTTCAGGAAACTTCACCTGGATCTAATGGTACCCGGGCTAGACAATGAGTTTTCAGTGAGCCCTGCTGGTTTGTGTTAGGTTTTCAAAAGAATAATGACCATAGAAAACAACCCCGAGTATGTTTTCTATGGGCAGCCCAAGGCCATTGAAAGAGCACGTACTGCCTAATTGCCAGATTTGTACTCATCCAAATCAGACCCTCACTTGAACTCTTCAAGCCTCCATTCCTTCATCTATAAAATAGAAGTAAAAGGTTGACCTTATTTATTTGAAAATTACATGAAACTACACATAGGAAACATCTAACACACCACTTAGTGAATAGAACTTCCTCTTTAAGTTGTTAATTTCACTTTTTTATTCTTCCTTAGCTACCATGCCTTTCAAGTAAGGATAGGGGGTGCCGGGGTGGTAGATGTAGGTGGGGAAGGATGAAAGGAGAACAGCTTCCTTTTAATTCATTGTGTTTCCTCAGTTCTACCACCAACACCCTGGTCAGTGGGGCTCATAGAGACTCTGATTGCTGTTGCGATGGCTGGTGTGTTGGTGCTGGCAAGTTCAGTCTAATACTTCCTGGAGGTGTTGGTTCAGCGACCCATGTGGTGGAAGGAAAGAGAGGGCTCATACTCACCATGACCCAGGAGCAGACCTCGTTGGGGAGGCCCTCCAGGAAGAACAGGGAGGGGGGCAAAGGGATTTCTGGTAGTGTTGGAAAGATGAACGACTTGGGGAAAGGCAAGCTTGTGGAGGTGGAAACTTTGTCTCTCAAGTTATCTGCATCCATTCTTGCTGTTTTTAGGTAACTGCAGTCCTTTTCAATATTCAGTACGATATTTTTCAAATACCAGTCTGAACCCAAAGATGGAGAAGGAAAGAGAGCTTGTAGACTAGCACCGGCCAGTTTGTATCCATCCCTGTATGAGAAACGGCTTGTTGGATCAGAACATAGTGCTTTGCCTCATCTCTATTCAGTCAGCTTTTTCTTGGACGATGGGGTAAAAGATCCTTATTCTATCTAACAAAACTGAACTAACATGTAGTACCTGAATTCTCTGTTATCATGTGCTGAGATGAGATTTCCCACTGGACCATTTGTTGCCCCTACAGCTTAATGGTTTTTTGTTTTGTTTTATTAATTGTTTACCAATGATGCTACTGGAATTGAATTTAAAAGATCTCCTTGTCTCTGCAGCATTAATCTGGAATCCTGAAGCTGGTCATTCCCAACCTCAGCCAGGCTTCAGTCCTTCTTCTTTGCTTTGTAGTTACTCTATCTCGTTTTCTCTATATTTATGTATTTCTTCTACCAGTCTGCAAGTCTTATTAGGACAAGGACCATACCATTTCAACTTCGTATATCCTTAGAACCTAGCACAGTATGATTTGTGCATAAGAACATGCTTAATAAGAGTTCGTTAAAGAAATCAAGGAATGACATTCAGGTAGAGGAAGGTGCCTGCTTTTTCCCATGAGCCATTGCATCTTCCATGAAGAGTATAAATGACCCACCCATCAGAGATACTTTATTTCACTGTCCATGTTTATTTAGGTAACCACTTACATATTGTTCTTCTCCCTCGGTGGGTTATAGTAAACCCCATGAAGGCTGGACTCTGTGTGTTTATTACTCTATAACCATAGCTAGGCAAGGTGCCTCATACATAGTAGGTGTCTAATTAAAAAAAAATTAATGAGTAACGAAAACTCCTATTTAAAAGGCTGCCCTTTGGGGCGCCTGGGTGGGTCAGTTGGATAAATGTCTGACTTCGGCTCAGGTCATGATCTCACAGTTCGTGAGTTGGAGCCCCGCGTCGGGCTCTGTGCTAACAGCTCAGAGCCTGGAGCCTGCTTCGGATTCTGTGTCTCCCTCTCTCTGCCCCTCCCCTGCTCATGCTCTGTCTCTGTCTCTGTCTCTCTGTCAAAAATAAATAAAAGATTTAAAAAAATAAAAAATTAAATAAAATAAAAGGCTGCCCTGATACCTCTTCCCACAAGACCTTGTGTAGTCTAGTTTTATACGCTTGGTGAGGAAGGAGGGAAGCGAGGAAGATATGACAACAAAGATAGAACTCTTATACATTAGGATGAGCTAGGCAATAGGGGACTGGGTTCTAGTTCTGACTATGACCTTAGAGAAGTCACCATTAGATAAGATCTTTTCTGGGTCAAGGAGGTGTATGGAGCACCTCCTTTGGAGCACCTGGGGAAACTTTCAGCTCTGTAATACACTTTGGAGCAATAAACCTAGGGCTGATTCTCTGCTCAGAGTCAAGCATTCTTCTGTATTTCAATAAATGTTAATAAATTAAAACAAATAAGCAAACGGAACTATTTACCTGCTCCAAGTCCCTAGGCTTCCTTTATATCTAGAACTCATTAAGTGAGGATACCTGCTCTCTGGGGACATTGGCTATGGAACTCTTTCCTCTGCTAAGAGGTGTTATAGGTAGTGTTCATTCCCTGCCATCAAGTTTGTTAAAGCCATCTCCTTGGTATTACAGGAGAAGAGGGTAAAGGGAAAGAGAAGGGAGCAGAGCTGACTTCTGATTCTTATAAAAGGTATAAAATCCACATCTATATATTCTGAAGAATATATTAAAGAATGAGTTTCACACAATCAAAAGGACTGACAAAAAGACTGGAGGCGTTGAGCGTCAGGGGATGCTAATATCAAAAAGATTAAATGCTCTGCATTCTCTGTTCTCTGATAAAATAATGCAATACCACCTATACTCTTGCCAAGGGGATCAAACCTGAGTCTAATCCATCCTCTGGGTTCAGCTTAGAATTTTTAGGAAATGCAAATTTCCAGAAGGAACATAATCCTGCATCTTGAGTTTGCAATTGGGAACACGCCAGACTATGACAACTTTATAGGCCTGATAGTCCGGGAACTTCAGCCAGATGAAGTGCACAGAAAAGAAAGGAATAGAGGAGAAATCTGCAGATTAAATGAGCCTGAAGCCACATCAAAATTTTTTTCATCAAGATTAAACCTTAGTGTCTAAGGTTGAAATATAAAGAAAAGCAAGAGCACGATTCTTATAAAATTCTGGATATTTCTATGTTTGGAGAGAGGGATGGAACTGTGACTGGTGGAGAAAGTGGAGGGGCTTTTAGGGTGGCAGAGTTCTATTTCTTGACCTGCTAACAAGGCTGATTGCTTTGTAATTCCCTGAGCTTTACGTTTGTTTTGTGTGGTTTTATTTTAAAGTTAAAGGTATGAAACACAAGAGGAAAAAATTTTGACACACACACACACACACACACACACACACACACACACAGACTTCTCAACTTAAGCAAATGGAAAGGATCCCTTGATTTTGGATAGACTATCTCAACACCAAGATAATAGTTCTCCCAATAAAAATATCAATACCCTGTTTCTCTGGCGTCATTCAAGTTGTTCCTAACATTCTTACAGAAAATAAGCATGCAAGAATATCTAAAAAACAACAGATGGGAGATCCATGAGGAGAACTAGCCCTCCAGATATGAAGAGAGACTACAAAGTCTCTGTAGTTAACGTGGGGCAGTACTAGCAAGTGATATAAAGAGAAATGGAATGGAATTCAAAGTAAAAAAATAAACCCCAAGGACATCTGGAAATTTAGTATATGATCAGGTGGCATATCAAATCATTGAAGCTAATATGGACTTTTTAACAAATATTAGGGATAACTGGATAGTCATTTAGACAAAGATAAAATTATTCCATTTCTCATGCCATACATTACAAAAACTTCAAATGGATTAGAGACGTAAACATAAAAATGAAATTATATAAGGATTTCTTAATGGATGGATTTTACTTCCATTTGGGTATAGGAAACTGCTTTGTAACTATAATTCAAAATCAAGATGCACAAAAAATTTTATATGTTTGCCTATATTTTAAAAAAATGCATGACAAAAAAAACACCATGAACAAAGTCAAAAGACAAATGCAAACTGGCAGAAAGTGCTGGAAATGTATAACAAATAATGGATTAATATACCAACAACTCTTAAAACTGAGGGGAAAAAAGATCAAAAATCCTATGAAAGAGGTGCCTGAGTGATTCAGTCAGTTGAGTGTCTGACTCTTGATTTCACCTCAGGTCATGATCTCATGACTCGTGGGAACGAGTCCCATGTCGGGGTCTGTGCTGATAGCACAGAGCCTGCTTAGGATTCTTTCTGTCCCTCTCTTTCTCTGCCCCTCCCTAACTCTCTCTCTTTCTCTCTCTCTCTCTCTCTTTCTCCCTCTCTTTCCCTCTCCCTCTCAAAATAAATAAACTTAAAAAAAATTTAAATCCTATAAAAGAGATGAAGACTTGAAAAGACAATTCTTGGGGTGCCTGGGTGGCTCAGTTGGTTAAGCCACTGACTTCAGCTCAGGTCATGATCTCATGGCTTGTGAGTTCAAGCCCCACGTTGGGCTCTGTGCTGACAGCTCAGAACCTGGAGGCTGCTTCGGATTCTGTGTCTCCCTCTCTCTGTTCCTTCCCCTCTTATGCTCTGTCTCTCTGTCTCTCAAAAATAAACATTAAAAAAATTCAAAAAAAGATTGAAAAGACAATTAATGCAAGCATGTGTACACATGCACAGACCAAACATAGGAAAAGATGTTCAACCTCACTCCCAAGACTGTAGTGAAATATGGACATTTTCTCAGCCATCAGGCACACTTTATTGGTAGGACTGTGGGAAAAACCAAACTCACACATATTGTTGGTGAGTACTGAGATAGTGTAACCTCTCTAAGATTATCAAGAAAACTACATATATACTTACCCTTTGACCTAACAATTTATCCTAAAGATATATTTCCAATGATACAAAAAACATATGCATGAGGTTAATCACGGCAGCATTGTTTGCAACTGCAAAATGTCAGAAATAACCCAAGTGCCCAAATATAGAAAATTGGTTGAACAAAGTGCTATATGCACTCATGGGAGGACTAAGGAGCTGTAAAAAGAATTGGAAAGATTTCTATGATTTAATATGAAATCAACTTAAATATATTAAGTGGAAAAAGAAAGTACAAAAAGAATGTGTATATTATACATTGTTTTGTGTTAAGGAAGGAGACATAAGAAAATATATACATATCTGGTTTTTATTTTTATTTTGAAGTAGTTTACATTTTGCCAGTTTAGTTTGGAAAAAGAATATTCAGAAAGTATAAACCAGAGACAAATGAAGTTGCTTCTCTACCTGAGGTAGAAGTGGGGGAAAACAAGGTAGGGGAGGGGTTAACACTTTTGGGGGTATACCTTTTCATATGGTTTTGATTTGGGGGATAATATTATTTTTGTATAAATGAAAAAAAAAAAAAAGTAAGCCAATGAGGATGGGGATAAAGCCCTAAAACTGTTTGGAAAAATAAATAAATAAACCCTCCTTTATTTCACTGGAATAATATAACCACACCAAAGGTAGGGATAAAAGCTCATGTAAGTAACTTTCGAACACAGTTCCAACTATATGTAGTTTGACTATATATATCTTCATCTGAAGAAAAACATGTAGGGGTGCCTGGGTGGCTCAATAACTTAGGTGTCTGACTCTCTGGTTTTGGTTCATGTCATGATCTCATGGTTCATGGGATCAAGCCCTGCCTCGGGCCCTGTGCTGACAGTGCAAGGCCTGCTTGGGATTCTCTCTCCCCGCTCTCTCTGCCCCTCCCGTGGTGTGTGCTCTCTCTCTCTCTCTCTCTCTCTCTCTCTCTCTCTCAAAATAAATAAATAAACTTAAGAAAAAAATAGGAAAAGGCAAGAAATATTCACAAATAATTGGTTTAGATTGGAACATAAGCAGATAATTTCAAAAATATGTATTATCTGCTCTCTCTGTTGATAGGACCTTAAACCAATGACATCGCAATAGCATTGACCATACCTGACGTCTAGGTCTTGATTTTTAAATACCACTCCTCATTCAAAGGGACCAGGGACGCCTGGATAAAGGCTGATTTCGGGGACAAGGCAGAAAAGACACAAAGGATCTTAGAACATCCTGTATTGCCAAAAATTTAAAAAGAGCTCAAGTTAAAAAAAGATTGGGGAGGGGGGGCACATGCCAAAAGGATAAAAGAGAGATTGAACAGGTTCCTTTGGACAAATCTGGGATAACTTGAGCACCAAACCAAATAATGTCAGCAATGGATTATAACCCAATGAGTAAAAGGCAAACAATTACTTGTTGCTAAACTCATTGCAGGAATTGATGGAGAATAGAATATTTACATGTTCTGAAAGTACTTCTTGCAAATTACTGATTAATTTCAAAAGGAAAACTAGTAACTCTACAACGGAGAAGCCACTTATCAAAATTAACATTATCTTTTTTTCTTTTTTAAACGTTTATTTGTTTGAGAGAGAGAGAGCATGAGCGCCCTTGGGGGAGGGGCAGAGAGAGGGGGACAAAGGATCTGAAGTGGGTCTGAGCTGATAGCAGAGAGTCCAATGCGGGGCTTGACCTCACAAACCGTGAGTTCATGACCTGAGCCAAATTGGATGCTTAACTGACTGAGCCAACCAGGCACCACAAAATTAACATTATCAATAAGGGACAGTCTTCGTGTGCCTCCAGATGTGATACCCTGAGGAGAACACATTTCCCATGCGGTGCTCCATCCAAATGGTGGTACTTTTCAACCATGTCAATTTCATGAAGGACAAAGAAAGGTTGAGGTGCTATGCAGATTAGCGTGGACTAAAGAGGCATGACAATTAAATGCAAGCCGTGGTCCTGGATTGGGTCTTGTGTGGGAAAAATGACATAAAGGACATTAAGAAGACAATGTTGACATTTGAAAATGAAGCATGGATTAAAGTATAGTGTGAATGTGAAGTTTCCTGGATTTGATAACTCTAAGGGAATGTCCTTGTTCTTAGGAAACACACATTGAAGTAATCAGGGGAAACAGGCCCAAAGAAATCTCCTCCAAATGTTTCAGAACAAATAATCTGTGTGTGTACATAGGTGGATAGATAGAGAACGCAATGTGGCAAACATTAAAAAACTGATGACACTGGATGAAGGGTATATGGAGATCCTTTGTATAGTCCTGCAACTTCTGTAAGTTTGGAGCAATTTCAAAATAAGTTTAGTAAATCCAGACTTTACTTGTGGGAAGTTGCCTGAGGGACAATGCAAATATTAGGTTATTTCATCCTCTGCGTGAACTATTATTTCATATTATTTTATCAAGTATTTATTGCCTACTTTGTGCCAGGAACTGTGCTAAGTTTTAGACTTTGACACGCCCTGTTCCTCTACGCTTTCTTTCATCCAGTAGAGTGAACATGACATGGAACAACTTTTATCCCCTTTTGGGAGTCCGGGTTTCTTGAGGCCTCACTCTTTATTTGTCCAATGCAGGCAATGAAATAGGCGTTCTCTGGTTCTAACAATGATTCCCAATATCTCTACACAGTTCCCTTAATTCTTACAGTTTTTTTTTTTTTTTTTCTTCTCTGGACCTTGCTCCCTCTTTTCTGGACTTTTCTCCAGAATGTCCCCGGATGGCTACATTCCAGGTGTTTCCATTATTGAACCAAGGGTGCCAACTGCAGTGGCCTTTCATAAATAGGAAAGGCAGCAGGAATCCAATCTAAGAGGCATAAGTTGGCAGAACCCTCTTCTTTCCTCCTGAACCATTGTCTCTCTGGCTCTGGAAATGTCCTAATGCTTACACAGGCAAGGGTCCACAGCAGCCTTCCAACCACAGGCCAGCAAGGCTAGTTTTCAGCATTGGCACTTTACATTTCTATTCATCAAGGTTTGCGTGTGGTTTAGAGAAGCTGTAACTCAAATGTCACACTGGCATTACACCTCTCTCCCTCCACAACAGAATTGGGATTTGGGCATTGGGGAGTTCCCCCATAAGCCTAAGGCTTATAAAAAAACTAATAAAATGAAACCAAAGGCCAAATCAGCACAAAGCGATTGGGACATTTAATTTTATTTCCTTTATTTGGAGTTTAACGGCTAGTCACTGTTTCTGATTAAGAAAGTTCTGAGCGGGAACAAGGGCCTTCAAAAAGAAACACGTGGTGTTTTGGCAGGAAAACTTAATGACTTAGAACATAAACCTCTGTCACAGGAGCAGAAGGCCCTGATGTTAGAGAGAGGCCGGGCTGAGCGCAGTAACTCATGGTGGAACTCTTCATTTTGTTCTTTCTGCTCAGTCCAGGAGGCAGGGGGCCTGGAGTCGACTTCTCATATAAATTAGCTGGCTCTATTGTATCTAAGGGGAGGCCTATTTATTTTCCTAGACTGAAGCCAACCTTGAAGTTGATGAGAGCCCTGTGCTGAGATGCAGGGGAGGGGAAGGTAGTGATATCTGAAATTTTGGTGAATCTCTCTTATGGGTTGGGAAATGATGCCAGATGGAGGACATTTGACCAGTTTTGGGGGGCTATGGGGGTGAAGCATGGTGTTTGAAGTATGCCATTCTCATTCACGCATCCTTCATTTTTACTGAGAACTTTCCACATTTCAGACATGATGCCAGGCCTTGGGATACTGTAGTTGAATAAGGTGCTCTTGGAACATACAGATTGATGGGGCAAACCATTCCATAGCCAGATAACTACAATTTATTGTGGCAGATGTCATCTCTTAAGTTCTGTGGGAATACAGGAGAGGGCAAAATTCATTCTGCCACTGCTGGGGGAGGGGACAATGGAAATCTTTATAAAGGAGGTGATATCTGTGCTGGATCTAAAAGAATGAGTAGAAGCTCATAAGGTAAAAAGGAGGAAGGACATTTCAAGCAGGAGAAAAAGCAGACACTTCTGAAAAATCAACGTGTATAATTTAATTGGCCTGGAGTCAAAGATACTCTCCATGTGGGTACAAGATTGTACAGGGAGTGTGGATTGAAGGTATGATTTTGGAGGTCCTGGGGTACTACGTTAAGGAGTTCCATCTTGATTCTATAGGTAAGTAATAGGAAGCTGGGGAAGGGCTGTGAGCAGAGAGTCCCATGCTTGCTCTGGTAACCATGTAGAGGTGAGTTAAGGGGCTGGTAAAAAGTTAAAGCAGTAATCGAGATGAGAGAGTGCGAGGTTCTGAATGAGAGCTGGGTCGAGGGAAGGGAGAAAGTTAATAATTTCCAAAATGCATATCTGGGGGCAAACTGGAGGTTGAAGATGAAGCAGAAAGCTGAAAGTCTTGTTTCTGTCTTTTTGGAAATCTTGTCTTGTACTGTTCTTCTTCCTCCCCTTCTCTCTCTCGTCTCTTCTCCCTTGCTCTGGCCCTCCACCTCCTACGCCCCCTCTCTTCCTCCTTACTCCAAGTTCCAATGACATCTAATACACATTTCATTTTCCCCAGTGATTTACACAACCTCAGGATAATGGAGGGCTGCATTTCCCAGTTCCTTAGGAATCCTACTTCGTATCCAAAGAACCACACTCTTCAGCTACAAGCCGACTATTGATGTAGCCAAAATGGCCACTGAACAGAATTTCCCAGAAGATCCTCTTTGCTCACTGTAGCAGGGCTCAGTACATGCCATGGATAGGTGGGGGTTGGGGGTGGTGGTGATGTTCACACTTCTGGAGCTCTAATGGGATCTACTTCCTAAGCTGTCAGTCTAGTTTGCTTCCTGTATTCATATCCTAGCACTCTAACGAAGTATCACAAACCACATGGCTGAAAACAACAGCAGTAGTTCTAGAGGCTAGAAGTCTGAAATCAAGGTGTTGGTAGGCCTATGCTCTCTCTGGTGGCTTTAATGGGAGCATCTTTCCTTCCATATTCTTAGCTTCTGGCAGTTCTTGGCAATCCGTTGCAATCCTTGACTTGTAAATGTATCATTCCAACCTTTGCCTCAGTTGTCATTGACCACCTTCTTCCTGTATGTCTCTATATTTTCATGTGGTGTTCTCCTTTCTTGTAGGTGTCCCAGTCATATTGAATTAAGGCCCCCCCTATTCTAGTATGACATCATCTTCACTAATTATATCTTCAATGACCCTAGTTCCAAATAAGGTCACATTCTGAAGTACTGGGGATAGGGATTCATAATATCTTTCTGAGGGACACAGTTCAACCCATAACAGTCCCTAATACCCTTTTTGCTTTTTCTGGGAAGATCAGAATTCATTACACAACTATAAACTGAGCTGCCTTTTTTTTTTTTTTATCAGTGAGTATCTTTTAAAATCAGGCTGAGGTGGGTATTGATAACCCAGAAGTCTTTCACAAAACTAAAAGTAGCCTTTCATATGTTTTCAAATAAATGTATCTAAAAGGTTTGGTTCTAGACATCGTATGATCATTTTGGGTCAGAGTATGGACCCAGATTTCTGCCTGAATGTGTGACTTGAATTTCAACTCACGGTATATAAGCAAACACGCTGACCCCTGGTGATTTCTTTGTGAGGTTATGTGTATACACATAGGTCTGTGAGGTCAAGAAACCTGGGTGCGTCAAGGGCAGCCGTAGTGATGCTCCAAGCTTAGCAACTATTTCCTGTGTCTTTCAGATACCAGGACACTATCTGCAGCCCTTGCCCACTTTTTAGGCTTAAAAAATTTCAAGGAAAAGCCATAAACAAAAGTAGAGAATATGCGGGCTTTGCTTTTGTGGGAGATGAAATCCAACTTTTACCCTGACCACAAAACCATCCCATGGTCTCTACTCTGTGGTCGGGAAAAGAGTTCAATTTTTTTTTTTTTTTTTTTTTTTTTTTAGGCAACAGTGTTATAAGTTGAGGGTGGACCATTCACTCTCAGTTAATATGAGTTATCATTACAAAACAAGGCAAAGCGGGATGGTTTAAATGCCACCTACATTTCAGATGAGCTCCTGTGGCTGACTCTTATGCCTGAGAAGTTGTAACCTGTGTGGGGGTGGGGCAGTGCCAGTTTCTAGTTCTCCCAAAGCTTTGTTATGGACACTTGGAGGTCTCTGCTCTCGTGGAGAGATATCTGCTCCCTCCATGAGAGAGACCCTGAATGAGTAAACATCTCATACATAAGAGAATTTTATAGCAAGTGTCATAAGAGATGCCTCGAGTGTCCATGCCCAATCCCTTTGGCCCACCTCTGGTTGCAGCCTGTACCCTTGGTGGACACTCCTATGTGAGCTCAGATTTTCCAGGAGCTTCCAGTGTCCCACTTCTAGCCTCCCGTGTCTCCTGCATTCTGCCTCAGGGTTTTCTCAGATGCCTCTCCAGATATCCTTGGCCAGCATCAGGCAGCAGTGAGGGACAATTCATGCTTCCAGGGACAACACTCGACTAACAGGGAGTACTAGGAATTGGTGGGTAAATACTGCAGGCTCCCAACCTTTAAGGTGGACAGTGTCGGGCTGTGTTCTGAAGCCTTGTCTTCTTGGGAGTGTGATTGGAATCAGGCATCCTTTGCCTACACCACAGACTATGATAATATATGTTCATATTGGCTTTCTTCTTTGCTCCCTTCCCTATCTCTGCCTCCTGGGATCAGCTACCAGATAAATGACCCACCAACCCAAGTCCTTGCCTCAGATTCTGCTTTTGAAAAATCTCAGACTTTCAGATGCACGTGATGAAGGAAATTAAATACAGGTAGTGACAGGGAGTTGGGAGGGAACTACTCTAACTAGAGAAGCTTCCCTGAAGAGATGAGAAGCAAATTGGGTTCATCACCAGCCTCTTCCATGAAGGAGACCTGCTTAAACAGTCATCAGGGACCCATGTGTTTTGGGTTTGGGGAGATAACTGTGACAGTAATGTGTAGATTTGGGTTAATTACTACTCTCCAACCACTACCGTCACCAAATACCAGTATCATCCAGTGGACACATCCCATTGGGCACTATGGCACCTGTCAAAGATGATGCTGCTTTCCTGACCAGAGAGACGTCAAGAACCATCCCTTGCACAGAGTGTCGCCAGAAAGAACGTCCCCAAGGACAGCCAAGGAAGGCTCCTGGCATGGCTTTATATTTGACATCTCAGTGTGCTTCCAAAGAAAGGGTTTGGGGCATCTAAACAATATGAAAGGCAGAGAAGGTTGGATCCGAGTTGTCCTAGAAGGCAGCCTGGGTGACTTACTGAGGTGGAAGGGAAAACTGAGAGCCTCAGGTAAGTGGGAACACTGGAGTGTTGACACCAAGGCAGGGCATGCCATGCGCGTGGGGCCAGAGACAAACCAGTTATCAACTCCAGCTCTTCCCCCTCATCAGGGCTCTATAGGGACATTTGAGGAAATTCCTGGAGGCCAATGGCTTAATAGCAGAAATGCCCTTCATCTCTGCAACTCCTAACACTTCGCAGCCAATGACATTACTATTTCCAACGCTGGTCTGACTGGCCCTCTGTTTCCCGGTCCCGTGAGCAAGGCCCTAGAAAGGCGCACAGAACCAGCTAGGGCCGGTTCCACACCACACTTCTGGGTACCCCGGAACAGGCAGGCCTTTGGAAACAGTTCAGTAACTGGGATCTAAAATTAATTTTTCCATTCCACTATTCTTCTCAGTTTGGTTTCCAGTGTGCTCACCCTGGCCTCTTTCTGGTGACCTTCCTTCATGCCTCAGCTCTGGGATTTTTTCTTCTGTAATGAATGACCTGCACTCGGATAAATCAAAACCAGCATGTTTTGAAGGTCGAGCTGGTGCAAATGTAGCTAATCTTACACACCAGGTTTCTTACACATCGCCTGGAAATGACTTCTTTTGGCTTATTTTTTTGGAGGAGGCAGCCACTTTCCACCACCCTACCCATCTGCTTGTTCACCATTTGGTAAGATGGCCTCTAATCCCCGTAAATGTTAATTTCCCAGCTCTGCTCCAGCTCCTTAGCGACGGTTCCAAACCTGCAAACAGATTGCGGGAGCTTACCATTGAAAGAGTCACCTGCAACATGAAAATTGTCTAATGATTATAAAACATTCCGCGCTCACCACTCTTTTGCGACCTCTCCTTGGAGGGTCCTCGGCACGTAGATCTGTTAGTCAAGGCTGCCCGTGTCCGCTGTCAGCTGCGTTTCCCACCACATGACCTGCCCTCATGGCCACTTCAAAGCCAGGTTCTTTGCTGTTGTGTCTTCCTGCTGGAGCACTGCCTGATGTTTGGATTTTTTAACACTGGATTTTCACAAAGTGGGACTCACTTATATTGCGATATTTGCTTTGGCCTGATGGTTCTCTAGTAAAGTCTGGACCATTAGAGAGAGGTCAGTGTGTTAAGTTGAGGGAGATCAGAAAGTAGGTTTCCTTAATTTGGCCTTCCCACTTCTTTTTCTTTGTTTTGAATTTGGTTCTTAATATAAAAGCAACACACAGTCGTGATCAAAAGTTTGACCTCCCACCTACTACCCAGAGGTAACTATGGTTAAGTCTCTTATGCATCCTTCCAGAAATTAAATAAATGTAAATAAATGCAGACGTATTTAACATACATTGGGTTTTACTCTACATACTCTTTTGCAGCTTGGCTTTTCTTCCCTTTCAACAGTACATGTCTTCATTTTAGTGGAAGCAAAATACTTCGGAATTTTTCTCTTGCCTTCTTTTCCCATTGCTATCTCGTGTGAAAATCCCAAGTGGTCTCTAGGGGTGGAACTCGGGTGGATGGAATTAAGAGAGACCCGATCAGCACTCAGGCTTTGGAAGGAACAGGGTTACATTTGCAGGCCAAGAGGCAGATGTCGGGAAATGTGTTTGGAACCAGGATGGTCTCTGGAGGGTATGAACGGGGGTGAGACTGGTACTGATCCACTCAAGATTGGTGTATCTGAACTTCGCTGAAGTGGGCAATGACCACAGGGGCCCCATTCTATTTTCCTTTTTTCCCCCACTAAATAGTGAGAAAGGTATCATATCTGCATAGTAATAGCTTTTGCATGGTACCATGTGAGGCAGTGGGACAAAATATATAATAATAATTGCTACCATTTACTGGCCACCTGGTTTTCAGAAAATGCTTATACAAGGCCTACTCTATATTCTGCTCTGTGTGCGCATGACCTCAGATGCCACCAGGTAGATGACATCAGCCACATTTTAGAGTTAAAAGGAACGAGATGCAGAGAGCTTGTACAATTTGCTCACAGCCTGGAACCTTGCATGAGGTAGAACCTTGCTCAGACACCGACTTGTCCATCCCTGGAATCCACACTCTTTCTGTCCCATCACATTGACTACCATAATGGTGATATCCTTTTTGAATTAAAAAAAAAAATCTTTGAGAAGGACCGAGGCATGTTAGTAAAAAAGAAAAACACCATTAGAAAAAAGAACATCAAGTGAACATATAACATTTGGGTTAAATTCAGTCTTGTTGCCTGTTTCCGTTTAACCAGCAAGGCCCACAACCTAGCACCTGAAACCAGAGACCCAATCGGAAGAGTCCATTAGCCCCCCAGAAATCAAGTGTAGAAGCCATGCAAAGCTCAATACTTATTACTTCATGGAGTCTTAGCAACTCTTTGGAATTGTTGGTTTGACTTACTGGAGGATGTTTGCAACCCCGTTAAGATGAAAATGGAGGTTGGTGGACATGAGTTTTATCTTCTCAGGCTTGGTGATGTGACAGTCCCCCTGCCTGATTTTGATCTATTGAATTCCAGTCGTGTCCTTAACGTTTAACTGCTTGAGTTGTTTGTCAGAGGAGTGTGGTCATTTTTTAATTTCCAAGGTCAATATACATTGATTTAATGTTACACCTCCAGAAAGAGCCCTAGAGACTTTTCTCAAGAAGGAAGTATGCGCGAAATCTATCTGGACAGGTTGATTGTAGCAAGGGTGTTCACCTTTGGGCTGAGACCAAGTGTCTCCGTCTCCCTCTGGCCAAGGAACAGCTCTCGTTTCCCGGAGTGCCCGCGGAATGACGGCAGCCTGGCCGTCTCTGTTGGGACAGAGACTTCTGAGATCAAATTAGCCCCATGGAAGCCAAGAGGGTGTCTGGATGGAGCGGCTCTGCGAGCTGACTCAGCTCAGCACCCTTCGGCAGCTCCCGTCTGGTAATGCCCAAGCCCAGCAGCGAATAACCTAATCAAGCCGTTACAGGGAACAGAAGCCCTCTGCCCTGTTTGATTTCTTCCCATAATGATATAAAGTGCGGTTTAATGAAGTCAGAGGGGGTCCTGGGCCTCTCGGCGTGGTCAGGCCTTGGGAGGCAGCGCTATTGGATGTGCGGTGTTCATTTGCAGCCCGCTGCTGCCCGCCGGGCCGTCGAGCAGGGCCGGCTTGTGAACTGCACTGAAGCCCGGGCTTTCGGGGGCAGTTTTCCGGTGGCTGCAGCCCCGCCTGCATTTTGTCTACATAAATTAGACCTTGTGCAGCATATTGGCCTGTCAGGGGACTAGGAAGAAACTGTATATTGTTTCTGGCATCCCTGAGCCCTTCTGCCCCTGACATCTGCTGCGCCTGTGACAGGGAATACATTCTTGACTCATTATCCGAGCAAGTGGAATCCCACCCTGACAGGACCATTAATCAGAATCAAGCAGTCCAGCAAATAAAAAAGAGAGTGAGCAAGAGAGCATGTGAGTGAGAGAGACTGACTACAGAAAAGAAAAGAGACACTTTCTAACTTTGGCTTTGGTGTCATTCGGGGGTCTGGACAACTAGCAATCTATCTTTCTGAGTGACAGACCTGATGGATGGCATTATTTATGCTTTTGTGTATTAAAAGACAGCCCTGGCACCGGCTTGTCATTTTCACAGAGGTTTACAAAAAGTTGAAATTTAATTTGGAGGAAAAGGAGGGCAGGGATCAGAGGAGGCTGGCGGTTTGACAGTCTGTAAAGACAAGGGCGGGAGCCGAGGGCATGTGAGTCCAGGGATCGCCGGATGAGGGGACGGTGGCCGCTGCCGTGTGGGCGGTGCACGTGGGTGCGCTTGCGGTGGGCGTCCCTGAGGTCTGGGCAGACTCTGGATCTCTGGGGCTTTGCAGTTGCATTCGGCAGGTGTTCATCATTTTATCGAGATGAATGTTTGCATTCCTGCCGAGAAAAGATGAAAATGGAAAATATACTGGCGTGCTTGGAATGGGATTTTACCCGTATGTGTGGAGAAAGTTTCATTTATTTCCAAAACTAGGGAAGTGCCCCGAATTGGGACTTCAGCAAAATATTGGTGGCGCTGCCGTCCAGCACACAGGTAGTGCTGGATAACGAGTGCAACTAATTCCCCTAATTGCCTTGATTAAACCACTGGGTGGACCTGTGGATTACACTTTCACACGCGTGAGGATGTGCATGAGTGTGGAGATGGGCGGGGGATCACCAATTCCACCGCACACGTTTCTCACACTCCAGGTGTCATTCCTGTGACCTCGAGTAGGACACAGGAGGGAGGGGAATAAAAGATATAACTAAGAGGTTACAGCAATGCATAGTAATTAAGTAATTAATTAAAAACTAATTAATTTTCCCAGCTTTATCGGGCTATAACTGACATAGAACACTGTGTAAGTTTAAAGTGTACAGGGGCGCCTGGGTGGCTCAGTCAGTTATTTGACTCTCGATCTGAGCTCAGGTCTTGATCTCAGGGTCGTGAGTTCAAGCCCCGCCATGGGCTCTGTGCTGGGCATGAAGCCTACCTAAAAAAATACGTAAGGTAAAAAATAAAGTGTACAATGTGTTGACTTGAGGTGCTCATGTATTGCCAAGTGATTACCTCCATCGTGCTAGATCTATACCTCCATCACGTGACAAAATTACCATTTCGTTTTTGTAGTGAGAACATTGAAGATTTACTGTCTTAGCAAGTCGCATGTATAGGATATAGTATTGTTAAGTGCGATCACTGCAATGCATATTTATAACCCTCATTCCCAATGCTACGCTCTTGAATGCCTCATACTTGGCTACTTCCAAAGACATCTGCTTTTGAATCCAACAGCTAAAATGCATCATTTGCTTTAGATTAATAACTCAAAAAACTTCCAGTCCTTGTGTTGTTCTCTTTATCTATGCCTGCCATGCAGGCACGTCATACCTTTTCCTGGACGGTCCCACACATGGGGTGGCCGCAGCCCAGGCCACCCTCCTTGGCAGGGCAGCAAAGCCCTGTCCCCCGGTTCAGGAACCATGGACGGGACATAGCCTGAAGCTCAAATGGGCCCAGCGTCAACCTCCAGCCCAACCATCAGCTGCTCTTCCTCTTCCTGAGCCTTCCTCCTTTCCTGGAAGGAGGTGTATGGGTTTCTGCTCATTTGCTATGCATTTGCCAGAATCTCCAAAGAGTTGTCAGCTCTAGGCCTTGACCCTGGAGGATCATGGAGAGGTGAGAGGGTCATTTATACCCCCTAAGAATATACAGATGGCATGGAAGCAGAGGGCAAAGATGCTACAAGGTAGACATGTTGTGGTTCGATTTAGTCTTAAAGAGAGGGCTTAGGTGAGCATAAAGGTCTAACATGAATAATTGTATCGTAACAGCAGCCTTCCACTCTAAGGAGGGGTCATGTACTCCTGACTCCAATGAGCAGGCTGGTCGGAGACATCTGGTGCCTGCATTAACAGGCATTAGACCAACAGTTGGCCAGTCAAGAAGTTGATGTCAACTACCAAGCTGAGTGCAATACCGGTGACAAAGAATTCTTTTGGGATGAAGAGTTTATGTTTTTGTCATGAGGATTTAGAACATCTACACCACCCCATTTGTTGGCTTTGTTGTCTGACAGTCCTGGGTTCTAATGTCAGCCCTGTCACTTTTTAGCCGTCCAATGTTCAATGTGCTTATCAGTAAAGTAAGGATAATTATAATTAGTTTTTTGAGTTGCAAAGATTAAATGTGAAAATATATGTAAATCACATCATTAAAATGCTGGTGCGTAGTAGATGCTCAAGGAACATCCCTAGCATTCCTTAAAGGGAAGAACAGTGAACTCATCTCCAATGACTTAACTTTAAAGCCAATCAGTTAACACTGAAGGGCCTGAGTTTCTTCACTGGTAACATAGAGGTGATCATATTTTCTTTGGAGAGTCATTAAATTAGATATATTCCATGGAAAGTGCCCGGTCTAGTACAGTGCTTGGAGCACAGGGTGTTTGAAAAAAGGATCTATTACTATGGCCATCGTCTGGCTCTCAGAAACGGGTTTGCACAATTGGACTGGGCATTGACCCAAGGAAAGAATCTGTATGTAGCATAGATTGTGTCCCCAACCTCAAATGTCCCTTAGGGAAAGCCTACTTCAATAGATTTGTTATCTATATTCTTCCTCCAGCTGAATATTTAAATATACAGAAAGTTTTAGGCACTCTTGACAAGGATAATTAGAAAGAGAGGAAACTGAAGGCTGGGCACAAAGGGCATAAAGCAGAAGAATCAGCAAAAGAATAGGCATAGGGATTTCTAAACTGCTGCTTTAAGAGACGGAAAGAAAGTGTAGCTGAACTAAACCTGGCCTTTGGAGCACATTCTTGTCCTCCGAGGAAGGCGGGGTCTGAGACTCGGGAGAGAGGATAGGATGGGCGGGAGTAGGTCAGGGTGTCCCTCTCGTGCTCATGTGTGAAGTTAGCAAGGATGGAACAAAGCTCCACTGGGGAGCAAGGGGGTGGACTGATAAAGCCTGACTTTTTCCAGTGCAAGAGTCCAAGTTC
Source organism: Panthera leo (assembly GCF_018350215.1). Classification (NCBI taxonomy): domain Eukaryota; kingdom Metazoa; phylum Chordata; class Mammalia; order Carnivora; family Felidae; genus Panthera; species Panthera leo. Next base: position 45,459,052 of record NC_056682.1, read on the forward strand.
CTCTGCATCTCTAGGTCAATGGTGAGGAAGTCAATATCTGAGTCATTAATAGATGGGACCTTGACCGTCTGGATAGAGGAGGAGCCACAGAGAGAAAAATCCTGTTGATATCTGTATTATCTGTGACTAATTAGAAGACATTTATATGCATCCCACTGAAACAGAGAACCTGAAAATATTCCAGCTTGGGGTAGTTGGGGGTGGAGGGAATGGTAGAGTATATGGAAATCAACTGTAAAGTAGCCAATCATAATAATTAAACATCTGCAAAATTTTTTTGATAGTTTCTTTAGTCTATTGTCTTTGTTATTTTAGCAAATCTAAAAATAGTCTTAAAAAAGGCCTCCATTATCTTCCTTGTCCCTTCTATTTTTCTCATAATATTTTAAGCCTCTCATTTACAAATTCTCTTACTATAGAGATTTTATGGCTTGGGGAGGAAAAACTACAGACGTCTGCCCTGTTATTTTCTTGGTGGCATAGACGGGTAACATGCTGCTGAACAGGTCACCCAACAGCTAGTGGAAAGGTAGATATGTCACCAGCCATCCTTAACCTTCTCTGGACTAGGCCTATGACCTTAAGCCAATCATTTAACCAATCACCCCTCTCCCTGCACCCTCCCCAGATACCAAGCTTCGGTCACGTATTTTAAAATCCTGATATACTGCTTTCGCGGGTTGTTGAAAAATGCATACAAATTTCTTAGCAGTGTCTGGCTCTTCCTAGAAATGGTTTCTATTCTTATTATCACATTCCTGTGACAGCAGTCATCAAGTACAAATGGCATGTCTAGAGCTGATATGTTTTACTTGAGGGTGAGTAAGAGAAAAGCCAAGCGGACTTGGGCATTGAGGCAAACCATCTCAGGAAGACATGCTACCATAATTTATTTCCATACAGCAGTTAGCTGATCTCTCTACCTGGTGCCAGGGATGTGGAGGTGAAAAGATACAGACCTTGCTTTCACAGTCCAGTGGAGAAATCAACACAAACGTGCATCCCTTTTGGGGATAGGCACAGAAGAAGAGAGCAATCCGCAAAGAAACACTGCCTACAAAGCCTCTGGGGCTGTCTCATATGGCCCTCTCTTTGATCTTTGGACAGCTAGGAGTGGTATGGTCATTTGCTACCAAGAAAAGAGAACTCTCTCTTGCTTTTAGCCCAGAACTTCTAAGTCCTTAGTATCCTCCTGGGACAAGTCTCCATTAGGCAGGCAGCTTGCTTCTGGGTCCCTGAAGTTCATTTGGTGGACTCAGCTGTTTGTGAAGCCCAAGGGAGTTATTCATTAATGCCAGTAAGAAATGCTTGACTAACATCTGGCTTGTTGGGGGCTGGGTTTGGTTAATTCTACTTGGAACAACACCAATATTAGTTCTGCTTGGATTAACACCAGAACTAATGATGACATAAGACTCTTACTTCATTAGCCTGATGAAGGGAAAATCTTGCATGTTCAGCCCGAGCCAAAGAATAGAGCCCAGGTCCAAAACTCAGGAGCTGAGCCTAATGAGTGAATCAAGCTAACTGGACAGACGAAATGACCCAGCATAGAGGGAGGTACAGTGCTATATTGCAAGGGATACCCTGAGCCCAGACAGATGTGTTCGGGACACCTAAGTGTTTTAGAAGTTAGAGGGATTGAAGGCATACTGACCAAGTCTCATTTTTTTGAGGATAGTTACAACAACCAGAGAGTTGCTTTCGTTTTTATTATCAAGTGTTCAAATGCCTACTGACAAGGGGAGAAATGGCCTGTGCTCAGGAAAGAAAACCGTCAGCAGTTTGGATTTGGAGTCTTTCTCTTCCTCCCTATGCCCTCTCCCTACCACTGGGCTCAAACACGTATCTACTTATAGACACAGTTTGCCCATTTTCCACTCAGACTGCAAGTATTTACCAGGCATGTGCCGTAAGTCTTGGGAGGTACCAGAGCTATAGAGACAGATGAGGTAGATGTGGTGCCCTTGATGGAACTCAGACTAGAGTCAGGGGTGTACTGACAAGTAAGCAGAAAACTGAGCATATCGAGGTCCTGCTGATGGAAGAGAATCTCGCTCAGACTTGGGCAGGACAAGGACTGAGAGAGGGAAACCCCTGAGGCTGGGATGAATAGGAATTATTCAGCAGAACGATGTCCTGGCAGAGAGAACGGCTATTGAAGACCCTTCAGAAAAGGGTGCCCGGGGGCTGTGGGGACAGAAAGCCCTCCAGTGGGTTCTGAACCAGAACTGGCAATAGTGAGAGCAGAGTGGAAGAAACCAGCAAAAATCTAATCATAACCTGCCAGTTGTATAGGACAGTTTATCAACATATTCATCTCAGATGACAGCTTTGAGACTCTCTAACCTGGAAGCAAGGTCATAAATTCATTTCAGAGACGATCTATGAAGTCTTAACCAGCCCACACGTTCCTACTATTCTTTCTCATGTTTCAGATATTTACTAAGCTTGTGGCTTTGTGGTTTGAGTTCAGATTCTGCTATACTTCCTTCTTTGTCCCAACCTGAAAAATGACAAATGTTGAGAGCAGTGGTTGTGGTTTTGCTGTCATTCTGACCCAGGCGTGAACAGGACACTCACCAATGGCTGCCAGACCAAGATGGCTGCCAGCCCAGAAAGCACTCTCAGGTCAGGGGCTCCCCTTGGAGAAAAGAAGTCCCTTCCTTGGGGTTTGGCTACTTTCCACCTGATACTCAGCTGTCCAGAGTCACCCAGCGCTCAGCCCCAACTTAATCAAGTTTTATTCATCTCAACTGTTTACATAACACTTAAGTCTCTGCTGCATGGCTTTTTTTTTTTTTTTAACTTTACTTATTTTGAGAGAAAGAGGGAGAGGTGGGGAGGGTCAAAGAGAGGTAGAGAGAGAGAATTCCAAGCAGGATCCACAGTTTCAGCGCAGGGCCTCACGTGGGGCTCTATCCCATGAACCTTGAAATCATGACTTGAGCTGAAATCCAGAGTCAGACACTTAACCGACTGAGTCACCCAGGCACCCCACTTTCTTTTTTCTTTCTATCTTTCTTTCTTTCTTTCTTTCTTTCTTTCTTTCTTTCTTTCTTTTCTTTCTTTCTTTCTGTTTTCAAGTCTCTGCTGCATGTTTATGCAAAGATATAACTGGGCCACTGTTTAAGGAAGGGAGACAGTCAACAAACTGGCTGTGACCATTTTATCTGCTGCCATTAAGTGCTTCCAATGCCACAGAAAGTATTTCCCCTTTTGTGTACATATCGCATTGAGTCACTAGCTATAAATGAATCAAATAGCCCCACAAGCTCAGCCTGGGCTCCAGATCTATAGCAGCCAGAAGAATTCATTAGCTCAGGGAGAGGCTGCAGTCTTTTTCCAGAACCAAATATCTAGTTACAGCAGGATTCGAAGACTACAGCTTAATTCCCCTGAACAAACAGAAAACAGTTTGCTAGTAAAACTTCGTTGAGTTTATTGCAATTGACAATATTAAAATTAAAAGAAAAAATTGTTTTCGCTGGCTTTGCTTTTCACTGACCTGACAAAATGGAAAGGGACAGTAGGCAAAGGCTGGCGATTTTGTTTGTGTTTTTGTCTCTGAGGCAGAGAGCTGAGGTCTGAGGCCTTTGCCTGTTCCCTTGGCAGTGAGAGGACTGGGAGGGGGCTGCTGGGAGCAGTCACGGGGTGAAATTCTGGGCTCTGAGTTCTCTTGCTTTTTCTTCCCTTCATTGGCTGCTAGTCCCTGAACAGGAGGTTTCCACTGCCCTGTGGCAGCCCCAGGTAATAAAGGAAAATGGCTATAAATGATTAGTGGGGTCCCTGCAAATGTAAAATTTAATGAAGACATCAAATGAGAAAAATAGAAAGTCCAGTTTTAAATCTGAGTTTTCTTGGCAGTAAGAAAATCTGTTCTATGAGGTCTGGTTTAGGAGGTGAAAGGATCAGTTTAGATTTGGAACAAGGAGCAAGAGGTTTGAAGGAGGTAATCGCTGTTGATTAAGGAGAGCAAGGTCAATTCTGAGCTTCCCATTTACAGAAGGCCATCTCAGATATTACTTGGGTTCCACGTGATGCTGAAGCTAATATTGCTTTCCAGGAGCTCTAACGTTGATTGAGTGTGTATATGAAATGAAATATATACATCATTTACTTAGTTCTGAAACTGTGTAAGTAGACACAGGCCATTCTTATAGAAGAGAAAGGTTGGGCTCAGAGAGATTAAGTAACACAGAAAAGTACTGGAGCTGGGACTTAATTTGTCTGATTACAAAACTTAGTCCTTTTTCACTACACTTCCCAAAGGGCAAGGGGTGATGTGACGGGTTTTAATAAATACTTTGCTTTTTAGGTAATCTGTGTAACCGCCCTTTTTATGTTGTTTTCTGGGGAGAGAAAGTGGAAGGACCAATGCTATGGATTGTCCCACTGGATTGACCTTTGTGGGTAGACACCCCCTCCCTCCATAGACTCTGGAGGGGTTCACCCTGTCCCTGTTCCAGATACTGCCTCGGCCACCCGCTTCTGCAAAGGGAATGCAGACGTGCACGCATGCACAGGCACACAGACACACACAACTCTGAATGACATTTCACAATCATTTTTCATTAGTCTGAGTTCTCCCAAATCCCTAGATTTCTCCCCTGGCTGCAGGAGAAGATATCAAAGGGGTGTGCCTTCGAGGGAGGTGTAGAGATCATAGTCCCATCATGGTTATAATCCTCTGCTTCCAAAGTACCCCAGAATTTTAGTTCCCATGCTTTGCTTTCATTCTAGTGTCCCAGGAGAACTCAATTTGGAATTACTTTCTGAGTCAGCTAGTGTAAATCTGAAGGTATTTGGTGTTGCATATCGGATGTTCTCATGATCTACACATTCTGGATTTGGTCAAGGGTTAGATCCTCCAGAGTCTCCCTCTCTGCAGACTTTTGGTACTTGACTCACATGCTAATCTCACCCATCTGTATGACTTTCCTAGAGCTGCTATAAAATACACTACAAGCTTGGCATCTTAAAGCCAGAGAAATCTATCCCCTCACAGTTCTGGAGGCCAAGAGTCTGAAACCAAGGTGTCAGCACGGTCATACTTCCTCCAGAGTCTCTAGGGGGGAGCCTTTCCTTGCCTCTTCCAGCTTCCGGTGGCTGGTGGCAGTTCTTGGCTTGTGCTGAATCTCTCTTTGTTCCATCTTCGTTCACCTCTCCTCTGTGCATCTGTCTCAAAACCTCCTCTGCCTCTCACCTAGGAGGATACCCGTGATTACATTTAGGGTCCACTGCCCTCCCCGACCACCCCCCCCCCCCCGCCAAAAAAAAAACCAGGAAATGCTTCTCCTCTAAAGATCCTAAGTTTAATCACATCTTTTGCCATATTAGGTAATATTCTTCGGCTCTGGGGGCCACCATTCAGCCTACTACACCATCTCTGCTTCTTGCATTATCCCCACCTCCCGCCATCAATCCTTGCAGCGTGGCACGTCTGCTCCTTCTTGAGCCCCATTGTTGAGTGATTTACGATCTACTGCTCCAGGGGGCAATGGAGCACATGTGTGCCTGACAGTGGTGGCCACCCTCAGTCTCTTCATCTGTTTGTTTTTCTTTCTTGTCAATCAGATGTTGCATTCCAAAATGCAAAATCAGAACCTATGGTCCCACATCCATAGGGCTGTGATATACTGTATCTCCCCTTCACTGATCCATCCCATCCTTTGCCCTGCAAGAGAAATGGCCATTTTCCATGGCAACACCATCCAGACAATACGAAATACTGCAGTACTAACCCAAAATATCCTTGGTCCCAGAGGAGGAACATCAAGAAAGATTAGGAAAAGAAGCAACAAATATATTAAAGACCACTTTTATCTTCCTTAAAGCCAATGATTTCCCCTGAACTAAAATGCATTAGACACAACGTGTAACAAATGTCTAGTTCATGCAGAGCTATCAGGTCTTAGAAAATAAAACCCTGGCCGGTGAAGAATTCTCAAGGTAGACAAGAAGTTCTCTAAGATCAGGGATTGAGGAGAAGCACAATCCAGCAACAACAATTTACACCCAGCATCAAGAGACCTGGGTTCTAATCTTAATTCTCTCACCAGTGAGTTATATACCTGGTAAAGTTGCTGTCTCTTTCTGGGTCTTAGGTGACCCATCTGGAAAATGGGGTTACTGGTGTCAGCCTTGCTTGCCCCACAGGGTTATGGTGAGACTCAAATGACAGATGTAAGAATGCTTTGAAAACACCACATATGGTGTGTGTCTTCCTTCTAGCAAGCAGACAGGAGCTTGGGCTTGCTTCATGTAGACCAACCTCCACTTTGGCCTTGGGATGCCTGATGCCTCCTATCCACTTTTTCCTCAGTCGGTCATTAGATTTGGAGTCTGCAGGCAAGGATATGAATCCTTGCTCTTAAAGTGTGCGTGAAACTGCAGGTGAATATGACTATATTTGAACTTCAGCTTTTTCTTCTGTAGAATAGGGATTCTCATCCTTCTCCAATTTAACCACATAAAATAATGTGTGGAAAAGGCCCTTTTTGAAATTACAAAGCACTATGCAGGTTGAAGTTCATGTTATTAAGATGACTGAATGCCCATCCTCCTTCTCTTCTGATGCCCAAAGAATTGAGACAAGCCAAGGGATATAGACCTCTTACCCATGCTGGCCCCAGGAGCTCATGGTTGGTGCCATACCCCTCCTTTACTCAGCATGACAGTGGACATGGCAAAAGGGCACACCCAAGATTTGTTTTCTTTTGTGCATCTCACCAACTAAAGTGGTATGTCAGTCAGGCATACAGAACAAAGGACTATTTCTTTCTCGTGTCACAGTCTAATGCAGGGTGGGGAAAGAAGGCAGGGGCTATGACTGCTTCCATCCCGTGGCTCTGCCACACCCTCAGACCTCAAAATCCTCCAGTTTATTCTATGCATCCAGCCTGCTGATGAGCGAAGGAGAGAGTCTAGAAGACTATATGGGACGATTTAGAGGTCCATCCTAGGGATGAGGGACATCACTTCTACCTGCACCCCACAGGCCAGAACTCAAGTACATGGCCTCATCTCACTTTAAAGCAAATGGGAAACATAGCCCAGTGATGTACCCAGCGGGAAAAAGAGAAATACGTATATTGGTGAGCCCTAGCAGTCTCGGCCAGAATGGAATCCTTTAGGATGATTTAAAGACATTTAAACTAGGATCACTTTTCCCTGGTGCACAGCCAGAGACAATAGACTAAGTCTAAAAGGTATTAGGCATTACTCAAAGCAAGTGTATGTGTGTGGACACACGCACATGCATATTCCATACCTAATGGACGGGTGAGGTTCTTAGGATTTATGCGTATATAAGTCAGTTTAAAATGTAAACACATTTCGTATAAAACCAGAGTAAGTTGTAGAGTGTATCAGTTAACGTAGGAGACTTGGAGTCAGATCGCCTCGTGCAAATCCCAAATCACCATTAACCAGCTGAATAGCCTTGATAAAGTTACTTAATCTAGTGGCTTTCAAACACTATTGGATATGCATACACACACACACACACATATATATATATATATATATATATATATATATATATACCGTATATATACTTAATACATATACATGTGTATGTATATATGAGTATACATAAATACATGTGTGTAAATGTATATATATGCTGTAATGCATATAGACCTGGTGGAGTCGACGTAATTGACTTTATGCCTAGTGATTGGTCATGACCTTCATCTGAAACAATTGACTGGATCTCATTCGTTTCAGTTTCCTCAAGGAAAAATAGGCTTATTTCGCCAAACAAACTAATGCTTAGAAAGGATGACACAAAGTGAGCATTTAATACTTGTCAGCAATTATTACAAGGATGCCATTTTTACGCATTTACTTTTTAAAGTTTATTGATTTTGAGAGAGAGAGGGAGTGAGCGGGAGAGGGGCAGAGAAAGAGGGAGAAAGAGAGAATCCCAGCACAGAGCCCAGTGCGGGGCTCAATCTCACGAACCACGAAATCATGACCTGAGCCAAAATCAAGACTCGGATGCTTAACCGACTGAGCCACCCAGGTACCTGGATGACACCATTTTAAATGATAGCTTGCCAAAATTCACACAACCAGTGAGAGGTAAAGACAATCCAAACAAGGAATTGTTGCCCTCTTTCCATGTTAGCATAGTAGGATCATTTAATTAATATTCCTTTTTTCCTCTCTTCATTCAGCCAAACGGGAAATATTTATTTAGTGCAAAATATGCTCCAGACATTGTGATAGCACTGGGAACAGATAATGAATAATCATGGCTGCTGTTCTTATTCCGCTTGAATATCTAGAACTGTGCTGTGCAGTGCAGTGGCCATTCACCATATATGGTTATTTGCATTTACATTTCAATTAATTAAAGTAAAGTAAAATTTAAAAGGCATTTCCTCAGTCATACTAGTTATATTTCCAGTGTTCAACCACCATATGTAGCTAAGAGGCTGCCATATTTGACACCACAGGTATTTCCACCATCACGGAAAGTTCTGAAGTATGATCAAAGTGCCTTGATAGGATAGGTATTTTCTTCAAACTGGGAGGATGAAGACAAAGAGAACTCATGTGAAATGGCCTTCACCTTCTGGGGAGACTTGAGGACTTCTCAGACATTTCAGAATGTCGCCCATGAATGCGGCTCAGTGCAGCTCTCAGTTTGCCCTGGTCCCACATACCCAGACAGGTACTTCTGTTGTGTGAATCTCTTCAGCTCTTTGCTGAGGGAGGTATTTCTCACAATATCTGAGCAGCGGTACCTGGGTTAGAAAATAGAGCCCTATGCAGGAGGAAAGACAAAGACACGACTGATTCTAGATACAGATGTTGCTCACAGTTGGAGTCACTATCTGTGTGGCCCTGCCCAGTGGCTGGATAGAACAAATCCCTTCCTCTGAAGCAGTGAAAGCCAGACCTGGTGTTTCCCTGGGAGCATCTTGTCCACCAGAGTGAAGGGCTAAACAGTGTCCGCAGTTGAACCTTACCCGAGAAGCTTGCCGAGCATGGGGCTATAACCCCCTAACCATCACTGTGTGTCAACAGAATGACCAGATCCTGGTTCCTGTGGGAAATGAAACTTCCCTGCTCAGCCAGTGAGTTTGATCTCTGCCTGACAACTTCCATCCCTTGCTTTTAAGGGTTAAAGTCCCTGGCTATTCAGCAGCCAAACCCCACATTAACTTGGACAATTTTCCCTGGACATGTCATCCTGATAGCTTCCTGATACACAAGCCTACCAAAGCCTAGAAGCATCTATCCTGATATGCTATCCCCACCTGAAGAGAGCAACCATGTCAGGAACTACCAGGGAGCAGAAACGAATCCGATTTGGGCATGGTGACTTCGTGTGGACGGGATCCACTGTATCTAATGTAATGGAAAGAGTGAGAATTTTGGAAACAGGCCTGGGTTCAAAATCACAACAATTTATGAACCGAGAGCTTAAATAAGTTACCCATTCACTCTTACCGTTAGGCCCTTGGATCTGTAAAACAAGGATCAATGTGGAAATGCAAACTGTCTGGGATTTAATGAGGTAAACAGGTGTAAAGGGGCTTACACATAGCCGGTATAGCTTTCTTGTCCCCTTCTTCTCTTCTTCCTCTCCTAGAGGCTCTCCTATCCTGGCCGTGGCTTACTCTGCCTTTGAACCAGCTCTCCCCATGTGCTCTGTTCCCCGGTCCCTACCTTTCAGACAACGAAGGGGTAGAGTGATGCAAAACCCCATCTAAGTGAGGGCTGGTGTTTCGTTGCCTAGCACAGTGGGGGGAAGCTCTGATCTGGGCTAAGACTCCGGCTGGTTTTCCGTCTTTCATGTAAAGGATAAGAGCCTTTTACCTCTGACGGCAAGTTCACATGAGACCGTAGAGCTTGTGAACCAGGAAAGCAGATTATGAGAAAGGAACCCTTATGGTTTATACAAGCCGTCTGTTTATTTGGAACTCTGCAGAGAACAGACCTTTCATGTGGGGCTGAGAAACATAAATGAATTCCCCTTTGGAAGGAAGTATGAGAGGGTTGGCAGATGCATTACTAGGGGTCACGCTGGTCCTTGTTCAAGTCTTTAAACACCCAAGCCCTTTCCTACCACACGATCCTCACATATGCACCAACTCCTTCTGCCAGGCGAGTTCCTCTTCCCCCCATCCCACCCCAGTAGGTTTTTGGCCAGCCTCTAACCGACACTCATTCCTCAGCTTACAATGCCGCCAATTCAGATACTCCAATAAAAACCATGCCGCCTGCCTATTCTACCTCATACCACACGCTTTCTTCATAACACTGATGAAAATGTGGAATTACTATATGTGTTCATTTGCATTATTATTTGATTTGTAGCTCTTAAACTGTACTATGAGCTCCATGAGACCATGGAAACATGCTCTAAGCATGAGATCATGCTTGGCTTTTTCTCTTCTGTATACGCAGCAGCATTGTTCTGGTCTCAAGGCGTGCTGGTCCTTGACAGCAAGGCGGCCGTGGTCCAGGTGTCCTTTGGTCTTTTTTGTCCACTCGCATTCTGAACTCTGAGCTTTGATATAAAAAAACTTAGAAGGGGTGATCCAGGATCCAAGAGTGAATCGATGTAGGTGTTGATAGGCAAATCTGGAGGAAGATTTCATGGGATATAGAATTAATGTGTCAGATGATGACCTTGCAGGGAATTGGCGATCTCAGTTAGAGCTTAGGAGGAGCAGCGTCACTGCACATCAGTGAGACTGTGTGGGGGGCAGCTTGCTAAGGGACAAGCTTGGTTTGCCTGCATTTACTAGTGGGAGAAACACATTCCTCCTGGCCGTGTCCTCTTAAACCTATGACTGGGAGTGTGCTTGACCTGATAAATATTTGTTGAATGAATGGTAGAGTTCAAATGGCCTTGAACTAAACTAAAAATTATGTATACTTTAAAAAGTCCGCGAAAATAAGGGCAGAACAGAGGTTTCACACACTTTGGCATAGATGGGAACATCCAGTCTTGCACCACCGGCTGGCTTTTTGAGGGAGGTGGGACTGGATGCTTTCTGAAGGCCTTTCCACTCAAGTCCTTTCCAATCGTATCTTACATTCATTATAAACACTGTTTCAGCGAGAAAGGGATTCTGAGTCCCAGCTGAGGAAACTAGAGCACATCTCCTTCCTGTGGAATAGAGGCATTGATGAGGCTTCTTCCAGGAGGAGTAGAGGCTCTGTTTGGGCATGCCCTGACCCAGCTTCCTCCAGTGAATTCTGAGGGATAAAGAACTATTTCTCGGAGGTGTTAATGAGGGGTGTAGATGGGAGTGAAGGGGGTGGCTCCAAAGACCAACTCTGACTCCCTTCTCCCTCAAGAGCCATTTACTTGGTGTTTGTATGTCTGGGGATGCCTCTTCAAGGAGTGCAATGGAAGTGCTGGTATTTCATGTTTTTAACTGATGACTTCTCATCAAGCTCCATCTGGGACCCAAGGAAGCCAACTTCTCCCCCATCCTTCCAGATCCAGTTCAGTTTGCTGGCTCTTCTTTTGTGATTGCTCATCTCAGCGCTTCCACACAAGGTGTTCTCTCCCTCCCCTGACGTCTTAGCATTTGCTACACCTCTTGGTCTTTCACTAGATCTTAATCACAGACAACCTCGTGGCAGCGTTTGCCTGGTTGAATCATACTGGCCAAGGGGGCTACCCACTCAGGACACTGAAGCAGACAGAAGGGTGACCGCCACTGGTGTCCCGGTCCTCTTCCCTAGAGCCTTACATGACAGATGGTCTTTGTGGATTATGATTATGGTAAAGATTATGATAAAGATTATGGTAAAGATTATGGTAGAGATGGCGAGATTATCCTAGCTTATCTGTGTTGGCTCCAAGTAATCGCACGGGTCATTCTAAGAGGGAGGCAAAGGGATGAAGTCAGGAGACAAGATGGGGCAATGGAAGTAACGAGCTTTAAAGATGGAAGAAAAGGCCAGGAACCAGGGATATAGGTGCCTCAAGAAACTGGGAAAGGCAAGGAAACAGATTTTCTAGACCTCCAGAAGGAATGCAGCTCTGTTGACACCTTAATTTCAGCCCATAGGGTCCATTTTGGACTTCTGACTTCCTGAAGTATAAGATAAAAAATGTGTGTTGTTTTAAGTCATTAAGTGTGTGGCAATTTGCTACAGCAGCAATAGGAAAACAAATACAGACATGCTCAGCAAACACTTGTCTGCCTGGATTAAAGCCTTGTGGGACAGTCTGCAGGCTGATATGCAGTTTAAATCTATTTGGAAAGCAATGAAATGGATGTGAAATTTTCATGTAATCTATAAGGAAAGGGTGGTTGACTATGAGAGCCCCAGAGGCTAAGGATGCAGGCAGCCCAGCTTTCTCTAAAGAGGCTACAGACCTTAGCTGTTCCCCTGGCGCAAGGGGCACTTGGTAGTTTCCGAGCGCTTTACAAAGAGAGTCTTATGTAGCCACTGCAAATCTGGGAAGGGGACATAGTTCATAATTTAGCTCAAAGTGGGCAAAGTCTCTGCCACTGACATCGTGTGGCCTGTCTTAGCCAAATGGGGCAGCCTCTCCTTTCCTGCTGGATGCTCTCCAGGGCTTTGGTAGAGGCAACGCTGTTATCCCTGTGGAAGAAAAAAGCCAAACTGCACTAGTGTTGAAGGAATCCAGTTCTGTCTGGCTCCCGAGTGAGATGGTGGTAGTTAAGCAGATTTCCTCCAAGCCAGAGAAGCACAACTCTGCCAGGGAAATCAAATTAAAACAGGAAGGTGGAGAAATGATCTTCATTAAAAGCATACCTGCCACACTATTTCTCCAAGCCAATTTGGCACGGAACCTGCCTCTACTGCTTTTAATAGGTGTGAACTGATGTTTTATTTAACTGTCCACCTTCTCTTGGCTCCTGATACTGCCTAGAAAAATAAAGGTTTTAAAATTTATTTCTGATTTAGCTGGCCATGAGTCCAGGCTATTCCCAGTGCTACAGCCTCGGGAAAACATTAGAAAGAATCCTCTTTTTTTTTTTTTTTTTTTTTTTCAGAATTAGTTATTTTCATTCAAAAACTACTGAGCTCCTATGAATCACATTTGGAACTGTCTGAGCTCTGTCTTTTTTTGAGGGCGTGTGTGTATTATTTTCATTTTTGCAATACTCTTGATTTTTTCCCCCAGGGGTTATTAATCAATTTAAATGTTCTTACTTTCTTGAACTAATTTGTGTAATTTACATTTCTCAATAAAATCTTTATTTGCATCCATTCTTCAATTTTACTAGTGTCGTATCATTTTTCAAAACGTCTTCCAATTTCCATTAAATCTGTGAATATACCTCCTTTATTTTGTCCAGTATTGTATATTTGTCTTTTCTTTTTTAATTTCTTGATAGACAAGTTAGTAGATTCATCTGCTTTGCTGTATAGATCTTATAAAACCCTAATTCATTGAGCTTTTAATTTATATATTTTCTTGAGATTTTCCTACTTATTCTTACAACTTTTTGAATTAAATACTAATTATTTATATCAGCTTTTGTTAAGTAATGGTGTTGTTTAAGGCTATATATATAAATCTTTCTCTGAGTACAATTTTGTGGCTGTTCAGTAAGTTTAAATGCGAAAGTTTCCTTTATTGTTATTTAATGTTTTAATTAAGATATTGACATTCTATTTGACCTGACGTGTTTATTAGAGTTAAAATATTTCAGTTTGTGAATTATTTGTACCTGTGTTATTTCTCTTCTTGGAGCCTTGTGGTCAAAGAGGATGTGGAGTTCTTTGGCATTTAATTAGAATTTTCTTCACATTTTATATAATCAGCTTTTTTAAAAATGGAGTGTTTACACATAACAAGTATATATATTTTTATCAGATATGGAGTTTGATATATAGAACTTGAAATGATACACATAACTCTATTGATTATATCATTCAGAATAGGTATATTCTCCGGAGAACATTAGTTTTTCATATTTGACTTGAAACAGTATTTAAAGTTCTCATTCCCATTGAGGTTCAGTAAAATTTTCCTTGCCTTTTAAACAAATTTTTATTTTATATAGTTTATTTTATGCATATAGTAGAAGATTGATACACACACAGTGTGTCATGTCTTCATCGTTAAAATAGGAATCTCTCTGTCCTATTTAATCCTTGGATTTTGTGGGGTTTTTTTTAAATGTCTATTTATTTTGAGAGAGAGAGCACATGGATGCATGTGAGCAGAGAAGGGTCAGACAGAGGGGGAGAGAGAGAATTCCAAGCAGGCTCCACTCTCAGCCCAGAGCCCAATATGGGGCTCAGTCTTGCAAACCGAACCATGAGATCATGGCCTGAGCCAAAGTCAAGAGTCAGACGCTTAACCGCCGAAGCCACCCAGGTGCCCCTAATCCTTGAATTTTGAATTCCGCTTTCCAAGATGTAACTCTTGAACCTCTGGTTCCTCCTGTTTTAGTTGTATATGGTTTTGTTTCACTTTTCACTTATCTGTGATGTATTTGCACATCATTTGGTTTCAGCCTTAATAAATACCTGTTTTCTCGGCATATGTTTTGTAGACTGAAGTTATGTCTTTTTTTAACCCCAATCTGGGAATTTTTCTTTGAATAGGTAAATTATCAGTTTACATTTAGGCTTATAAAATATATGTTTGATATTATTCTGTTATCTTATGTTTCTGCTCTCTTCTCTTCTCTTTTCTATGTTGTGCTATTCCTTCCTTCCTGCCTATTAAAAAATATATTTACCGTTCCCCATGATTTGCATTTGCTTGTGTATCTTTTGCTATATATTCATGATCCTTGTTGGGTCTTTTTTTTTTTTTTTTTTTAAGGACTGTATGCTCTTTCTTCTGGTTGTGAATATTTGATGTGTTTAACTAATGTGCCCAAACTTCTAATGGAATTGAGACAGTGAATAACATTGATATTTTCCCTATTAAAGGTGCAGAAATTCAACCTTTTAGACTTTGCTGTCTGGGTTTTGTCATTATATTCCTGTGTGGTTCTCTTAGCAAAATTATTATCGCTACATTAAATTATTAAATTATATTTCAGTTATTATTTTCTCTTATGAAGAATTAGATACCCAGTCTTCTCCTTCAATATATCTGGCAAAATTACTTGAGCCCAACTAGTGTTTCCATACATTAGATGTCCAGCATTAGCTTTTCCCAAATATTCTTTATTCATGACCTCTTTATTTTGATTAGTCTCTTAATTGGTTAGACTCTTTCCTCAGGAAGGTTTCTCAGGAAGTGCTATGCTTCAGTCTTTGGGTTTTTCTTTCTGTTGTCAACACCCATGAATAGAAAATTGGCTGCATATAAAAATTCTTGGTTTCCATTCTCCCACCGCTTTAAAACTCTACAGATATTGTACCGTTTCCTTCTGGAATATTTTGTTTTTGAGGTTTGGCTTTGAGGTCAGTCTGATTGTTTTCCTTTGTAAGTTATTTTTGCCTCATTCCTTGTAGCTTTTTTTTTCCTTTATTTTTGAAATGCGAAAGATTCTTTAGCACATGTCTTGAAGCTTAGTGAAAATTTCAATAAATTACGGTAAATTCTTTCAGTCTGCAGATTGAAATCTTCATAAACTCCAGGGATGTTTTCTTCTGTTATGTCTTTGATTGTCCCATTTCTTCTGTTGACCTCTTCAAGTCCACTTGTCACTTGCATGATTATTTTCTGTCTATTCTCCACATATATTTCTGTTTTATAGTGTTTTGTGATTTTCCTCTATAGTTTAGGTGTTTTTGTTTTTGTTTTGTTTTGTTTTGTTTTGCAGGCTTACCCTCCATATCCTTGGTTCCATTGCTGTATTATTAATTCCTACCTTTCCTGGATCTTATGCTATTTAAATGCAATGGCATTATCATATTACCTTTTATTATTTCTTTTTTTTTTTTTTAAGTTTATTTTTGAGACAGAGAGAGACACAGCATGAACGGGGGAGGGTCAGAGAGAGAGGGAGACACAGAATCGGAAGCAGGCTCCAGGCTCTGAGCCATCAGCCCAGAGCCCGACGCGGGGCTCGAACTCACGGACCACGAGATCGTGACCTGAGCCGAAGTCGGACGCTCAACCAACTGAGCCACCCAGGCGCCCCATACCTTTTATTATTTCTAATAACACTCTCTTTAAAAAACTGAATCTACTAATCATCTACTAATCTACTAATCATCTCCCTTTTAATTTGTTACATAGTTTATTTTCCTTTTCCTTGAAAGTGTGATGCAGTCTGTCTTTTTCTTACAGTTTCTTATTAATTTCATTTTCATTTCTGGGGTGTGCATTTACCACCGCGGGATTTTTACATGGGTCTTGTGTTTGCTAGTTTGATTCGTTTTACTGGTCAACATTTTTTAATGTGAGAAATTTCTGGCCTTGCTATTTGCCCAACTAAAGTGAGTTTCTCTTGTTTCCATTTTCAGTGTACTAGCACACCATTTTAACCTTCCCTTTATATTTAATCTGGGGTCCTGTGTGTTGGCTTGAAATGATAGGTTTAGCTGTTCAGGAGTCCATGGGTGAGGAAATCAAACCATGGGCAGCTAAAGAGCTTGGTGTGTAAATTCGGACTGTAGTATCTGAATAACCGTCCCAGGGTTGTTTTTGCTTCAAACTGTATTTATCCATATTAGAAGGCTTGTCTGGGTTGCAGAGTCAGCCTACAAAGTCATGTTAGAGAGAAAAACATCTGGTATGATTGTGCAATCTTGTAACCTAACTGTTGGGTTTATAGGGTACATTTGACCTCAGTCAGAAAAGAAAATCTGTGTGTTTAGTTTTTTGCCTATGGCCAGTTCAATCTTCGTTTTAATAAATTGGGGGTTTGAGACTTTACAAAATTATTATAGGGGCGCCTGGGTGTCTCAGTTGGTTAAACATCCAACTCTTGATTTTGGCTCAGGTCATGATCTTCTGGGTTGTGAGTTCAAGCCCCGTTTCAGGCTCTGTGCTAGCAACATGGAGCTTGCTTGGGATTCTCTCTCTCCCCACTCTCTTTCCCTCCCCTGCTCATGCTGTCTTTCTCTCCCAAATTAAATAAACATTTAAAAAATAAAATAAAAAATTATTATATAGAATCTCCTCATCTTCCCACAACACTTCATAGATCTCTTGGCAAGAGAGATCTTGTCAACACCCAAGGGGGTGGGTTGTCAACCTCTGATGATTCATTGCAATTTGGACCAGATTGTATCTAACACATATTTCTCAGGGCTTCATAATATAAAGTAGGGATCATTTCTTTGGTGTAGCAGTAATAAAGTATTTTTCTCTACTTTGCTTCTTTTTGTTTTTGGGGGGCAGTATACGGGAGGAGGTTTTGTGAACCTTCATTTACGTTACCATCTTTGCCAAAAATTCTCCATGGGATTTTGCTCATTACTCTTTTTTAAAGTTTATTTATTTATTTTGAGAGAGAAAGATAGCATGTGTGGTGGAGGGAAAGAGAGAGAGGGAGAGAGACAGAATCTCAGGCAGGCTTCGCACAGTCAGCATGGAGCCCAATGTGGGGCTCAGACTCACGAACCTTGAGGTTATGACCTGAGCCAAAGTCAAGAACCCAATGCTTAACTGACTGAGCCACCCAGGTGCCCCTATTTTTTCTAATGTTTGTTTATTTATTTATTTATTTATTTATTTATTTGTTTTTGAGAAAGAGAGAGAGAGAGAGCAGTGGAGGGGCAGAGAGAGGGGCAGAGAGAGGGACAGAGAGAATCCCAAGCAGGATCCATGCTGTCAGCCCAGAGCCTGACACAGGGCTCAAACTCACGAACCTTGAGGTCATGACCTGAGCTGAAATCAAGAGCCTGACACTTAACAGACTGAGCCACCCAGGAGTCCCTGCTCATTGCTTTGCTAATCAGCTATTAACACAATAATCTCTAGCGCCTTCTCTCTTCTCTTAACTGAAACTCAATGCCTTTTCCTTTCCCTTGACTAACAACTGCCTCCCTTCTATGTCTCCACATTTCACATGTCACACAAGACCCTAACAGAGTCTCGCTTACTAGGTGAAATCTTTCTTGAACCCCACATCTTGTGTTCATTTCTCCCCCCTCCAACATCTTACGTTATAATCGTGTGTGCCTGGAACATACAAAGGTATAATATCTTTCTGTGTGTTCTCTACTGTCTCCCAGCTATATTTTAATTGCCCACCATAATGCTTTGCACATAATAGGTTGAGATAAATTTTTGATGCTTCCTAAGAAACAGCTTTTGAGCAGGTAAAAGAAAAACTGTCTTTTCAGATCCCTCTCCAGTAATGACCCTTGCTCAACTCTTCTTAATCTGACCACCTGGATGAGTTCAGTGTCTAGAAAATAGTCTTCATTGCTCCAAAGTTTATTTGGTTTTAAAATTTTCTCTGAAATCTCAATTTAAAGGGTCATCCTCAGGTCAACTGTTTAAATATCTCCACCAGCAATGTAAACAGTGAATCAAATTACCTATTCACTCAGGAGCCCCTTAATTTCTTCTACCCCTTCATCACGCCTTTGCTTTTTATTGTTCTCACTCATTTTATCCCTGTGGCAAGAAAAGTTAAATGAGACTGAAAAAAAAAAAAATGCAGCTGATTAGGGCAGATGAACAGAGCCCAGGGAACTATCTTCCTAGGCCCCATCAAGTCTTTACAACAGATCAATTTTATTTTCCATAGACAGCCTGGCACCTGAGGTATGGGTGACTTTAAAACCTCATATGTTTTTGCTTTCTGGCTCAGCTTCAGGTTTCTAATGCCAAATTGAGTAACGGCAAAGAATAAGGAAGAAGCAACATTTTTTCAAGTATTAATACTTTTCTGATTTCCTATACCTCACTCAAAGATCTCTCAATAAATCATTTCTAGGGGTTTTTCAATGTGATGGCCCCGAGGGAGCTGATGATTCATAGCAAGATCAGTCAGAGAGGGAATAGAGATGGTGAACATAACTCTATACTCTATTTGCAACACACACACGCACGAGAGCAACAGTGTAAACCAACTTCTCAGTGACCTGATGAGTCAGGACCAATCCTAAGATTACTGCTACTGGCTTTGGGATCCCTTTGGTAGTTCGCAGGCACCTGCTACTCTTGCACAGAAAATATTTGGGAATATACATTCGGCCTTTCTTTGTCTGTCCCAGCCAAAGGCCTGCATTAGGATCTGGCACTCTTCAGAAATTGTGTGCCCAGGGTGTTGAGCACGATCTTTTCTCAGATGAGGGAGGGGGTGAATGAGACCACAAACTGGTGATGCTCACACGTGGAGATAAGGCCTGGAGCTTCTGATGGCGCAGCCAGCAGAGAATCTCAAAGCCCCATGGACAAACTGCGTGTGGAAAAACCGCAGGCTCAGGGTCCACCATTCACCACGTACAGATTGCCTATCAACAGCCACTATGCTGAGGCTTCAGGTGCCCGCACTGGCTAGAGGAGAGAGGATATACAAGGAACTACAGCCTATAAATAGCATGTACGAGGTAAAGTCTCATCAGATGTATGTGTATGTAGCCATAAGTGAAATTACGTTCTGGGGAAGAAAATATGCAAAACAAATAGAAAAACAAGTCTCCGGTGATGAAGTAGGGTTCCCCACCCAACCAGAGAATGTCATTGTCCTTCCTGATCAGTGGCTACAAGTTTCTGTCTCAGTATTTCTGGGACCCCCTCAAATGGACAAGGTCATTATCAGGGGGCTCTGGAGAGATGATAAGGAAAGTAGGAGCTCCCCAGTGACTGATTCCTGAGATTGTGGGAGGGGGAATCCGATTATGGCTATTTTGGTGTTCGCCTTCTACCCTTCCAGGCAAGACTTGACTTAAATATCCCAGGAAGGTCATAGGGCAGCAATTCCAATGGAGCTGAAGATGATGTGTCAGAAGTGAGGAAGAAATCAGATTTCAACAATTTGGAGCAATAAAGTGTGGCCTCTGCTAAAATAGGCAGGTTGAACAGGTCAGGGCAGTCACACCGAAGATCTCTTGAGCAACAACATCCGGGATATGTTATGTGCTCAAATGTCCTGGAACAGTGGAACCCTTCTGAGGCTCAGTAGATGAGTTAGAGGTGCTGACATATTCCCATCTTCATGGCTTGCTGTTATTATTATTTATCAGTTCTCCTTTCAATTGCTCGCTCCTTATTAATACTCATTATCTCTTGCTTTCCCCCTTTTCCTGTTTGTTTCTGCTTGTACATTTGCCTAGAGTGGTAATTCCCAAGTCTGGTTTCCAGACCAGCAGCATCAGCATCACCAATGCAAATTATCTGGCCCCACATCAGACTTACTGAATAAGAAACTCTGGGGCTGGGTCTCAGCAGCCTGTGTCTTAATAAGTCCTCCAGGTGATTCAGATGCCTGCTAAAGTTGGAAAACCACTGGCTGGGAACTGGGGTTATCCTAGGCAGTAGAAGATCGTAACTCTCAGGAAAGGAAGCCTGCCTGAAGGTATCAATGAATATTTATCAATGGACTTTCTGATATTGCCTGTGGTGGAGACTGTTAGTTGCCTTCCAAATATTTGTTTTAATCTTTCCCTCTATCTTCCATAATTTCTCACAGTAAATTTGACCTTTAGCTAGAGACACTGTTCCCTGACTAAAGACGACATTTCCTGATGTCCTTTGCAGCTAAGAATTGTCATCTCAGTTTTGACCAAAGGTCAGCAAGTAGATGGATCATGTGGAAGAGAGCATGCTTTTCCAACTCTCTTTGTCTATCCTGCTACTTGGAAATGAATGTGATGGCTAGAAATATGGCAACTCTCTTGGACCAAGTGGACAAAGACTATATCCGGGGTTTTGGAGGAACTGTAAGTAGGAAGGAACTTGGTCCCATCCAAACAACTTTGGAACTATGGTATGGGTCTTGGACTTAACCTACCTCCAGCTTCTCATACGTGACAGAGAAATACACCTCTACCTTATTGGAATTACTCTTTTCTGGGTCCCTGTTACTTATAGACAAATATGAATGTGCAAAACAATGCCCCTTCTTGTACTTCTGCTTCCCCAGTCCTTAAAAAAGAGGAGGTGATTTCATATTACTTTGCTAGTTGTCTCACAGGAATGCAGAGCATTTGGCAGAAAATTGTCTAATTCATCCATACAGTTTGGGTTTAGCTTATTGACTGTTAAATGAAGCAGTGGATAAAAGTAAAAATAATTTCCTCATAGGTTACTTTTCATTCTGCAATGCAGCACAGGTTGCCTTGACACATACGGGAATATTTAGTTTCTCAAAAAAGGATGACAGTTGTTTTGACTAACAGATGAACAAATCAAGGCTGAGGACATTTTAGTAACTTTTTTTGAGATGACGTAACTGTACTATAAGCTCCTTGGGGGTAAGGATTGTGTCTTATGTCTTGCATGCCTATAAAAAATGCTTGGGAGATAGTATGTCTTCAATAAATTTTGTTAAATGAGTTCATTAAATAAGACAGAATTAGAACCAAGGGCACCTGAGTGGCTCAGTCAGTTAAGCATCCAACTCTTGGTTTTGGTTCAGGTCATGATCTCACGGTTCATGGGTTAGAGCCCCTCAGGGGCTCTGGGCAGACAGCAAGGAGCCTGCTTGGGATTCTCTCTGCCTCTCTCTACCCCTCTACCCGCTCACATGCTTTCTCTCTGTCAAAAATAAATAAATGAACATTAAAAAAAAGAGGGAGAGAGAACTAGGGCCAAATTCAGTCAATCAATTTCAGTCAGATAAATCAAAAAGAGATGAATTCTGGTGACTTTCTAAACAGTTTTAGCCTTAACTTAATTTTAATTTGGAGTACTGGGGAAGAGGAGAAAGAAATAATAGGAAATGCAGAATTTCCAAGAGAATGGATCTGGTAATTTTATTATCATAACAGTTGAGGATCTCTTTTTTGTCTTAGTTTTGCCTGTAGTAAGCTCTGGTAATTGAGATGTTTCCAGAAGATTTGGTCTAAATTTTACTTGTTTAGTCAGATGCTACTCTTTCACTTTTTTTTTATTGTGGATTGTGTCAAGAAGAAAAAGACATTTTGATATTATTCGTCTCATCCTTAACCCCACCTAAGCCAACCCCATTGTGGAACTTTGTCATTAGCCCATTCCTCTCTCTCCATCCCTTTTTAGGGTGAATTTCCCTTCATTTGGAAATTGCTTCATTGATGTGACACTGTGCCAAGATCGTGAGCCCAAATCTTTAGTTCTAACTGGTAGGCTAGTTGAGAGATATCTGGTTTTTATTTTATTTTATTTTATTTTATTTTATTTTATTTTATGTTTGTTTTTGAGAGAGAGACAGAGACAGAGAGAGACAGAGAGACAGAGTGCAAGCAGGGGCAGGGCAGAGAGAGAGGGAGACACAGTATCTGAAGCAGGCTCCAGGCTCAGAGTTGTCAGCACAGAGCCCAATGTGGGGTTCAAACCCAGGAACTGCAAGATGATGACCTGAGCCAAAGTTGGACAGTCAACCAACTGAGCCGCCCAGGTCCCCCTAGAGGTATCTAGTTTTAAATGCTGGCTTTTAGCTCCTAGCTTTGTGTCTTTGGATGAGGTATTTAACCTCCTTGGATCTCTTTCTCCTCATTTTTCATGTGCAAATAATTATACCACGTTCACAGGGTTGGTGTAAATATAAACTAAAAAACATTTTGAATTACTGATTAAGGAATTTTTTTCAGCTTCCTTAACGTGAGCAAGACCCAGAGACTCCATGTTGATAACATTTGTGCCTCTGGAGATGTGTTTTCTCCTTAAGGACTTATCACTAATTTCTACTGCCACCACCACTACTCACTTTTAATTAATGCTTAAGCCTAAACTCATAGGCTAAAATATTTTTAAACAACCAAATAAAAGAGGAGGGGGGAATGTAGCATAAAAAATAATGTGCAATTACCTCGTATGGTCTAGCTTGTCTGTCTTCATACACTTGCCCATACTTGTTCAGTGTCCACCAGTTGTCAGACACGGTGTGAAGTCCTTGGCTGCTAAAGCTCATGGATGTACAAATCTTTGATCTTATGGAGCTTATGCTCTGATTGTCTCCCTATCTCATTTTCAACCTGTCCTTTGTGGGAGGGATCATCATTTTCCTACCTTCTGGAAATACAATACAAGTAGAGACTGAAGAGAATGAAGGACAGGGGAAGGAAATTTCCTTTCTCAGTAGTTTCAGACAGGTTCCGGTTTGCTTTCTTTTTATTTTTGATTTTTTTAGATTTTTTAAAAAAATATTTACTTATTTATTTATTTTGAGAGAAAGAGAGAGAGATATCAGGGAAGAGGCAGAGAGAGGGAGAGAGAATCCTCAGCAGGTTGCCACGCTGTCAGCACACAGCCCGATGGGGGTCTTGATCTCACAAACTGTGACATCACGACCTGAGCTGAAATCATGACCTGAGCCAAAATCAAGGGTCAGGCGCCCAACAGAGTGAACCACCCAGGTGACCCCCCCCCCTTTTGCTTGCTAAATCTGCCTCTTACACTGATAACTTGACATTCAGAAAGTCTACTTGACTCAGGTAGAGACCCACCCTCAACCAAAGGCTACTCCCTATATTTTACAATTGTCATGTCAGAACACAGCCAAAAGTAGAACCACAGGTTATTTCCATTACATGTCGTCCTGAGCTCACCATGTAACCCAAATAATGGATTTTAGTTCCATTGCTCATAAGAAATTAGAATCCACATAACTTTGCTTTGGAGTCCTGGTCTACCATCTGGTCTACTTGAACTCTCTGGGTTAGCTTAACTGGGCTACGTATTGTCCCTTCATCAAACTGTTATTTTTGTTCACATATTTATTTCCCTACCCACAAATTCTCTCATTTTTTATCTACTTCTTTCTTTCTTCTTCCATCAAGATCAGCTCAATGTTTACTCCTAGGAAGACTTTCTAAACTGTCAGTCTGGTAGGACCACATCCTGCTCAGGATTTGTGATCATATCACTTGGTCAATATTTATTTATATTGTTGCATACTGTGGTTTATCTGTTATGGTTAAGACTTATTTGTCCAAATGGACTATATCCTCCCTGAAGGCAGATGACGAGTGTAGGGCCAAAAGAGCAATACATTCTCAATAAATTTTATTTATTGATGTTGAAAATAAATTCTTTAATTTTTTTTTTAAAATATTTTATTTTATTTTTGAGAGAGAGAGAGAGAGAGAGCACGAGCAGGGGAGGAGCAGAGAGAGAGGGAGACACAGAATCCAAAACAGGCTCCAGGCTCTGAGCTGTCAGCATAGAGCCCGACGCGGGGCTCGAACTCACAAACCGTGAGATCATGACCTGAGCCAAAGTCGGACGCTCAACCGACTGAGCCACCCAGGGCTCACCCCTGAAAATAAATTCTTAGAGTGTTGTATGGTGACAGATGGTAGCTACACTTGCGGTGAGCACAGCATATAGTATATAGAGTTGTTGAATCACTATGCTGTACATCTGAAGCTAATGTAACATTGTTTGTCAATTACACTTCAAAAAATTATAATAGCTCCCCCGAAAAAACTACATAATTAGAGATGGTCAAATATCCATCACAATCATTTGACTTCTTGTCCTACAATAGAGTATTATATCCACAGATATGAATAAACGAGAGCTGCGAAAAAGACAATGGATAAATCTTAAAATATTGAGCGGAAAAATTAAAATCAGAGATGACCTACAATTTGCAACCATTTTTATAAAGCTCAAAAACAAGCAGGAGCAAACAATATGCTGTTTGGAGAACATATATGTGATAAAGATGTAGTGAAAATAATGTTAGATAGCCATCAACACATAATGGAGGACAATGGTTGCCTCTAGGGCAGGGATGCTGGGAGTATGGGAAAGAAGGGAAGATACAGATGGAAGCAACAGTCTTAATAATGTTCTAATTCTTAACATGGGTGGTCAGTCCAGGATGTTCATTTTGTTTGTGTGCATTAGTACTTCAATGCTATTTATGGCATATATTATTTGTATATGTCAGTCGCAACATAATACCTATTTTTTAGAAGGAAAAAAATCCACTGGCGAGACTTAACAAATTGGAGATGGTGTCTATTAAAGATAGAGCAATAGGGGAGCCTGAGTGCCTCAGTTGGTTAAGCATCTGACTTGATTTTGGTTCAAGTCATGATCTCACAGTTCATGGGTTCAAGCCCTGCCCCGGGCTCCACGCTGACAGTGTGAGAGAGATTCTCTCTCTCCCTCTCTCTTTTCCCCTCCATCCCCCCTCTCTCAAAATAAATAAATGAACAAACAAAAAGAGCTGTAGACAATATCCAATCTGAATAAGACAGTGAAAACAAAACAAAACAACCCTCCCCTAGCAGAAACTTAGTGATGTGTGAACCAATGCAGCATTAAGAGGTCTCACCTTCTTAGAAGAAGAAGAGAAGAGAGAGGAGAAGGAGAAGAGAGATAACGGAGCAGAAAAAAAAGATATGTGAAGAAATAATGGTCGAAAATTTGCCCAGTTTGGTGAAAGACATAACTTTAAAGATCAGGAAACTCCATGAACTCCAAGCAGGATAAATACCAAATCAAAATAAGTAAAAATAACCATATGCTGTATTCAAAATGCCGAAAACCAAAAGAAAAGAGGAAATGTCGTTGAGGTAGTACCATTATTCGTCTGTATCAGCACGTTACTTTTTGGAAACTCAGATTTTGGGTATCAGAGCTGAAAGGGAAGGGCGAACACAGCTGCTAAGAGTATGGATGCAGTTGTGTGTCTCTCTTGGTATTCTCTCCGATTCCTACTTCACCGCTTCTTGTTCTCCGGTTTACAACATGGCTCTGGGACAAAGTCAATTTGCTACATCCAATAGGTAGTCTGTTCTCATCAATTATCATAAGTAAGGGGGGAAAATACCAGAATTCAGAGACGTCATGACGTCTTCCCTGTCTGATCTCTGCAAGAACGAGGTTAACATCCAGGTGTTTCACAGGATCCCTGGAAATCCTCAATTTATCATGGGGCTTTCATCTGGATCCTAGGAATTCAGGGAGTGTCCGTCAAATTAACCTCTTGTGAGGAGAACCAGGAAATATGGGGTCTGGCCATACTCAACCTTTCCCCAACTCCTAAGCCACAATGACATCATAAATCTTACTCTGCCTTTCCTTGTTTTCTTCATCACTCCAGGCCTTTCATTCTCCAAATTCTTTATAATTCTAGCAACACTTTTCCTTCCCATATGGCTGTATGGTACTTAATGGCTGACACTGAGTGGGCTGAAAAGGCCCTGAGGGGCCAGAGAGGGCCCAGTGACTGGCATGACCATGGCAGAGTGTAGCAGAGCTGGAGATGGGAACCAGGGGGTGAGTGGGGCCAGAAGGAAGCAGAAACCAACCTCCTCACAAGATGCTGGCCTGTAGCCCGGGGGGCTTATTGACTTTGCTTAAGTCTTCATATCAGCATTGGGTATTGGGTCCAAAGTTCTATTTCTTTCAATATGCATATTATGAATTTTATCCCCCATTGTTGTCGTGACCGATGTGTCAGCTTCTGTGAATGTTTACGGGCGGGGCATGCAAAGAAGAGAACTTTCATTGTGAAGGCACACCCCAGGGCAGCTTATACTCACTTCCCCTCACCTAAAACTTCCCAGAAGCACACTTTCTTCTTTCCCCCACCTTGTCAACCACTCCCCTCTTCTGCCCAATAGCTCGCCTCCACCACCCTGAGTGAATGCTTCTTTCAGCGAGGGGAGTTTTCCACCTGGTTGACTTGATGAAAGCTTTATGAGTTGACATTGTGAAAAAAGAACAAAGTGAAGTCTGTGTGTGTATGTGTGTGTGTGTATGTGTGTGTGTGTGCAGGGGCAGGGGTTGCAGCAACTAAAAAGAGCTGCTGAAAACTTTATTACAAACTAAGAGACGTTAGAAGCAATAAATCACTCATGTGTCTGCCACAAGGCAACAGAAAACAGGGCTGGCTTTCAGGAAGATTGGACATGGATGTACCTCTTCTGCTAACAGGGGTCCCATTTCCCCTTGCAGCTGGCCTGGGCATTGTTGCAGACCTCTTCCTTTTTCCAGTTCTCACTCTTTTCTTAACCCAAAGAATAAATAAAATCACTAGAAAAGCATGGCATAAAAGGAAAAGCCATTAGCTGCCTGGGATGTGGGGCTTTTAGTCCTCCTCCCCCCACCTCCCTGGCCTGCCTGCTGTGGGAAGGTTAAGAGATTAGGCAGTAGGCAAGCTTCCTCAATCAGCTGTAGGTTTTTCGATTTGTTTCCATGGGCATGTGAGCATGCGAGCGGGCTTCTTGTGGTTGAGTCTTCTTAATTTTTTTTCTTAATGGGGAAGACAAAAACACTTTGCCCTTACATCATGGCAGGTCCCTTCCAAAGAACACCAGTCTTCCTCATGACCTTCACCCAGACTTTGAAACAATCCATAGAAGTGATCGAGAGAGAGTGCCACACGCATTATTCTCCTACTCATCTGTCACCCCTTGACGTGGTCCCATCTCTTCCCTTCAGGCTTCTGGAGAGATCAACACCAAGGAAGATTTACTCAGCTGATTACAAGGGACCAGGGGTTCTGTTCAACGTTCCTCTGTAGCTCATTCTTCAGAAAAGTTCTAAGCCTCCCTGGACGCCAATACTCTCATCCCATAGGGCTCTGGTTCTGTACATTAACTAACCCACCTGTTTAATTAAACAAGGAAGCCATTAGGCTGAGATGGCTTTTGTGCCTTAAGAGCCCACAAGAGTAAATCAACGCCTAAGCCTGAAATGCCTCAAGGTTAAGAAATCAAAACCTAAGGGCTGCCAGTCACAAACAGCCAACCAGACTTTTCCAAATAAGGCAAATGCTTAAGCTGTAACCAAATCAGATCATTTCCTTGCTTTGCTTCCACATCTTCATTATAAAATCTTTCCCCTAGTTCCTGTCTTTAGAGCACTTCCCACCATTTCCACTTTGCCTTATCCGATTCAAAATGATTTTTGCTCAAATAAACTCTTAAAATGTTTCATATGCCTCAGTTTACCCTCCAACACACCTCAGGCTTTCACCCTTCTCAATCCCTTCAAATTCTACTCACTTGAATTTAAATAAATAAATTTATTTATAAATAAAAAAGAAACTGAAAGGGGAAAAAAAAGGAAAAAAATCCTTTCCTAGTGTGCTTGCCATTAGGAAACTGGTATGTGTTCATATTCTTCTCTGATTTCTTCAATTTCCTGTGCTAGCTGAAGACTGGCTGCCCACAGGGCACGGTGCTCTTAAGTGGGGGCTGCTTTTTTCCTCCCAGCAGAGCCTTGGGCTTGACTACGAGCCACCTTCCCCACTTTGCAACTTGCAGGCGTTTGTTTTTACCTGCCCTTGGAAGCACACACCATCTGCCCTTCAGTCACAGACTGTGCTCTGGAGTTTCCATTTTCATTTCTGAAGATTTAGCACTGCTTCCTCCCTGCCCCTCCCCCACCAGGGGGGGCTCCCCTCCCCCACTGCTTTTGTTTTCATTCTTGGTCACTTCAACTTTAAGGTATGAATATCCATCTAGAACCCTGGCCTCTCGGTTCCTTATCATCCTCCTCAATATGGAGGCATCTCTACTCCCTTTCAGCCACACACTCCCTTGGTCATGGCTTAGTCTTTATCATGATCAAGGATAGTACTATCCCCCAATCTTGGCATCCAGCCTCCCACCCTTTGATCACCACTTCCTTCCACTTCTGCTTGTTTCTTCTAAGCAACTTAATTCCAACAAGTCTTTGGGTTAATGAGGATTGCCAATTTACTGAGCCCAGTGCTCTTTTCACTAATTCTTTTTTTTTTAATATTTATTTATTTTTGACAGAGAGAGAGAGAGACAGAAGCATGAGCGGGGGAGGGGCAGAGAGAGAGGCAGACACAGAATCCGAAGCAGGCTCCAGGCTCCAAGATGTCAGCACAGAGCCCGACGGGGGACTCGAACTCAGGGACTGTGAGATCATGATCTGAGCCAAAGTCGGACGCTCAACAGACTGAGCCAACCAAGCGCCCCTTCACTAATTCTTTAGAGCCCACGACCCACAGTAAACTCATTTTACTGTTACCAGCTTAGATTCCAGGGTCCATCACTGCAATTACTTTCTTGTATGCACCCTTAATGCCCTTGCCTTCTCTCTCTTCATAATATTAACCCAGCAACACCCAACCCTGAGGCGGTTCTACTTTATCCGTACTCCAAGCACTTCTGATTTTGTGCCTGATTTTACATTGATATAAAATAGGCCCTTACTCTTTGGCTAAAGATCTGTAAAGGAAGGGGAAATACAAAACTATTACGGGTTCTGGAAGAAGTGAGTGGCTCTCTCAACTGGCATTTCCCAGATATCTTTAAGGAAATGGACACCTCAGGAAAAGACTCTCCTTTGGGTTAAAGGGCCACTGAAGGCTTTGAGTTAAAAAAGAGACATAATTGTAATGGAGAGAAGAGCCTATCCTTGGACAAGATATGGGCCTAACTCAACCACAGCTAGGGACAATTTTTTTTGTTTTTAATATATTTTTTAAGTTTATTTTTGAGACAGAGAGAGAGAGAGAGAGAGAGACAGAGTGTGAGTGGGGAAGGGTCAGAGACAGGGGGAGACACAGAATCTGAAGCAGGCTCCAGGCTCTGAGCTGTCAGCACAGAGCCTGACATGGGGCTCGAACTCACTAATGGTGAGATCAGACCTGAGCTGATATCGGACACCTAACCAACTGAGCCACCCAGGCGTCCCCAATTGTAATGTTTTTTTAATATAATTCAAAAGAAAAATACATGCTCATTGAAGAACACTTACAAAAAAATTACATATACATATTTATTTACATATATATGTGTGTGTGTATATATATATATATATATATATATAGTGCCAAAAATCACCCATAATTCCATCGCCAGAGATACCCATTGTGTCTCTACAACATGTATTGTATGTTGTACGGCCATAACACTTACAAATATAATATTTATTTATTTATTTATTTATTTATTTATTTACTTTTATTTTTTATTTTTTTTTAATATATGAAATTTATTGTCAAATTGGTTTCCATACAACACCCAGTGCTCATCCCAAAAAGTGCCCTCCTCAATACCCATCACCCACCCTCCCCTCCCTCCCACCCCCCATCAACCCTCAGTTTGTTCTCAGTTTTTAACAGTCTCTTATGCTTTGGCTCTCTCCCACTCTAACCTCTTTTTTTATAAATATAATATTTAAACCAATGCTACAATGGAAATCATTTTTGTGGTAGTCTCATAAAAGACTGCCCAGTTTCTTTCAAAACTTTTCTGACGCCCTCTAGAGACGCTAAAAAAAAATGGTAAATGAACCAGAGTGAGTGACTCTTCACTGGACAATTTTAAAGGATGCAGTAGAGTTTGGTTCAGAACTTTGACATCTGAAAGTGCCATTTGTAGCTAGTGTGAACGGAACACTGACCCAGCCAAGTCCATCATGGAAAGGGAACTTATGGGAGAAAATTCTTCAGAGTCAAGAAGAAAGCTGAAGTTGCTGGAGAATGTAGTTCCTTTTTGACAGGAGATTTATTTTTATTATTACCAATTCATCCTGTAATTGTTATTACAGTTACAACCTCCATTCACCTTTCAAGTGTGAGGTTGGGTTACAAGGTCTCACTATATGCCAAGTGCAAAGCTAAATCTTAGATCTTTTTGTTTTGTTTTGTTTTGTTTTGTTTACAGAACCAGTGCTTTTCTGTGACACACCTGCCTCACTGGATTAACACATGACAACTTCCAAATTGCATTTGCCCATTTTATCTAATTTAATTCTTACAGAAGTTCTTTAGTTATGCATTACTTATCCTGGGTTCTGTCTGATAGGAGCGTCTGAGACCTGTTACATTAAGTGCAAGAGTAAGCCAGTGACCTTCCATTTTATGTCAAGAAAAACTCCCTTCCACTATTAAAAAAAAAAAAAAAAAAAAAAAGCAATGTGCACAGGACATGTGGATTATCTCCTAAAACTCTGTTCAAGGTTTATCCTTGGCTCTCTGCCAGCTCTCCCAATTCTCCAACAGAGCCAAGTTACCCCTGGAACAGCTCTCTTAATCCAAATGTCCATCACTGTCCCTTCACTCCCAACTTCCCTGCCCTGTAATTATCAGCACAGCCAAATTGCCAAGCAAGGTTTTCTACAACCCTCATTCAAGGCCCCTCCCTCCTCCTACACAGGGTCAGGCTGCTGTGCTCCATGTTAGCCCCGCCTGCCTTCACCCTGTTCCTGGTCTCTGGGGCCCTCCTCTCTGGGATGCATTTTGCGACATAAGCTATTCTCCTGCTCTGTGAAGCAAAGCAAAGAATTAAAGACAAGCCCGAAATTAGAGCTACCACAGCACTGGGATTCAGAGAATCATAAAATCATAGGTTTTTTTTTTTTTTTCCAGTTGGAAGGGACCATAGAGGTCTTATCAACCTGCTGATTTTACAGAATAGGGAAATGGAGGTGGGTACAAAAAAGAGAGTGTGGAGGGAATCTTAGAACCAGAAATATTCAGTCCTAGTGGTGATAAGTTGTGGACCATGGGGTGGGAGACCAGGTTGGGAAGAAGAAGGATAAACATGCCAAGTATAGGAATTTTCTAGCTAAAGTCTGAGCGCTTAGTCGTTCATGAAGGTTCTGTGATGGAGAGGGTAAACATTTTATTTTATTTTATTTTTTAATTTTTTTAAACGTTTATTTATTATTGAGGAACAGAGAGAGACAGAGCATGAGCATGGGAGGGGCAGAGAGAGAGGGAGACACAGAATCCAAAGCAGGCTCCAGGCTCTGAGCTGTCAGCATAGAGCCCGATGCGGGGCTCAGACTCACAAACCGGGAGATCATGACCTGAGCTGAAGTCAGATGCTTAACCGACTGAGCCACCCAGGCACCCCTAAAGGGCTAAACATTTTAGAGCTGGAAACTGAATCACTCCCTTACTTGCCCACCACACACCATTTTCCTTTAAAGTAAGATGGTTGAATGTTTTCATCCTTTAGATCTGGGTAGAAAAGGGAAATTTTCCTGAATATCATAGCATATTAAGATTGCCTCATTTATTTGTGTTTTCAAGCAAAACTGGAAAAGTAAGGAGAATGCTCTAAGGGGGGGGGAGTATTCTGATGTTTGCAAAGATAAAAAAAACACAAAGATTAATTTTTTTTCTCCTAAGTTAAGGGACTGAAGTTACTTTCAGGGAATGTGGCTTCCTTTATTTTCAGATTTTAACTTTTCCTAAAGGCATTTCCACAGAAATGTCTCACTATCATCTGAGATTTTATTGCCTTTCTGTTTCTGCCTCATGAAAAATCAAGTAATCAACTAAGCTTCCAGAAGGCCTCAGGACAGTGAGAACCCATAGGTAGGTCACTGAGGCCCTGAATGGTTTATAAATTTCTGTATATTTCACATTTTCCCAGAGAGTCTTTAGCTTTCAGCACCTTCTCAAAGGGGCTAAAAGAACTCTAGCTCAGACCTCCTTGTATTAGTTTGCTAGGGGCTGCTATTTTGGGTTCTGGACTCAATTCCAGCTTGTGGAGGGCGGGTTCTCCACACACACAACCAAGCTGTACTCAGGACACCAGTTGTGTGTCCTACATTTAACTCAATTCTGACACTATCTACCTAGAGCCGGCATCAGATGCTCACAAGACTGCCCCCACGTCAGATGGCAGTTGCAAGCCCAGGTTGTTATCTGTGCTTCTGACCGACTGGCTATAAATCAGAGGTTCCTGTGACCCCCTCCTTGGGTTCAGTTAATTTGCTAGAGCAGCTCACAAAACTCAGAAAACCCACTCACTCACTAGATTACTGGTCTATTACAAAGGATATTAAAGGATACAAATCAACAGCCAGATGAAGAGACACATAGGGCAAGGTCCTGGACAAAGAGCTTCTGTCCTTGTGGAGCTTGGGGTCTGGCATGGTGGCACATGGAAATATTCTGGTTTCCCAGCCCGGAAACTCTCTGAACCACTTCCTTCTGGGAGCTTCGTTACACAGACATACTTGATTAAAAATCGTTGACTATTGGTGATTGAACTTAATCTCCAGCCCTTCTCCAATTCACTGAAGTCAGGAGGTAGGACTGAAAGTTCCAACCCTCTCTATTCATGGTTGCTTCCCCTGGCAACCAGCCCCCAATAGGTACTTTCCCCAAATCATCTCATTAACATAAACCCAGTTGCGGTGGAAAGGGTCTGTTATGAATAACAAGACATCAATTTCACCTTTATGGCTCTGAAGATTTCAGAATCTGAGAAAAAGACACCAGATATTATATTAAAAAATGCTTCCATTGTCCTTATTTTTTAGGAAATTCCAAGGGTTCAGGAGCTGTGAGCCAGGAACTGTGGATGAACAACAAATATATATCAGAAATACGTTTTGGTCATCTGAAAAAATATTTCTTATAGATCACAATTATCTCAGCTGCCATATAAAGTACCACAATTTGGGTTGCTTAAACAGTAGAAAGTTATTTTCTTAAAATTCTGGAGGCTAGAATTCCAAGATCAAGATGTAGTAGAGTCTGAATGTTTGTGTCTCCTCTGCCCTCCAAAACTCATATGTTGAAACCCTAACCCCTAAGGTGATGTATTAGGAAGTGGGGCCTTTGGGAGGTGTTAAGCCAGGAGGGTGGAGCCCTCGTGATCGGGATTAGTGCTCTTAGAAAAGGTCCCAGAGAAATCCCTATCCTTTCCACCACATGAGGACACCAGAAGTCTGCTGCCCAGAAGAGGGCACCATGTTGCCACCCTAATCTTGGATTTCCAGCCTCCAATAGTACAAGAAATAAATTTCTGTTGTTTAGAATCCACCCAGTTCATGACATTTTTTTTATATATACAGCAGCAGAAACGGACTTAGGCTTGGTTTACTCTAAAGCCTCTCTCCTTGACTTGTACATGGCCCTCTTCTCCTCCTTGTATCTTACATAAATTTCCCCCTGTTTCCCTCTGTGCATGTCTGTGTCCTAATCTCCTATTCTTATAAGGACACTAAACTAATGACCTCATTTAATCTTACTTCCTTTTTGAAGACCCTATCTCTACATATAATCACATTCTGAAATAATGGGGTTAGAAATTCAGCATAGAAGTTTAGGAGAGGACACAGTTCAGTTCAGAAAATTCCCCACTTCTTTCCCTCATTGTGTAGGTGGGGACACTGAGTCTTGGAAAGGCTCAGGAGTTGACCTTGAGCATTTGGTAGAATCCAGGCCAAAGCCCAGGCTCCCCACTGGCCCACACCCATCCTCAAAGCCCCGGTCTTCAAGGGGGTCAAAGTCTAATAAAGAGTGACTGCCAGTGCACACTATAGAATGCCATCGTGTGTGTGATGCTGACATGGGTAAGACTTTGCCGCAAAGGGACCAGGATGACTCCTGAGAAGGCCACAGGTCCAAAGTGCTCCTGAAAGTTACAGTTACTGGGTCTCCTTGCTCCGTGGGGAGGCAGGATATACGATGAAAAAGAAAACTGGGCTGAAAAGCTGAATATCCATGTTCTGGATCAAAAACACCCCTGCCATGGCACTTTCTGGAGACGGGCTGTTGAAGGTGGGAGTGGGAAGGAGTGCGGGGAGGGACAAGCAGGCCTCAGTCACTAGCCAGGGTGGCACATTCATACTCCAGGCTTGCTGACAGGTCCCTGATCCTGCAGCCTGATTTCAGGAACTTGTTCTTGGCTTTCGCTTTTCTCAGGGTAATGAGCTTCAGCCTCACGCTTGCTAACACTAACAAATGAGGCCAATCGCAGCTCGGCTGTGCATCACCTTTCAATAGTGGGTTGACAAGGAGAACAATGCGTTTGTTTGCGGCTGTAGAGTCTTCAGGGAGGATCTGTCATCATTGTGGTGAGTGTCAAAGGGGTTTCAGGCTTCCCGAGACTGTCAGAATAGAACAGAGAAGGAAGGCGAGTTGGAACCTGCTGACATTTCTCGGGTGAAACTCGCAGCCACCTTTTCCTCTTCTGAGTTTCAACAGGAATAAACTTTGTTCTAGTCAAAGAGGCTTTTAATTATAACAATTGCACACTGCCAATTAGTGGTTGGTTTGTTGTTTTTTTTTTTTTTTTTCTCCTGAAGGGTAGCTACCCTATACAACATGTACACATTCATGGCTCCATGAGGAAGGGTAGCTGCCTTCCATATACAGAAGTATACATTAATGCCTAAGTAGAGCAATTGTTCTCACCTTGATGCATCTGTTGATATTTTCTGGGCTAGAGATGGTCTTGTGCCTCTTGGAAGATTCATTCTGGCCATTTGGAGGGCAATAAGCAGAACGGCATGCCTACTACCAAGCCTCTGGTGCAGCTGCCCTTCTATTGGCCGGATGACCAGGTGGAAGAACCGGCAGGGGTCTCAATTATTAGGAAACTTGCCCTGAAGCTCTGGACATAACCCACTGACATGAAGGATCCTCAGCATTATTCAGAGGACGGGAACTTGACGGCATCTGCAGAACTGTACAGAGCACCTGAGGCAGGGACCTCCTCAGGTGACATTCCAGCCTCCAGTAGGTTATCTATTGGCAACCCCCAGAGGGAGGCATGGGGAGCACTATTTACAGTGAAGCCCCTGCTCAGAGGGCCTCTGTCTCCCTGTGATGCTCTGAGGCAACTGTGATATTATTCGTGAGTTGGGTACATTATGTCACGGTTCCTGCTTTCAGATGCCATTTCTGCCAGCTTCCTATATGACCTACTTTTTTTGCAAGACCATTAATTTGAGTGTCTCACAATTCCTATCCAGTTGGATGTGACAGCACCTGCTTATCACTGAGGGATGCATTTTAAAAAGATGGAAATCGAGAGAAAACACAAAAGATGCTTTGAAGTCATTTAAATTAATCCCACACTTTCTCTCCCATCTACTTTTATGAGGTCACCGTTCAAAACAAGTTGGGTGTTTTTTTTTGTCCTTCTAGATTTGATGGAAAGAAACTTCAGCATCCATCAAGAAGAGATGCTGCACTATGGAAAGAAGAAGAAAAATTACTGGGATGATCTACAGGCAAGCATTTCTAAAAACTAAAGAGGAAGAAAAGTAATTTTGATGATCCAGCTCCTGCATTAGGTGCAGGGTCCTCTTGGGTGGCACTTGGCCTGCCTTCCACAATTCAATCTAAAGACTGTTTATCCTGCAGAGGAGCCTTAACAACCAAAGCTGTCGTGGTTCCCTTAGTCTGAGGGTGAGATTGTCCAAATTTTGTCTCTCCTGATAAAAGAGCAGCCTTCAAAATCCCTCTCTTTTTCCTCCCTCCAGTTCACCAAAGACAGGGCTACCTCGGAAGCACTTTATGTTTCAACAATCATAAAGTACAAAACTTCTCACCTCAAGCAACTGAGGCACTGGCTAAAGGTCCTTTGTCTATTCTTTATTTTCTTGAAGGAGCATTCCTTTAGGAAGTCAGGGGATGGGGTCTGCCACCAATTCACGATCATGAAGGTATTAAATAACTCAGTTTTTCAGGATTTTCTCACCACAAAAGTTCCATCAATTCCCCTCTCTGAGTGCAATTTAACCCCCATTTTTCACTCAGTTCCAATCCCAATCCATTAAGTTGCCCAGGCAGTGTGCCCTCGCAAGTCCCCTTTGTTTTGTGTGCCCCTCCTTTTTGACATGTCCTATCTTTTCCCCTGTAGTATTTAGGAACACTAAACACATCTGTCTTCTCGGACGATCAGCTCACTGGTCACTGGCAGCTGCCAGCTCTGCCGAACATGTCTTTGACGGAAGGGCTTCGGGACTGACCCTGTGGAGATGTGGTGTCGGAGGCGCAGGGGCTGGTGTTGCTCATGCTCTTCACTGTCGATCTTCATCCGTTCTGTCCTCCAAACAACAGCAATGTCTTTCTCCACCTCAGGATCACCACGTTTGCTCTCACTAATGAAAACTGACTGGGAAAAGATTTTGTAAGCTCTCTGAGACCGTAGGATGACAAGTGCCTTGGTGGTGCCATTTGAGGGCCGTCATTGTTTTTGAGGAGAGAAATGCCCTTGCAAAAGAGTCCAGGCATAGGAATGAGATAGGAAAGCATGACGACCCGAAGATGGACGCACAGCTTGTTAGGATTTACATCTTCTCTGGGCCCCCACTTACCTACTACCTGAAAGTAAAACAAGGGAGGGCTCCAGTTACAGGAAATTCCTGATCAACAGCTTGGAGAGGACTTCTGAAGGATGTCTCCATTGCCTTTTGGGACTGCTGCCTTCCTGTGTGTCTGAATGGCCACAGGCCTGGTGAGCCTCAACCCCAGCAACTTTTTTTTTTTTAATTTTTTTTTCAATGTTTTTTAATTTATTTTTGGGACAGAGAGAGACAGAACATGAACGGGGGAGGGGCAGAGAGAGAGGGAGACACAGAATCGGAAACAGGCTCCAGGCTCCGAGCCATCAGCCCAGAGCCTGACGCGGGGCTCGAACTCACGGACCACGAGATCGTGACCTGGCTGAAGTCGGACGCTTAACCGACTGCGCCACCCAGACGCCCCAACCCCAGCAACTTTTAAAGGAACCTGAAACTTCTTGCTCTCAGGGTTGGGTGGTTGTTTCTGGGAGGGGTGGATAAACTGATTTCCATGCTGTGACTCTAAAGCGAAGCTTTATAGGGGCACCTAGTTTTGTAGGGGCACAGTTGGTTAAGTGTCTGATTCTTGGTTTCAGCTCAGGTCATGATCTCATGGTTCGTGAGATGGAGCCCCAAGTCAGGCTCTACCCTGACAGTGTGGAGCCTGCTTGGGAATCTATCTCTCTCCCCCTTCTCTCTGCCCCTTCCTTGCGCTCTCTCTCTCTCTCTCAAAATAAATAAATGAACATTCAGAAAGTGAAGCTATATTCTTCTAAAGAAAACATTTATAGTATTTTGCTAAGTGATGACTCTTTTTGTGTTTCCAAAGTAAAGGAGTTTGGCCAAGAAATCCTATAGAATAGGGGTTGGAAAACTTTTCTAGAAAGGCCTAGACAGTAACTAATTTAGGCTTCCAGGCCACAGAGTCTGTGTCACAACTACTCAGCTCTGCCATTACAGCCCAAAAGCAACCATAGATTATGCGTAGATTGAATGAGTGTGACTATATTCCAAAATACCCTTCACTTATGGACACTCGCAGTTGAACTTCATAAAGTTTCCATAGGTCATAATGTATTCTTCTTTAGATATTTTAAAACCATTTTAAACTGTAAAAACCATTCCTTGCTCATTGCCCTTAAAAAAATTAGGCAGCCGACCAGGTTTAGCCCATGGGCCATAGTTTGCCCAGCCCTGCTATAGAAGAAAGCCATTTGCTGTGGAAATCTGTGTCTCCAAGCACTGGGGGCTTACACTAGCCCTGGTCCTGACAGCCAAATTACGGTGTCTCTTCAAATCTGTGCAACTAAATAAATGAGGGCAGGCCCCTCTTACCATCTAGAATGCGATGTGCGTACATTGGTGTTATTTCACGTATCAGATCCCTGCACGGAAAACACTGTCATGCCATTAATAATCTTCCGAGGAACACCTTGAAACTTGACTCTAGGAGGGCACATTGCAAATGGGCTCTAATGGCTTTTATTTCTCATTCTTGTCACCTCAGATTTAATCAGCTGTTTTGTCATTTTTAATTCCCATTTGGCGGGATTCCCCCACTTCCCTGGCCTTGTAGGTAGATGCTCAGAGGAAAATGGGGCCCTGGGCCTCTGAGGGCTTGGGGGACACAACAGGGAGATGGGCGTGTGAGTAGATGGTGACCTTCGATCCTTGGCTGAATCAGGAGGACCAGGAAGAAACCCAAATCCCAGGATAATCTCCAGTCCTGCCCTCCACCTCTCTTCTCTGGTTCACTCATGTCCTGAAAGTGCTTTCTCGGGGGGGAGAGATCTCCCACTCCTCCATTAGGAATGAAGCTCAGAACTTATTGGCTGGGAAGAAGATGGCGCTCTGAACTGGAGGGCTCTCAAATGTGTGGCTCTTTCTTACACAAAGCAACTGAGCTGTGGTCCAGTTCCCCCGAAACAGAAACATACACCCCCATCTAGCCTTGAGACAACAAAGAGCCACCTTAGACCATGACTCTACCTCCCTTGGAAGGCAGCAAGGCGTTGTGAATAATGAAAAGTAATCCATTCGATAAAAATAAAATTGCAATTAAATATGTAACAATTAAAATCAATCAATCAATCAATCAATCGAAGAAGAGCTAAGTAGTTTCTAGTGTTTGCATGATGTTAAGCATCTTACTTATATTAACAGCTCATTTACTCCTTATTGTAACTCAAGAATGTTACTGTTTTCATTTTGTAGGTCAGAAAAGGAAGCCCAGAAAGCAAGCCGTTCCTCCTGGTCCACGGTTGGAAAGTAGCAGAGCAGTTTACAAATGCAAATATATCCTGCTTCTGAGTCTGAGTCCGTAATTATAAACACCCACCCACGAGGTGGCTGTGCATCTTTGCCAAACCAAGTCACCTCTCTGAGCCTCAGTCCTCTCAGCTCTGAAGTGAAGCTTAAGACCATAAAATCTCTAACCTCACTTTCAAATCAAACTTCAGATTCCATTATTTTCAGCGTTCCCCTTTCAGGAGGGGAAAAAATAAACAAATAAATTCATATGGTAACTTTGTTAAAAAAACAAGAACTAAATTTCCAGGGTGTATCTTTGAGTCAGTATTTACTCAGTACAATCTCCTATACCTTTTCTTTTCCTTTTTCTTTTTTTTTTTTTTTTTTTGTTTAGTTTATTTTGAGAGAAAGAGTGAGTGGGGGAGGGGCAGAGAGAAAGGGAATGAGAGAGAATCCCATGGAGGCTCCAACGCGGGGCTCAGACCCATGAACTGGGAGATCATGACCTTAGAGTCGGTCACTTAACCGATTGAGCCACCCCGGGCACCCCAATACCTTCTTTATATAAACCTATGGTACAATTAGTACTCACTCTTTCCTAGACTTGGGGAGGAGACAAAATGGGGGTCTCCTTAGATCTTTGCTTGCAAGAAGCTTATAAACTATCTTGAAGGTAGACATAAATCAGAGCATAGAGTTTTTCAATCAAAAATTCAAGATCCTGAATTATTTAAAGAAGCATTATGCTTATTACACTATATTTATTAACACAGAAAAATAGTTGATAGCAAGGTTTTACACCAAGGATTGAAGCTTTAGGCACTTTGGAGTTTAGCAGAAACTTGTTTAATTCATCGTTTCAATAAGGAGTATTTCTGTTTAATTCCGAAACCTAAGTAGCCAATTAACTAAAACTCCCATTCCTGGGGTGTTCCAATATTGAGTGTCAGAGACAGATGAAAGGATCAGGGCTGGGGTGATAAAATCCAAAGCCCTCCTCTGAATACTTGCTGAACAAAAGATTGGAGCAATTTCTTTCCAACCAATTAAACCCAGAAATCCAGATCTGTCCCAGCGGAGGCATGGGGGACATGAGGACAGTGAGATCCCTAAATCCAACCCAGTGATGCTATAGCCAATTGGCTCACAGGGAGAAAGCATCACCAACCTCCCCGTAGGGTATAAGCTGTGGCATTAAAAAGAGTCAAGAGTATCTGGAAGAAAGGCAGCCCTCCTCCTTCCTCCTTCCCTTCTCTATCTTACGGGCCCTAGCAAGAGTGACCTGACCCAAATTCATTTATACGCCTCATTTTGGTCTTTCAAATATTGATTTTCAAAATATTCTTCAGGAGAAAGCCACTCGGGGACCTTTACGCTGGGGTTCACAAATGACGCATGCCCAGATGCGTTTATTGCAGGATGGAAATAATAGACTTTTCCCTCTCCTCCTTTCTCTCCACCTAAGTATCTCTTTATTCATTACTTTAATTACCTAATCGTAAATTTCTTTAGGGGTTACTTAGAAAGAAAATTAGCATCAAAGCTTGGCAGTAAATTCTGGGGCTTTTGGAGACAGTCCAAGCTGTTTCACCTGTGATTAATTAGATGGGTTTTTTGTTTTTTTTTTTCCCTTTAAGTGCCAGAAGGCTGTTGAGGTCTTTAAGCAGTTACATGACTGCTGGCAGTGCTGCAATTATGATGGATGCATGCGTCTGGAGTCTGGGGCTGCAGCCCAGCATTTATCGGGATGTGTGCGCACGCGTGCGTGTGTAGGAGAGAGACAGAGACAGGGACAGAGACGGGGACAGACTTGGAAAGCACAAGTTCGGGAAAACTCCAAGGGTTTAAAACACACAATGAGGTGCTTCTTTAATACTCTTGCAAGTGCAAGTCTAGAAGCTCCTGGCCAGGATCTCCTATCAAAATACCTTGGCAATTCCAGTAATGTTGGCTTAGCAGGCCTCTTCCTCCCCATTAGTCACTGAAGTCCTCTGTGGGTCTTTGCATAAGCTCTTTTATGGCATGCACTAAGGAATGCACATTTTCAGCAATCCTTTTGCTATATATAAAGCAGAGCAGTCACACCTGTTTTAACATTTTGCCCTGGTGAAAATCAAGACGGGGAGAATGCTGTCTCTTTGGGTAATTCGTTGGGTATAAAATGATCCCCAAACACTGGCATAAAGGCAAAGCTACATCTTGGTGTATTTGGAAAAAAGTTAATACTTCCAGTCACAATGAATATGCTATCAAGGATGCAACAGAGAAATGTGGTGACTGTTTTATTACAAGTACCAGATTATCATTTTCTTCCTTTATTCTCTGGGTGAGTGAGGGAGTGAAAGAGCCATCTGACTCCGTCAAGGTAGCAGAAAGTTTAAAGTTTTTGCCAACTTTTGCTGAAGTGTCTGTGTAAACTTAGAAAACTCCTAAGCTCCCAGAATTGAGATCAATGTCATCTAACATATATCGCTCCGTCTGCCTATAACGTCCACCACAGTATTTAAACAGCAAATTAATATCTGGTACTAACTTGCCCTCCAAGGGCTGACAGGCATGTTAGCCACATGGGCTGGTTACAGAGATTCCTGCCTAGAGCAGGGGTCTGCCGGCTCTTTCCGTAAAGAGCCGGAGGGTAAATGCTTTAGGCTTGCGGGACATTAGGTCTCTGTTGCAACCACTCGAACTTGTTGTTGGGTGAAAGCAGAATAATCAAGAGGCAAATGAATGGACGCCCTGTGTTCCAATAAAACGTGTTGGCTGACCCCTGGCCTACAGCTTCTCAGACTTTAACGGGCCTACAGAACACCTGGGCATCTTGTTACAATACAGATTTCAGTCCAGCCGGTCGGGAGCGGGCCCTCGATCTGCATCCCTAACACCCGACCGAATGGCAGTGATGCCGCTGGTCTGCAAACCTCACTTTGAGCGGCAGTCCTCCAGTGTCTCCTTGAAATGCATCCAGGCTATTTCCAACAACACAGGCTCTGAGAACGGAGATGGGCATTTAGCTCATTAGGAATATTGCTGTAGGAGTAGTATTAGGTTTATACCCTTCAGTCTATGCGCTTCAGAGAGTCTTCTGGCACGCACCCCTTGGGAGAGCCCCGGTTTTCCTCTCCTGGATGCTATCTTCCTTCTTTTTCACCTTTAAGATTGGTTGTTAAGGTCTTGCATTCCTAAGCAGACAGATGGCTCCGGCTGTGGTGCAGATGTACACACAGTTCATCACGGTCATTTATACCGTCTCTGCCGCCCAACTGCCAGCACCTTCCCAGCCTCGGCGTGGAGGGCTCTAATGGCCAAGCAAAGGGCCCTCTGGCCCCCGCCTAATTGGCTGCAATGCAAGAGCTAATGTAGGTTGAGAGACCAATTAACTGGGCTTGTTTCTACCAACAGTGCATCTGAACATCAATTATGCTAAACACCA
This sequence comes from Panthera leo, assembly GCF_018350215.1. NCBI lineage: Eukaryota > Metazoa > Chordata > Mammalia > Carnivora > Felidae > Panthera > Panthera leo. Next base: position 45,501,732 of record NC_056682.1, read on the forward strand.
CGCTATATTAAGACATTTCCCTGCCACTATCATTTGCTACGGGACACCTCCGAGCAGCGCGGAAAGGAGTTGCCTCTTACTGCCTGTCTGAAGGGTTTCTCTCCATCAGTGCAGGGGAGCACAGCTTTAGAACCAGAAAAACCACAACTCAGGGACATATCTGACACTAATTGGTTACCTTCTCTGGGCGTCAGTTTCTAGACTATGGGGATTTAGGTCCAAGAAGCCAGAGAACAGGATGGGTGAGAGATCATGGTAATCCTGTATGACCCACTGATCCCCTCAAGAAATAGAAGACATTACACACTGGGATGCTCAAAGGATACTTCCCCTAGAACTGGAAAAAAGCGAATAACTGGAAGCTGTTAGGAGGAGGAAGTGATACTTTCTTCTATAGGTTTAGTTAGGTTTGCATTCCATTCCTCCTCCGTTATTTCATTGCGAGCTTCTCCCTTGGAATGACCTTCTTCACTCACTTTCACATCGACACTTTGGTCTTGAAGCAGCCCAGTTCATTTCAATTCATCCTGATTGTGCAGCTCCTGTATACTGAAAATGCTGAGGCCCGCCCAAATTTATGACCCAGCGGAGTTTACAGTTCAGTTGGGAATATTGGGCTAATGCCGATAAGTACTCATTTACTCATTCACCCGTGAACAAATATTTGTTAATAACCCATTATACTTCAGGCACTCTGCTAGGCTACAAGTACTGTTCCTCCTCCCGTCTAGGTTTATTGCAACATGGAAAGGCAGGTGATCAAATGAGCAACAGTGACGTGGTGTGAGATGTGCTATTATGTCTGCCAGAGTGCAGATGCTCTGGAGGCACAAACTGCACCAAAAACAAACAAAAACTCTGGAATGTAATTATACCTCTGTATTAAAGCATTAAAGTGTAATGTATGCTTAAAATCCCCCATTCCGCACAGTGCTTATTCTGAACAAGAGAAAACAGAATATTAGGTACAAGCTCCCTCAAGTTCCAGCAATCGGAAAGCTATGTTTGCATTTATTCTTGAACCCATCCTCCTGGTCTTGCAGGAAGAGATGTTATTTCTCTCATTAAGGTCCTTCCCTCCACCTGTGCTCTTGCCCGACCCTCCTGTCTCAGCTGGGACCTTCCTGCATCTGGGACTCCCTTCCTCCTTCCCAGATCGGTGACTTCATCTCAACTGGTCCCTTCTGCATAGTGTAAAATTATGATCAAGTCTGTTGTCTATCTTAAAAATAAAGTCCTCCCTTGATCCTGCATCTCCTTGCCCTTTATTACCTCCCAAGCCCAGAATGCTTGCTTCTTCGCTTGTTTTCTATTATTTCCATCCTCTTCTCCCTTGTTCTTCAAACACCTGCGGTCTGGCTTCCTCTGTCCCTGCATGCCCAGACGCTGTTGTGGCAAAAGGCTCTAACAATCTTCCCAGCTAAACCTGATGCATTCTTCATCTGATGTCATATTTCTTTATCTTGACCCCAAATTTCACATTAATGACTATCCAGTTCTCTCTTTTCCTTCTTTGCTTCTGTCCTCTCTCCACTACTCCACTGACCAATCCCTCTCCTGTCCTCTGTTGACTCTTACTTCACTGTGTGTACCTTAAATGTTGTGTTTCCCATTTGTTAATCCTTGGGCCTCTTCTCACTTCATACTATCCCTAAATGGCCCCTGATCACCCCTGTCACCTGACACCATCTGCTGACTGTCAAAACGCATTCTGGTCAACTCTGCTCCTCTGAGCTTCGGCCCCCTCTACCTGCCTCCCAGGCATCTCTGCTGGTTCTAAACATAAGTCTTCGGTTTTCCACCAAAGTCTGTCTTAGTGAATGGTGAGATCGTGTGCAACCTGGATGTTGTCGTCTACTCTTCTTTTTCTCATCCCGACACCCAATCGATCGATAAGTCCTGCCGACTCCGTTTCTCTACGATTTATTCATTATATCTGTCCTCGCTTCTCCTATTCACTGCTCCTGCCTTAGTTCAGGTCTCATCATCTTTTATATGGACAAAGGCAATTAGATTACCATCGGATTCTTTTGCCTCTGCAAAAGATGTTATCTCTGATTTTATACCCTTTCAGTCTACCCAACACACTGTAGTCAGGGTTACCTTTCTAAGATACAAATATGATTGAAAATAAAAACACACACAAAACCTTCTGTGGCTGGCCACTGCCGGAAGCAGTTGTCAAACTATACAGGAGAGGTTCGGCTGAGACATTTGAGCAAGGCTCTATGATAGGGGATAGAGGGGTAATTAAGGACTTTGAAATCCAGGCTCCCACGTTCTGCTCCTTGTACCTCATCCAGCATTGTGCTGGCAAGTGTTTACCAACCAGCCCTCAAACGGTAAAAACAAAAACCCCTATTTGCAGAGTTTGATGATTTCCATGGTGCAAGTACTCCCACTATGGCCGGTTTCAAGCTACGAACATCCCTGGAGCTGGGAAGAAATGTTCACCACTACATTTCACAAGACCACAGCTCTTGTTTCCTTCCCACACTCTATGGTGGGGAGCAAGTGAAAATGCTTCCCTGCCCATGTCTGGCCCATTGTGGGGGAGGCCTCTGACAAGCCTCACCTTGCTACAGACTGTGCTGGACCTCAGAGAGGAGCAATGGCATGCAGAAACCAAATGCAAACTGACGAGATGCCCAGACTCCATAAACAGAAGGTGAGGTGGAGCTGATGCCCACAGCAACGCCATGCAGCTGCTCATGGGAATGCCCACTTCTCGACATGGAGGATGGGGGGACTGGATAAAGGGATGCCCTTGCTCATGGACTGGCTCACCACATGCTGACGCCCTGCAGCTGGCCTGCCTGAAAGCCACCCTCCCAGATGGCACTGCCTCTGTTCCCCAAAGCAGCACACATGGAACTTTTTTGTAACCGTGACCGAATGGATTACTCCTTTCTGCACAAGAATGTATGTCGTTGTCAACATCAAAAACTTCCCTGCTCTGCTCTGGCAGCACCTGCCTTTTAGATTGGGTGCCTTCTGAACAACTCACACAAAGCATTTAAACCTGTCTGACTTCAAAAGTAAGGTAAGACAAGCCACGCTGAGCAGTATCGCACACACCTAATATGATTATTTCTCCTCTCCCTGGCGATAATAGAATTATGCAAAAGCCGCCCTGACCCAGTAACGGTTTGCTCTTCAGAATCAAATCTCTGCTTTCCCCAAACTCACGACTCCTCCCCTTGACCCCCATCCCTGCTTGCTTTCTACTCCTTTGGCATTGCAGCAAGTGTCTGTGCAGCACACGTCTGTGCACTATCCTGCAAATCCAAGAGTGTCTCCCTGGCAAAGTACAGCAAACTAATGAAAGATGTGGCCAGATTTATCTAGTAGGTAAATGATGAAGAAAAACCATCCACCTCCGTCTATTAATTCATTCTGAAATGTTAATTATCTCCGGTGTGACTTACTCCGCTCAGCCACGTTTCATTTAACGAGTGAGCCTTTTTACAACTTTCTCAGGATTCCTCCAGTTCTTACTGTCCTCACGTTGTCTGAATCCTGGGAGGGGGCATGTTCTGCTACTGGGCTCGAGTAACAGTTGATTGACAGACAGCAAAATAGAGCCCTTGAGGGAAGATCCAGAACAAAGCAGCCTCCAAATACCAACCACCTCCAGGCACGGGGCCTGCACTTTACCTATGGACACCGTCCCAGAGAGAATATGCCTATACTTCACAAGCACCTTGTCAGGGAGTCATTATTAGCAACCTCTCTTGGGTCAAAAAATGTTCTGAGAAGTTAGGCCACTTCTCCAAATTCATGCCAGACAAATCAGCAGAGCCAGACCTGGAGACTGGCCTCTCTACCTTTAAAACCAGATTCTTTTCTTCATCCTGCATTTCACACATAACTGGTGCTCAGACTTTCTTTCACTCCAGGAGGAAGACAACGTTTGCCTAATGAGGGTTTATGAGGTTATTTTGTTTGGTGGGTTATTAAGAGGCAAGAATAAGATGAGAATGCAGTGAGAAGGGCATCTGGGAAATGCTGGAGTGACTTAAGAAAGCGGTAGGTTCTCTTAACTGTAGAGCTTTTAGTAATCTACTCTAAATGTATGGATTACAAAAGGACACACTTCTTGAAAACATTTATTTATTTATTTATTTATTTATTTATTTATTTATTTATTTATAATGTTTATTTTTGAGAGAGAGAGAGAGACAGAGAGAGACAGAGCATGAGCGGGGGAGGGGCAGAGAGAGAGGGGGACACAGAATCTGACACAGGTTCCAGGCTCTGAGCTGTCAGTGCAGAGCCCGACGTGGGGCTCCAACTCACCAGCTGTGTGATCATGGCCTGAGCTGAAGTGGGACGTTTAACTGACTGAGCCACCCAGGCGCCCCCAGAAGAACATTTTTAAAAAAACAATTCTTTCCAGAATTCTTGGGGTATGAACTTCAAGCACCGAGTTACGAAGACTTCCTCTGAGTCTCAGGTTAGAAGCCCATGTGTGCAGATGCCCAGACCCAGAACATCTTTGGCAACAACAAAACAATGAGTCTCTATTCTTCTGAACTGCTTTTGCTCATGCCTTTAGTGGTATCAAACTTCAGGACATATGTTCCAACAACAAATTATAAATTTATTTGTGAATGAAGTGAGATTTCTGTAAAGCTAGGCAAAGTTATTCCTTTGGTATGAAATCTCATGTTTATTATTAATTTCTCCATCTAATATCCATTCAGCACCTAATGTGTATGAACCGCTAGTCTAAGTGTTGAAAACAAAGCAGTGAATGGGGCAATGAGTCTTTTAAAAAGATCTCACTTAAAACAAATTTACTTAAAATAAGATCTCTTAGGAGGCCAGGAAACACTGTGAAGTGAGGACCTAGGTGGTGGCAACAGGGGGGCAACAAGTAGATGAAACCAAGACATGTTTTAGAGGTAGAAGTGACAGAACTTGCTGATGGATTGGATATAGATTGGAGGAAAGGAGAGGTGAGGATAAGGCCTTCCTCATTTGGCCTGAGCAACTGGGTACATGTGGGTGGAGTGAACTGAGTTGCAGTCCCATGGAAAAAGAAAGGACTGGGGCCAAGGGAATGGTAGAATCAGTAGTTTTCTCTTGATCATATTAAAATTCACATACTATCAGACATCCTGGTGTTGAAATTAATAGATGCATGGGACTCAAGACATACAAACGGGTTGAAGATACAAATTTTAAAGTTATCAAGATCTTTAAAGTTAGAGACTTGAATGAGGTTACTAAGGAAGGTAATAAACATAGGGAAGATGAAGCAGCTTAGGTTTGAGCGCTGGAACTTTCCTACACGAAGGAGTAGATAATGGGACCTATTCAATATGACTGGAAGGAGTGACCAGTGGAAAAGGCAGAAAGCCCAGGGAGTGAGGTGTCATAAAAGTGAAGAAGGGGTTTTCAGAAGACAATGATAATCTATGTAAAATGATGCTGAGAGATCTTATGAAATGAAACAGGAAGTTAGCCCCTCTACTGAATAACATGCAGGTCACTTGGGACCTTGAGAAGAATCGTTTCTAGGGTGTCATCTGGCAGGAAGGCCAACTGGAATGAGTTGAAGAAATGACTGGGAGTAAGGAAATAAGTCAAACAACTAGTAATTACTTTGACGGAAAAAATTATGAGGACTCTCAAAAATCTCAGCCACATGATGAAATAAATATCCCATATGTCATCTGGAAAGTGATAGAGACTTCTAGAGAAGCCTCTCAAAAAAAAAAAAAAAAAAAAAAAAAAAAAAAAGAACTGGTCTAGTGTTTAACAGATTGGAAAGTTTTGTTCTAAATGAATGGCAAGTACCTTAGATTTCTTAGAACCAGATCTGATATGTGGTTAGTATGTACTTGTCTGGCGATACTGTTTGGTACAATACTTCCATGGTGGTTGGTAAACAGTCATTACCTTAAGTAACCCCATTCCCCTTCCACCATACCAAGTGACCCAGCCTTCTAGACCTATTCAAAATATAATAATGATGTAACCACTAGCAATGTCTGTGATCAAGGGCCCTGTTCCCTCTATGTAGACAACATCTGATATGATTTTTGGTGTCTGTAATCTACATTTTTTAGATAACATTACTGCTTAGATCCATGATTTCAAATGCCAGTAGCAATACTAAGTATTGATAATTTTGTAGAGACAAGTCTGTTTCAGTGTATGTTACTTTCTGAATGTCTCTCAGTGGAGACTTTTACATCAAATCTCTAACTACACAGGCCCCGTTAGGAGTCAGAGTTTCTTCTTTTGCCCCAGATCAAGCCTCTGGTCCCTTCAGGAAACTCCAGGGCTTATTGGGCATGTGTTTTCTAGCTTTACAATTGAAGTGAAACTTATGGCAAGGCCAAGAAGCCAGGACAACAAAAATTCAAAATAACAGAACAGTTCTTGCTGTGGTGGAAGACAGCCAGATATAGGGTGCCATGAACTTAGCCTCTTCCTAGCTGCAAAGGCACTAGTTTGCTCCTCCAATATCAATTCCACTCAAGTCATGGTGAAGAGACCAATAACCTGGAACACACAGCAATGTGAGAATTATATATGTACAGAGTTATAGATGCAAATAAACAACTTTATGGCATAAGCTGTATGTGCTCCCTTTACAAAGTCAGTATTCAATCTGACTAGCGAAGTCACTAAGCCACTATCTGTGCTACAAAAGCCTTCTATAAGAAGGTCCATGTAGATGCCAAGAGTGTTTTTTTCTTTCCTAGTCTCTCAAACTGTCACTCCTCATAATGCCAGATAGTTTTGAAATTCACAGATAACTGAATTCACTGGCCTCAACCCACACCATCCCTGTGTCATACTTTCACCTGACCCCTCCATAGCACTGCTTTTGGCCAGAGTCTATCAGAGCTACTCATGAAAACAACTCATTTGCTTTTTAGCCAAAATAAACTAGAACTCTTGCTTCTGTCATTACAGTTGATAGGTGTTCCTGAAGGGCCCTTTCACTGCAAAAACCAATACACCTTGCATAGGAACTATGCGTTGAGGCATTGCTGGCTGCATAAGAGATAGAGGAGTTCTCCACAGACCACACCTTAAAACAGAGACACAAACATACAAATAAAAATCTGTATGTTACATTCAGGAATGCAGCAGGTTGTTGAGACCAAATACTGGACATCCTGCATGGATGCAATTGACCTAAATAGATGACTGTTACAAAGGTGCTATCAGGAGGTAGAAAGCTGAGCTTGGAATTATGCACTAATTGTTGTGTGTGTGTGTGTGTGTGTGTGTGTGTGTGTGTGTGTGTATGTGTGTGTGTGTTGGGAGAGAAGAGTGGTTGATAGGATTGAAGTGATTCCAGTCAGTGGTGCTTTCTAAATACTGGAAATGTTAGAAACAAATTCTTTCTCGAAGAAAGTTTCACAATTAGATCCAAATGATTCCACAGACTAAGATCAATAATAAGCTTGAATGAAATATCAGCAAGACCAGAGAATTCAGGTGATGATGAAAGTCAGAAGAAACAAAAAACAAAAATTAGATTTCTAAGGACTAAAACATTGACAAAACATTGTCAGGCATTGTATGTATAAAATGTTAACCTAAAATTAAAGGATACAACCACAAATATGCACAGTAAAAAGGATACTATCAAAATTAAATGCACAGAATTGAAAAAGAAAACAACTATAATGTGTAGAAATCAAACATTAATAGCTGGCTTTTTAAAAGTCTGAGTAGAAGAATTAAATAGAGGCTATTAATAGGTGAAGAGACAATTAGTAAAGTGAAAAATACAGTCAAAGAACTACTCAGGGTACTGCATAGAATGAACAAAATGAAAGACACATTATAATATATAGAAGCCATGTCTTAGTGTAAGGGCCAGAAATAGATAATAACAGGGAAGAAGGGTAATATCTAAAGAAACAATGGCTATAAATTTCCTATTATAAACAAAAATCTCACTAGAACAATGCATTCCAGGCAAAATAAATAAAAAGCAATTCATATCTGGGGCCATAATAGGATAAACAAAGACAAATAAAAGGTCTTAAGAAAGACATCAAGAGCAGATATTTGGAATTACATCACACTCCTTAAAAATAACAGTGTAAGCCAGAAGACAATGGAATAATAACTTCAAAGTATTTAGAGAAAATAACTTTCAACAAAGAATTTTACACCTAAGAAAGTTTTTTCCATAATGAAGATGAGATATAGATATTTAAAGAGACATAAAAAACTTTGAGAGCTTATCACCATACACTTGCTAAAAGAATTTCTTAAGGTATACATCTAGAACAAGAAAAATGATTATGGAAGAACATTTTGAAATGCAAGATGATGTGGTACAGATAACCTAGATAAAATAGATAAATTCCTAGAAACATACAACTAAGACTAAGTCAAAGAAATAGAAAATGTGAACAGACCTAAAACTGGTGGGGAGATTTAATTAGTAATCAAAAAAATTCCAACAAAGAAAAGTGCAGGGCCAGATGGCTTCACTGATAAATTCTACCAGCAACAACGAAGAAACAAAAAACGAACAACAACAACTACAAAAACCGCCCAGAAAACCCTAAAAACCAAAATGACAAAAACAAAACAAAACAAACAAAACAACTCCAAAACAATAACAACAACAACAAAAACAAACAAACAAACAAAAACGAAAGGCAAAAGAAAGAAAAAAGAATTAGTGTCAATACTTCTCAATCTCTTCCAAAGAACTGAAGAGGACAGAACACTTCCAAACTTGTTTTTTGGGGCCAGTATTACCTTGATACCAAAGGCAGACTTAAAGACACTGCAAGAAAAGAAAACTTTAGACCAACATCTCCAGTGAACATGGATGAAAAAATCCTCAATGAAATACTAGCAAACCAAATTCAGCAGCACATTAAAAGCATCATACACCATGACTAAGTGGATTTATCTTGGGATACAAGAATGGTTTAACATACACAAATCAATTAATGTGATATACCACATTAACAGAATAAAAGATTAAAACCACATGATCATTTCAATAGATGCAGAAAAAGCATTTGACAAAATTCAACATCCTTTCATGATAAAAACTGTCAGAATGAACAAGGAATAGAAGAAAATTACCTAACTGTAATGAAAGCTATATATGCAAGGTCCATAGCATACATCATACTCTATGGTGAAAAACTGAAAGTTTTCAGGAAAGCTCAGGAAAAGGCAAAGATGCTCATTCTCACTTTCTATTCAACATAGTACTGGAAGTGCTAACCAGAACAACTAGACAGGTAAAAGAAAGAAAAGACATCCAAATTAGAAATAAAGTTATCTTTGTTTGCAGATGAAATGATCTGACATGTAGAGAAGCCTGTTGGAACTAATAATAAAATCAGTAAAGTTGTGGGATACAAAATCAACATGTGAAAGTCAGTTGCATTTCTATACACTAACAATGAACAGTCTGAACAGGAAGTTAAGAAAACAAACTAATTAATGATAGCATCAGAAACAGTAAAATACCTTGGAATAAGTCTAACCTAAGAGATGAAAGATCTGTAGGCTGAAGGCTACAAAACAGTGTGAAAGGTTGAAATCTTTTCTTGAGATCAGGAAAAGACAAGAGAGCCTATTCTCACCACTCCTATTCAACATAGTACTGGAAGTCCTAGCTATATCAAATGGGCAAACCAAAGAAATAAAAGGCATCCAAATAAGAAAAAGAAGAAATAAAACTGACCCTGTATGTAGACAACATGACCTGATATATAAAAATCCCTAAAGACTCCACTAAAAAACTATTAGAGCTAATAAGTGCAGTAAAATCGCAGGTTATAAAATCAACATGGAAAAAATCAGCTGCATTTCTTTACACCAACAATTTAACATCTGAACGAGAAATGAAGAAAACAATCCCACTTACAATAGCCTCAAAAAATGGACTGAAAACTATAAGACATTGATGAAAGAAATTGCAGAAGACATGAATAAATGAGAAGATATTCCATATTCATGAATAGAAATAATTAATACTGTTAAAATTTCCATGCCATCTAAAGGTCCTTATCAGAATTCCAATGGCATTTTTTACAGAAGTAGAAGAAACAATCCTAGCATTTGTATGGAACCATAAAAGGATGTAGATTAGTGCAGCCACTATGGAAAACAGTTTGGAGGTTCCCCAAAATAGATAAATTCTATTTAAACATAGAATGCCATATGATTCAGCAATCCCAATTCTGGATATATAGCCAAAGGAAATGAAATCACTATCTTATTAGTGATTAGGGATTAGTGGAGAGATATTTGCACTTCCCCTTGTTTGTTGCATCATTTTATGAGAGCCAAGACATGGAAACAACCTAAATGCCCATCGACAGATGAGTGGATAAGTAAAATGTGGTACACATATACAATGGAATCTTATTTGGTCATAAGAAAGAAGGAAATCCTGCCATTTGTAACAACATATATGAGGGCATTATGCTAAGTGAAATAAGTTCAGCAAAGACAAACACTGGACGACCTCACTATTATGCAGAAACTTAAAAAAGAAATCATAAAAACAAGGAGTGAATTGGTGGTTGCCAGGGGCTATGGGATGGGGGAAATGGGTGATTGTGGTCACAGGGTACAAACTTCCAGAATAAGTAAGTTCTGGGGATCTAATGTACACTATGGTGACTCTAGTTAAACATAGCGTAACATACAGGTGAAAGTTGCTGAGAGAGCATGAGAGAGTAAGTCTTAAATATTCCCACACACAAAAAAGAAGGTAACTCTGTAAGGTGATGCATGTGTTAATTAACCTTATTATGGTAATCATGTTGCAATACATATGTACATCAATATATATATGTATATATATGCGCACATATACTTTAAACTCATACAATTTTATATATCAAATATATCTCAATAAAGTTGGGAAAGAAGTTATTCTTAAAATCTCTAAATATCTCCATTTATATGGAAGCTTGTTTCACTTTTTTTTTAGTTAAACGTTAATTCTGGACATGAAGAGGCTATTTACTAGGGTGACTATATTCTGGGAAAAAGGAAATACTCAGGCCTACCAAAAATTCCATTGTGGCCCATAGTGGAGGCTTACTATGATCAGGTAATGGATTCTTAACTTGAGCCCAACTCTCAACAGGCCTAGTTAGTAACTTGATTCAACCTGTGCTTTTCTCTCCCCACAGTTCCTTTATACATGGTTGGAACAGACAAACTTGAGAATAGGCAAGATCCACACATTGGCACTCTAGACCCATGGAGGTGAGTGTCATTAAGGCAGAAAGCACTAAATGGAAACCTCTGGAAATTCCCCTCATTACCAAGATAGTAAACTAAGAATAATACCTCATCCCTTAGTGAACTGTAGAAACTAATACCACAATAAAAGACTGGAACAAGGTAGGGGTGGTGATATATGTTATATTCCCACTTAACCCAATGGGGGACTTTGTAGCCAATTTCATCAGTACCTCCTAACTCTCTACTAACTGATTTTCCAGGTCACTAATTTTACCTTCTTCTTTACTCAAACATCTGTTAAACCCATCTTTTACATACAATTTTACTTCATATACTTCTTAAATAATTTTTGACGGATCATCATTTTCTGGTAACTTTCTCCATCTTGTCACCCAATTTTTCTTGTGTGTGTGTGTGTGTGTGTGTGTGTAAACATTTTTATAGAAATTCAAATATTCTTTGTTTTCCAATAATATTCATTGACATAAAAATATCATAATATAATAATAGTAAATGGTAGAAGTTAATATAAAAGATTATAGATACAGTTTAATACCAATTTTGACATTATTTGGGGATTGTTTCTTATCAGCACATATACATGGCTGGCTTTTCTTTCCTCGTCTTTTTCATTTCTCTGAATGACTTCAGACTCTTTTACTAAGCAGCAGAGTTTTTAGAAGTCTTACATGAAAAAATGAGCAAAGGCCAAGAGGTGAATGCAGGCAGGGGCTCTTTCCCTCCACATATATTTTCACCACTGTGATAAACAATCAACCACAAGGCATTTCACATCAGAATCTTGCCTCATAAAGATGTTTACAACAAAAATGAGAATGCTTGAAGAACAGAAGAGTACTTGTTCTTCAAGAAACCATGTCCCTGGGCACTTCACAAATATGCTTACCAGAGACAGGTACAAGGGACTAAAACATCTAATGTGACCCCTGGAGAGTCACTTTTGCTTTAATATATTTCTGAGGGTGGGGATGATGAGTGCAAACAATGTACATAAAGCTAAAAACCAAAGGTTACTTGAAAAGCTTTGTCATGTTCTACCAGCAACTGTGATTTCCTTGAAGATGGGCATGTGGTTTGGATTCACCTGCATCGGATTCTGTTCCAGGGTCTTGAGATGGTCTGCTTCATGTCCTGCCAGGCCAGTGTCCCCTCACTACCAGCAGCATGCTGACCTGGTCATCTGTGAAATCTGGGTGTTGCTAACCAGTCAAGACATCCAGATGAAGCAGAGAAGGGTCAGTGAGCTTAGTAACTTCTGCAGTGGCTATGATGGTGTCACCGTACTCACCTGTATCTTTACCAAATCCAGAAGCCACGTTCCCAAACAGGAAGTGGAACTGCCCAGCCTCCCTGACCACCCTCTTGGCACCCTCCCTATGCTCCCTGATGCTCCAGAATGTGATGCGCTTCGGCATGATGGCCCACGGGGATTCCACTTGTCATCCTCCTCTTTTTACATGGCTTTTAATTTTTGGAAAAATCATTGAGATATTCTTCCACAGTGAGACAGATGATATTCCAGTGTTTGAACCTAACAGCCACTTTTTTCCCATCAGTTCACTGAGAGGTTGTTCTAAATCCAGGAAGACCTCCCGAAGCAGGCTCCTGCAGCCCTCCTTTGCAACGGTGTCTGAATTCCACCCATGTTTGGTTGGCTCAGAGATCTGCCCTCTTGCACTTCATTCTTTGAAATACTTCCTTTTAAAACCAACTATAAATTAAAGCTCTGACAGTAGTTGTTCATGGCTCTCATAAACTGAACATAATGTGGGCACTGCTGACTTCTTGGCCGTTCTCGATACAACTGAACTTCATCTTTGGATTTACTTAAAAATGAATCCATTTGCTAAAGGCACAGACTAGTTTGTGTAACAAACTTTTATTTTCAAGTCTTCACTTATCTGAGCAGCAACTTCAAGAATCTGCTCAGGACTTAGGGGAAAATGGCGGCGTAGGAGGACGCTGGGCTCACCGCGCGTCCTGCTGATGACTTAGATTCCACCTACACCTGCATAAATAACCCAGAAAGCCGCCAGAGGATTAGCAGAACGGAGTCTCCGGAGCCAAGCACAGACGAGAGGCCCACGGAAGAGGGTAGGAAGGGCGGCGAGGCGGTGAGCGCTCCACAGACTAACGGGAGGGAGCCGGGGCAGAGGGGCGGCTCACCGGCCAAGCAGAGCCCCCGAGTCTGGCTGGCAAAAGTGGAGGGGCCTGATGGACTGTGTTCCGACAGCAAGCGCGACTTAGCGTCTGGGAGGTCATAAGTTAACAGCTCTGCTCAGAAAGCGGGAAGGCTGGAGGACAAAGGGAGGGAGAGCTGCTGAGCCCCCGGACGACAGAGCTCAGTTTGGTGGGGAACAAAGGCGCTCGCCAGCGCCATCTCCCCCGCCCATCCCCCAGCCAAAATCCCAAAGAGAACCAGTTCCTGCCAGGGAACTTGCTCGCTCTGTGCAAACACCCAACTCTGTGCTCCTGCAGAGCCAAACCTCCGGCAGCGGATCTGACTCCCTCGCTGCCACAGGGCCCCTCCTGAAGTGGATCACCTAAGGAGAAGCGAGCTAAGCCTGCCCCTCCTGCCCCCGTGCACCTTGCCTACCCACCCCAGCTAATACGCCAGATCCCCAGCACCACAAGCCTGCCAGTGTGCAAGTAGCCCAGACGGGCCACGCCAAACCACAGGGAATCCCACCCCTAGGAGAGGGGAAGAGAAGGCACACACCAGTCTGACTGTGGCCCCAGTGGTGGGCTGGGGACAGACATCAGGTCGGACTGCGGCCCCGCCCACCAACTCTAGTTATACACCACAGCACAGGGGAAGTGCCCTGCAGGTCCTCACCACTCCAGGGACTATCCAAAATGACCAAACGGAAGAATTCCCCTCAGAAGAATCTCCAGGAAATAACAACAGCTAATGAGCTGATCAAAAAGGATTTAAATAATATAACAGAAAGTGAATTTAGAATAATAGTCATAAAATTAATCGCTAGGCTTGAAAACAGTATAGAGGACAGCAGAGAATCTCTTGCTACAGAGATCAAGGGACTAAGGAACAGTCATGAGGAGCTGAAAAGCACTTTAAACGAAATGCAAAACAAAATGGAAACGACGACAGCTCGGATTGAAGAGGCAGAGGAGAGAATAGGTGAACTAGAAGATAAAGTTATGGAAAAAGAGGAAGCTGAGAGAAAGACAGATAAAAAAATCCAGGAGATGAGGGGAAAATTACAGAACTAAGTGATACACTAAAAAGAAATAATATACGCATAATTGGTATCCCAGAGGAGGAAGAGAGAGGGAAAGGTGCTGAAGGGGTACTTGAAGAAATTATAGCTGAGAACTTCCCTGAACTGGGGAAGGAAAAAGGCATTGAAATCCAAGAGGCACAGAGAACTCCCTTCAGACATAACTTGAATCGATCTTCTGCACGAAATATCATAGTGAAACTGGCAAAATACAAGGATAAAGAGAAAATTCTGAAAGCAGCAAGGGATAAACGTGCCCTCACATATAAAGGGAGACCTATAAGACTCGTGACTTATCTCTCTTTTGAAACTTGGCAGGCCAGAAAGGCTTGGCATGATATCTTCAGTGTGCTAAACAGGAAAAATATGCAGCCGAGAATCCTTTATCCAGCAAGTCTGTCATTTAGAATAGAAGGAGAGATAAAGGTCTTCCCAAACAAACAAAAACTGAAGGAATTTGTCACCATTAAACCAGCCCTACAAGAGATCCTAAGGGGGATCCTGTGAGACAAAGTACCAGAGACATCACTACAAGCATAAAACATACAGACATCACAATGACTCTAAACCTGTATCTTTCTATAATAACACTGAACGTAAATGGATTAAATGCGCCAACCAAAAAACATAGGGTATCAGAATGGATAAAAAAACAAGACCCATCTATTTGCTGTCTACAAGAGACTCATTTTAGATCTGAGGACACCTTTAGATTGAGAGTGAGGGGATGGAGAACTATTTATCATGCTACTGGAAGCCAAAAGAAAGCTGGAGTAGCCATACTTATATCAGACAAACTAGACTTTAAATTAAAGTCTGTAACAAGAGATGAAGAAGGGCATTATATAATAACTACAGGGTCTATCCATCAGGAAGAGCTAACAATTATAAATGTCTATGCGCCGAATACAGGAGCCCCCAAATATATAAAACAATTACTCATAAACATAAGCAACCTTATTGATAAGAATGTGGTAATTGCAGGGGACTTTAACACCCCACTTACAGAAATGGATAGATCATCTAGACACACGGTCAATAAAGAAACAAGGGCCCTGAAGGATACATTGGATCAGATAGACTTGACAGATATATTTAGAACTCTGCATCCCAAAGCAACAGAATATATCTTCTTCTCGAGTGCACATGGAACATTCTCCAAGATAGATCATATACTGGGTCACAAAACAGCCCTTCATAAGTTTACAAGAATTGAAATTATACCATGCATACTTTCAGACCACAATGCTATGAAGCTTGAAATCAACCACAGGAAAAAGTCTGGAAAACCTCTAAAAGCATGGAGGTTAAAGAACACCCTACTAACGAATGAGTGGGTCAACCAGGCAATTAGAGAAGAAATTAAAAAATATATGGAAACAAACGAAAATGAAAATACAACAATCCAAACGCTTTGGGACGCAGCGAAGGCAGTCCTGAGAGGAAAATACATTGCAATCCAGGCCTATCTCAAGAAACAAGAAAAATCCCAAATACAAAATCTAACAGCACACCTAAAGGAAATAGAAGCAGAACAGCAAAGGCAGCCTAAACCCAGCAGAAGAAGAGAAATAATAAAGATCAGAGCAGAAATAAACAATATAGAATCTAAAAAAAACGGTAGAGCAGATCAACGAAACCAAGAGTTGGTTTTTTGAAAAAATAAACAAAATTGACAAACCTCTAGCCAGGCTCCTCAAAAAGAAAAGGGAGATGACCCAAATAGATAAAATCATGAATGAAAATGGAATTATTACAACCAATCCCTCAGAGATACAAACAATTATCAGGGAATACTATGAAAAATTATATACCAACAAATTGGACAACCTGGAAGAAATGGACAAATTCCTAAACACCCACACTCTTCCAAAACTCAATCAGGAGGAAATAGAAAGCTTGAACAGACCCATAATCAGCGAAGAAATTGAATCGGTTATCAAAAATCTCCCAACAAATAAGAGTCCAGGACCAGATGGCTTCCCAGGGGAGTTCTACCAGACGTTTAAAGCAGAGATAATACCTATCCTTCTCAAGCTCTTCCAAGAAATAGAAAGGGAAGGAAAACTTCCAGACTCATTCTATGAAGCCAGTATTACTTTGATTCCTAAACCAGACAGAGACCCAGTAAAAAAAGAGAACTACAGGCCAATATCCCTGATGAATATGGATGCAAAAATTCTCAATAAGATACTAGCAAATCGAATTCAACAGCATATAAAAAGAATTATTCACCATGATCAAGTGGGATTCATTCCTGGGATGCAGGGCTGGTTCAACATTCGCAAATCAATCAACGTGATACATCACATTAACAAAAAAAAAGAGAAGAACCATATGATCCTGTCAATCGATGCAGAAAAGGCCTTTGACAAAATCCAGCACCCTTTCTTAATAAAAATGCTTGAGAAAGTCGGGATAGAAGGAACATACTTAAAGATCATAAAAGCCATTTATGAAAAGCCCACAGCTAACATCATCCTCAACAGGGAAAAACTGAGAGCTTTTTCCCTGAGATCAGGAACACGACAGGGATGCCCACTCTCACCGCTGTTGTTTAACATAGTGCTGGAAGTTCTAGCATCAGCAATCAGACAACAAAAGGAAATCAAAGGCATCAAAATTGGCAAAGATGAAGTCAAGCTTTCGCTTTTTGCAGATGACATGATATTATACATGGAAAATCCGATAGACTCCACCAAAAGTCTGCTAGAACTGATACATGAATTCAGCAAAGTTGCAGGATACAAAATCAATGTACAGAAATCAGTTGCATTCTTATACACTAACAATGAAGCAACAGAAAGACAAATAAAGAAACTGATCCCATTCACAACTGCACCAAGAAGCATAAAATACCTAGGAATAAATCTAACCAAAGATGTAAAAGATCTGTATGCTGAAAACTATAGAAAGCTTATGAAGGAAATTGAAGAAGATATAAAGAAATGGAAAGACATTCCCTGCTCATGGATTGGAAGAATAAATATTGTCAAAATGTCAATACTACCCAAAGCTATCTACACATTCAATGCAATCCCAATCAAAATTGCACCAGCATTCTTCTCGAAACTAGAACAAGCAATCCTAAAATTCATATGGAACCACAAAAGGCCCCGAATAGCCAAAGTAATTTTGAAGAAGAAGACCAAAGCAGGAGGCATCACAATCCCAGACTTTAGCCTCTACTACAAAGCTGTCATCATCAAGACAGCATGGTATTGGCATAAAAACAGACACATAGACCAATGGAATAGAATAGAAACCCCAGAACTAGACCCACAAACGTATGGCCAACTCATCTTTGACAAAGCAGGAAAGAACATCCAATGGAAAAAAGACAGTCTCTTTAACAAATGGTGCTGGGAGAACTGGACAGCAACATGCAGAAGGTTGAAACTAGACCACTTTCTCACACCATTCACAAAAATAAACTCAAAATGGATAAAGGACCTGAATGTGAGACAGGAAACCATCAAAACCTTAGAGGAGAAAGCAGGAAAAGACCTCTCTGACCTCAGCCGTAGCAATCTCTTACTTGACACATCCCCAAAGGCAAGGGAATTAAAAGCAAAAGTGAATTACTAGGACCTTATGAAGATAAAAAGCTTCTGCACAGCAAAGGAAACAACCAACAAAACTAAAAGGCAACCAACGGAATGGGAAAAGATATTTGCAAATGACATATTGGACAAAGGGCTAGTATTCAAAATCTATAAAGAGCTCACCAAACTCCACACCCAAAAAACAAATAACCCAGTGAAGAAATGGGCAGAAAACATGAATAGACACTTCTCTAAAGAAGACATCCGGATGGCCAACAGGCACATGAAAAGATGTTCAATGTCGCTCCTCATCAGGGAAATACAAATCAAAACCACACTCAGATATCACCTCACGCCAGTCAGAGTGGCCAAAATGAACAAATCAGGAGACTACAGATGCTGGAGAGGATGTGGAAAAACGGGAACCCTCTTGCACTGTTGGTGGGAATGCAAATTGGTGCAGCCGCTCTGGAAAGCAGTGTGGAGGTTCCTCAGAAAATTAAAAATAGACCTACCTTATGACCCAGCAATAGCACTGCTAGGAATTTATCCAAGGGATACAGGAGTACTGATGCATAGGGGCACTTGTACCCCAATGTTTATAGCAGCACTCTCTACAATAGCCAAATTATGGAAAGAGCCTAAATGTCCATCAACTGATGAATGGATAAAGAAATTGTGGTTTATATACACAATGGAGTACTACATGGCAATGAGAAAGAATGAAATATGGCCCTTTGTAGCAACGTGGATGGAACTGGAGAGTGTGATGCTAAGTGAAATAAGCCATACAGAGAAAGACAGATACCATATGGTTTCACTCTTATGTGGATCCTGAGAAACTTAACAGAAACCCATGGGGGAGGGGAAGGAAAAAAAAAAAAAAGAGGTTAGAGTCGGAGAGATCCAAAGCATAAGAGACTGTTAAAAACTGAGAACAAACTGAGGGTTGATGGGGGGTGGGAGGGAGGGGAGGGTGGGGGATGGGTATTGAGGAGGGCACCTTTTGGGATGAGCACTGGGTGTTGTATGGAAACCAATTTGACAATAAATTTCATATATTAAAAAAAAAAAAAAAGAATCTGTTCAAACATCTGGAAGCACCTGGTGGTACCCACTTTGGTCAGCTTCAGGATCAGTCTCTTTTATGTAGTCTTCTTGTTTGTTTCTAGTGCTTTTTGCAGCCAGGTAATAATGTCTGAAGTGAGAGTTGACATGTACCTGTGGAGCAGCTCAGAGACCACGTTTGGAGAAAGTAAAGGTTCCAGGGCATTGACATCTACTTCGGGGCCAGCTCCATATTCTCCATCACCTCTGTGCTTGTGTAGGTATTTGAGACCCATGTCAACAAGGCTCTTGCTCTCATTTGCTTCTAGGTCTTCTGACTTGAGCTCCTGCATCCATGTTCTCAGGGTCTGGTTGTACATGTTCAGATGGCTTCCGAAAATCTCACACTGGGGAGGGAAACACTCAACCATTAGGTTTGTGGCAATGATGGGTCATCCAGGACATACTTCCTTATGATTTCCAGATGGCAGATGAACCACGTCTTTTTGGACTCCCTGGGGTCTTCCTGTGTGTCCTCAATTCTAGCAGTCAAGTTTCCATCCAAGTTTCCAATTTCTCCTTGCAATTCTTGGGCCCCTAGGGAGATATAAAGCTAGTTTGCCTTTTTTGGTCAGATACACATTGGTCAATTTTTCTTCCTTTTGATAATCCTGACGACTGAGACTAGCAAGTGGGGTCACAGGAGATGATGACCAGCAAATTCTGCAGCACCATCAACATCTGCCTGACCAGCTCATCTGAGAGCCCCTGCATGCTCCCAAAGTAGCCATGGGTGAAGGTCATGTTGTGCATGTTCCCACTGTCCATGTGGGACTGCTTGAATGTCAACCGTTCTTGAGAGTGAGCACTCCAGGTCGATCAGCTTCTGGGAGGCTTGAAGAAAAGCCCCTTGTTCAATGAGATCATGGGTCTCCCTCACAATCTGGGGGCCTGAGATGTTCTTGAGGGTCTCTGAATACTTCATGTCCTTGAGTGGCACTGAGGCTCTGTCTCCAGTCTTTGCTGACATTGGCAAAGGACTTCTGGATGTGTTTGACATCGTTCCATGCCTTGTGGAGCTGGTTCAGGCCTGTACAGCACCCCATCCAACCACAAATAGATAGTGTCCTTCCATCTGGCCTCTGTGGAGGCCTTTTTCTGGGCCTCTTTTCTGCTATCTTGCTCCACTTTGTCCAGCTGGTTCTGGGCACTGAAGCATCCCAGCATCCCTTTGGACTGCTTCAATAGCTTCCTGATCTGTCACATTGGTGGTTATAAACCAGGTGAAATCCCTGTACCTGTCACACTAGAGTTACCCATCCTCACTGCCCCCAGCGAGGAAGAAGCATCACCCATTTTCTTGGACCCCATCTAAGTGTCACCCAATTTCTTGGACATATTCATCACAGTTACTTTAAAGTATGTCTTCTCTATTCTATCTAGATCATCTGTATTTTGTCTCCATTACCTGTTTCTTTCCTTTGGGTTTTTGGTCATTTGAGTCTCTGTATTGTCATTCATGGTAATAATTTAGATTATTATTTATTTCTTGAAGGTAGAAAAGGAATAAAAGAGACTATCAGTGTTGCCATATCTCAGCAACTAGAAGGAAGCAAGGCTCGGGAGCCTATCTGGAGGCTAATTTGGGTTGCTAGAAAAAAGCATAAATTAAGGCAGAGATAAGACTGACTATAATCATTTTTATAGAGTGCTAGATACTGTGTAGAAACTCTGAATAATACTAACTTCCAGCAGAGAGGGTTTATTTATTTTTTACTTACAGGTAGTTACAATAGGGATTGATCACCTTGATGTAATCAGGGAAGGAGAGGCACTGAATCTGACTTCAGGCTTTATGAGAACTATTCTATTTCTAGTTTGAAGTAATCCTGAAGTAGGACCTTTCAAGAACGTCAGCTGAAAGCAAAGGTTGTTTTTCTAGGCCCATCCTCTTGCCAGGCCTTGAATGCCAATTTTCCCCTCCCCAGCAGAATTCTCAATTTCTCTGAAAAAATAATCTGGAAATTTTTTTTTTTTTCAGTAGATCAGTATACTGATCAGTATATGCTCTCAATTTTCTTTAATTATCTGGATTGCTTAGTGATTCCCGCGAGTAAAAAAAGAAGGAGGTCCATAATCAAGCTTTGAGTAATGCTAATACCTAATTGTGTTGTATAAAAGGCAAGCTGGAGGTACCATGAGAATGCATATTCAAAAAAGCAAAAGGAAAATTAGAAGATTGTCTTACACGAAAGTCAAGGGAAGACAGTTTCAGGATGGAGGGAGAAAAGTGTGATTAACTGTTCTAATTCTCTATATTGAGTGACTTACGTGTAATTAGTGATCTTGAAAGAGTATTTTTAGTAAATAATGGAGATGACAGCTAGGTTGGGGTGGCTTAAGTAGGGAAACAGAGATGTGGAAATAAAGTAGCGAATGTAGACAGCTAGTTAAAAAAGACTGCCTGTGACAAGAGGACAAGAAAAAGGATGTATCAGGGGAAAGATGGGGTTGAATAATAAATTGAAGATAAGAATGGCCTTTCTTTACTGCCTTCTTCTCAGTACCATTAGCCAGCCTTTCCCTGCTTTCCTGAAAGATGAAATGCTGCTATTTTCTTGAAGGCAAGAAAGAGTGAAAGATGGACAGCATTTCCATACCTCAGAAAGAAAGAAACAAGTCTCGCTGGGCTATCTGGAGGCTGATTTAGGTTGCTACAGAAAAGAGTAAATTAAGGCAGAGAACACGCTGACTTCAACCATCCACCTGACCTGAGGAGTCACTGCTTTGTCTGAAGTTGCCCTCTCTCCTGCCTTTACAAGAAACAGTCAGGAGACAGCCACACAAAAGCTGCTTTTTTTCCTTTTCAAAAACAAGAGGAGGGCTGGGACATTTCCCCCTAGCTGCAGGGATCTGTTAATTGGCTCCCCAGTAAAATTACAGAAGCAGCCTGCCTGATAATGATTGTAAATGACAGAGACGATCAGGTTTACCTTGTGACGTCCCCAGGGGACTTGTAGTTAGTTTAGTCTGAACTTACCATCAGCTGCTCAGGTAGCTTTCTTCTCAGCACGCAGTGGCTAGACTCATCCTGTATTCTTTCAAACCTAATTAGCATTAGGGGCCTTTTCTCTTTCTCCCTCCCATCCCTGGAAGCCTCCTTCTTCTTACTGTCCCCCCTCCTCCTCCTCACTTTCCATGTCTCCCTAAGCATGCCAATCGAGAAACTGAGGATTACTTACAGAGGTTGGGCTCTTTTGTCTCTTGGCCTGCAAGAAACAACTCATGGCTTTGAGCTGTAGGCTACTGTCCCTCCAGGAAACTATGCACCAACTTCACTGAACTCCAACCTCCATTGACTCCTTTACAGTTTGAAGGTACTCAGCTTGAGGATTTTATAGTTCATTGTAGGTGTTTGGAATGTACTATGGGTCTTAAATAGAAGCTAATATGCCAAAGAGCTAAATGTTGAAGGAGGCAGCTTTCATTAAAACCAAATCTCCAATCTTTTTATCTTCCAGAAATATGTGGATGTGGGTATAGTTACATATGTCTGCATATGTATGTTTGTATGTGAATTGTATGTATGTGAATATGAGGATATTTAATATATATTAGATATACTATTATGTACACATATAAAATACATGTAATCTATGTGTGTGTGTATATATACATGTATATGTGTGTATGTGTGGGTATGTAACATATATTACAGACATATATTACATAGTACATATACATATATATTAATCCAAACTGTAATGTATGGGTCACTTATGGATCTTATTAAAATGCAGACTCTGATCCAGGAGGTCTGGGACAGAGCCTACTTTCGGGTAATGTAGGTGTTGCTGGTTTGGGGACCACACTTTGGAGAGCAAATCTTAGAGAGATCTTTGCATATTCTCCTCCAGCGTCATCTTAAACCTAACTGCCCTACTCCTCAGTTCTGTGCAAATGTCGCTCCGGTATTTCTTTAAGGCTAACAGTCCACTTGATAGAGGGCATTTTTTGCTGTTTCTCAAGATGAAATTAGCAGACTGTGAACTGGTGTTCTGCTTTCCTGTTCCAGACAAGTCCACTGGGAAGTGCCAAAGATGATGTGAAATCTCTTTAGATTTTTATTAGTTTACTGTTATTTGTTTAATTTGCTAAATTGAGCAAGTTATGTCATGAATTTTTAGGTAATTTTTATCTATTACACTATGTGTATTTATCTATACGCATATGTGTATAAGGTTATAAATTCACTTTTGCTATTTTTTTTTCTCAGCATTTTGATGTTACTGGTCCATAACCTTTTTTTTTTCCCCTTCAATTTCTCAAGGGAAATCCCTTTATAGGGAATCTGCTTTTCTGTCTAAGTATAGCTATGTCTATATGTAGACTCATTTTACATATAGACTTCTTGCTCATGACTCACTGGACTTCTGATATCTCAGGATTCTTGTATTTTATCAATTCTAAAAATTTTGTGACTTTTTTTTTTTTTTTTTTTTTTTGCATCTTCCCCATTATCTCCCTGTCTGGAAATTGAGTTCTTTATATATTAGCCTTTCTCATTCTCTCCTCCATGTTCCCTAACTTCTCTTTCATATTTTCCATTTGTTATATCTTTATTTTACATTTTATGCAAATGATTCAGATTTATCTATATGTAACATTGCTTAAGGCACATACTGAATTTTAATGTAATCAACATGTCTAGAAGTTCTGATTCTTTTTCAACCCTACCTGCTCATTTTTTCCCCACAGTATCCTTTTCTTTCATCATGATTTATAATTATATCTTTTTAACCTTTTTCATCATTTTAAGTGTATGGCCTTTTTCAGATTGTTCTAATATCCAAAGTCTGGGGTCATGCTAACTCTCTTGTTTGATTTGTCTGCTGATCCTGATTTATGAGGATAATTTCTCATTTTATTTCTAATTTTTTATTGTGGGCATATTGTCAGTTTTTAGAAAGTTTTGAATTCATGACCACCTCCCCCTCCCCCCCCCCCCCCCCCAAACACCAATGGAGTTTTA
Source organism: Panthera leo (assembly GCF_018350215.1). NCBI lineage: Eukaryota > Metazoa > Chordata > Mammalia > Carnivora > Felidae > Panthera > Panthera leo. The sequence goes on from NC_056682.1 coordinate 45,525,830, forward strand.
AAATTCTTTCCTGCAAAGCATTATTCATTTCTTTCTACCAGTTATCTCAAGAAGTTGCTTGCCTGGAATCAGATTCTTTTTCCCATTCCTTTCTCAGTTTTAAATTCCTGCCACATGGCATATAAATGGGGATACTACATTTACATATAATGTGAGCTTGGGGCTTCCATTTCTCATGATAGGTGTTTTTCGCACCAACATCCCTAAGCAGAGATAAATTTTCTTGTTCCTTTCTTGGGTCAGTATGAGGAGCCTGTTGATTGCCTCTTACACAGATAAGCTGAGCTTTCCCTGGTGATGGTTACCTTAGGTCTCAGTTCTTGTCTGTATTTCCTGGCTCCACGTGGCATTACAGTCACAGCTATTGACGAAATAGTCCTATGGATGAGTCTTCTATCTCTCACAGACACTCTTTCTGACTATGACCTCCTTGCTTCTGGCTGGAAGCTTCTACTTCTTAAAAAAAAAAACTTTTTTAATGTTTGTTTATTTTTGAGAGAAGGAGCGTGGGTGGGGGGTGGGGCGCAGAGAGAGAGGGAGACACAGAATCTGAAGCATTCTCCAGGTTCTGAGCTGTCAGTACAGAGCCCGACACTGGGCTCAAACTCACAAGCCGTCACTGGGATCGAATTCACAAGCCGTGAGATCATGACCTGAGCCGAAGCCGGCCACTTAACTGACTGAGCCACCCAGGTGCCCCGCTTTTACTTCCTTTAAAAACTGCTATATGTTTAAAAATTCTTGTGTTGTAATTTACCTAGCATTTCTGAGAATTTGTAGCAGGAAGAAAATCCACTTGAATTCAGTTAGTCATACTGTTGAAACCATAAGTGCCCAGAGTGAGCTTTCAAAATATAAATGATGACACATCATTTTTACAGTGTTTTAAAATTGTTAAAGAGCTTCTCATTGATAGAATAACATGTTAGAATAAGATGTAATCTGTTTTTCATGGTCTAAGAATCTTTCTTAATCAGGTCCCACCCATTCTCCCAGTATCATATCATGTAACTCTTCCTGTGGCTCGTTCCTTATCCTGTAACCATACTGGCTTGCTTTCTTTTCTTGTACATGCCAAGTTCTCTCTCCTAAAACAGTGTTTCCACAGGATTCTTCCCACCTTTCAGTGGTCCTGGATCATCATATTCTCGATCACATCAATATGCTTAGTTCCTTCCCAGTATTTGACACAATACATAGTTATCTTGCCCATTTACTTATTTATTTTCTGCCTCTAAATAGAGTGTATGCTCCATGGGGAAAGCAACTTTGTCTTGCTCTATCCTCAGCATCTAGCACAGTACCTGATACACAGTAGACAGTGAATGGATATATGTGTTCAATGAAAGAGTATGGAAGTAATGTTCAGCATCCTGTAGTTTAACTTTCTGCTTTTATAAAAAAATAAAATGAGCTGGGAAAGTAGCTGAGAAAAGTTTAAGCACTTGTCCAAGATCATAAGTGTTTAATTAGATACCTGAAACAAGTATTCCTGTCTCCTGACTCCCCTGCCCTATTTTCTTTCTGGTCACCACTCCAGTGGTTATAGAAGGCCCATATCAGGGATTTAGAAAGACAATGGATTAATAGGCTATAGGGTGATCCATGACCTCCCTCCCACTTATATGATGAATTTTGTGGAATATACACACATATTAATTTTCTGAGGAAGAAGCCTGTACCTTTCATTCAATTTTCAAAAGAGTCAAAGCTTCAAAAAATCTTAGCAACTACTGGCCTACATACATATTGTTTATGAACTATTAAGTTCCTTGCATATTTTCTCTTGTCTTTGTATCAGTTCTTCTATAAGTAATAATTGAATAATCATTAAGGAAGTGAAAGACCTATATTCTAGACACTAGAAAAGATTGACTAAATAAAGTGAAGATGATACAAATGGAAAGATAGTCCATGCTCATGGATTGAAAGAATTAATACTGTCTTTTTTTATTTTATTAAAATTTTTTTTTTAATGTTTATTTATTTCTGAGACAGAGAGAGACAGAGCATGAGTAGGGGAGGGGCAGAAAGAGAGGGATACACAGAATCCGAAGCAGGCTCCAGGCTCTGAGCTGTCAGCACAGAGCCCGAGGCGGGGCTCGAACTCACTGTGAGATCATGACCCGGGCTGAAGTTGGATGCTTAACCGACTGAGCCACCCAGGCGCCCCAAGAATTAATATTGTTAAAATGTCTGTACTACCCAAAGTAATCTCCAGATTTAATGCAATCCCTATCAAAGTACCAATAGCATTTTTTTCACAGAAGTAGAACAAACACTAAAATTTGTATGGAACCACAAAAGACCCTGAATAGCCAAAGCAATCTTGAGAAAGAAGAACAAAACTGAAGGTATCACCATCCCAGATTTCAACATATACTACAAAGCTACAATATCAAAACAGCATGGTACTGGCAAAAAATAGACAAATGGATCAAAGGAACAAAATAGAGAGCCCAGAAATAAACCCACACTTATGTGGTCAATCTATGATAAAATATAATGACAACACATCATTTTTACAATTTTTTAGAATTGGTAAAGAGCTTCTCATTTATGGGGCAAAAAGTCCCTTCAATAAATGATGGTGGGAAAACTGGACACCTACATGCAAAAGAATGAAACTGAAACACTTTATTTTACCATACACAAAAATAAATTCAAAATGAACTAAAGACCAAATGTGAGACATGAAACCATAAAGCTCCTAGAAGAAAACACAGGCAATTTCTTTGATACTGGTCATAACATCTTTCTAGATATGTCTCCTCAGGCAAGGAAAACAAAAACAAAAGTAAACTATTAAGACTACATCAAAATAAAAATTTTAGGCACAGTGAAGGAAATCATCAACAAAACAAAAAGGCAACCTACTGCATAGAAGAATATTTGAAAATGACATATCTGATAAAAAGGGCTAACATTCAAAATATACAAGCTACGCAGCTCATCCCCCCCAAACCCAAAATAATCCAACTAAAAACTGGGCAGAGGACCTGAATAGGCATTTTCACAAAAACATACAGATGGCCGACACACAAAAAGATGCTCAACATCAGTAATCATCAAGGAAATGCAAATAAAAACCACAATGAGATATCTCCTCACACCAGTGAGAATTATTATTTTGAAAAAGAAATAACAAGTGTTAGTAAAGATGTGGAGAAAAAGGAACCCTCTTCCACTGTTGGTAGGAATGGAAATCAGTGAAGCCACTATGGAAAATAGTATAGAGGTTCCTCAACACATTAAAAATAGAAATACTCTATCATCCAGTAATTCCACTACTGGATATTTACCCAAAGAAAACCATAACACTAATTCAAAAAGGTATATGTACCCTTATATTTATTGCAGCACTTTTTAAATAGCCAAGATGTGAAAACAACCTAGGTGACCATCAATAGATGAATGAATAAAGAAGGTATGTTATATATGTGTACAAACATGCACACACACACACACACACACACACACACACACACGCACACACACACTGGAATATTACTCAGCCACAAAAAAAGAATGAGATCTTGCCATTTGTGACAAGACGGATGGACCTAGAGAGTATTATGCTAAGTGAAAATAAGTCAAAGACAAATACTGTATGATTTCACTTATATTGGAATCTGAAAAAACAAAACAAATGAACCAAGTAGAAACAACCCATAAATACAGAGAACAAATTGGTGGTTGCCATAAGGGAGAGGGAGGAAAAAGGGGTGAAAGTGAGTGGAAGGTACAGGCTTCCAGTTATAAAATGAGTAAGTCATGAGGATAAGAGGTACAGCATAGGGAATATAGACAACGGTATTGTGGTAGTGTTGTGTGGTGACACATGGAAGCCACATTTGTGGGTGAGCATAGTATAGTATTTAGAGTTGTTGAACTACTATGATATACACCTGTATTGTAATATTGTGTGTCAACCATACTTCAGTGAAATAAAGGTCTGAATAATCATTATCAATTAAGAATCTACTATATTGCTAGAGCATCTAGTGCCATGATTTGTATTAAAATGTTGCCATTTATAAGTAAAAGGTTTTGTTCTAGAGCTATGGAATCACTTTGCACAGGAGTCTAGGGGTATTCTGACAATTTTATTTATCAAGACTGGCAGTAACAACACTCAAATGTTGGCTGTAGTGCATATACCTCAATGTTTATTTAGCCATATTTCTGGTAATTGTTCCCCTAAAATACTAAAAAATAAAGAGTTTCTCATTCTAAATTCTCTGCTGTGTTGGAAACGAGCTCATTTGTGGGATCAGCTTTGACTCTGGAGAAGTGAGATTCAGATGCTGAACAGATTGGTTGATAATGTGTAGAGCAGATTTGTGGATTTTAAATATGCAAAGGACTAATCTATACTTTTCTTTCTCAGCAATATTTTTTCCTACCAAATCTATGTGTAAAAGATCCCGCAGAGAATGGGGAGAAGGAATGATCCTGCCTTTGCAGTAGATGTTTGGTGCAGTGTCTTCCCAGACCATGAACCATTTTCCCTTTCATCCCTGAGAAAAGTCCTTCATTGGAGATGCCCTGCTGCTCAGCCATTGATAGCTGTGGTTGAGTGGCCAAAGCTGAACCCACTACATACTGTCTTTCAGAAATTAGGATTTGAGAGACAGAGACAGGCCAGTTAAATCTCTGATGCACCTACAACTCTTATCTATAAATGTGGAATTGCAAGAAAATATACTTTGCCACGTGTAATGAAAGGCAACAAAAAAAGCCAGTCTGTAAAAAGTGAAGGTAAAGATGACTCAGGTAAGCTTAAACAAGAAAAAAGAAAAGAAAAGAAAAGAAAAGAAAAAAGAAAAGAAAAGAAAAGAAAAGAAAAGAAAAGAAAAGAAAAGAAAAAAGAATCTCCTTGGTCTCTGACAACTTTCCTTACAATTACTCCTTTTTTTCCCCCACATAGACTGAGTTAATTTTATTACAAACTAAGTTTAACTAATATAAAATTTTATTTCCTGTGGATGAATGTTCTTTCTTTTTGGTTTGTTTCATTTCTTTGATTTGTGTGCTTGGATGCAGAATGTCTGCAAGTGCTGGAGTCAAGTCAATTAGGTTCAAATGGTGATTTGATCACTTGCTAGCAAAGTATAATAATTTGGATGCACTCATACTAAAAATTTACTGGTTATCTGAAAGTTCAAATTTAACTGGGTATCTTTTCTTTGATCTAGCAACCCTACTTGTGCCATAGCTGCTTCCTTTGTAAAGTGGAGGTACTAATACCAAATTAGCAAAGGGGTTAAGAATGTCAAGGATATCACAAACATCATTTAAAATAATATATCAGAAATACAGTTTATTATTTTCTTTCCTCTTCTCTTTTACCTGTGTTGTATCTGGAACACAAGAAGGTGTTACATACAAAGGTCATCGTTACGAGACCACCAATTGGGAGTAAATGGTTCATTTTGGAACATGGGGAAGTTTTGTATGCTTTTTATGCAATGATGTCTTTATTCTCAGATTAGAGAATGTGGAAAGTCATGTATTTCTATCTGCGTGATTTCACCTTGGCACCCTATCTCAGGATATGCTAATATTCATTCCTGTGCCAGGCATATACCTAGGTCCTAGTTACACACAAACTGGTTTCTGATTCAAACTGGTGTCTCCCCATCTGATCTTTCTCACCTCCTATGGACAGAGATGAAGAAAGAAAAAGCATGAGGAATAAAGAGAAGGAGAAAATATACTGGTTTACTATTGGCCTGCTTGAGGAAAAAGAATGTAAGATTCTTCATTTGAGGGCTCTTTTATTTCTTGTCTCCTGTGTCTAGGTCGTCATTGTTTTTATCTTGCTCACTTTTTATCCCCTGACTGGAGGAACCCAAGTCCTGAAGGGCCTCTTTAACACAGCTCATTCTAACATATTTTCTGTTCGAGGGACACAGAGAAAGGAAATTTTCTTACACAGCATTCGTCATGTATTTCTTTATTTATCACTCCAGACCCAGTGGGATTGGATCAGACTTTTGCCTCTCCCCCGTGTGGGCTTGCTCATCAACCACGAAGCAATGGGCACAAAAAAGGCATCTTTCCATTTTTATTTTCCTGTCCAAAGTCACCATCTCTGGAGATGCTTTACAAGTAGCAAGCTAAAGGCTTGTGGAGAATATCAACAGGCCTAGTTTGATTTTGAAGAGGCAGGGGCATTCTCCTCTGTGGTTTCCTTCATTTTTCCTTTCTCATTTTCTTTCACGGTTTCAGTTTCACCTAAATGTGGCTGGGTGGCATTTTACTGCTGTGAGCTACGACGGTTTGCTTAGAACCACTAATGGAAATGGTTTTTGGCTGCAAATGATGAAGTGATGTAGTCAAAGGTGGTTTTGTAGTCTGGTTAACTGGGTCAACCATAGGAGAATCATTTATTTCTGTAACTGTCTCTGATGCCAGTGGCACCATGTTTATTATTTCATACGGACTCTGAGATGAAGTACCATCCATTTTGTAACAAGAAGTGCCATAAGGGATGGCACAAAACACAAGATCCGAGGGCAGTAGCTTAAAGTTATTGGGTGGCCGGGTAATCACAAACCTGTAAGAAAAGCCAAAGATGACTCCTGAGCCTCTCTGCAGCCAGGATGGCATGGCTACGGGTGATGGCCAAAACAAGGAAGTCTTTCTGCTGGGCCAGAGGAGGAAATGTTTTTGTTCTGCTTTGCCTCATTGGTTTCTGAGTAATAGTGAATACCCCTGGCACAGTATAACTGAAGCCTCAGACTAGGAATCAGGAGACTAACATTCACTTCTGCCTCTGAAACCAAGTGTCTCGGACCTTGGTTAGGCATGGCATCTCCCTTCTTTGGGCCTTGCTTTTTTCACCTCTTTAATGGGAGAGGGATAGGATGGAGGTGTGGACTGATTGATCTCTAATTGACTTTTGGACTCCAAGTTTCCCTGTTTTTAATATCCACTACACTAATGAACTCAGTTGGCACAATAGTGAGCACTTGGCCAAGCTTTATCAAAAGCAGATTACATACATTCCAGCTATTTCTATTCTGGCTTAGGCCTACCCTAATACTTACACCACCATCTTTCACACAGAATGTAGTGTGGCCAATGGAAAAAAAAAATAAACCAGTTTTATTGGAAATTTTGACTAGTAAGCAAATAGTGAATGTCAGTGAGTCTTAAAGAACACCCACAGCCTGGTCCTGTTTACAGGGCAGCAGGATGCCTTAGCACAGTAGCAGCTACATAGCAAATCCTCAATAAATGTGAGTTAAATGAATTACTACACGAGCATTCATGTCAGAACACTGAGGCAGAATAAGGCAGAATAACTTTTCATGTCTTTCATCCTGTATTTCCTCACCACTGCCCCAAATAGTCACCTCGTATTTCCTCAACGCCCATCTCAGTGCACCTCTGACCTCCTTTCACTGAACAATCTTCCCCTTTTTACCTTTCCTACTGAGTTCCCTGTGATATCTATAATAGTTTAAATAAGATCTACTATAGCCACATATTCCCTTTGAAACAGAAATATTTCCTTCCAGAATGTCCTCTCAAAGAGGGGCTGCACATTTTCCCTATTACCATGTTCCATGGGTTTTCCAGAAGTATTGGAGCAAGGGCATGGAGTTCAGGCAGAGAAAGAGAGAAACCAGCATCATTCATGCTTCCCAGTGCTGCTTCCAGAACATCACTGCTCCCCACCATCTTTGTAATGAATACTCTATAGCCAGATCACCATCCCTCTTGATTCATCAGTATCATCTATAGACCTCCATGTTTATTTAGGTCTCTTGCACTTGGGATACTTTTTCTTTCAAGCTCTAGGACCACTATCATTTCATGTGCCTGCAATGTTTATGTGGCTTACAACTCCAAGAGCTAGGCGCCTTTCCACTACCCAAGAATCTTATCTCCAAACCACTTTCCTGAGCACATACTGGAAGTCATCATTTCTTGACATGTCCCACCTCTCAAATATCATGCTTCCAGAAATCACTCTCTGGCTGTCACTTCCCATCATTCTGTCCCCGTTCATTCTTGCACTCTAAGTACATCCACTGTTTAACGTCATCAGGACTTTCAATCCTTTGTCCTTTCATTTTCGAGTTGGGTATTGCTTCTACAAACCTACAACCAAGTTCTTCTATTACTCTCAGTAGCTAACCTACACTTTTACCTCTTTTCCAACTCCCTGTAATACTTCCTCCATCTTTTCTCTCAGCAACGGCCATGGCTATGCTTCACTGAGAGATCCTGGTGTTACATACAAATTCGTTTAAGCACATGGTATGGCAATGTTTGCCTTGGCACCCATTCTTTTCCTTCCTTTCTCTGATGAGCAGAAAGTTTTCTTTCCATTCAAGACTACTCCACTTTGAGGAAGTTGGTTTCTTTCTCCCTATGAACGAGAGCAAGGTTCTATCTTCTTCCACTCTATTGTTTTTAATTTCTCCTTGGAGAAATTAAAATGGACTGAATCCTGTCCATTCCCACTGTGAGAATCTTAGTTTGGACCTACATTATTGAATTGTCGGTAGACTGTACCCTCTCTTTTCCCCTTCTGCCTTCCACATACATTTCCTTTATGTTCTCCTATGCTGCTATCAAGTGGATCTTAGTTTTAACTGAAATATGAACATAACATTCCCACAATTTACACATACCAAGCCAAATGGGCTAGAAATGAGGCAGTCCATAAACATTTACCCAAGGAGCCCAGCAGAAAACAAGTAAATCTTTCCAGTGGCTTTTAGCTTTAAAAAGTTGCATAGAGATGGATGAGGGGTAAGTTACAAAAGAACCCTGATTTAAAATCTGGGTCTACATTTTAGCTGTCACTAGGGACACAGACACCATTCTCCTTACATAGTCAGTAGTAATTGTATCCCAATCATCAGTTCATTCATGTTATTCAGACCCATGCTTCCTTATTCCTACATCACTCTCTACTCCCCCTGGACCCTTCTTTGTAAGCATGGACCCTCAGCTCTGGACTTTTCTTTCACATAAAATAAAGTAGCTTTGGCTCCTATGCTTGGATAGATGGGTACCACTTTCCAAGGTAGCATACTCCCCTTTTTTCTTCCGGGTTGTTCTCCTCTTCATCTATCATGCGGTATAAGCCAAGGCACAGGATTCCAAAATTATCTAATGAGCCACAGAACACTTGCCCAAATGTCTTTCTTGGCTGGGGAGAAAAGAGAAAAACATGTGTCTATTGGCACTTTAATTAAGCAATAACAAGCACTTACTGGAAAGTTATTATCTTTCTTTGCAGTAAAAGTTTGGAAGACCCAAAAGCCATTTCCTAATATCTTTTATGGTGGCATTGTCAAGTAGGAAATTAGGTTTATGAATAGTTTTGAGCCTCTAATCCCAGTGATTGTTTTTATCACTGTGGCCTTCCAGAGCCCCTCGTGGGTGTGGTGGAGCATGTTGTTATGCTAGTTTTTATTACTACCGCTGTTTTGGTAACCAGTAAGAAGTAACAATGAGTAACAGGTTGGGAAATTCAGTTTTCAAGCTATATAATGGGTTGGGATGTAAAGTGACCTCAAGAGGGTGTTTTTCTTATCCTACTCCCCAAATAGCACACAGTCCCGAGCCTTCCTCCTGACACTGTTCTCAGGCTATACCCAACAAGGGCATCATGAGACAACATGGTCAAAGTAACAGCAAGGGGATTCAGTGAAGTCACTTGAGAACAGTTCGTTTCATTATGTGATGCTATGGGGTAAAGAACAAAATGAGGACAAGATATAAGTGGAGAAAGGAAGGACAGGAGTGTTGACCAGTCCACTGTCAGCTCTGATAGTAACAGGCAGTTGCTGGCGGCAGTTATCCTGGGCTGATAGTCACTCGTAAGTCATTCCCAGGTGAGGAACCCAAGACCACAGAAATGCCAAGGACCAGACTATGCTAAGGGAACTTGGCAATGTTGTTTGCACCTGGAATTCAGATGTACAGAGCATGGGCTTTCCCTTTTTGGCAGTATCTATTAAGACATATCAAGTATAGACACCTAGAAGAAATTGCTTCTTGTGAAGGGGTTTCTCTTTCTACTGATGTCCTCTGAAAAAACGAAAAATATTTCCTTATAAATTCCTGCCCCTGCTAACTGGTGGGGAGCTCAATGTAATGTCAGTTAAAGCTAAACCAAAAGGCACTGATAAGTTGATTACTCATTCCCAGGCTAGACCCCAATCTGATCAACAAATACCCAGATGCCTCCCTGGAATCTTCCTTCATTAGCTTTTCCCCTTGCCATAATCTACTGCTCACCAGCTCAGTGGGCTAGGAAAATTCAAGCATTTCCCACTACTTAGCCCAATCAGAGTCTTAGACTCAAACACAGAATCCTTCTGCCTGATTTCAGCTGGCATGATCAGATTTCTTTATCAGCTCAGACATAGGAAGAGTGGGCAGACCCTGGGTCAGACTGCCTTGGAGGGAACCCTGCTTTTCCAGTGGGACAAAATGTGATCTCAGGTAAGTCCTTGTTTCTCTGGGTCTCAGCTTCTTGATCTGTTCAATGCAATTAATAACAATACCTACCATGTAAATCCTTGGACAGATTAAATAAACAACAATAACAAGAAAAACAAAGCAGACAGGCACAGAGAAAATGTTCAGTAAATATTAACTATTAGAGTTATTATTAATACCCTTGCTAAGGTACGAAGTTATTAGACCTCTCAGATGCTTCCTGCAGACTTGGATTTTTTATCTGGAAGATGGGCATGAAAACGACTGCCTTATATACCTTTTGCAATTGTTGTAAAAAATAAAGATAGCACATGAAAATGCACTGCAAATTATAAAATATGAGTATAAGGTTGTATTATTGCTCATTATTATTTTTATGCTATAGGCTATCTAGGAACCCAAATAGCCTGAGTCATTTTCAGAAACCCAGAATGGTAAGGAAGGGGGAACCTTTATTAAGGTAGGAGTAGACTCACTTCAATGTTGGACAGAATGGTTTGGTTTAAGGACAGAAGCCCCAGCTTACACCGCGCTCTTCCAGACACAACCGAAGTGCAGCTGTGGATCAGCCCACAGAAACTCTTATCCAAAAATTGTTCCAGCTGGGAACTTATCCCTCCTGTCACCAGCATCTGAAGTAATTCCAGGACGTGATAATTGTAGAAGGCCTGGAAAGCAACGACAAAGCCACGTGCAAAGTCAGAAGAACCAGCATAGAAACTGTGGACGTGTATAGCCTTGGAAATTTAGGGGGGGTATCACTGTTTGAAATGGATCAAATGACACAAAACAGGGTCTCTCATTATCATTATTTTTATTTTTATTTTTTATCTTATTTTTGAGAGAGGGAAAGACAGAGCATGAGTGGGGGAGGGGCGGAGAGAGAGGGAGACACAGAATCCGAAACAGGCTCTAGGCTCCGAGCTGTCGGCACAGAGCCTGACTCGGGGCTCAAAGTCATGAACCGTGAGATCATGACCTGAGCCGAAGTTGGACGCTTAACGGACTGAGTCACCCAGGTGCCCCTCATTACCATTATTAAAATCAACTAAAAACTGGCAGTTCAGGTAGGGCACTGGGTTAGGCCAGGTGCAGAGTGACCCAGTTCTTGCTCCCTCAGGGCTTACACTGTAGCAGAAGAACAAAATGGGAAATGATACTGACACCAAGGATGTCTTCCAAAAATAGCAGAGGAGTATGTCAGGCCACAGATACCCTAATAATCATCAACAGACATTTAAAACTATGTATTTAATGAGACTTCCATAGATTCCTCCCTAGGGACTACTGACATGATTACTGTCATCTATAATTGAATCTTCTGGATGTGAATCTACTTATATTCCTTTTGATTGTGACCCACTTGAGGACAGGTATTGCCTTGGGCCTTACTGATATTTAGATCTCCCACAGTTCTTGTGTGGAGCTAGAACACAAAATTGTAAGGGTTGGATAAATGGATGGAATTTTTGGAATCTCTGGCATCAAAATAAAACCAAAGGAAGACATGTGGGACAACTGCTTATTTTGAAACCACCTGGAGTCCGAATAACTCTAGCTATTTTATTATTTTTAATTTGTTTTTAAGTTTACCTATTTTGGGGGAGAGAGAGAGAGAGAGACAGAGACAGAGAGAGGGAGAGCACACGTGGGGTAGGGACAGAGAAAGAGGCAGAGAGACTTCCAAGCAGGTTCCATGCTGACACAGCACAGAGCCCGATGCAGGGCTCGAACTCACGAACCGTGAGATCATGACCTGAGCCGAAACCAAGAGTTTCGCAAACGCTTAACTGACTGAGCCACCCAGGGAGCCCCTGGCCCTAGCTATTTTCTTAAACTTCTTTTCCAAAGGATTCCTACCATATTCAGTGTAAACTGGCCATTGGCATACACGTAAAGAGCACTGGAATACATTACCCATCAGATTTTCTCAAATCTGAATACATAGAGTTTTAAGTGTTATGCTTTTTGTTTTATCGAAATTAGGCTTTTACTCCAGTAGACATGATAATTCATAGGTTTACATAGTACCTATAGAAAAGCTAGTAATTTTTTTTATTAAAAACAATGGGGCACCTGGTGGCTCAGTTGGTTAAAGCATCTGACTCGTGATTTTAGCTCAGGTCATGATCTTACTTGCTTGGGATTCTCTTTCTTCTCTGCCCCTCCTGACCCCCACCCCCAAATAAGCAAATAAGAACTTAAAAAAAATAATAGTAATGAACTCAATTGTTACTGTCTTAGAAATGTTGCCATTCACTTTCTCTACTCTCAGATTCAAGGACTCATCTTCTGCAGACTGAATTATGATAGCAACCTGTTTACCTGTCTTCCCGTCTTGTTTTTCTTCTCACTTGGAATCCTTGTTCGAACTGTTTCCAGAGAGATTCTCTTGAACACAAATCAAATCATGCCATCCACCTCCTAAAACTTTCAGTGTCATAACCCTTGCTGTAAAACCAAGCTCATCTCCTCTGTGAATGGTGCCCTCCAGTGCTCAATAGTCTATCTGTTGTTGAAGCTACATATTTACTCCTTCATGCCTTTGCTTTAGAACATCTGATCGCTCAACTTGGGGATCTCTTCATCAGAATGAAGTTTTCCTTTCTTTGTGATCCCACAGCCACTGGCTTTTGCTTCATTTCATCTTTCTGTATTATAAGGTTGGTAGTTTTTCTGAAACATACTTGACTTTGAATCTTGGACTGGTATGTTCTAGCTGAATACTTTTGGAAAATTCATGTGCTCCTTCTCAGAAACCAGTTTCAAAACCTTTACAGTTGACATGATAATACCACCTTTGAATATTGTTTGTGGGATGAAATAGATCTACTGCACACATTATTAAGTTCTGTTCTCTTCAACATTGGTTCTCATGTATCTGGATCACCTGGAAGGATATTCATGAGTGTGGGTTTCTGGAATCCAAGATTTACTGGATCAGAATTTATGGACAGGAGTGGGAATCAGAAATTTAAAGGCCACCTCTAGTGGTTCTGCCACTGGTTGGTGCTCAGATCACTCTGGGCAACATTTACTTAAATGATGTGCTCTTTCCGAGGACGGACTTTGTCTCCTTAACATTCATGTTCTCGGGGGTGCATTGAACAAAGCAGGTGTTCAAAGCTGTACGAATATTGACTGCAATTGGCTGTTGATTTTTAACAAATAAACAAATATTTCTAGCAAAACGTAGAGGTCATTGGGACAAGAGGGCCTAGGAAATAATACAAGCTATATGATTTAAGAGAGAATAAAAGGAAAATAAGTTCTAAAGTAGTTTTCAGACTAAAAGATGACTTCAAATGTCCTGACTGAGGGGATCCCCTGACTGACGGTCTTCTCCTTACATTTCTTTTTTGTTCCATGTTGCTACCACCTAGAAGGGAGCTTCCAGAATTGGCTCACGGAAATCCAGGGGTGAACAGGGGACGTAAATCCAGGTTGAGCCACAATCCGTTTAAGAACAACTGGCCGTAGTGTACAGTGATCAAACATAATGCTGTTAGAATAATTCTCCACTGATGAAAGCAAAGGTCTAAATTCTAGGGCTGTTCTGGTGTCAAGGGCTCTCGGGAAACATGTGCTTTGCATATTTAACAGAGAGAGGCTTAGCTGTTGAATATGTCATTTCTTCAGTTTTGACTTCAAAAGGATTGCAATTCTATGTTGGGGAAAATAATGGGATTTACATGTCACCCTTATTCTGAGAGCTCATCTAGTATTCTTATTATCCTGGGTTCTCTCCTATTGGCCTCTTCCCCACCCCCCTCACTCCCACTCTTCCTTCTTCCTTTCTTTTTTTTCTTTCTCAAGAAAATATGAAAGTTGAAATGTGCTTCACATATTTTAAACTTGGATAGTGCTTCTGATATAATCAGATTTAGTAGAATTTGGACTTCCAGCGTTAGAAAATGTTGAGGCCCAAAGTGTTTTCACTTTTAGCTACAATGAAGCTTGAGGTCTCTCTCATAACCTACAACATTTCTTAATAACATAGATAGTAACACCCTAGATACTTGCTGCTTTTTATTCTGAAAATCCATCTCCAAAGGCTTTAAGACCAACCATTCTTATCAAATATTTCTAATTGAAAATGAGGCTACATGGTAGGAAAACTGCGAGTAACCAGCAGAGGGACCTTAAGGGAGTCACATACCTTCTGTGAGCCACAATTTTCTTACAAGTAAGGAAATTGCTGCCTACATTCATGTCCAGTTCTGAAGTCCAATTGTTATAAAGCCATACAGGAGTCCTGCTTATGGATCTGAGTGTCTCTCCATATATTTTTTTAAAGTTTATTTATTTATTTTGAGGGGGGCGGGGAGAAAGAGAGAGAAAGAGCATGAGTGTGCACGTGCAGGGGTGAGGGGCAGAGAGAGAGAGAGAGGGAGAGAGACAATCCCAAGCAGGCTTCCGCACTGTCAGCGCAGAGCCTGATGTGGGGCTTGAACTCATGAACCGTGAGGTCATGACCTGAGCAGAAACCAAAAGTCAGACACTCAACTGACTGAGCTACCCAGGTGCCCCTCCACATTCGTATTTTTTTTACAGTATTGAGCTGAGAGAGGATTAAATGTGAATATGAATTATGTTTCACCGGACTGTTTTCCCATCTGGGGCAGTTTACAGTAGTATACCAGAGGCTACTTGAAGCCGTAGTGTCAGCTGTGTCCGATTTGGAAGGAAACACTATTATTTTACATTGGAAAGAAAAAAATCACTGGTGTATCAGGGGATAGAATGAAAAAGGACATGAAATCCAAAACAAAACTTCAGTTTAAGCAGTGACGACTTCACAGCACGTTATTCAGGCTTTGTTCCATCCTTGGGACCCACACCTTCATTCCTTTGTGTTTATTAAGGGAGGGCAGAGGAAAAGGTGGAGAAGTCCAGACTGGTGATCTAATCTTGTTTCAGACACAGGTGCGGCGTGTCCTGAGGGGAATCTGTTCTGAATGCATCTGTTTTCCTCTTTGCCCTTCTGGGTAGTATGGGCATCAGGGGAACAAGCTCTGACTTGTGACCTCTGACCATGCAGCAGCAGGAAACAGATCTCTTGGTGCCCTGAGCTGGGCGGCAGGTCCAAAGAACCGCTTGGAAGGTGTTTCTTGGGAAGGGGCATTATGAGGCAAAAGGCACATGCTAAATGGGGTGGGGTGGTGGACCCCTGTCCCTCACACAGGACTCAGGACCGGAAACTGGATATCTTGTCTCAGAACAGCAGATGGGATTCTGTTCCTTCCGTTTCATGCCTCTCTCTATGGGTCCCATATTCTAACTTCTAGGAGTGACCTTCCAGATCTTCTTAACAACAGAAATCCTCCTTTGAATCAAATTGGAGGCAGAGCATCACACACAGTGCAGATGAAAGCTGAGTTGTTCTGACTGGGGGGAGGGGTACAGGTGTGTGGGGGTGCCCTGATGGGGTGAGTGTGCCCAGGGGGACCCCCCCGCTGCTTGTATGCTCAGCAGCTCCTGAGCACGCTGGAAGGCAGATCTCTTTTGGCAAAACTTGAAAGTCAATGCACTGGAAGGCTACTCATAATCACAAAGATTTCTGGAAGGACAGGACTTTGACAGCAAGGTCTGACTCTGGAATCACAGAAAGTAGGGTTTGAAAACCAGCTTGTCATCTGTAAGTGCTGTGACTTTGGCACTTTATGTATCCCTCTAAGCCTCAGACTCTTTATCTGTAAAATGAGGCTCATAATTATATTCTCCTAATTGGGTTGAAAGAAGAATTAAACATGGTATTGCAGGTAATGCGCTTAGCAAAGACCTTGACCCAAAGTAAGTGCTTCAGAGATGTTATTATTATTCCTATCACAGTTATTGCCCTGATTCCTAATATTACCCTAACAACAGAACTTATTCGAAGAAGTTGCCATGAGGTCTGTGCTGAGAAAGAGCCGCAGGTGTGATGTGCAGGCAAAGAAACTGACCATTAGTGGCGCCTGCCGTGGGGAT
Organism: Panthera leo; assembly: GCF_018350215.1. Taxonomy (NCBI): domain Eukaryota; kingdom Metazoa; phylum Chordata; class Mammalia; order Carnivora; family Felidae; genus Panthera; species Panthera leo. The sequence goes on from NC_056682.1 coordinate 45,542,273, forward strand.
GGCTTACAGGGAGTGATAACCACGGACGGAGCTTGCAACTGCCATCCTAACTTTAAGGGGAGACCAAGATCTTTGCCTTTCTCCCCAGCCTCTGAGTAAGAAGATGCTCTGATAAGAATGGAGAATAAAGCAGAGTGGTGACGAACATATTCAGAGGCCACTGCTCTCATTTCCGCAAGACCAAGGGTCAGGTCAGGAGGCCAGCCAACATCAAATGGTACTCAGAAGAGTGGAGACGATAGAATTGGAGGCTCAGGTCTGACCTGTGGCCTCTTTCTTTCTATGTGGCTAGACAATGGGAAGTCACCCCCACCCTTAGAAAGCCAGGTGGACCCAGCAGCACCAGACGTCAGGGCAAAGGAAACAAGGGTGGGCAGTTACCTGATTATTTTCAAAGGTCTAGTTCAGCTTCTCGTGGTCAGAGATTTGGGGTTGGAGCTCTAAATAGTATTAAAGTGTGTTCATTTTGTTGTGTTGTACATCATTAAGGATTCAAGAGCTGGGGCGGAAGGTCACTAGGTAGATACGCAGAGGGTCAAGATCCAAGCCAGCCCCTTTGACATAAAAGCTTCATTGCTATGCTCACCCTATGTTCTGTTGACCAAGTGCTAGTCTTTTTAATTTTATTTTTTAATTTTTATTTAGTTTTGAGAGAGAGAAAGAGAGACAGAGTGCAAGCAGGGGAGGGACAGAGAGAGAGGGAGACAGAGAATCTGAAGCAGGCTCCAGGCTCTGAGCTGTCAGCACAGAGCCCGACGCAGGGCTTGAACCCACGAACTGTGACATCATGTCCTGAGCCGAAGTGGGATGCTTAACCAACTGAGCCACTCAGACACCCCTGTCCTTGCACACAAAGTGAGGGTCCAGTGTGGCTTGTGACCTCATGTGACTCAGTTGTGTGGCTTTTTCTCTCTTCCACAGACTTCACTGTAGGGCCTCAGAAAAGACTCCTGAGTTCTTACATAGCTTATTTCCTTTTCCAGGAGGATGAACTTGTCCTTTCCCACTGAGAAGCCCAATGGTACAATACCTGAAGGTAGCCTGGGAGGAGGTGGTACTTCTCAGTGAGGTCACAGGTCCTGTGGTAAGTGGTAAGAGGCCCAGCTGCTGGCTCTCATGACCAAGTTTGTGTTTCCTATGCTGGCTTACGTTGTATGTTCATTTGTTTTTATTTCTATTCTCTTAGCCCTTCTCTGCCCATCCCTTTCTTCCCACCAGTTCTAAGCAGAGTCTGTGACTTTGTTCCTGCTGCTGTGGGCCAGTGGAGTTTAATTAAGGCTCCAGTTGAATTTAAGGCACAAAGGTGCCTGTCATCTAGGGATCTCTGAAGAGACCTGGGACCTTAACCCCATTGAAAATGTATCCTGCAGACGGTCCAGTACATCCAAAGTCACCTCCTGCCTGATACTTCAAGTCATTAATTACCGGCAAGGGAACTGACATATCAATGACAGACAGTGATAAAACCCTTTCTCTGACAGAGCCATCTTCCCAGCAAGGTCACCTGACTGGGCTCCTGGCTCAGTCAAGGCTGAATGCTGCCTAACCCTTTGGGAAATTCATAGTCTACCAACTTGTTTAATGTTAAGCTATCACCGACATCGTTTTCTCTCTCTGAGAACCGGATGGGATTTATGACACCCCCTCCCCACAAGGCTTAGGGAAGCAGAGGCCAAGGCAACATAATCCCCTGCTGCCATGAGGGCAGTGCCTATGGCCCAGCCACACTCCCCTAAAAAATGCAATCTGTGCCTTTGAGGCACCTGTACAATTCAGGAATGATGCCCTTTCCACACGGAATTACAGAAGGCTGCAAGCCTATCAAACTGGCTCCAGAGCCCTGTCCGTCTAACCACTGGTATTCAGCTGCTCCGCAGCCCTTCCCTTGGAAACTCTGGGGAGGCGTCTGTGAGGCAGCCAGGTTTCCGGTGGAGGGGTTCTTGCAGTCGTTCACAAATGGTGACGTACAGATTTTGTGTTTTAGTCCAACTCCCTGAACATAAGAGCACTTGCACCTCACTGCCTTTTCCCTTCTCCTCTCTGCCTGCAGTGTTTCTTCTCCCAAGATCAGAATGACACCAACTCCCTTCTTCCCCAGAGCTGGCCTTGCATGCCTCGACTTCAGTGCTGCCTTCCTTCTCTGGCCGCGCCATTGAGACTTGCAACTCCTTTCCTAACCCTCACATTTCTTATCTCACATTGCCTTAGCCCTTATATCTGACATGCCACATATGGCCCTTATTTTTCAGGTTCGTGTTTGGTTTTGTTTTGTTTTAAGTTTTATTTACTTATTTTGAGAGAGCACAAGTGGCGGAGGAGCAGAGAGAGAGGGAGAGAGACAGAATCCCAGGCAGGCTCTGCACTGTCAACACAGAGCTCGATGTGGGGCTGAAACTCATGAACCGTGAGATCACGACCTGAGCCGAAACCAAGAGTTGGACACTTAAGTGACTGAGCCACCCAGGCGCAACTATCATGTTTACGTTAATCTCCTCCACTACCCTAAGCTCTACGTGGGCACACAGACTTCTGTCTGTTTCATCACTGTTGTACACCTGGCACCTAGAACAGTGTGCCCTTCATAGAGTAGGTTTTCTCACAGTGCATTTAATTCTACTTATGGAAATGCTGGAGTGGAGGCAAGGGACATGCTCAGAAGCTAAAGAAGTATTGAGAGCTGAAGACCAACCACATAGTCAGGCGCCCAGGGGGCACCCGGGTGGCTCAGTCCTTTGAACATCCAACTCCTGATTTCTCCTCACGTCCTGTTCTCACGGTTTGTGGGTCTGAGCCCTGCATCGGGCTCTGCACTGGCAGCATGGGGCTGCTTGGGATTCTCTCTCTCCCTCTCTCTTCCTGCCCCTCTCCCACTGTCTCTCTCTCAAAAATAAACAAACATTAACAAAACAAAACAAAACAAAGCACCCCAGGAGAGGGGTGACATGGAGGGAGAGTCAACATAGCTCTGAACAAAACTCATATCGCCAAAGGCCAAAGCTTTTTTTCCTAGTCCCCCTGTCCCTTTATGGCTGAGTCCTGCATAAGCTGTTGAAGATATTTTAGAAAGAGGAGAAAGGAGTATCTCATAAGTTCTGACACCACAGCTTGGTCTGCCAAGATGCACTTGAAGCTCAAAGGTAGGTACCCTCCTCTTTAGGTGCTCATTCTTCCTGGTACCAAGTGATCTCGTTCTAAGGGCCAGAAGACATTTGTAATTTTGAAAATGTGAACATTTGGCTCCCGTTGCCAGGTAGTTGTGAAAAAAGATGAAATAATGTATCTGAACAAGATTTTTTGTGAAATTCCAAGAGAACTCAGAATTGTGAGGAATTCTCATCATTTCTCTAAGCCCTAACCATCCTTTCTACCCTCTGCAAGGGGCTTGGTTCACAGGTTCAGCTCAGCTGCACTTACTGTGGCCAGGAGGGAATCCAAGAAGCTGCCAGAAAAGACGGTGCCAGTGGAAAAGGATGTGCTGAGATGCAGGTTTGTTCCTGAGAATGATTCATCCAGTCCACTCAGCTGTTCAATATAGTGGATATTGGAAGGATTTTCTGCAAAGCAAAGAAGGAAAAAAAAGAAAGGCAGGCAGACAAGCTTAAGAATATGAGACTGCCATACAAAGCAGGCCAAGGGGTGACCACTGATCAAAGGATCTGATGTCTACTCTGGGGCCAATGTGGGATCTGCCCTTACTTTAGTATATCTAATCTATATTATATATATATTATATATATATATAATATAGATTAGATATAGATATAGATATAGATATAGATATAATTTTTTTTTCTTTCCAAGCATCTTCCTCCCCTAAAGACATGTATCTGTCTTGGGTACCTTCATCATCAAGGGCATATCCTTGACCCAGTTCCTCCAAACAAATGCCTCCAATGTCACCTTTATATAATTTACCTTTCAAAGCAGGACACTTTTGGAAGTAAAAAGGGGCACTCTCAATAACTGCACTGGGACAACAGGCATAAATGGGAACATATGATCACCCCAATTAAAGGCATTTTTCATAACACTACATCACAGATACCTTGGTATTCACTTGGGTTTTTAGAGTTATCTGGGTCCAGGATAAGCTAAAGCAGTAACACTCAAAATTTAATGTGTGTATGAATCACCTGGGGATCTTGTTATAACACAGATTATGATTCACTAAGTCTGGGGGTAAGAACGGGATTCTAGGCGTCCAACAAGCTTCTAGTTTCCAGCTGCTGATTCATGGACTATACTTTGAGTAATAGGGCTTAGAGAATCCTCCTAACTGGGGCCCCTGTAGAAGTGGCCAAATTATCTACTAGCATGTCTATACTTGCCCCAGCTGCAACTCAGATCCTTGTAGGAAGCCTCTGAAGGAAATGCAACTGGTCATTGTTGGGAGTACAAACAGAAGCCCTGATTGCCGTTGTTCCAAGATTATTGTTTCAAAAATGTTTGAAGACCAAATAGCTTTGGATGACAGAGATAATATCTCCCACCAGAGCAAAGGGAATCAAGCTTACTGCCTGTTATAAAAGATTCTGGTTCCCAAAGCCCATGGTTTCTCTCCTACAAAGCAATCCATTGTTCGTACAGGTATTATTTGGCCCTTGTCATGTCACCCTGTGGGAATGAGGCTTTGGGCAAGCAGCACAAAATTGATGGTACTCTGGCTATTGCCACTGCTTTGAGTAACAAACTGTTCTTTATCTCTGTCCCAGGGGTCTTGTGTCTTCTTCCAGTATCCATGAAACTGAGGCAGGTCAACTTAATGGTTTGCAAGTAACATAAGGTCTTACTTACATCCTTCACAGTTCTTGACAGTCAGATTACAGATCAAACCAAACTTCCTGGGCATACAATGCAGAATACATTCCTAACTAAGACTGGATTATTCCTTAATTCTTCAAATCACTCCATGGTTTTATAAAAGATGAGCAATGTCTGACTAATATCTACCCACCTTTCTTATGCACATACACTTTTTTCTCCTTGCATTCTAACCCTCGACACACACACATACTCCAGGAGCCCTTGTCCAAATCTCGCTGTGTCTTCTTAAACTACTGGCCTCTGCTTTCTTAGCCATTTTCCTGTATGCCACTGGACATTCTGTACCAAAGTGCTGACAGTCAGGCCTGCAGCTCTCATGTCATTTTGACCTTTTCCAGCCAGCCAAAGAACAAAAAACTGAGGGAGCTGACAGGTGATTTGTTATACTAATTTGACAAGGGCTACCTGATGCCAGAAAGTCTTTAGTTCAACAAAGCTGTAAGTCCCTGGATGGTGACCAGATGTACTTTGGGGCCAGGGAAAACCTTGCTGGTCCTCTCCTAACCACTCCAACTTACATCACAGTTTTCTAATCAATGTCCTTAGTGTATCTACGCCTTGGGTTAAAGATGGTTCAAAAGGGTAGAAAAATAAAATATAAGTAAAAACTGCAGTTGACAGCTTCAGGTTCTAATCTGTGCTAAAGACACCATGCCCCTCTTTCGTATCTTCCCCTTTCATCATCAATTATTGCTATTATTAAATCCCAGTGTGTCCCCTGTTGTCTTAAAAATGTATCCCCAAATGCACAGGTACCTTCGCTGCCTTCCCTACTCTTCCCACCCTCAGAGCTCCTCACATCCAGGAAAGTCTCATGTATGTGCATTTTCCATATGGTGTTGGTGAGAGATAACAGCTTATTCTGGTGTTTCTGCATGAAGTATTTTCATTTTAGAAGAGCATCACTCAGAGCCAGGATTCAGATGACCCAAGGGAGGTACCTGGGACACAAAATTTAAGAACCCCAGGAGTGGACACATCCTTAAAATCTGTACCCCAAGTGCCTCATTTGCATCACCCTGGTATCCTGGCCCCGGTGTCACTACAGGAAAGGAAGATGCCTGATTTAAAGTCCCATGATGGGTAGGTAAGTGAGTATTGGGAGATCCTTCCTAGAAGTCTTCAAATCCATGGTCCCTCCCACAAAAGATTTCCTCCAAACAGACTGAGCCAGTGGCTGATTTCCTCCTGGTCACTGAACAAAAGGAGAAGGCAGATGCTATTCCTGCACCCTGACACCCAGATACAACAGGCTCTGCTTGATGATGTCACCAGCTGTGTAAAAGCCCAATGTAATGTCCAAACACTTAATGTTTGTCTGGGCCCCATTCTGATTCTTCTGTCCTTTGACTGTGGATTCTTAGATCACAAAGATTTCTCCCTTGAATTTTATCCTTGAAACACAACTTACTCAGTTCAGTGAGGATGGGGATTCTTCGGAATTTTAGTTTCTCAGGAAATCTGGTGAAACACTCTGAAGTCCCTTTTGTGAACACACACAACAAAGAAAAGAGATTGATAAATGCAAACAAAGTGGCTTTTAAGACTTGGCAAGGATGTAAATGCATGCCATGTTACTTGATGCTTTATCTTAACAAAGTTAAGGGAAAGAAAATTGGGGCCTCCTCAGCATTTCCTTTTGAGAAGTGGTGTGTGTTTTAAATGGCATTTCAAATGAACTACAAAAAAGTGAAGCTCTCCCAGTCGTTGCTTATTGATGACAAAGTAAAATATGATTATTCTGCATGGAGTGGTAGTGCTGGGTAATGGCTCAGACAGGCTGTGCCTCAATCCACATCCATTTGCTTGCAGAACTTTTAGGGAACCATGAATAAATGGTGGTGCTTCCCCACCAGTGCTTCTGGAGATACTACCACTAGTTTCTGGCTCCTAGTGCTCTTGGCTTCTTTGCGATATTCTCTGGGTACCCGGGTGCCCATGAGGCAATGCTCATGTCTTCTTTCTTCTTTAGCAGAACTGGCTGCCTCCCATTTCTGGTTGGCTTGACTCAATCCTAAATCCCTTGGGACTTCCTTAAAGATGGGCAGGATGTGACTTGGGGCCTCTGAGCTTTGCTTTCAGTTTACAGACAGATTTCCCTCCTGTGTTAGGAGGTGAGCCTCGACTCACTTCCTCTGTGGGCCTCGACTCCAAAACACAGCAATACATGGCACCAGCCTGAAACACAGTGCTACCTTGCAGGGAACAACAGGAAGGTTCAAAACCCAGATGAACACCAGAGTTTCGGTCTCCGAGCCACACTAAAAAAATGTAAAGGATGAAAAGGGAAGAGAGAGTTGGGAAGCTGGGGTCCACTTAAAAAAGAAACACACGCACAATGATCTCATCAGAAGTGATGCTTTGATAGGGTTTGAAGAGAGGTCTCTTGGATGTTTGAATGGAGTCCTGAGGGATATGGAAGGGGAATGGGCAGAGGGAATGGGATAAGGGATACAAAGCAGGAAAGAGTCAGTATAAATAAGATGAAGTAGGAGAAAATTCAAACTCCCAATTGGCCTCCAAAACCCTGTGTGATTTTCCTATAATTGTCATGGGTCACCATTATAGGGTGTAAAGTAGGGAACTGACATTATCTGTTAAATATTTATAAAAGATCCCTCTGGCTGCTGTGAGCATTGGAAACTATAGAGCAATCAGGATTTTACCACAGTCCTATCAAATCTGTGAATTAAGTATATATAGTCAGAGGCTTCGATCTCAAATGTTCTTACTAGGTGCATACACATGCTTATCAGTTGAAATAACTGATTTGGACACCAGCTGAAGGACAGCAACTGAATTTCTGCCTTAACTCCCTCTTGTCTTGTAGAGCAATGGTTAATTTGAGTATGTGTCAGATCATAGCCTGGATATATTTCACTAATTGTCAATATTTTTTGCTATGTAATAGTACATAGTATTATACCTGAAATCTTCCAGTCTGGCAGGGTGCTATTATAAAAGATTGCTTAATTGTAGATTACTACTGTACATTTAAATTTCAGTAGCATATTAAGTTGTCAGACTTAATTACCATTATATGTTTAGATTATGCCACAGATTATTTAGTTCAATACCTAGGTTTGCTAACCTGCTCTCCCTGTGATGTGACAGGGCAATAATTAGAACGTCACTGGAAAACCTAAAGTTTCCCACAGAAATGTCTAGGAGGCCTGGCGTTCTTACTGATCCTTAAGAAAGTCCTCACTCTGCTGTCCCCAACTCCCAACATCCCTTGGTGAATCACTGTATGGAATAGCCTTGGTAGTCTTAGATGGCCTTCACATATAAGTTTATCATGACTGCGAAGATGTGGAAAAGCCTGCTTATCCCACAAGAATCTCACCAGATATGCTAGGGCAAGGTTTCTGATTGGTACTATTGACATTTGGGGCCAAAAAGGTTTTGTTGTTATTATTATTTTAAATCATGCGGGGCTGCCCTGTGCATTATAGGATGTCTACCAGCATCTCTGACCTCTACTCACTAGATGCCAATAGTATCCCATCAAGTTGGGACAACCAAAACTGTCTCTAGGCATTGTCGGATGACCTCTGGGTGGAAGGGTGGCAGGGGAGAGGGGAACTGCCCCTGGTTGATAACCCCTGTCCTAGAGGAAAGGAGAGCAAACTGCCCATTGGCTAGTCTTATGTTGGTGCTCAGCATGCAAGATGTTTTCTGACTCCTGGCAGAATTTCATAGTCCTTTATACTGTCAGTTCTTGGAAGTGTATATTCTCATCTCTATCTCTTAGTGATGGTACAAGAATGGTATTCACATGAAATGGGAAGAATGGTTAAGAGAGCCAAACAGGCTTCTTCAAGGCTTCAGAATTTCTCTATATAAACTCCGAGTAGATTTCTATAATGCCAGAGTAATTGATGAAAAATCTGAGTAATGATCCTTTACTATTCTTGGGTGCTCATAACGTGACTTTACTGATGTTATAGCCAGCAGATAAGCAGACTCAATGACCTTCGTTAGGTGGCGCAGTAGAGCCTGTCTAGGTCTCCATTTCCTGGTCACACAGTTGGGTATGATGATATCCCTAAAAGAAACCTTGCAAGGCTCCCACAATACATTTTTCTCTAAACCTTTCATCTTTGGGGAAAGCATGTACTCATACTTCATAACAATTGAAATACTTTGATATGTCTTCATTTTCTCTGCCTCCTTTCCAAACCTTTTTCCTTCTCTCTTTTACCTCCTTCTACCAATTAATCTTTCTCCTTTGAGGGCATACTTCTAGCCTGTAACAGAGTACATGGCACATCATACCAAATCAATATTGTTTTGTTGAATTAATGAATAAGCAAAGGGATAAAAATCACTAGAAATAAAGGAAAGTGGAATTAAATCCATAGGTTTCTCTCTTTCTAGCCTATATAAGATGTGAGATGAAGTGAAAGTAATGATACGAAGGACAAGTCACCGAGATGATTAACTCAATGGCCAATGTCAGTTTATCCCAGGCTTAAGTGGGCATTTTCATTTGTATACTGATGACTTTGCCTTTAAAGTGAATACTTCTTCTTTGTCCAATTATAGAAAGTTATAAGCATGGTGGGTACACACACACACACCACTCACACATATATCACACACAAATCGTGTGTAAATCTGAGTGAGCCTAATTGCTAAGCTAAGGTTTTATGTGCAGAGCACAACAGCATTTTTTGATTTGCTCAGCAGAGATATGGTTCATACAGCCTCAGTCTGGATTTCTATGGCACTTTGATATTCATAAAGTGCTTTGTTATTAGCCTGCTTTGCAAAACACCCTGAAACTCTGGGTGCTGAGTGGGCTTTCATTGCTTAGTGAGGGTGTCTCAGGTAGCTGGCTCAGTTCACCTACCAGAGATTAGGCTAGATTGCTCATTTATTCCTCTGTCCCAAGACCCTTTTATGTTCTCACCTAGCAACAGCACCTAGGAGTCAGAGAGAGTTCTTTTGGTTTCCTAATTTGATTCATGAACATTTTTATCCAAAACAATAATCATGAAAGCCTTGCGATGCCGTTGATGTCTGACTGTTCCAAGTTCCATGCAAAGTGGTCAACAGCTATGTGGCTAAAGGACTAAGTTCCTGATCCTGATACAGAGGATCAACATTCCCAAGGGAAATGGCTAGATTCAGGGAACCCCAACCATGATTTACTTTTATTTGTTGAGTTGAAAATCTGTTTTAGATACAGAAGATTCTTCAGAAATAGTACTTTCATATTAGGTTGAGTGTCTAGTACTCAGTTTTGGAAACAAATTAATAGTAAGCCTTTTCCCATTTGGGAGGAGAAGGAAAACCACAATATTTAGTGGGAATTTACCTTGAACACTTGGGTACAGTCAAATATAAGGGCTCAAGAGTCCATCTTACTGGCTTATTTGTTGCAATTCAGTGTGTATGTGGTAAGCATCTAAGTGACCATAGTTGTACTAGGAACTAAGAGGAATACAAAGGAGGAAGAGACTTGATCCCCATCCTGAACAGATCCTGCTTCTCACCATCTCTTTCCAATCTGAAGCTGCAATACAACATTTTTAGTCTGTAGAAGTTGAAAGGGACCTTAGAGATAATCTTGTACAATTCATATATTAAAAGCATCTTCAAAGAGTAAGAGAGAGTTATACTTCATTCTCTCAAACATGAAACTAGGAAGAGTATGGAAACAACTCTAAGATCCAATGAGGATTGATACTACTACTGCTACTACTACTAAATTTTATTAATTATAATAATATGCCAATTTCTATCTTAACTAATATTTAATAACAGCAACAAAAACAGCACTAAAATTCAGTGATTTTTCTTAAAATTGGAAAATAGTGTTACATGCATTCCATTTAGAATACAGACATAGTTTTCATTTGACTTAGGATCCCCAAGGACTGAACTGTCTGCTACTTCCATTATAGAATTCTCAGAGTTGGAAGGGAACTTCAAGGCTATCTGGCCCAATGTCTCCTCCTCCCCATTATCAAAATACTTCAGAGAGGAGTTAATTCTCTTTCCTTGTTCCATTCTCTCTAGCCTCCTCCTGTCAGGGAGTTGTTCTTACATGGTTCTTCAGGCATATTGGGAGCGCAGCTAACCCGCAGTGATCCGATGTTGAGGGTAGCCATGATGGTCTCTGTGTCTACCAAAGCTGGGTTGCTCAAAGCCTTGGATGAGGAGGATAGAACAGCGCACATGGAACATTCCTCTATGTTGGCTGCGCGGAGGTCTTCAGGAAAGAGTGCAGATCCCTAATGAGAGAAAACCCAGTAGAGGAGGGACTTCTCAGATGGAGGGAATTTATATCATGGCTCAGGGTAATGGCTCTTTGTGGGTGATGCCAATTTTTCAGCCAAAGCCTCTCTAGCCTCCATTGACTTGGTTTCAAGACTCAGCTACCTGATATTTGAACACATTTAGCTTCATTGATCATTAATATCTTAGTGTGACTAAATTTCACAGGCCCTTTCTTGAGAGCAAGTCTGGATGAGCCAAAGGAGGGTGGAGACAGAAGAGCCCACATCCATTCAGATGACTCAAGTGGGAGAAGCAAATTAGGGATAACAGTAGGGATAACAGGAAACATTCAGAGAAAGGAGAAGTTATGGATCTAAAGGCAAATTTTGCATCCCCACAATTTTGTTTGTAGCTGACCTTTCCTGTTACTCTCTGGGTTAACTAGCATAGTGGTGGTTACTTCTTTCCCAATTTGGTGGAGACACAGGGATAGATCTGATCCCGCCCTCAGGAAGCTTAGACTAGAATACTGGTAATTCCTAACACTAGCTGGATCTGGAGATTTCCGGTTGTCTTCCTGTCTTCCTTTCTCTGGTCTAATAAAAGGGTGCAGTGCAGAGAACTTTGTGGTGCCTTTTTTAAAGGGAAATGAAATTTGTTCCTTGACGGAACCATTTTTGAAATTTGAAAAATATTACACGTTGCCAGCATCATTTCATGAAAAATATTACATGCTTTGGTGCATTTCACACTGCCATATTTTTTTTTTTAATCCAGGGAAAGAGAGGGATACAATGGCATACAGACCTATAAAGGTTCAGAGCAAATACAATTACAACCACAATGTCATATATGCAGAACCGATCCATTTCTCATAAATGTAAACCGAATTCTTCCTTTTCATACATCTATCAAGGACTGTGTGGCATTGTGTTCCAGATTAGATGTGTCTCCAGAAAAGACGAGAAAGTTGGAACACAAAGGCTTAGCTATTAGCTTTAGCTATTAAGTCAGAATCAGATTCAGAAATGCAGAGAAACTGTTATATAAAAACCATAAAACATAATAATAAACATAAAACATAACATGCAGTGGATCCTGAGCATAAACCCAGGAGCCAAAATGTCTAGATTTAGGTCTTAGTTCTGCTACTTACCAGTGGTGTAAACTTGGACAGCTTACTTACTCTCTCTGTGCCCAAAGTTCAACACTTTCACAATCTACCCCATAGGATTACTTTGAGGATTAAATGAGTTACTTTACGTAAGATGCTTAGAATAGTTTTTGATAGCAGTAAGCACTATATAACTACAAGCTATTATTTTGTTATTATTAATGCTAGTACCATTAGTGAATACAAATATTCACTCTATGTGACACTTACAGGAAGAATGTATATCTGGGGAAAATTCCGGAGAAACACCCATTCTCTCTTCAGGTAATCCAAAGATCCGATGAATACAATGTCCTTCAGCTCCTGCCGGGTATAGCTGCTAGCTCTCAAGGGTATTACAAAATTCCGAAGCCCCATCAGCGTGGAGTGGGCATCTCCAAAGACACATGCTACCACATGGTTCCGAAACTCATGTTTTGACTTGTCCATTCGTTTCTAAGCATAAGCAGGCCAGAGTCTGGTCAGTTTTAGAAACAAGCTGAGAGTCTCTCAAAGAGGGCTCCTTCCCCTCATACCAATACTTCTAGGTACATCCACAGGAGTACTTCCACAAGGATAATGTAATTCTGCAAATTGCTCATAAAAATGGAATTTATCTGCCTTGGGGCAATTCTACTTTTTATCTTTTTGTGGAGTTCCTTCTGACTCCACTGTTTAAAGTCTTTTATTAGCCTGGAGTACATCAATTAAAACTCAAATAAGTGTCATTCCTTGAGGTGTGACATCATAGAACCAAATGGGGAACACATCTTTTATTGTCATTACATGTTTTTGGCCTTGTATGTGCTATAGTGAGATTCGATGGAAAGCTAAAACATTACAAGTTCCTTTGCTAAATTTATGTTTTCTAGTGAGCCCTGAAGATCACGTCAGGTTGTACAAAATTCTTCAGTTTTCAGTGGATTTTTGTATATACGAAAATATCCATTAGTTTGGAACATGTGAAATTGCCTTTTCACGGGCCAAAAATGGTTGAATATTGGTCATTTTATATGGTTCCACCTAATACACCAAACTGATTCAACAGATGCTTTGCAAAGTTGAAGAAATTCCTATGCAAAGTGCACAAAAGAAATAAAAAGGTCACAAAAATTCCATCTGAGATCAAGCATTTATACATGTCCCACACTATCATCAACAGCACCAGTTGTTAACGTTTCTTTAATATCTCTAAGTTGAAAATAATAATGTACATGAAAAATATTTAGGTTAGGTTTCTCCCACATTCACAGAGACTTTTAAGAATGATAAATGTCACTTTAAAAAAAAGAGAGAGATGATATTCCTGTAGGAAACTCATGTTGAGCCTTTGTCTGATTTCTTCCAGGGAATGAGTCAAGGTCCTCTCTAGTGACACTGGGATGGGCTGGAAGGAGCAGTGGATCTGGAGGAAGACCTGATTCTGTATTCTTTTGTATGACTACGAACAAACTAGTTTCACCCTCTCACCCTCAATTTCTGTAAGTTTCAATGGTTTAAAAATAAGAGTGAGGGGCGCCTGGGTGGCGCAGTCGGTTGAGCGTCCGACTTCAGCCAGGTCACGATCTCGCGGTCTGTGAGTTCGAGCCCCGCGTCAGGCTCTGGGCTGATGGCTCGGAGCCTGGAGCCTGTTTCCGATTCTGTGTCTCCCTCTCTCTCTGCCCCTCCCCTGTTCATGCTCTGTCTCTCTCTGTCCCAAAAATAAATAAAAAACGTTGAAAAAAAAAATTTAAAAAAAAATAATAAGAGTGAATTCTGTTGTAGAAATTAAATACCATATTGAAAATGTAATGCTCAACTAATTAGCTGTTGTTCAATACCTATTAATCAACTCTGAATCTTATCGAATTCCTAGAGTTTCAAAGGAGGACTCTTGGAAGGTGGTAGAGAACAAGTTAAATGCATTTAAAAGCATTTCATGTATGAGTGTGTTCTACATTCGTCTGCTCATGAAGACTCAGAATACTTCAAATGGATACATCATCCTCCCTCACGTCCGTCCTTAGCTGGGTTAAATGACAAGCTTCTGTGAAACACGGACTGATAAAATCTAACCAGATAAATAAGTAACATCTGACATCTCCACAATTAGTTTGTCAAATTAGCATATATGAGGAAATACTCTCTTTTCAGAGGGAATTGCCCTGTGAGGGGAAATAAAGCTACTTGTCTGGAGAGCCTTCCTAGAGAGTGATGTGAATCTTAACCAAATCTATTAAATAATTGTCTCTCGCTAATCCGATTAGTTGTAACTTGAATAATGAAGCCTCTAACGGTATTTAATGTAATATGCCTGAAGTCCAACTATCGCTCTTCTGAGTAGAACTAAACAATTAGAAACAAGATGCATGGCAGAGTGCATTAATGGGCACAGCTACAGAGGCAATTTCTCCAACAAACTGTGGCACAAAACTGTCTCCCAATTGAGAAAGATGGCAGCTTTGGGAGGAAGTGGAGGGTGCACTATTTGTTCAAAGTAACTTAAGCCAACCACTTCCACTTGACCCTTCCACAAACCAAACCAAATTCGAAGACCCCTTGAATTCTGCAGTATGGATATTTCTCCTCTATGGTCACAAGTTTCAAACCTTTAGAATTTCTTAAACTAGAAGCCCTTTTAAACTTATCAAAAGACTTAGTTGGTGTTCTGAACTATATTCTACATCAAGCGTCAGAAAGGAGCTATCTATCATGGCAACCTGTCTCTGTGCTTAAGAAATAGGTATGATAAAACATCTGCCATTTCTATTTCTTGGTCTCTTGGATACCTCCATCTGCAACCAACTTCTCAACCTTTCTAATGATTTCCCTCCCACTGAAAACATGTTTATCTTCCTACTCAACGGAGTTTATTTTGCTTAGTTTAGAATAAGACATCATTGCTGAAATGGTGAATTTCAGCCGCAATCCTAATAGTGTTCTAGTTGATATGACAGTTCTGACAATTTTGTGCTTCTGATCAAATGATTGATCAGGCTTTTACAAAAATTGGAACATATTCTGTCAGGACACTGGTACCAAGCCACAAGAGCTCTCTCTCTCTCTCTCTCTCTCTCTCTCTGTGTGTGTGTGTGTGTGTGTGTGTGTGTGTGTCTAACAGAAGAAAAGTGAACTGAACTACTTTTGGAAAGCAAGAAAAAGATATAATTATCAATTAGTCATAGTTGAAAAAATGATATAGGGTTCATACAACATATAATCACTTTTATCAGTTATATTTACCAACAACTGCTTGCAAGTAAACCACTGAGATTATGCTAACTCTGGAAAATGAGAATAGATGAGGATCCAGAAAGCAGGTGTCAGAGCCTGGATTAGGATACAGACTTTTTACATCTTAGTTGCTGGCATTTCAGTAAATTGAGTTAGTTCATTTCCTTGAGAAAACAGAGGCAGGGACAGGATTCTAATATCTATTAGGATTCATCCAGGTTATGCATCTGGGAGATACACTCTTGCCTAATGTATTACGCTTAAGTACAGCCGGCTTTAAGAAAAACCACTATAGAAAATCCAAACTTTAAAACCAATAATTAGGATAATGTTTATTTACTTTTTAAAAAAGAAAGGCTTCAGAGTTCTTGTAAATGGTTTCCCTGGTGCACTGAAATTAATTAGATTTACTAGCAAAACAGCAAAGTGTCAGGAGAACATTATTCTAAATAACTGACTCAGCTAAACCCTGAAAGGAGGGAAAAAGTAGTTGAACAATCTGATCTGATTGCTTCAAATCCCAGCATATTACCCACATCGTCTTTGTCAAATGCTACATCTGTTACCCTGCATACCATTCATATGGGTGGAGAGGAATGTGTCCTTCCTTTGAAATTCACAGTGTACAAAGAGAAATGGCAGGCGCTTATAACTAGTGTAAGGACTTACTTTCCCTAGATGACTAGCTTTATTTTATTTGAGATTTGGTGCAAGATCACCTACCAGAATCACTCTGTCCAAAGCAATTGCTCTGCACCAGTGAAACATGCCGCTCTCATCAAGCTGGTCACAACCCGGTTCTGGTTCATACAGAAAAGTCCTAAGTAGGGAGAATGGAGAGTTAGCTGAGAACGTTTGGGGCACTAATGTAACAAAGCCAAGATGTCAGACTCATTAGAACCTTGCACTCAAAGTGCAAACAACACAAGGAAAGTGACCTTCAGTCTGTGAGAGTCCCGAATAAAGATTCATGTCTGAAGGACACCAATGAGTGTATCACAGCTGAAGACATACTAAGCCTGTTGTGTGTGTGTATTTAACAGACCTATCAGTCTCTCCTTTTACCTTACATTATACTGCCTTAAAGGTAGTTATTTTTGCTCTTAATTTTGCTACTGCAGTGATGAAGAAATCATGGGAGGTGTTTTGGGCACCTGAATATAGAATTTAAAAGGCTGTGAGATTGAGTCATGAATGCTGTCTCTTTCCTTGGCCTGTTTTCCTCCCCTCTCTTTTCTATATCTTTGTGTATGAGGCCCTGTTGAATATGAGGCCCTGTTGAAACATCCTCACTTACTCCATGTGTTTTGCATTCTTTACAGCTTCCATCCCTGGCCTGCATTTGACTAAACTCTGCTCTAATCTTGGTTTAAGTCTTGGCAAAGCCCTCCACGTGATCACCCCACACTGGAGTTGGGCACAATGCTTGTCATGGATATGCTCAACCACTGAAAGCGTTAGATGATCTTTGGAAAAATCTCCTCGCATCCAAAGGAATGAATATTTGCTCAGTAGAGAAGAGAGGAAACCCTTCTGGAAGCACAGAAAGTTCGGAGTTGAAAGAGACTGAGTCAGGAGAATCAAGGCTTAGTCTGCAGAAATAACCTCAAAATTCCAGGGGCTGAACATAACCCGGGTTCTCACTCACACCATGTATTTTCCTCAGGCAAGCAGGTGCCTGTAGTCCATGCAGCCATCCCAACCTTTAAGGGCACAGAGGCTATACCATCTTAGGTTCACACACCTGGAACTCACATCCTTCTCAGTCGTTAAGGCAAGGGAAAAGAACTGGAGAATCAAGACTGGGCTTTAAAAAATTTTTTTAACGTTTTATTTATTTTGGAAGGAGAGAGAGACAGGGCATGTGCCAGGGAGGGGCAGAGAGAGAGAGGCAGACACAGAATCTGAAGCAGGCTTCAGGCTCTGGGCTGTCAGCACAGAGCCCGATTCAGGGCTTGAACTCACAAGCCATGAGATGGCTCACCTGAGCCAAAGTTGGACGCTTAACCCACTGACCTACGCAGGCACCCCAAGACCGGGCTTTTAATTTCATTGGCCCAAAGTGACATGCCATCATTTTTGCTTACATTCCAGTGGCCAAACCTAGTCAGATGGCTCCTGCTAGCTTTAACAGAGCATAGGGAGTAACTGAAATACTTAATGATCATTGTAGTCTCTGCCAGACACTTTAAAGACCACTCCTTGTTTTATGGATAAAAGTCAAAGTGCTAACAAACAGTAAAGCTGGTGTTTCAATATACTGCTAAGGTTGACATTACTGGTGCTCAGAATACCCAATTTCCCTTTCCTTCCTTAGTATATGGGCAGCTGTGGAGTCACATGACCAGTTCTGACCAATGAAATGTGAGAAGTGATGGCTCAGGTAGTGACACACTCCTGTGTGATTCTTCAGGCTCTCTCGTAACCTGCTTAAGTGATGACCAGCCAGCCTGACAATATGAACACCCAAGTGGAGCAGAGGGCCCTAGTCTCACTGACCTGTGTTGGACGTGTCACGGGAAAAAGAAATACACCTTTGTGGTGCTAAGCCACTAAGATTTCGTGGTTGTTACCATAGCATAAATGCATCTTCTTCTGACAGAAATGCCTTTTCTAAAAGACATGTTGCACGGAATTGTAGTAACTGGAGAAGTCCTGAGGAAATGCTTTCTGCAGTCAAATAACCTTTGAGAAAGATGCCCTCTCTTTGAGATTCACACTGTGCCTTAGCGTATGAAAGGTTCAGAAAAGTCTCGCAAAAAAGAAATCCTTGAAAGTTTATATAATCCAGTGTTTCACACACTTGTTAGACCACACACACGTTTACCATTTACTTATTTGATATATTCATTTACCAATTTAAAAATTCCTGTCACTATCTCTTGAAACACCTTTTGGGACATACTGTACAATGTCACATGATAGGTTCGGCCCCAGTAATGAGTACATTATGAGAGTACTCTCCTGTGAGGTTTTATCAAACATCCTGGGAGAAATACAACATATTGCACTCTGTGCTGCAAGTGAAGGTTTTTTTTTCTTTCTGTGAATTAATACAGCTTGTTATTCAACACCTGGCCCAAAGGCTCAGACTGTAAGATAATTATCAAGCAATTTTGATGTCTTTAACCAAGTCAGTTTCTAAATTGCTATCTTAAGTCATAATTTTTCAGACAAAGGAACTTACTTAAACTTAAGATTGTCAGCTTAGAAGTGTCAGAAGACCCAGACAGAGAAGCTGCCATGGGAGAAGCGTTTGGAAATTAAGAGCTTATTGCCAGTGAGATTGGCCAAGACTGAGGTGCAATCCTTTATCTTCGTCACCATTTAAGACTCCCTATAAACCTGGTGGATTCTAGTCATTTACCTAGCCAGAGAATGTTGCAACGCAAGCCTCAAGGTCAGTTTAACCAAAATGGGTTATCTTGTTCTTTCAAATTAACATGGCTTTTGGTGGTTTAAATACGGCTCTTAGAATTTGTGTACAAATTCCATAACTCGTGAGCTCTAACTCCTAATTCTAAGAGCCATACAGGCTCTCTTAATGGTACTAGATAGAACCGTGGTGATGGCTTTATGCCAGGCTTGTTAAAGAAACTCACCAGGGGACATACCTAAGATGAGTCTGTTTTTGATTTTTATCAGGATCTGGAGAACTGGCTATGGTACTCATTCATACAACCTACTTTTCTCTCCACGTGTAGATAGATTCCTAGACACCATCCCTCAGATACTGATATAATATACCCAGGTTACCTTCAGGGAGGTGGCTTCCTGCTCTCCGCTCTCTTCATTCAAGTGTGCAAAAACTGCTACTGTTTTCCTTCTGGTCACTTTCTTCAGCCTTTTCACTTTTCCCCTCCTTCTCCCTCTTCCTGCCCCTTCCTCCATCGCCATAACGAGGACTCCTGGTCTTTTAGGCAAAAGGAGAATAATCTTCTCCCCAGCACATTTTAGCTTGACTCGGGATACCAAATCAATCGCTGTACACTTTTCTATCATAATAAAAGCATGATCTATGTACACAAGCTGTCACAGACAACATCTTTCTTCATTCTGATGTTATGGAAAACAGATATGCCTTAGAGGAAACACCTGTTGGAGACCTGCATAAAAGAAAAGGCTGGAGGAGCCCCACTTCATCATAAAGGCATCCATCTGGTGTCCTTGCCAAGCAAAACCTGATGCAACTTATTTCACCATCTCTTAACTAAAGCTCCCTTCTGTCGTATGCCTTGCAAATGACATGATCCTTGCAGAAATATACCTTCCTAAAGAGAATAATAAATCACCTATGGGAATGTGCAGCACTAGCAGTCTTATAACTAGGAAATGAAGATTAGAACATAAAGGTTGATGCTATTGGAGGCAAGAGGTGCCACAGAACACCATCCTGGTCATTCAGGGCAAAAAGGAAAAGCCACACCCTAACCAGAGGTAGAAGTTTCCAGGGTGAAGGACCTTTCTGTATAGGAGAAACTGGCAAGAAATATGGTAGGAGTTCCCTGAGAGGGCCCTCAGCGGACATGTTTAGGATGAAGGCAGGGTAGTTCACTGGTCACAAGATGGGCTTCTCTTTGTGCAAGCAAAGTAGGACACTTCCACCTGGGAGCATCCAGGAAGCATCAAATTCTGAATTCCTCTCAGAGTCAGGTCTCTGATTTCCATATTCAGAGGCTGACAGGTCTAGTGTGTTGGGTGAGAACAGCTTTTGTAGCCAGTCCACTGGTGGATGTCCAGAGAGCATGGGGATGAAGGCTCTAGCTTTCCTTGCTGATGACTGCCTTTCTCGGAGCTGCTTTCATATGCACGAAGCCAATTATCTTTTGCGTACAAGCGTGAACACGTCCCAGCTAAGGAAGGCAGGCTCTTTCCTCTCTGCTCCCTGGAACCATTCCGAAGAGTATTTTTATTCTTCCATGTGCATAGCAACTTATCCTACATGAATCCTATCACTTAAAGGAAAATAGAAGCGAAGGACCATGTGCCTTCAGTTTCCAATGGTGACATCTGATGGAAGAGAGAGATCAAGCCATGTAGGAAATCCTCTGTTAAGGTGGGGTAGGCGTCAGTGTCAGGTCAGGAAATACAGTTTCCAAGACTCTAAGTCTGCTGTCATTATTTCCTCAAAGTTACAGACTTGACTTAGATTGTTCTTGAAGATGATCTACTAGTGGATGATATCCTCCACTGTTCATTGGTATCTATTATAAAGTTTAAAAGGCACCAACATTTCTTTTTTCTCTCTCACTCTTTTGCAGGCCACATTTTTGGATGTGTTAGGAAACGCTGGCATGTAACCATTCTATCTGAAGCCCTTTTAAAACTCCATAGGTGGCTTGTAAATTCTTAGGAGAGTTTTCTGGCCTGGTTGCAGAACAATTTATTTTTTGCTCAAGACTTGAGTTAAATTAAAGTAACAAGTTTTAAAGGCTTAGCATAGAAAGGACAAGCCCCTTGGCTGAGCGTTGGGAAGGAGTGGGGAGGAATGTGTCAGTGTGCCCAAGAGTTTCAGTGCCCTTCTTGGTTCAGTCTTTGGAAAACTCTACTGAAACTGTACCTTGAAGGTAGTGATCAAGTTCCCACCAAAAATGGAGGGAATATCTTCTGTCCCAGGATCCCTTTGGTACTACTAAGGACTTTGTATCTTGAAGGCTACAGCTGTCTTCTCTCTGATGACTTCGTGTATAGTGACAAGGTGATTCAGTTTACACTTAATCTGAAAATACTAATTGCTTGTCAATTCTGACTACCACCTTTCATGTTCTAGGAAAAGGACAATCACCTAAAATTTGGGAATGTGAGGGCCAAGTTATATAACCAGTGCTTCCCACTCTATCCTGTGCCTGTCTCTTTCTCTCTCTGTCTTGCACACATTTACACATACTACACAGGTGTATAGTCAAATTTTCAAATATGACCCTTTATGGCCATGTTATGATTTCATTTTTCTGGGTTTCACCTTGTTGCCACTTATTCATAATAAGGCATTGTTTTTTACCTTGAGGGAAACTTAAGGTTTAAAAACATGGGTTATTTTTTTACAATCCATTCCCCTAGGAACCTATAGATGAGCAAATGGAGAGGGTTCCCGTGAGTTCTCAGACACTTTTGGGACCAAGAAACCAGGTAAGAATCTCAGGAAGGAGGAGAGCACAAGCCGTGTCCTTGTTAGAAAGGCCTCGGTGATCACTTCCTTTTTCATGAGAAAGGCAAAGTGTGCACCTGGTTCTGCACCTTAATGACCAGCTTGACCAGATATCCTTGCTGAGACTCTGTTACCACAAGGCAGAATGCAAGAAAACCTGCCATGAAATCTCAGGGGATAATCCATATGTTGGCAGCAGGCTGGTGGTTATCTCTAAATCATCATGCCCTCTTCTGCCTTCTGGAAAACCCTAGGAAAGGACGGGAGTGGCTGCTGCTGTGTGTTCAGAACTGGAGGTTCCCAGTACAGGAGACTTTCAGCACTAAAACTGGACCCTCCACTACCAGAATGGGAAAAAGCTCCCAGGGAGGGAGGAAAAGGGAAGGGAGAATAAAACACTTGAAACACTATGCCCAGAAAACCTGCCTCTTTGCTTGTAGGTGGATTTGGTTGATGTTCAGTGGAAGGAAAGACAGTTGGGTGGTCAGAGCCCCATATGTTTTAAGACAAGTAGGTTCCAGTGAATTCTATCTTCCAACTTCCTGCCTCTGGTTCCTGTCTCTTGATTCTTTGCATAAGAAATCATGGTGGTATTATAAACTTTAATAGTAAAGATTGTAGGTATGATTTGTTTTAAAAAAATCTGTGAATGGCATTTTAAAAAGGAGACATGATAAAATTCAGGGCATCATTGTATTCAGTGTAATCTTATTTCAGTCTACATAATCTGTAGACTGTGTTCTAATGTAAACCAAATCAGCTGTGAATAGAGTGTTCAGTTTGCCTTTAAATGCTGCTTTACAGATGGAGTCTATCAAATCTATGGCCTCTGATTTCAATGTTTACAATTTAAAATCTCCACAAAGCCGGTTTTTTCCCACCATCTTGCTTAGAAATTAGACACAAGTCAGAGTGGTCCCAGACCAGGTGAAGACAATAATAAGATGGTGCTTCTAGTAGATAAACCCACATCTGAGCTTTCACTTGAGCATCTCTCTGTTAAGCTTTGCTTTATTTCTGATGGGTATAAACTGACAGCTTTCTGCAGAGCATTTTCTGTGAAAATATACATGTAGGCACCTCAGAATTTAAATTGTTACCAGACAGATGATCAAGGAGAAAGATAAAAAAAGACAGTTTCCCTCTTCCTCACCCACTCCCCAGACAGACCCTCATTTAAATCCCTTTATATTTTATGGATATTGCATTTGGGATTTCCTACAATTTGAGCACAAATGAGGCATGACCCAAAGCAGTAGGTACCTTTAATAAAGGCTGGAGTTTGTGCTGCGGGTAGAGGAGCCTGGGGCTCAGAGCAAACCTCACATCTCAGGAGAACAGTCTCCACAGCCCATCTTTTCAGCATGAGGCTATACTTTTAGGGTGCTCTTTTCTACCCCCCCTAACACCTTCTAAATATCAAGTGACATTCTAAACACAGAGGTTGACCTAAATGAAAACTATTTTCCAGAGTTTGGGATACAATCTTCTCTGCTCTGTGGACTAGCAACGGAAAGATCAAGTCAGTTACTGATACTTTTGATCCTGACACACATTATTGAAGCAAATGAGAATTTCAGGCAAAAGACTTTTGCCTTTTTGGTGGGATATGGAGGTAGGAAGTAGGAATTTGAAATATCTGCAAACTAGCAAATTTTTCATTGTATTTATAGTTTCTGAGGTTTTATGGGATTGAGCCTGGGTCAGAGATTAGCATGACAAAAATTATTTCCTCATGCATTGGGTGAGAAGCTTGGTCTGGGCAATTATCAATAATAATAACAGCCTCCCCCGCCACTGAAGAAATTAGGACAGGAAAAAATAGCATC
The DNA here is from genome assembly GCF_018350215.1 of Panthera leo. Classification (NCBI taxonomy): domain Eukaryota; kingdom Metazoa; phylum Chordata; class Mammalia; order Carnivora; family Felidae; genus Panthera; species Panthera leo. The sequence goes on from NC_056682.1 coordinate 45,565,668, forward strand.
CATCAAAATATTACTGGTGTGTGTGTGTGTGTGTGTGTGAGGTGAGGGAGGGCTATCACATTGAAAGATACAAGCTGTGCAGAGGAAACAAAAATAATTGCAGGTTACATGAATGCTACTGGATTTTCTTTTTTAAATAGGAAGTTATTTGTGAAGTCTCCTTATCTACATTCCTTAGTTTCTCTGACATTCTTGTTGCTGAATGTCAACAAGGAGAGATTATTAGTGTGCTGGGGACTACAGGTTTTTGGAAACACTGAAAGGACCTAATGATGTGTTGAGGGTCACAGGCTTTTAAAATTTCCTCCCATCTGGAAGCCATCACTGGAGGGAAGGCTGTTGAATAAAGGCATCCTGAGTGTTGTAACATTTTACTTAGCACCAGTGACCTGTCAAGAAGCAATGGAGATAATGGCGGTGGAGGCCACTTGGGATCACTCATGACATGGGGCCCTCCTTCTGCTCAATGGACTACATGAAGGCTATTTTTTTTAAGTGGTGTGCCTTGATTAAAGGTGAAAAGTTAGAAGTAGGAGCCTCTGGGGGGTGGGAGAGGGAAAAGGCTGTGGGGCTGTGGTTAGTGTTCTTTAACAAGAAGAAGTGATTAAAGCGGGGCTGTTATTAGGGATGAAAGGTAGAGTCAGGTTTTTTTATTCCCTCACATGGGGGACATAGAAGGGGATCTGCAGAGTGATATGGCCTTAACAAGGCAGGAGGGTCACAAGCACTCTCCTTAGAGGTTCCCTATGTTTTAGCTCTTTAAGTTAAAGATGAATGAGAACGAAGGAGGAAAGAAGTAGAATGTTCCTCTTGTTCTGTTCACCTCTAATTTGAAATTAAGTTTCTGCAGCACATCAAGTCCTTAACTTTTCTTATATGTGACTATAAAGGTAACATTCACATCTGGATTTCCTGAAGCCAAGGCCTGTTGCATCAAGAAACCATCTGGATGCTCCACCTCTTACCTCTACTGCTTAAGCTCCAGAAGGAACTTTGCAATATTCTTTACTTAGTTCCAGCCTTTTAGAGGAGGGAGAGAAGGAGGGAGGGAGGAAGGGGGGAGGGGGAGAGAGAGAGAAAGAAGAGAAGAGAAGAGAAGAGAAGAGAAGAGAAGAGAAGAGAAGAGAAGACAGGAGAGGAGAGGAGAGGAGAGGAGAGGAGAGGAGAGGAGAGGAGAGAATGATCCTATAAACTTTCTGGAAACTTTGCTGTAATTTAAAAATCACCACCAAACATACGCACATATATACACATTTTGGCAATAAAATTCCTTTGTATGTCTCACCTAAATGTCCCCCGTGCCATGGAACCTGTGCATGTTGGTAAGTGAGTTTTGCCTTGTATCTTTCTTGCCCTATCTCACACTAGGGACAAGAACACCCGATGGTCCAACACTAGTCACCCAACAGGCAGAAGTGCATGCCTATCCCTCTTTGCTGCCCATGCAGACCAAGTGGAAGACCCCAAATAGTGCACTGTCAAAGGCTTCAGCTAAGAAACTCTGGCTTTTATACATTAGAATAAATTGGCATCTGTATACAATTACATAGACAGTTAATATAAATGTAAATGATATCTGCCTTCCTGATGAGTAGTTTCTTGACTATTTTGAAAGAATGCAACTGCCTTCCTATCATCTCTTTCTCCTCCACCTCAAAATCTCCATGGAAATAGGTTCCAAGTTATATCTGAGCTCTCATCACTCTGTGAAAGAAAAAAGAAATTATATGCTCTGTGAAATCTTCTCCCCATCTCAATCATTAGAGCATGTGAAAGGAGCCTATTCTCTCTCACTCAGGATGCTGGGAAAAGTCTAACAGTAACCACACCAGGTTTCGGGTGTCTTAATGGTTATTTTATTCTACTCTTTGATTCTTTAATCTTTTAAATTATCATCATCATTATTATTATTATTATTTTCAATATATGAAGTTTATTGTCAAATTGGTTTCCATACAACACCCAGTGCTCATCCTAAAAGGTGCTCTCCTCAATTAGATGTCTGGAAATAATAGGTAAAGATTAATTTTAGGATAATTTCACAAAGGCAATAATTCTCATCCCAAACTTTTACTAAAAGTTTTGAAGTTAAAAGGGTATTGAAGAGCTTGGAAAAGTAGAGAGGCAAATAAGGAGTACCCACATAAAGAGCAATTTGACTCTACTGAAACAAAATAATCTTTTAAATTTTCATCATCATCATATTATTTTGTTTGTTTCAGTGGAAAATTGAGATTATATAATTGTAGAGTCAAATTGCTCTTTATGTGGGTACTCCTTATTTGCCTCTCTACTTTTCCAAGCTCTTCAATACCCTTTTAACTTCAAAACTTTTAGTAAAAGTTTGGGATGAGAATTATTGCCTTTGTGAAATTATCCTAAAATTAATCTTTACCTATTATTTCCAGACATCTAATAAAATACTGGTCAACTATCTATCTAGAAAAGGATTGACAAATTTTTTTCTGTGAAGTGGCTGGGGAGATAGTATGTGAAATATCGCAGGCCAAGAAGCAAAAGTGGTATTTTGCAGGTAGCTATATAAGAGAGAAATTAAATTTTCACAATCTCTCATTGATAGTATTCAAAATATACTACTACTATTGCTACTACTACTACTACTACTAAATACAGTTTTGTATTACGGATCTACTAATCAAAACAAAGAAATTTTTAAAGGGATCTTCCTTAATTGGCATTCATAGTTAGTGTTCTCTGTCATCAAAATTAATTGCAAATGTTCTTATGTTAATGCTGACCCTAATAAGGTTTAACATATATAATCTTTGAAAATGTCTGTTTACACAGATAGGTACTACCAAATACTGATCGTACCCCATGAGCATATGATTCTAATTGAGCATATGCATCACTTAGAAGGCATTTACAGAATTATATTAAACTCTTCTTTCAATATTTGTCTTTTGGCAGGTCATTATATGGCAGATCAATCACTTACAATGGAAGTTTAGGTGGCGATGCCTCAACTGCATAGTTAAATAAACTTAAAAACGTAGAAATTTCCTTTGCACTTGCATCAAGGTAAAACAACAACAACAACAACAACAAACAAACAAACAACACAAAACACAAAACCAAAACCAAAACCAAAAAAACATTCCTGGAACTGAGATCAGAAAATATGCCCACTCCAAATGTGTGTGGAGATAATGATCTCACTTCTTGTAACTTCTGACATGATGGAAAGTATAGAAAGAAGTATGGGATTATTTGTGATTCAAAGAATGATAATTGTAAAGACTTTAGACAGAATAAGTTTTGCATATAAGCTTTGTTTTGTCTTTTAATTTGATGCTGGTTTCATTAAGAAACATTATAAAATCTACAGTGAATGCTAAGTCTTGAAGCCACTTAATGTTCTATGATAGTGCTTGAGGGCAGTTCTCCAGAAAAATTTGTTTTGACCCACAGCTCAAAAAATCACATTAAATCTTTTCAGTGCTAAGCTCTTGAACTGCTTTGTGGTAGGGCAAATCAAATACTGAGTTTATATTTCTGAGAAAAATTCACAGCACTAATAATAGTGTCCATGAGAGCAAATGAAATTCACCATTGACACTCTTGGCCAAACAAATATGATAAATTCATGTATTTCCCATAAAACACCTGCTATGGGTATTATAATGAATAACCACAGTGTTTACACACCTTGCACTCACAAGCTTTGTAAATTTTTCTAAGTAGGATTTTCTTTTTCTGTTCTACACGTATTTTTTACCATTATCAGTTGTAATACATCTTAGTGGGTTCCACTTCAAATTGTACTGGCTTAGTGTTTTCTCAACTTTTTTGAAGATATTTTCACAGGTAGTTGTGCCATGCAGACTATTCACAGAGGCTAATTTTTCAGTTACTTCAAATTCAGCATTGGCTCCCTTAATAACGAACAACTGGACAGTATCAGTAACATTTGTTGACTCACAAAGAGCCAAAGGAAACCACTCAAAATCTTTTGGCTTATTTTTTAATTAACTATTGTTATTGCTCCCAATGTCAACTCTTCAAGCAACTGTTTCTGCTGAAGGGCTAATAGTATTACACCATTATATTTTCTCTGGACACCCTTGCTGGCTGTTGCAAAAACAATTTAATTGACTTACCATCAATAAATGACTTCTCTTGCTTGGTTACCAAATAAGCTACTCATAAACAAACTTTGGGTGCAAATTTACTGTGATTAAACAGTCTTTTTAAATTTTCTAATTTTTTAAACCAGTGCTTTGCTGTAATAAGGAATACTGTAATAAGTACCTAATCTGATAATATCAACATATATTGCATTCTTTTAGCACAGCTATACTGTCACTGCAAATTAAACACACTGTCCTGCCATTTCAAGCCATACTAAAATAAGTGGTGGGCTGGATTTGGCCCTCAGGCCATAATTTTCTGACCCCTGAGCTAGAACACATCCTGGCATCATTTAAAAATAACTTTTGCACAGATCAAGGATATCACAAAGTCCCTATGGCGTTTGTTAATGTTAAATTTGTGCATGCTTATCTATAATTCTAAAATGTTTGGGTTTTTTAATTTGTAGATTAGAAATGATAAATTATTGTTGAAGAGAGTAGTTTCTGCAAAGAGATGGTTTATATCAGTTTAAAGGATCATGGCAATTTTAATATGAAGATGAAAAACTAGAAAAAGTAGCCATGGTGAAGTACTTCTAGAATGGCTGTAAGGACCTCCAAAAATCTATTCTTTCATAAAAGCAAGAGATATGGACAGAAACTTCCAAAGTCAACTTTTTTCAGAATTCTGAAAATGAACCAGAGGCTTCAAGTAATTAAGGAGTGTTTAGTTAAAGGAAAATGGCAGAGTCTTGGTAAAAAACAAACAAACAAAAAAACAAAACAAAACACAACAAAACAAACAAAAAACCCAGTGAATTTGTGCATTTAACTTGCCTTAATCTCATTACCCTCTTCCCAGCTCTGACGTAGCTTTAGAATCCAACAGCCTCACCATCTCAGTATCCACAAAATCAGCAGTCTAGCAGCCACTGGAGGGGGAAGGACAGATCTTGGGTTCCCCAAAAGTCCCATATAAAATGTCATTGAGTTTTATGGAAGCTTCCTGGAGATACCCACCCACAAATAAAGGTCTGCCTTCATATGACCTGATTCGGATTTTCCTCAGTGGGAATAGCTAGTACTCCTGAAGAATTTTCCAAAACTGGGGAGTAGCAGTTGCTTTAAATTGCAGATATTGAGGAAGAGATAACAGTGTAACAAACAAAAGGAGAGCCAAAAATTCCTTAAATGGCAAAAGTGGAGAAGGGGGAGTCCATGGGAGCTCGACAAGCTTTGATTTATTCATTCTAGGAATCTAAAAGGAAGCACATGCATGTACAGGACTGTGCACATGATGCCCAAGAGACTTGAGACATCCCTGATCTCTTATTTGTGGCTGCCCTGGAGAGTCTACACAGAGATGTAAACTGCTAGGGTGTTGAAGGCACTCCCCAACTGCACACAGAGCCCCTTGGCAAAGGTGGAGAGATTTATTGGTTCGAGGCATTTAAGGGAATCTCAGTGCAATCATTAGCTAACCAGAAAGTGAGTGTGTAAAGTCTTCAGTGTCAACATACCACAGAGAATACAGACTTTAAAAAATTATTTCAGAAAAGTTTTGTGACAAACAACAGGAACATGAACAACAGCAAACTCTAGGGTGAGGGGGGAAATAATTTCTAGAGTTGCTGCTTTCTATTATTAAGAACATGTGGCTTTTAACAAGATATTATGAGACACCAATATCAATGACCTATGGCCCATACATAGCAAAAAAAGTAGCAAAAAAGCAGTCAATAGAAACTGTCCCTGTGGAAGCCCAGACCCAGGACTTACTACGCAAGGATTTTAAAACAGCTATCATAAATACAATTTAAAAAATGAGGAAACCATGTCTAAAGAACTAAAGAAAATTATGAGAACAATGTTCACCAAATACAGAATATCAATAAAGAGATAGAAAATAAGAACCAAATGGAAATTCTGGAGTTGAAAAGTATAATAACTGAAAATATATTTTTAAGTTTTTTTTTAATTTTAATTCCAGTATAGTTAGCATACAGTGTTATAGTAGTTTTAGGTATACAACATAGTGATTCAACAATTCTATATGTTACTCAGTGCTCATCATGGTAAGTGTACTCTCAATCCCCATCACCTATTTAACCCATTCCCGCACCTACTTCCCCTCTGGTAACCACTAGTTGGTTCTCTATAGTTAAGTTTGTTTTTTGGTTTATCTCTTTTTTTCCCTTTTTCGTTTGTTTTGTTTGTTAAGTTCCACATATGAATGAAATTGTATGGTACTTGTCTTTCTCTGATTATTTCACTTAGTGTTACACCTTTCAGATCTATCTATGTCCTTGCAAATGGAAAGATTTCATTCTTTTTTATGGCTGAGTAACATTCCATTGTGTATATACCATATCTTCTTCATCTACTCATCCATTGATAGACACTTGAGCTGCTTCCATAGTTTAGCTATTATAAATAATTCTGCAATAAACATAGGGGTGCATATTTCCCCTTCAATTAGTGTTTTCATAGTTTTTGGGTAAATACCCCATTGTGTAATTACTGGATCAAATGGTAGTTCTATTTTTCATTTTTGAGGAAACTCCATACTGTTTTCCACAGTGGCTATACCAGTTTGCATTTCTACCACCAGTGCATGAAGGTTCCTTTTTTTCCCATATCTTCACCAAAATTTGTTGTTCCTCGTGTTTTTGATTTTCACCAATCTCACAGGTATGAAGTAGTATCTCATTATGGTTTTGATTTGCATCTCCCTGATGATGATGAGTAATGTATAGCATCCTTTTGTGTGTCTGTTAGACATCTATATGTCTTCTTTGGAGAAATGTCTGTTTGTGTCTTCTGCCCATTTTTAATTGGATTATTTGTTTTTGGGGGGAGGGAAATATTTATACTAGAGGGGCTCAACAAGAGATTTGAACTGGTACAAATAAATCAACAAACTTGAATATAGGTCAATGGAGACTATTTAATATAAAGAATGGGGGGAAATGAAGAAATATGAACAGAGATTCAGAAAACTAGAAAACAACTTACACATGAGAACCTCAGAAAGAGTGGAGAGAAAGGGGCAAAGAGAATATTTGAATGAATAATGACCAAACACTTCCCAAATTAAATGAAAACCTTAAACTATATGTCTAAAAATCTCATCATACTCCAAGTAGGATAATAGCTACATTATAATCAAACTTTGAAGACCAAAGACAAAGAAAGAATCTTGAATGCCAGGAAAAAAGAAAACAACAACAGTATGATTGGCACAAGACAAAAGTTGCCAACTCCCACCGTTTCTTTTTTTTTTTTTTAATTTTTTAAACATTTATTTATTTTTGAGAGAAAGAGACAGAATGCGAGAGGGGGAGGGCAGAGAGAGAGGGAGACACAGAATCAGAAGGAGGCTTCAGGCTCTGAGCTGTCAGCACAGCAGGGCTCACACTCACAAACTGTGAGATCATGACCTGAGCTGAAGCCAGATTCTCAACCGACTGAGCTACCCAGGTGCCCCAACAAACCCCACTGTTTCTTTTCAACATTGTACTGGAGGTTCTAGGTAGGGCAATCAGGGAAAGAAAGAAAGAGAGAAAGAAAGAAAGAAAGAAAGAGAGAAAGAGAGAAAGAAAGGAAGGAAGAAAGGGAGAAAGAAAGGAAGGAAGAAAGGGAGAAAGAAAGAAAGAAAGAAAGAGAAAGAAAGAAAAGAAAGAAAGAAAGAAAAGGAAAGAAAAGAAAAAGAAAAAGAAGGAAGAAAGGAAAGACATCTAGATAAGAGAAACAGAAGTAAAAGTAACTCTATCTGCATATGACACAATCTTACATTTATATGTAAAATCCTAAGGAATACACACACAAAAATCTATTAAAACTACCAACTTCAGCAAGTTTTCAGGATACATATCAATAAACAAAGATACATTGTATTTCTATATACTAGCAATCAACAATCTGATAATAAATTAAGAAAACAATTCCATTTACAACAGCATCAAAAAATTTAAATATTCAGGAATAAATTTAATAAAAGACATCCAGGATTTGTACAATGAACACTGCAAAATTTTGTTGAAAGATATTAAAGAAGATCTAAAGAAATAGAAAGACATCTCATGCTCATGGATTGAAAGACTAAGTATTATTAAAACGGCAATTCTCTTGGGGCGCCTGGGTGGCTCAGTCGGTTAAGCGGCCGACTTCAGATCAGGTCACGATCTCACAGTCTGTGAGTTCGAGCCCCGCGTCGGGCTCTGTGTGACCACTCAGAGCCTGGAGCCTGTTTCAGATTCTGTGTCTCCCTCTCTCTCTGACCCTCCCCCGTTCATGCTCTGTCTCTGTCTCAAAAATAAATAAACGTTAAAAAAAAAATTAAAAAAAAAAAAACAAAAAATGGCAATTCTCTTCAAATTGATCTGAAGTTTTAACTCAGTTTGTGTCAAAATTCTAGGTGTAGGGGTGGCTAGGTGGCTCAGTCAGTTAAGCATCTGACTCTTAATTTTGGCTCAGGTCATGATCTCTTGGTTGTGAGATCAAGCCCTGTATTGGGCTCTGGGCATGGAGCCTGCTTAAGATTCTTTCTCTCACTCTCCCTCTGCCCCTCTCCTGGTTGTGTGAGCTCTCTCTCTCAATCTCTCTCTCTCAAATAAAATAAAATAAGATAAAATAAAAAAGAAAACTTAAAAAAAATCTAGCTGTATTTTTTTTTAGGATAACTTGACAAGCTGGTACTAAAATTCATACGGAAATTGAGGAACTTAGAATAACCAAAGCAATCTAGACAAAGAACAAAGTTAGGGAATCACACTTCCTGATTTCACAACTCACTGCAAATTATATTAATCAAGACATTATGTTAGTGGCATAAGGACAGACATATAGATCAATGGAATAGAATTAATAATACAGATATGAACCCTTTCATTAGTGGCCAATTCATTTTCAAAAAGAGAACAAGCATAATTCAATGGGGGAAAAGAATAGTATTCTCAATAAATACTACTGGTACAAATGGATATCCACATGTAGAAGAATAAAGCCAGGTCCTTCTCTTATACCTTATACAAAAATTAACTCAAACTGGATCAAAGACTTAAATGTAAAAGCTAAAAGCTTAAACTCTTAGAAGAACACAGGTGTAAATCTTCAAAGCCTTGGATTAGGCAATAGTTTCTTAGACATAATACCAAAGAGCACAGGCAATAAAAGAAAATACAGACAAGTTGGATGTCATTAAATTGGAAATCTTTGTGGTTCAAAGGAGTCCGTGAAGAAAGTGAAAAGACAACTCATGAAATGTGAGAAAATATACGCAAATAATATATCTGACAAGGAACTTTAGCAGGAACATATAAGTAACTTTTACAATTCAACAACAAAAGGACAATCTGGGCAAAAAATGGATAAAAAGGCTTGAATAACCATTTCTACAAAGAAAACATGCAAATGACCACTAAGCAGATGAAAAGATGCTCAAAATCATTAGCCATCAAGATATTCAAATCAAAACAATGAGATACTTTACACCCACTAGAATGGCTATAATAAGAAAGACACGTAATAACAAATGTTAGAGAAACTGAAACTCTCAGGCATTGCTATATCCTATACTTTTAAGTCTATATCCAACAGAATTGAAAATATGTGTTTATATAAAACTTAGACACAAATGTTCATTGCAGCTACTCATAAGAGCCAAGGAAATAAACAGCCCAAATATTTATCAATGGATAAATAGATAAACAAAATATAGTGGGCTGATACATTGGAATATTATTCAGTGCTAAAAAGAATGAAGGATTGACATGCTAAAAACCTTGAAAACATTATGCTAAGTAAAAGAAGCCAGATACAAAAGGCCATATATTGTATCATTCAATTTTTATGAAATATTTATAATAGGAAAATCCAGAAAAGTAGAAAGTAGATTAGTGATTACCAGAGGGTATAAGGGGTATATGGGAAGTGACTGATAATGGTTATGAAGTTTCCCTTGAGAATGATGAACCTGTTCTGAATTTAGATATTTATGATAGTTGACAACTCTGTGACTAAAACCACTGAGTTATACAGTTTAAAGGGTGGAGATTAAAGTATGTGAATTATATCTCAATAACGGTTTCAATAAAAATACAAAGTAGCCACAAGAAGGAAAAAGTATTTTATTTATTTTGTACTCTTCATTAATTTTTAAGTGTATTATAGTACTACTATAGTATTCTATTTATTTTCTTAGAGGGCCAAATTCTCCGCCAATTCAATAAACTGTAACTGTACTGTGTGCCATAATACATATGATGACTACAGTCATAATGATAATTGAATAGCCTAGAAAAAGTTCAGTTATAGTCAACACATTCTTCCACAAAGAATCAGGAATTCCATAAAAAATCACAAATCCTATGTTTCTAGGGTTATTTCCATGTAAAGTTATTAAATGATAAGTAAGTTCTAGGCAAAGTTATCCAGAATGATTCATTCTGAGACTTCTGACTCATGGAGGTTGGAAAATCTTGTAATGAATATCTCATATAATGTTGACATTTATAGAAGATGAAACACTGTTCAAATTTCCACTCCAAGGCCTTACATGTTCGATTGAGTTCCATGAGAACAGAGATCACATGTGTGTCCAGGCACTCAGCATAGTGTCTTCCACATTAAAATTATTGGGGGCATCTATTAAATTTCCAGTAAATATTTGTTGACTTAGTGTTTAGAGACTGAATGATGACAGGCATTGACTGTATCTCCAAACTTGGCCAGTTGTGTTGCCACATTTTATTGGTTCAAGAGTTATAAGTCCAGCATCTCTCCTACAACTAAGGAATTTAAACTCAAAATAGAATTCAACTTCCTTATAGCTTTCACTTTCCATGATGTTAGGGAAATTCCAATCTATTTGTAGGTACATGGTGATTACAGTGAGATGGGCACCCTCACCAAACCATAAACTAACAGGTAAAATTTAAAGTAATAAAATACACACATGATGAATACCATTGGATGTATTAGAGGAAAAAAAAAAACCAAGAGATTATCTAATACCCCCAGATTCCAGGGGAAAATGTTCAAGATAGCAGGTTGAATAAGATTATAATTTAGTAAATGGATTTAATAAATACCATTTCTAAAGAAATATTCTCTAAATAAAGTCCCTTTAGCCTAGGAAATGAAGAGCAGCTGGAGCCAATCACTTATCTAAACTCTTCCCATAGGAAATGTTTCCTTCCCTCTTGGGCTCAAACTCATTTGGCAATAGGTTGGAAAGGAAGCTCTGGTCCTGACATGTAGATGCAACAGGCTGTGATTAGCCTAAGAATCATTCAACTAACTCATTCTGCTAAAATTTCACGTTTTTCAAACAAATTTCAGATTATACTCTGTTTTATAATAGGTACCACATATTGAGTAAGCACTATTTGGAAGGCACTGTGCTAGGCGATTCACGTTGATTATTGCTAATCCTGCAATAACCTTATTTTCAAATGAGGAATTTTAGGAAGCTAGGTAACTTGATCAAGATCCCACTGTTGTTCTGTGAATAAGGAGAGATAGACTGGCCATGCCAACTTGAGTATTTATGTACCTTGAGTATTGTAAAGTAACATATGACCATTTGGTTGGCATACATCCTTTCCTAGAAAGCCGAATTAAAGCCGATCAAACTGAAAAACAGACTCCATTGAATGGCAAATAACCAATATGATAAGAATACCAACCTATGAGAGGCCTTGAAAGCAAGCAAATATTGCCAGTTTCTCCCACTTAAACACTGATATCAGCATTCACAAAGGCAAAAGTATTGGAAATTCTTTGAAAAAAAAAAAAAGTGTTTCTGCAGCATAATGATTTCATGAGAGAAGAAATACCATGCTATGTTTCAAAACGTATTTTGTTTTAAACAAATTTTATCTTGTTTATAGGCAACCATGTAGCCTGAGTTAAATGGGTAGGTAATGGCTTTTGGTTTTACTATCATAGTTTTGCCTTTTCCAGAATTTCATATAATTTGAATCATAAGATATGTAGCCTTTCAGACTGACTTCTTTTTCTTAGCAATAATCATTTAAGATTCTTTGTTGTCTTTCTGTGTCTTGATAGTTTATATTTTTTAATTATGGAATAAAATTCCATTCTTTGAACAGCATAGTTTGTTATCCATTCCCCTATTAAAAGGTATCTTCATTGCTTGTACTTTTTGATGTTTATGAATAAGTGGCTATAACATTCACATGCAGGTTTTCATGTGTATATACATTTTCAAAGAAGTTGGGTAAATACTTAAGAGCACAATTAGTGGATTGTATGGTAAGACTATGTTTAGTTTTGTAAGAAATCTCCAAGCTCTCTTCCCAAGTGACTGCCATTTTACATTACCAAAACAATGAATGAGAGTTCCTGTTGTTACACAGTTGGAGGAATTGGTTTTGTTGGTTTTGTTGAATTTTAGTCAAATGAAAAGTTATATGATGGTATCTCATCAATGTTTTATTCTATAATGACAAATGACTTGAGCATCTTTTCATATGTTTATTTTCCAGCTGTATATCCTTTTTTTTTATTGAGGTGACTTTTGAGCTATTTGCCCATTTTTAATTAGGTTGTTTTTCTTATTGAGTTTTTTTGTTTATTTTGGACACAAGTCCTATACAAAATACGTGGCTTGCAAATATTTCCTGTGGCTTATCTTTTCATTTTCTTAACAGTGTCTTTCAAAGAACAGAAGCTTTTGAGTTTAATCAATTCCAATTTATTGACCTTATACTATTTCCTTTCCTAGATTGTACTTTTGGTGTTTTATCTAAAAACTCATCTACAAACCCGACTCCCCCTAGCCATTCTCTTATGTTTTCTTCTAGAAGATATATAGTTTTGCATTTTACATTTAGATATACATTTTGATCCAATTTTTGTTAAAGGTATAATTTACGTGTACATCTAGGTTTGTTTGGTTTTGGTTTTTGCATGTGGACATTGAATGGTTCCATTTCCACTTGTTGAGAACACCATCCTTTTTCCATTTAATTGCCTTTGCTCCTTTATCAAACATCAATTTATCACATTTGTGTGGACCTATTTTTGAGTTTATGTGTTATATTGATTAACATGTATATTCTTTTACCAGTACCATGATGTCTTGGTTAATGTAGCTGTCTAGTAAGCCTTGCAATTGGGAAGCATGAGTCCTCCAACCTTGTTCTTCTTCAATACTGTGTTGGTTATTGCAGACCTTTTCCTTTCCAAATGAATTTTAGAATCATTTTGTAAATATCTACAAAACAGCTCACTGGAATTTTGATTGGAATTGTGTTGCAGCTATAGATCAAGTTGGAAGGAACTGACATCTTAAGAATACCGAGTGTTCCAATTTATGAATATGGAATCATTCTGCATTATTTAGCTCTTCTTCAATTTCTTTCATCAGAGTTTTATTTTTTTGTATGTAGATCCTATACATATGTTGTGAGATATGTAATTTTCTTTTGATGCTATTGTAAATCGTATTTTTAAAATTTCAAATTCCAGTTGTTTGTGGCTTGGATATGAGAAAACAATTGGTTTTTGTATATTAGTCTTATAAGACTTTGCTATACTCACATAATAGTTGCAAGTATATTTTTGTAGAATCTCTGGGATTTTTACAGAGATAGTCATCTGAGAAGAAAGATAATTTTACTTCTTTCTTTTCAATTTGTGTAACTTTTATTTTCCCTTTTTTTGCCTTATTTCACTTGCTAGAACATCCAGTATGTTGGTAAGTAGGAATGATAAGAGGGTATATCCTTGCCTTGTATATGACCTTAAGGGGAAAGCATCCAGTTTCTGGTCATTAAATACGATGTTATCCATATGCTTTTCATAGATATTCTTTATCAAGTGGAGGAAGCTAGCCTCTCTTCACCTAGTTTGCGGAGTTTTTCCTTTTTAATCATGAGTGAATGTTATTATTGGGCCAAATGCTTTTTATGCATTGATTGAAATGATTATATGATTTTTCTTCTTTGGTCTGCTATATAGACAATTACATTGATTGATTTTTCAATGTTCAACCAGCCTTACATTTGGAATAAATCCTAAATGGTCATAATAAAAATTCTTTTTACATATTATTACATTTCAATTGCCTTTATTTTGTTGTGGATTTTTGCACATGTTCCTATGAGATACTGGCCTATAGTTTTCCTTTCTTATAATATCTATATCTGGTTAGGATAATGTTGGTCCTGAGTTAGGAAGTATACAGTTTATTTCTATTTTGTGAAAGAGATTGTGGAGAATTATTATCATTACTTAAATGCTTGGTAGAATTCACCAGTAAAAACTTCTGGGGGCTATTAATCATCGGCTATATTTATTTATACAGATAGGTCTATTCAAAGAGTTTTGTGTGAGTTTGGGTACTTTGTATCCTTCTTTTTTAAAAAAAAATTAATGCTTATTTATTTTTGAGAGAGACAGAGAGAGAGAGAAGTGCAGAGTATGAGCAGGGGAGGAGCAAAGAGAGAGGGAGACAGAATCTGAAGCAGGCTCAGGGCTCTGAGTTGTCAGCACAGAATCCAGTGCAGGGCTTGAACTCAAGAACCATGAGATCATGACCTAAGCCAAAGTCAGACACAACCTACTGAGCCACCCAGATGCCCTAGTACTTTGTGTCTTTCAAGGAATTGTTCCATATCATCTAAATCAAATTCTCTGCAGAGATTTAATAGAATTTCTAAATTATCCTTTTAATGTTCATGGAATCAGTAGTTAATGCCTCCTTTTCATTTAGTCTGGCTAGAAGTTTATAAATTGTACTGGTATTTTCAAAGAACTACCTTTGGGTTTTGTTGATTCCATTTTGGTTTTTTGTTTTAATTTTAATTGACCTATCCTCTAATTTCATTATTACTTTTCTTCTGTTTAGTTAATTTTTTTAAGGTAGAAGCTTAGATTATTAACTTTAGTTCTCTCTTTTCTAAACATAATTCATTTAGTGTCATAAAATTCCCTTTAGGCACTGCCTTTTTTCATGTCACTAATTTTGAGAATTTGTATTTTCATTTTTCTTGAAAACATTTTAACATTTCCTTTAGACTTATTCTTTGACCTATATGTTATTTAAAATTTGTTTATTTCCACATATGGGGGGCGGGCGGTTTCTAGCTCTTTCTGTAGTTGATTTCCAATTTAATTCCATTGAATTCTGAAAACAGATTTTGTATGATTAGGATTCCTTTAAATTTCTTAATGTATTGGCCCAGAATGTTGGATGGCCCTGAAGAATGTAGTTTATTTTGTATACTTAAGAATGTGCATATTGCTATTGTTGAAGTATCCTACAAATGTCAATTAGATCAAGTTGATTGATAATCCTGTTTAGAGCAACTATATTCTTACTGATTTTCTGCTAACTTGATCAATTACTGAAAAAGGGGTCATTAAATCTCCAACTTTAAGAGTGGATTTGTTTATTTCCTCTTTCAGTTCTATCAATTTTTTATTCCATGTATTCTGATGATCTGTTTTTAGGTACATACACATTTAGGATCATTATATCTTCTTGAAGGATTGACCTCTTTATCATTAAGTAATGTCCCTCTTTATCCATTCTCCTTGTTCTGAATCTTCTTTGATAAAATTCAAGCTTTCTTTTTCATTAGTATTAGCATGGGTTATCTTTCTCCATCTTTTCATTTTTAACTGGTCCAAATATTTATATTTAAACTGAGTTTCTTATAGTTAGCATACATTTAGGTTCTGTTTCCTTATTCACACTGAGATATGTCTTTTACTTGTTTTATTTATACCATTCTTATTAAAAGTGATAACCGAGGGGTGCCTGGTTAGGCATCCAACTCTTGTTTTCCGCTCAGGTCATGATCCCACAGTTCTTGAATTCAAGCCCCTCATCCAGCTCCGTGCTGACCGTGCAGAGCCTGCTTGGGATTCTCTCTCTGCCCCTCAACTGCTCACCCTCTCTCTCCCTCTCTCAAAACAAATAAACTTAATTTAGAAAAGTTTTAAAAATTAAAATTTAAAGTGATCACTGATATAGTTGGATTATCTACCATGTTTGTAATTGTTGCTATTTGTTGCATTTATTCTTCTCTCATACCTTTTTTTTTTCTGTCTTCTCTGGTTTCAACTGGGCATTTTATATTAATTCATGTTAACTCCTCCTTTAGGATATTGCTTGTACTTCTTTTTTTTTAATTAAAGTTTTTTTAATTTATTTTTTATTTATTTTTATTTTTTAAAATTTACATTCTAATTAGTTAGCATATAGTGAAACAATGATTTCAGGAGTAGATTCCTTAATGCCCCTTACCCATTTAGCCCATCCTCCCTCCCACAACCCCTCCAGCCACCCTCAGTTTGTTCTCTGTATTTATGAGTCTTTTCTGTTTTTTCCCCCTCCCTGTTTTTATAGTATTTTTGTTTCCCTTCCCTTACGTTCATCTGTTTTGAGAGACAAAACAAATTAAAAAAAATTTTAAATTGCCTTTAAATTTGCAATATACATTGTTGACTAACCTAAGCCCATCTTCAGATAACACTATAATGCTTTGTGCTGGTAGCTTATGACAGAGTATTCCTGATTCTTCCATCCCCTCTCTTATGACATTGCTTTTATTCATTTCATGTATGTATACGCCATCAACACTGATACAATTTTACTATCAGTACTTTAAACGAGAAACTGAAAACAAAAATGAAGTATTTTATTTTACCTTCATTCATTCCTTCTCTAATGCTCTTTAATGTAGATCTGAGTTTCTGACCTATATCATTTTCCTTCTTCCTGAAAAGACCTTCTTACTTTCTTACCTTCTTTTGATTCTTCTTAGAAGGCAGGCCTTCTGGTGATGAATTCCCTATGTTTCTGTCCATCCAAAAAAGTATTTTTCTCTTTACTTCTGAAGGAAAATTTCACTGCATATAAAATTTTAGGTTGATGGGCTTTTCCCTACCAATACTTTAAATATTTCACTTCACTCTCTTTCTTACCATAGTTTCTGACAAAAAGACCACTGTAATTCTTATCCTTGTTCCTCCACAAGTAGTCTGTTTTTTCCCCTCTGCTTTCCTTCACAAGTTTCACTTTGTTTTCGTTTTTGTTTTTTAGCGGTTTGAATATGATATGCATAATTGTAGATATTTTCATATTTATCACATTTGGTGTTCTCTGAACTTTCTGGATCTGTGATTTGGTGTCATTAATTTTGGAAATTTCTCAGCCAGTATTACTTCAAATATTTCTTCTGCTCCCTTCTCCCTTTTTATTCAAAAATGGATGTGCTACACAATTTCAAATTGTGTCATATTTCTTCAGTATTTCTCTGATTCTTCATTCTTCTTTCCTTTTTCTTACATATCACTTGGGGAAATTTCTGATGACATATCTTTAAGCTCACTCATTCTCTCTTCTGCTTTGCCCAGTCTACTAGTGAGCCCATCAAGGCATCTTTTTCAAAATTTCTGTTATAGTGTTTTTAATTTCTAGCATTTCCTTTTGATTCTTAGAATTTCCATCACTCTGCTTATATTACTCATTTGTTCTTCTATGTTGCTTACTCT
Organism: Panthera leo; assembly: GCF_018350215.1. Lineage (NCBI taxonomy): Eukaryota > Metazoa > Chordata > Mammalia > Carnivora > Felidae > Panthera > Panthera leo. The sequence goes on from NC_056682.1 coordinate 45,583,292, forward strand.
TTTCATTAGAGCCCTTAACATATTAATCATACTCATTGTATTTATTTTTGTTTAGTTTTTTTTTAAGTTTATTTATTTATTTTGAGAGAGAGAGAGTGAGTGGAGGCGGGGCAGAGAGAGAGAGGGGGAGACAGAGAATCCCAAGCAGGCTCCATGCTAGCAACTGAGCTGGAACTCACAGATTCTGAGATCATGACCTAAGCCAAAATCAAGAGTTGGACGCTTAACTAACTGAGCCACTCAGACACTCCTAATCATACTCATTTTATTTTTTTTTAATGTTTACTTATTTATTTTGAAGGGGGGTGGGCAGAGAGAGAGGAAGAGAGAGAGAATTGCAAGCAGGCTCTTTGCTATCAGCACAGAGCCCAATGCAGGGCTCGATGTCATGGCTTGTGAGATCATGACCCGCGCCAATGTCAAAAGTCCGATGCTTAGCTGACTGAGCCCCATAATCATACTCATTTTAAATCTCCTGTCTGATAATTACATCTGAGTTTTGTTCTAATTCTTGCTTTGTCTCTTTAAATAGTGTTATTTCTTGCCGTTTAGCATGCTTTTTGTTTTGCTTTGTTTTTATAATGGGATATGATGTATTAAGTAGTAACAACTAAAGTAAATAGATGTGAGTGTGAGGCTTTATGTTAATCTGGCTAGCAGTTGCACTATGTTTAATACTCTCTGTGGCTGAAGTTCCCAGAGGCTTCAAATTCCTCTCTAGTGTCCTTGCTTTTGTCTCATCTGTCTTTGGGTTTCTCTAAGACCTGTTTCTTGCATAGTCTGCCCTTTGCAACATTTTCAACTATAATCCACTGTCATTATAGCTGAGACCTGTTGGTGTGGTAGTAATGTACAGGAGAGGGGAAGATTACATAATTTTGTGATTAAATCTGTTTTTAGTAGTCCTGTGATCTTCACAAGTGTATCTTAGTTGCACCCTGCTCCCCACACGTGAGAAAGAAGGCTATGCAGGGCTCAAGTGGGAGAAATGCCATTCCCTGACCTGAGGCAGGCACTGGTAAAACCTTTTCCCCTAGGGAGTAAGCCTGTGTTATGGTGAACCCCGGGGGTGTATTTCACTACAGTTACTCTTCCCTTTCTGCTGTCGGAGTTGTGGAAGTGTTTTTTCTGGCTCTTTACTGTGAGAATTTGGTAGAGTTCCTGAAGGTAAAACCCCCAAAAGTGTGGATGTTCCTATAAATGTGCAGCCCCCAGGAGTTTCTCACTCTTCACCTAATCCACACTCAACATCTGTCAATTCATCAAAATTACCATTTAAGCTCACACCAGTGTCTGGGTCCATTGGGTCTCTCCCCAGGTAGGTGTATCTCTGCCGTGACTCTCCAGATTTCAGGGTGATGGTTTGTCCTGTAAACCTCAGCTCTCGGATGGGTGAAGAAAAGTCTTTAATTTTCAGTTTGAATAGTTTTAGTTTTCCTGTTGTAAGGACAGGAGTGATGACTTCCAAGCTCTTTACATGTTGGAGCTAAAACTGGAAATTTGGCAATGGCTTTCCTTCTTCTCCATAATGCAAGTTTCAGAGGCTGGTTCTTCCAGGTCACAGAACCAGCTCAGTTTTCAAATATGGTTCATATCTTAGCACATCCCATCTACCTGTTTAATCTGAGAACTCCCTCTTCAGTAATTAAATATACTTTCTTCATGGGTCATTATGGTGTGATTTATGACATGTGTGTAATTGTCAGAATTACTGTGGGTAATTAAAATATGAAGTGAATGCTGCCAGAGGCTTCAGTCACTCTCAGTGCCCTCATTAAAAATCAGGAGCTGACCAAATTATAAATAGACTGGTTTGCACAAGTTCCAGGCAAAACCTAATTATGAAACTTATCCTTATTCTATCAGAACTCACTCCATTAGTCATGCAAATTCTGAAAATGATTAAGTTATTTTATGTGCCGGAATTGTGGAATTAATAATAAAGAGGTGAGTAGCAGTAATTAGACATTACTATGAAACTTTATTATGTCACGTCACTCTGGGTCATACTGTCTCTGTTCCTGACCCCACATCCAATACAACACAATACACACACACACACACACACACACACACACACACACACACACACATCTTTGAAATAGTTTAGAAAATGGCTTAATATTGAATAGTTTTAGTGGATTTATAAGAACTTTTTAAAATGGGAGCCAAAACAAAGAAGGATTTGTAAACTCTGCATGAGGTATTATCTTGGAGTTGGTCAAAGAAAGAGATTTAATAAGTATCATCAGGGGAATCCTTTCTCTCTACAAAAGGCAAAATACCACAAGGAGAAATCAGTTACTATGAGGATGTTTCAAGATATGGGAGCTGGACCAGGAGCAAGTGATAACTTAAAGCTTAAAGGACCTTTAGATGACCATGTCTACCTCCTTTCTAATTTGCAGACAGGGGACTTAGCCTAGAGACATCGTGTGGTTGCCAGTGAACAAGAGAGTCAGGTTTGAGCTTAGTGTCATGCTTCTTTTCTCTAAAGTGCGGGAGGACACAGACTGATGGGGAAATTGGTGAGCATCAGTTTTCTCATCACGGGACTGGGTGAAAGAACACTGAAGGCAGGTCCATACTAAGTTTCCAGAGTATGTAAAAGGTCATCTACTGGTGGTTTAGTTTGGTGAATCATAGTCTCATCTGAGACAATCTATTACTATATAGAAACAGAGATATCAAGATGCTTACTCAGAAGAGCCTGAGAACTTTGATGATTCAATCGACACATGTCTGGGAAAGCAAAAGTAAATAAAATTTAAAAGGTAAAAGAAAAAGAAAAGAAGGGAGGAATAGGAAAAGGAAAGAAGGGAAGGTGGGAGATGAAAAAAGAAGAAAAAAAAGAAAAGCACACTTCAGAGACAGATCTAAGATTCAAGAGTTACACATTTACATATCAGTTAGATTGTAGGGCCTTCAGCATTGCCAATCAGCTGGACTGGGGATGGGGCTTATGCAAATGTTCCTTTGTGGAGACAAAGGGGAAAATAGAGACTGTGGGTGAGGAAGAGAGAGGGGTAGTGGGAGGGAAGGAGAGAGGCTCATTTCTAACAGGAGTACATAAATTCAACTCTGCATAACTGACTGCCTTTATAAACTCAGTAGCTATTTGAAATTTACCCTTTGGTACTCTCTCCTTGGGTTAGGGGCAGAAAACTTTCTGAGATCTCAAGTGAAAGGCAGCAAAGCTGTGAACTTTGACCTGAAGCAGTTCCTCCCTCAGCCCCTGGTGGTTTTGGGTACGCAAGGCAAATGGCAACAATGACACGGATGTATCCAGATGGCATCTTCACACAAATGTGACAAATAAGCAAAGGTGGAAGGTCCTTGGGAAGGTGACAAAGAGGAAGAGATGGGGGACAAGAGGGCCAGTGGTACCGCATGAGAGAATGGGTCTGGTCTTGGGGAAGGGGCTGCCGAAGCTCACATTAGGTATCTACAAGTCACCTACTGTAAATTTTAAGAGAGAATGGAGGGAGATCTGACATTAAGGGATCTGGGGATGGAGAGATGAGTGAGCATGACTGACAAACTCAGGAAAATGTAGAGCTTTATCAGAGAGAAGGTAAGGGTCTTGCTGACAGGTGTTGGAGCCAATCAATTGTGTGTGTGTGTGTGGGGGGGGGGTGTGTTGTATGATTTGACTTCACAGCAACACCATGAGGTAAATAGTAAAAATATTCTCATCCACTTTTTATGATGATGAGAAATTAGGCGACTCACTCACAGTTAAGCTGTGAGTGTCTTAAGCTAAGACGTTAAGAAACAACTTGGATTCCCAACACCTGGACTCCGTGTCTATTACATGCTCCTCTACAACAGAACTGATGTGGTGGTAAGTAGGGAAGTGAGAAAAATTAACACGTACTTCCCCCCACTGCTTGGCTTTTTAGCGGGTTGTTTTTTTCTCTTGTCTCCAAGGGTGGCAAGGCCTCAGGACTCTGCAGAGGGGCTCATGTGACAATTAGGCAGCTGCCTGGTCCCATCAGAGGGGGACAGCTAAAAACTCCCAAGGGCACACCTTGCCTCACGGTGTCCAAGGCCTTCGAGACCTCTGTTCCTGCATCCTCCATCAGCGGCCGAAAACCCCCTTGGGGGGACTTTCATCTCTTTTATATGAGTTCCAAGGGCCCTGCTGAACAATTCAGACTGCACGGAATCCTTTGAATCCTTTGTGCACCCCACAGGATGCTCGCATATTTGTCACTCGCTCAAAGAACAGTAAATCCTTCCAATGCGTCTTCTTGTTCTGTGTGTTTGTGTGTGTGTTTCAAGTTTCTCAGCTTTTTAGGGTAAGAGTATGACACATTCACCTCCAAACATGGAAGTGTCTCAGCGAGAGGCACTCTGAGAAAATGCATTTGAAAATGGCATTTGTTGGCTTGCTGGAGCCAAATACGGCCACCTCATCTCTTGCTTGAAACCCAAACAGGGTGACTGCCAGTCAGGGATTCCAACCAGCTGGTGGAATTGGCCTGCACAATCTGACAAAAGGGATCCCTTTTCCTCAACAGCAGCTTCTCCACCTCTTTCTCTCCCCTTTTTGCTCGAGAACGCACAGTTTTGCACTTGTCCTTCATACAAATAACTGGAGGGTGGGAATTATTCAGAAAGCTCATGTTCGACACCCCATCTGTTCATTTCTGACAGCAATATATAATGTAAGGCTATAAAAACTTGAAAAATAATGCAACATAAAAAGGGATTGACTCAGCTCCAAGAGGCCATAAATGGTAACAAATACCACTGGATGATTTATTTCATGCTGTAATCTTTACAGTAAGTCATCTTTCAGACATTTCCTTGTGACAGGTTTTAATAATATTAATGCCCAGAGCAATCCAAATCATCGCCAATAGACGTATTTATCAAGCTGCCAATCCGAGTAAATGAAATTCTATAAGCAATAATGTAACATGTTTAAAGGAAGCTAATAAAACAAGTCAGCAGAGAAATATTACTTCAAAGTATTCTCTCCCTCTAATCCAGTCCTGTATGTTATACAGCCAACATGCAAATCTTTCCATACTTGATTTATTGCTCCAAAAATACCAATGACCTTTTCCCCAAGCTTCTGTATATTCACTCTCACACATTCATAAAGCCTGCCGTGCATCCTGCCAGAGTTGCTGAACACTGGAGTGCTTAGCATTTATTGTTATGTTTGTCTTGCTTTTTACGCAGGTACTTGATTGGCAGCTGCAGTGGATAACATCTAAGTTTCCAAGCCTTATTAAAATGTAACAAATATCCAAGCCATAAACCGATCTTTGCAGGACCCATTCTAGGCAGGCCGTCCAGAATACTTGAGAAAGTGACTTGAGCAAAGTCCCGATGGTTCACTAGTTGCCAGGTAAATTTCACATGAGGGGAAAGCCAACCTGTGTTTTCCTTCAATCAGGTTTGCTTCCTTTTGCATTAATTATTTGTTATTCATGCAGATCACAGTACGCCAGCTGTTAAAGCATTTGGCATTTCAAATGCAGCTCAAGATCTGCTTCCTGCAGGAAGCCTTCCTTATTAATTTCACTCATTTTCTGATCTCTAGCGCAATAACTTCTGCTAATTAATGAGTCCATAAAAGTATAATGCACCTCAAAAGCACTCACCAAATAGTAGATGGAAATACAAAGTGTATCCATTTATTTGATCCATTCTACAATGGACTGATACATCCTTTTCCCTTGCATATCACACATATGCTCCTTGGGGATAGATTTTTTTTTTTTATTGTTTAATGGGCATCACAAGTGTTCACCATGACACTGTGTACCCTGTAGGGGCACGGAATTATACATATTTATATCTATATCTATGTCTATTATAGATCGTCTATTGACATGATATTGGTTAAATGTGTTTACTTACGATGATTATGGTTCCTATGTTTATATGGAGTAGATAATGGGAGTAGATCCCATTATCTGCACTTCCCTACTTCTTTGAGAACTGCCTCATCCCCCACAAGTGGCCATGTTTGTTCCTGATGACTCTACTTCCTGGACATGATTGGGTAAGTCAGGAAACCTAATTTGAGCTGAGCAAATCACACCCTCTCTTCCTATCATCAGAAACTGGGATACTGGGAATCTTGTGACCTAGTTTATAATATCAGAACTGGGATGCGGCTTGAGGACAGGAGTAGCCAGATTCTGCAGAACAGGGATACAGAAGGCTTCTGTGCAGAGAATGAAGCCCACTACCCATTGGGGGTGCAGCTGGACAGCACTGGCGCAGGGCACACAGGTTCCAACTTATTGGCTCCAGTCTCAATGGAAAACATGCAGTGCTTTCTCCCTTATAGTTTTGCTGTTCTGTGATTCCTTATTAGGTATTCTTTTTGTCTTTCTTTAGTTTAAAATAATTTCTGTTATTTGCAAGTGATTGGACACTAATTACAATGTTTATTTTTCACTGATTCAGCTTTATAAAAGACCACATGAGAGACACACTTTGGTTTGAAAGGACTTCATTCCTTGTAATGGGAAGCCACATTTTTATTGGATATGAATCAAATACAAAGCCCTTTGTAGCTTGGTAATCCAGAGTATTTTGACTTGAGTTTTGGAGTGCCCTTAGAACAGAGTGAGATTTTATTAGACAAATATGAGAAGGGAATCACATTCTAGGAATATGCACAGGTCCACAGCAGGAAAAGGAGAATGGTGCATATTTGGAGAAGTGGGAAAATATAATACTGTTTGAGCCCAAAGGAGTTTTCTGAGAGGCAGGGACCTTAGGATGAAGGGTATTATTAAGGATTCTGATCTCATTCCTAAAGGTATTGACAAACCACTGAAAGGAAACAGTACTGCAAAATTTTCATGTTTGATACCTCATTCTAAGTGCAATAGAGGAATGGATGAGGAAGGACAAGGGAAATGGAAGGAGACAGGGTGAACCAACATTTTCACCAGTGGTCCAGGGAAAGAAGATGGTGGCTTGGGCTGGGATGAGGATTGGAGATGGAAAGGGTGGAGACACTTAAAATATTTTTAGGAGTTAAACAGAGAAAATGAGACAAATGATTGACTCCAGGACAGAAACCTATCTCCCAACTTCCTGACCTGTTCCTCTTACCTCTCACCAGGGTTGCCAGCCCAGACGTTGGCTACTGATAGATCTAGATCGGTTTACTGTTGGTTTTACTGTTTGTTTTGCCTTTGTTTTTGCCTACCTTAGAGTGTGTTCCTGAGTGCAGTGAATAGACACAGGTTATAAATCAGGCACTTGGGGAAAGTATTAATTTTAGAATTGTTTGCCCATTTGGTACAGTGAAATTGGTTCCAGAATTGTTACTTTTACTCCTTCTCCAATTCTTATTACTTCTTTTCAACTTCAGTGCTCCCGTCAATGATGTCTTGCCTTGTACACTGTGATTCTCAGAGTGAAAACAAGCCAGCCAGGGGTGGTATGAGAGTCACGGGTTGGGATACAGTTTGAAGAGGCCTCCCATCCCCTGAAAATTTCATTCTGTGCCCACATACATACAGCCACACTCCTGGGAATCACTGTTTTTATCTCTTCTCTCATCTTCTGTTATTTCCAGGCTTAGAAAAACATTATGATGAGATCCAGTGGTTAAAACAGTAAGATGAGGAAGAGTAAAGGGCGAGTACAAGAAGGAAAAAGAGCTGGTGACAGATGCCCAGATCTGGAGGTGGACCTGAGAATATCTGGCTAAAGAGTGAGAGACTGATGGGTTAGGAAAGGTGTTCCTTTACTTCTAGTGCCCTAACAAGGGAAATGTTCCAAGTGGGCAGGTAGGCTATGAAAGTCCCTCTGGAAGGAGGAATATAATCAGGGATGACAGAGATAATCTACTTATGTGGATTGTAAAAACGTTTCTCATGTGCTCTTCCTCCTGGTCCCAAATAACCTTTAAGATTTAGAGCCACCTGACATAGGCCCGTGACTTTGAAAAACAGATGAATGTAAACTCACCTAAGATGGTTTTTGCCTGTTTTGTTGAATAATATGTTCACCTTTCCCTCCTATAAATTAACTGTTTAAAAAAAAAAAAAGACAGCTAGAATCCATATAAAGAGGTCAGAAACTTTTGCCATTGAGTTCATTGATTTTTTTTTTCCCTACCTCAGAGTTTGTTCCTGGGTGAGCTTAAGGGATGCAGATGAAAATCAATGGCTTGGGGTGGGGTGTGGGTGCTGAGAGTTGTTCCTGGAAGACTGAACTCATAGGCCAAGCAGATACTTGACCTGACTCTACAAATCCTTCCCAGTTATCTTCTCCCTCTGAGCCATCTCTAAGTATCTTAAAACTGGTTTCTGGTGTTGATCCACAAAATGGATTTCTCAAGGATTAAAACAGAAATAAAGTGAGAAAAAAAGGAAACATATCACCCACCGTCCTGGCAGCTCAATACCTACATGGTGAGCAAAAACTGAAATCAGGGACATTTAATTTAGAAAGGCCCAAGAATATTTGGACCTACCCTACAAACAGTGGAAAGCCAGGCACTAGGCTTGGCTGACTGTAAAATATCACAGACTATTTCACTGGCAGCAAATCTAGCTAATCAGTATGAAAATGCTTTTCATGAAATATTATTTTAAACACTGGAAATATTAATGTGTTCTTACTTGTGGTAAATGCAAATATAAAAGTCTTAAACATAATAATCATATCAATCAATCAATAAAGACCGTGAACATTTTTATGTTGTTAGACCATCTACATTGTTCTCAGTTACTAAGACATACCTATGGTTTGAGATGCTACCCTAAATCAAAGTCTGTAACATCTGCCACTCCCCATTTCTGGCTTCTCTAGATCTTCCTGTAAATATGTACACATGTAATGTATGTATACATAGGTGTGTATGAAGTATAAATGTATAAAGTAAATCATATGTATATATATATGCACAGACATATGTGATTTACTTTATTGATTGATTCTCATATAGCCAACCCCAGAATCTTCCCCCAAAGAGTAATTTATCCACAATGTAGGCACAAGCAATTCTAAAAAATATGTATTAAAAATTTCTTCCATTATCTAAACTGAACATTTTACTGGAAGTTTGAGACTGAAAATGGCAGCTTCTCTCATACTTATAAATTGCTTTATGATTTTTTTTAACCAGCTTTTCCCCACTGGTACCTTAAACACAGATGAGATAAAATAATACCTACACTTCATTATGAGGAAACCAGAAAGCAGAGAGGCAGCAGCCTGTATGGGTTGAAAACAGCCTCCAGGCGAGGGCTAAGCCTTGCCTGATGGACAGAGGCTCCTGAGGCAGAGAAGGCCCAGCCGCCCAGCCTGTCAAGGGCCAGCCTAGCACCCTATGCCATCTCGTCTGAGGGCGGAGCTGTGTTCCCAACATGATCCTGGGAGTGGAGGAAACTCTGGGTTTTACAATAAACATAAGGGGTTGTTTCTTGTCTTTACTAAAGGGTTCTCCACAGAAGTATGTATAATAATCTATTCATTTAGAACATAAAACAGAATAACATTTAGGGGGAAAAAAAGTATGTGATTTCCACATGTTTTAAGCAATACGACTATTGCTTAAAGACAGATGGGCTTATAAATAAAAACAAGAATGGTGGCTACTCGGCTTTTCTCGGGGCTTTGAGAACGGAGTGGGTTTTCAAGGAGCCAAGTTATTTAGTTTACGTTTTAGCATTATCTGCAGCGATATTTCAGAGTGAAATAAGTAAAATATCTGTTCCTTTTCACTTGGCAGCAGCAAAGATCTCAGGGAAAAAAAATAAATAAGAAATATGCAATCCCCACGGTGTAATCCCAGGATATGGAAACTCACTTCTCTTAAATACCTCCCTCTGGCATAATTGACTTTTCATATGCATTTTAATAATGGCATTTCAGCAGGTTGCAAGGGAATTTTTTTTTCTTCTGTTGTTGTTGTAAATTATGGTTTAGAAAAAAAGTGTTATAAATCTAATTACATTTTCACTTATATTAACAAGTCAGCACAATCTTCCAGCATGTTTACCAAGCAATTCCAATATTTACAGCTGACCTAATTGGTTGTGGGGTAGAAGCAATGAACAGTATTTTATTGTCCTGAGAGCTGCGCATGTGCTGAAGACAGCTGCTGAGGCCTACGGCTACCCAGCGACCCTGAAGTTTTGCCTGCCTCGTGTTTGCTTTGCCATAGTTGTCAATTAGCTGAACAGAACAGGATGCGGGGAGGGAAAGGGAAGTGGGTCTCAGTGTAGGGAGAGGAGGAGTTTGGTAAAGATGCCTTTTTTCAATCCTCTCTTGACAAGAAAGATTTTCCAATTATTTGGGGACTGTTACAGACTCAAAATGAAACTGTTGTTGGCAAGTTTGGGTGAAAAGTTATAAATAACTGCATTAAAGTCAACGATGTGTTAGGTAAACATCTTTGACACTTGCGGAGTTGAGGACAATCATGGCCCCGCCCTTGACTTTCACGTGGTCTTTAGGAGCCCAGCACGGGACTAACATAGGCTGGAACTCTTATAGTCTTAGGTCTTTGGGGAAAGGGTTAAAAAAAGTAATTGTTCCACCTAGGCAAAGACCATATTGCTTCATGGGGAGACAGGGACTGGGGCTTCCTCTGTTACTAAAGGTGAGTTCTGCAGCAGCTTTATCACCCCTCAGATTTAAATTGAAATGACATTTATCTCTAAGTCCTCTGTCTTTCCTACTCATACAACTGGTGGTAACACAAATGAAGAATGCTAATAAGTTTTTAGCAGAAAGCTGCTTTGAGGTGAGTCTCCAGTATGTGGGTTCAATTATTCTGTGGGACAGTCATGTCTCCTGTGTCCTGATAATTGCTAACATTTATTGAGTGTTTTACTCTTGCCTAGGAACCTGGCCAAGAATCTTACACTTAGTCTTCTCATCAGCTCTGTGAGGTCGGTGCCACCTGTTTGACAGAAGAGGGGTCTGAGCCACAGTTCAGTAAGTGCCTTGCTCATGATCACAGAGCGTAGGAAATCACAGAGCTGAAGTCTCATTCTTGACAGTCCACTTCTGGCATGCCCACCTTACCCACGGGTCTGGTGGACTCCTGCTTTATCACTCCTGCTGCAACCTAAAAACTAAAATGCCATAGCACACAATAGGCTTTGATGCGTGATTTTAGATATACCTGAAAGGCCCTTATTGAAGGTCACCTAAAAACATATGTCCCCTTCTGGTTGATGCCTGAAATTCCCTAGTTAGGGAGATTTTCTTAGCTGAAATCCCTGATCCCTGATGGAAAAAAAAAATCTACCTCTGGAAGGGCTAATATTTTTTTGAAAGTGATGTTTGGTTCAAATAGCAGATGTTGATGGGGATAGTAAGTACCTGGGAAATACAAATCCCAGAAAAGGATGGTGGTGAGTGTCAAGCAGAGAGCAAAGAATCCTGAATAAAAAGTCTGTAACCAGGGAGCCTGGGTGGCTCAGTCATTGAGCGTCTGACTTCGGCTCAGGTCGTGATCTAGTGATTTGTGGGTTCAAACCCCATGATGGGCTCTGTGCTGACAGCTCAGAGCCTGGAGCCTGCTTTGGATTCTGTGTCTCCCTCTCTCTCTGCCCCTTCCCCACTCATGTTCTCTCTTTCTCAAAAATAAACATTAAAAAATTTTTTAAAAAGTCTGTGACAATTTTTCCTAGAAACTATGTAAGTCACGTCTCTAGTCTTTGAATAGAGTTTTATACAGAAAACTAAGCTTCCCATAATCTTCACCTTGTGTTGTTGGGTTGGTCTTTTATATACGCCCTTAAACAAACAAGGTCTCATCTCTGTCTTTTAAGAGATTATAAATGACAAGAATGAAAACATGTAAAAACTACTTAATGCAAATAAATATATACACTCCATAAATGATCAGCTGTCCACTGTAATTTTTATTTGCATATTAACAAAGCTGCTTCCTTATCTTCCCACCCAGCTACATTGATGGAAAGTTCCATACCCTCAAGTCCTAGAAGAATTTGACTTCATTTTTCTTAAGACCTGTCTACAGGTAACAGAAAGGTTGAAAAAAGGCCTTTGTCCCTCCTTTATTACAGCCTCCTAAGCTAGTCATATAGGGCAAAGAAGACAGGAATAATGGAAGGAATATGCTGAATTTTCCATGGTATTCCGCTGACATTTTTACAATGTTTATTTATTTTGAGAGACAGAAAGAGAGAGAGAATGAGCAGGGGAGGGGCAGAGAGAGAGAGGGTGAGAACCCCAAGCAGGTTATGTGCTGTCAGTGCAGAGCCCAACACAGGGCTCAGTTTCACAAACCGAGAGATCATGACCTGAGCTGAAATCAAGAGGTGTATGCTTAACTGACTGAGCCACCCACGCAACCCTATTTTTAAATAATAGCAACAAAATATTGTTTGATAATCTGAATAGTTCATTTATTTAATGAATACCTAATGAATTACTCATATATATATATACATACACATACATATATGTACATATATATACACATGTATATATGCATATATATACACACATATATACATATACATATATTTACATATATATATGTGTATATATATATATATATATATACACATATATATATATATACTTTTATAGTATTTTTGCTAGAGTTGTAGCACTTTGATTCTCAGAAATCCAATTTTTGGCTATAGGTACAAGGTAAGAACTAGAAGTTCTTTCCAAATTCTTATTCTTCTATTTACTAGCACCCTAACTCTTTCATTTATCTTTGGAATTCAGGCCCATTGTGCTTAAAAATATCATTTCTACCTGTGTAGGTGTATGTCTATCTTTATCCCTATCCCCATACCTATCTATACCCCTAATCATGCATGATGCATTTGTATTACCATTTTCCTTGTATTTTCTACTGAGACTCGATGAAGATACGTATTGTATTCACGACTGACACACGCCCCTGCTAGGGGTTCCGACATACTCAAATGCCATCAGTTGCAATGAGGAAGGCAACTTCAGAGGTTCTAGAATCTCCAAGAATGCAAACGTAAGTGCTATCTGGACTCAGAGAAAGGTAGATCAAATGCTGGCTTATACAGTATTAAGCACATGTGGATTTCTAGAACATGATTTGAAATCCTATAGTAAAGGCAAACTCAATATGCATATAGGAATGAAATAATCAAAGAACACTTTTGATTTACTAGTTATGGACTCCATTTTATTCAAATAAAGAAGTCTCTGATTATCTAGAGGGAAAGTCATTTCAAAAGCTTAATATGGAATGAAGAAAGAAAAGTACCCACTCCGGGCGCCTGGGTGGCTTAGTCGGCTAGGCTTCCAACTTCAGCTCAGGTTATGATCTCACAGTTTGTGAGTTCAAGCCCCGTATCTGGCTTGGCACTGGTGGAGCAGAGCCTGCTTGAGATTCTCTCTCTCTCTCTCTCTCTCTCTCTCTGCCCCTTCCCCACTTGTGTGCTCTTTCTCGAAAGAAAGAAAGAAAGAAAGAAAGAAAGAAAGATATCCTATCACTTAAAAAAAAAAAGTTCCTGCTCAGACAATCTTATATGCTTAGTTTCTATAGAAATCTCAGGATGTGGAGACAGAAGAACCATGTGTGGTGATTTATATCCAATATTCTGACTCTGGAAAGACCCTGAAAACTGGTCCTCGGTAGGAGTTCAGTCATCACTGAGGCTACAGGATGGTGCTTCTCTTGCCTGGAGAATCCGGGGCACAGAATTCAATTAGGTGTGTAGAACTGAGAATAAAACGGAAGGAAGGATCCAGCTTCCTTGCCTAATTCTGTGTCGGAGGGTAGGGTGAGGGTGCATAGTATCTGGAAGTGAGTGATCAGATGGGCAAATGTCTCAGGAGTCATCCCTGAGAATAATTTATACAAGGGCTGGGAGTGAGTGTGCCGAAGATAAACAATTTCTCCCAGTTAAATGGATTTCCCTATGTCCGTATGGATGATGTGCCTCTGATACTAACAAGCTTCTGGCCTGGCAGATGATATAATGGCAGTCCTTCTGGATGCTCTGTAATTTGCTCAGAAACTAAAGACTGCCATGAAATCAACTATTCTGGAAGGAGCTGAGAAACGGCCAAAGAGAGAGCTGGAATTGCCACGGAAAAAAGTGTTCCAGAGGGGGAACAGTGAGGTATGGGCAGATATGGACACGGTAAAGTGACTGTACCAGAGGAAGTTCCCATAGTACAGGTCTTCACTGAAAATCCTGATGATACACTCTGTTGAGCTGATGGGCTATGGATGGTGGGTGGTACACAGTGAATGAAATTGTGGAAGGTCTGGAACTTCACACCCTCTCCCCCTGAATGTGAAAGGAATTGGTTGCAAAGCATGAAAACCTAAGAGTCAGGGAAATAGTGGCAGAGGAGGATGGGGGAGCAGAACAACAACATGACCCATTTTACACTTGCTCAATTTAGGCTCTCCGTAAGAACTCAGCATGTTTTATCCCAATTATTTAGGTCCTAATAGTATCTCTATTTTGCAGATGAGGAAACTGAGCATAAAAGCTAAAGAGGATGGTGATCCAGGGTTCATGCCTGATATATGGACAATGCTCATGACCGATATCTGTGACACGCTTGACCTTTAAAGAGATAAGACTGGGTTGGATATTAAGAAAGAGAGAAAAAATGACATGCATGGTCTCCAGTCCTCTAAAAGCACATGGAGAGTATGAAGATGAAGTTGATACCATATTTACATATGATCTTAGTCACAAGTTTCACAAAGATATAGTGGGAAGGGAAATTATACAGGAAAGTTCAATATCTAGATTTCAATATAGTCTGTAGCAGTTGAATTAAAGCAGACCCAGAGGGAGGATTTCTAGGGAAGGGCTAATATACCCGAAGAAAACAAATCTTTTTTATAGGAAATGGTTTCTTATCCTGACCCAGGTCTATCATAAACTGCCTAGAAATTTCTGCTTCCTCTTGTTCATTTCATTAGGTATCTGTCAATATGTACTTGAGTTTATAAACACCTATTTTTAAAAATACTGAATGACTTAGTGTGGTTATTGTGTTACTGGTCAGTCACAACATGATATGAAATAATTGTATCTGAATCTTCTCTTTGTAATACCTCATCAAATCAGTTTTACTGAAGAAGTGAATTTTGATAGGAGAGGTAGAGTAAATAACTCAGTAAATAACTATAGAACAGTAAAATGGGTAGAACTCTCTCAAGCTCACCCAAAATAGGGTAGCCAATAAAGAAATTGGAAGTGAGGGCAAAGGGGATCCAGGAGCAGTTGAAATGTATTTTTATTTATCATAAAGTTTTGCGTAAGTCTCACTGGATCACCATGGAAAGAAAGAGGAAATATTCATCTTCACTCTCTCATGTTACATGAATCCCTTGATTTAACGACACAGAACAGAAGTGAATAGAGCTAGTGTTTGTTTACTTACTCAACAAATACACATTTAACTACCATCTATTAAATAGACTTTTGTGTGCTCATCTGAGAACCTAACTGCTATTTATAACATTGCTTATTCTATGGGAAGAGAAAGACCCCAGGGACACAATGAAATATTGGACTATAACTTTTGTATAAGTTAGGGCTGTCTGTACTGCTTCAGTACTAAGAATAGAAGATGGTAGTTTCTCAACTTACTGGAAAACCCACTGGTGGGCTGAAGATTACATCTTTAAAAGCACCAAGCCATTGTCAGCAAAACTATCAATAATGTTATGCTGTTTGGGGTATGTGAATGTAATACTATTAACACATCAAAAATGGATCACAAATAGCACACACCACACATTTTACATTTTTCCCCCAATCATAACTACTTAACTCTATTAAGCCATCAAATTTATTTTACTACTTGTTGTTACACAGAAAGTATGTTTATCAATTTAATAGCTGGAGTTATCTTTGCCCTGCAAAAAAAAAAAAAAAAAAAAAAAGGAGAAAAAGAAAAAACTAAAACAAAACAAAAACACACCCTATTTTATAGTACTAAGTGGGAGCAGGATCTGTCATTGATCCTATTAACACTGTACTTAAATCAACTGAGCTAACCAACTCCATTGATGAAATATCACAGAAATGTACCCACAAATGGCACTTACGTATATAGAAGTATATATCACTGTCTAACCAGCAGGACTCTGATTATTTTTTTTAAAATATGTAGCTCGGAGCACCTGGGTGGCTCAGTCGGTTGGGCAGTCCACTTCGGCTCAGGTCATGATCTCGCGGTCCGTGGGTTCGAGCCCCGCGTCAGGCTCTGTGCTGACAGCTCGGAGCCTGGAGCCTGTTTCAGATTCTGTGTCTCCCTTTCTCTGACCCTCCCCCGTTCATGCTCTGTCTCTCTCTGTCTCAAAAATAAATAAACGTTAAAAAAAAATTAAAATATGTAGCTCATGTGAACATATCTTGCTTTTCAATTAAGAGGTGCAGATGAATTAAGGATCATCTTTAAGAGATGATCTGGCTGGCTAACTTTCATGATCTCTGACCTTCTTTAGGAGCTTTTAAAGCATATTCAGGGATTTCCTGCCCAGATATAGGGCTGAAAGGCCCAATCTATGAATGGACCATGCCATCTAGACCAATTCTCCTTTTAGACGTCTGCTTTGAACAACTTCCTTATTTACCATAGACAGTGCAGGTATTTAAGACAATGGAAAACATACCAATAAGTGATTTTTTTGTAACTGACTAAAGAATAATGAGGAAAAGTCTGTGAAACTGAATGCCTACATTTACATTTAAGGATTTTCTATGGCTTTTTGTACCCATTACTTGCCAATCCTCTATTATCACAGAAGATGTGGAAAAGGATAAATAAGCACATAAGCATGGCTGAAGCACTTCATGTGTTATCCTCAATGTTGTCTTTAAAGTCTCAAAAGCAGTTTTTAAATGTGAATTATGTTTTTGTAACAATTGCGCATTAACATAAACAGAACATGGGGTGCCTGGGTGGCTCAGTTGGTTAAGCGACTGACTTCGGCTCAGGTCATGATCTTTTGATTCGTGAGTTTGAGCCCCACGTTGGGATCTGTGCTGACAGCTCAGAGCCTAGAGCCTGCTTTGGATTCTGTGTCTCCCTCTCTCTGTGCCCTCGTACTCTGTTTCCCTCTCTCTCTCAAAAATAAATAAACATTAAAAAAACCATAATCATCACGTATACACAAATACACAGATGCACAACACCAATAGCCAAGAAAGTATTCTTGAGAAATTTGAGATGTTCTTTCATACAACATGCTAGCACACATTCTCACCTCTGGTCAGGCTAGCTGGCACATGGAAGGCTCCGGGTTTCCCCCATGTCTTGCCCATGTCATGACCTTCACACAAGTTGAGATGCCCATTCTCTCCTACTTTTCCAAATCCCACCTGCCACAGGAAACTTTCTGGAACAATCCATCCACTCCTCACTGACCTCTTCTTCCTTTGCCCTCCTGCCCGAATTATCTATGTAGCACTTCAAGGAGTACTGTTTTATTTGAACTCTGATTTATGTTACATAAATTCAACTTGTTTACCCAACTAGATTGCATGGGGGTTGAAACATCATTTCTGTATCTCCAAACACATCAAGCAGAGTGCCTACTTAGCACATAGAGGCACTTAATAAATCCCTATTTACCAACCATTTAAAAAAGAAACCTGCAAACCTCAATTATAGTGAATAGCTGTTTTGTTGTCATTAAGAGTGTGAATTCCCGAAATTCCATAGCACTTTCCTCCACACAAAGTTCTTAATCCTTTCCCACAGATTATCTCAGTTTCCTAAAATACTGAAATAGAAGGCAAGGAAGGGCAGAAGCTATAATTCCTAGGCCTGTTATATTCCTCTTGGAAAATGTGGAAAATGCGCACACGAAGAGGTGGCACCTTTGGTGGCTCAGACGGTGACACCTGCCTCACCTGTGGGAGTGGTAGGGTGAAAACCTCTGTTAACCAGACCCAGCTCTCCAGAATCCCCAGTTAAACAGAAGCACGGTTCTTCATATATTAAAAGAAGGAGGTGAGTGGGGCACCTGGGTGGCTCAGTCGGTTAAGCGTCCGACTTCGGCTCAGGTCATGATCTCAGGGTCTGTGAGTTGGAGCCCCGCATCGGGCTCTGTGCTGACAGCTCAGAGCCTGGAGCCTGTTTCAGATTCTGTGTCTCCCTCTTTCTGACCCTCCCCCGTTCATGCTCTGTCTCTCTCTGTCTCAAAAATAAATAAACATTAAAAATATATATATATAAAAAAAGGAGGTGAGTTATTTAAAATAACAAGATCAAGGATTTTATTTAAAAATCTACATCCTTGATAGGTTATACACTTACTACATATGCAGCCCAATTTTGTGCACCTTCCCAGGTATAGCACTTGATAATCACAATAAGGAATATCTGATGAGTACTTGCTGTCAGCCAAGAATCAAAGAGCTTTAAATAACTAATCTCATTCAATTGTTACAAAACACGAAGTGTTTATGACTATCATACTCATTTAATATAGCAAAACTGAGATAACTAGACAGCCTTTGAACTTAACCCTAACCCTACCCCACACCCACATTATGTAATGCCAGTACATATTGACCACACTCTACTGTTAATACAGTATCTACCTGTAGATAATCACAATTCTCAATCATTAAAAATTTTTCCTAGTATAGTATAGGTACTAAATTGAAATGTTGCCAACATATTACAAAACTATTCACAATGAACTTTGAAGCAAGAACTTTTAGATTAACCTTCTATTTAAAAAAATTTATTTCTTTATAAGACAGGGAGAGAGACAGAGTGCAAGCAGGGGAGGGGCAGAAAGAGAGGGAGACACAGAATCCGCAGCAAGCTCCCGGCTCTGAGCTGCCAGCACAGAGCCCAACACTGGGCCTAAACTCACAGACTGCGAGATCATGACCTGAACTAAAGTTGGACGCTTAACTGACTGAGCCACCCAGGTGCTCCATCAACCCTCTATTTAAAATCAACTGAACAGATCACCCTCCACTGCCAACCCTGCATTCTTGTTAATCAAGATTTTAATGCACTAAAGAACTGCAGGGAAAAAGAGAGGGGGAGAAAGAATTTCTTGACCCTATTTTGCCGATCCAAAAACAAAAGCAACCTCATCATCAGTTTGTTGGAAATAGGGGATGGATTAATACTAGAAATTGGGAATAATTGAAATTTCACCCCAGTCCACCTGTCTAGGGTACCTGATCTGAGAGAACACTGGGCAATGACCTTTGGTTGTCACAAGTATAAATTTCTCTGAGCGATGTTGCAAGGAGGTATATTTGTTTAGCTTAATGATATTGGGAGAAGCAGAGATGAATTCATGTAGGTGGGGAACAATTCCACTGGCCACTATCAGGGCTGATAAAACCAATATTCTGGTTTACATCACATTGGTATTGCCCAAGGATCTTCGGAAAACGAGAGGGAATCGGTTCTCTGAGGCTCTTACCTGGTGGCAAAGCTCACGTTGCTCATCAGGTTTGCCTGTCCGAACGGCAAATCATCACTCTGTGTAGAATCAGAGAATTCCCTCATGCTGCCTCTCTTTACCAGAAGTGTTGTCCCTGCAAGAGCGCAGCAATCTTAATGAGCCAGTCTGTCTTTCTGCAAGGCATTTTTGAACCACTGCTACTGCCTGAGACAGTGGGCCCCCGACTAGGGAGAGGGTAGAGATCCTTAGCCACAGACTAATTCTAAGAGGATGGATTATAGAAATCTCTTCAATTTCCTTCTGCATGGTTAGAGAGTGGGTAGAAAATGATTGTGAGGATTTCAATACCATTTGGATGCCTAAAATAAGCACCTATTGAGTTGCTGCTCTACCTTTCTAAGACATCACTCTAGCTCACCCAAGTGTAGCATCCCAGGGAGCTTCCTGTTACAGACAGGGTCTACAGCCACTATGGGACTCCAAGAAAGGGTCACTATGCAAGTCCCTTTTCCCTTCTGCAGATACTGCACAGGCTATAATTTATTCTCCTCAGATACTGCCTCCTTTGCTTTACTTTTCCTTCAAGGAAGGATTCCTTTATGATTAATTTCAGCTTTTGAAGAATCTTGATCTTGCATGGGCGAGGGCTCAAAATATTTGTGAATTTCCAATCTGGAAATAATACAAAGGGAAATCACTTTCTCACCTGCAAAATGGGAATGATACTGGGACTTCAAAGGGTGACTGTGAAGATAAATGCAAGAAAGCTTGAAATTTAATAATGAAATGAGCTATTTGCAGCTGCTCTGAGATGGAAAAAAAAACTGACATATGGACCATTACTTCTCCAGTGATGCCATTTTTATTCCAGAACCCAGATTCGACTTAGGAATTCTTTCAACACACTGGGCTAGGACATCATTATTGGTCAATCAGAATTGGCACTTAGTATTGTGATAAGAAATATCATTCTAAAGGATGCCTGGAAGTTACATGCTTCTCTTTCACTCTTCAAGGACCCTGCATTATCTGCTTGCCTGAACCAGACTGCTGGGTGATCAGAGATTGGGAACTGTCTGAGAAGAAGTTATCAAGGAGATGGACAAAGTCAAAGAGTAGTTATCACTGTTACTCTTCCTCCTTGCTTACCCAAGTGGAGAAAAGAAACACAACCTTTTTCTCCTGTGTCAGTTTAAGAATTATCTGCGTACTCAGACTACTCAAAATGAGGAGTTCAATTAGAGCAAACCTTTAAACCCACATATCACCTGGTTTGGGACAATGGCCGACAGAAAGAGCCACAAAAACATCTTGGTATCCCTCTTCTTTTGATGTAATTCTTTCTGACCCATTCTAATCCATGGAAAATATCAATTGAGTGAAAACACACTTCTGGAAGAAGAGACACCGCCTTTGGATATGGGATTTGTCAGCTTCAATCAGCAGTAACTGCATCACACAGGTGTTCTAAGAGTCAAGTTTAAAATGAGACTGCTCCCTACCTGTAATCCCCAGATGCCTTCACTTACCTAGGGTGGGTTGATGGGGGTTTTCAGGTTGACTGGTGTTTCCTTATTTCCTGGTTACCTTTTGCCCTGGGGGGAATGGCTCAGGGACAGAACATCTGAAGAAAATTCTGAGTGAGGATTGGTGTGTCAACTGTCAGTCTTTAAAGGCTACCCACTGAGTACAGGTGATAGAAGCTGAACTATGGAATGCAAAAGGCAACATGCCCAAACTGGCTTAGAAATGCTGGAACATTCAGGAAGTCTCTGCTTTCTCAAAGCCTAACTTGGCAGCCAACATTTGCCAGGTATTAAAAAACGGTGGGAGGGGATAAGTGGGTGAGGTAAGTGCTATGTATGAACCCCTTGAAATTTTTGCTAAAACTTTGAATCTTCCCTTGCGTTATTTTTAACAAAATCTCTTCTGAAAACACATTAAATATCTGTATAATTTTGGAAACTTTCCCAGTTCTGGAAGTATGTGCATGTGGGGGTCTGAAAGAGAAGCCTGTATGGTGGCTGGCGACACCTCTGGCCTTGGGCTGCCTGCCTGAAAGTGAAAGGTTAACTGGCACACGTGACCTCTCCTGGTCCTGGTCCCTTCCAACTCGAATTCCGTAATCCTAATGACCATCACAAAATGTCTAGAAGTGTTCTCTCTACCAGGTTGCAGACAGGGCAGGTAAGAATGTGCAACATCTATTATTGCCCCTGCCCCCAGTTTCTATGCTGCTTCAAACGACTGAGGAAAAAGCAAAGAATACCATAGAAATCGGAAGCCAAAGTCCTCTATCTCAAGGCAGTTGATAAGCAACTGAAGTTTCTCTGATTACATTCTAAGGCAGTCTGATCATTTTAATATATATTTTTATCTATCTACAGATGACAATGTGCAAGAATTTTTTCATATTTTAGGCAAGAAAAGAACGGAATGGATTTTTGCCTTAACACTCTAGCTAGACTGTTAATGTCCCTTCATGATCTCCTATGACCTCCCTACAGATATTCCAGAGAAGGTTTATGGATAAAGCATCAGACCTCAAAAAAGGACATGGTATCTAATATATGTAAATTATTAAAAAAAAAAGTCCCTGTAAAAGGCCAACATTTTGATTACATTTCTCTCTTCTTCAAGAAGTGATACCCTTGAAAGCCACGGGCAAACATTTTCTTTTTTGGTTTACATGATAGGACTGCATGTGAAGACATACCTCATGTATGGATAGCAGTAACTCTAACCCTTTCTATCTCATCCAAGAAATCTTATCATCACCCAAATAAGCAAAAATAATTCCTATATTATTTGGATAATTATGAATCTGCCACAATTTCCTAAAAAGCTAAATTGTTGCAATTATTTACAAAATTTAATATTTGGCCACCATTGTGACACGCCTAAAGAGTGGTATCATGTATGCTGGATAGGAACCACTACTCTTAGGAGATAAAGAAGAAGCAGGACAACAGAACATGCCAATGCCTTAGTCTTGCAAAAGGAGGGATAGCATTCATCCATCTGTTTATTTTTTTATTTATATATCCATTCATGATCAGAAGTTTTTTCCAAGAAAATTATTATAGCCATGAAAGATGGCATAGATTGGCATAAAAAGAGGCTAGATCCAGGGAAACCAGCCCAGAAGCTATGGTAATCACTGGGATAAGAAATAAAGAGGGACACAGCTGAGGTGGAGATAGACACCAAAGGCTGGAGAAACAGAGCCCCACTTTCAACTACAGTATTAGAATAACAACTGTCACAAATATAGGAATACAAGATATTTGTACATGACCTTGCTAGGCTTATTATCAAGTTGCTTTCCTTTTTACTGAAATTCAGTGGGCATGTGGTCCCTGACCCTGCTTTAGAGAAGAAGAGTCACCTAAGAACCCCTTTTATTCTCTTGCCTACCTAAGGCCACTGGTGCAGGAGGAGAGCTTTGACCGGATTTCAGAATCGCTAGGTAAGCCAAGCCAGGGAGACCAGCTGATAGATTCATTAGGGGATTTCTATCTCAACCTTCTGGGTTTGCAATTCTCCTCCCTCGGAAACACTGTCTGGGGTGACTCCTGTCTTAACAAGGTCATTTAGTCTTGGATGTTTATGAAAAAAGTGACCCAGGGCCAAATCTAAAGAGAACTGTGAAGTAGGGTACATTCAAGTTTGGACCATGGATCCAAACCATTTCATATCATTGCTTCCTGTCCCTGACTTCTTTCACATCCTCTCTCCAATCTCCATTTAGTGATTCCCTTCTTCTTTAGGTGTGACTCCACTGCAAAAATTAACACTTTAATGAGGACTCTAAAACAGTGCTCTGCGGTAGAGATTAGGGAAATCTGGAAACAACTTTCCTCAGGGCCATTTTCATACTGCTCATTTCCTCCACCCCACTGCAAACAAAGATCTGTGAAAGCTCCTCCTTACCCTGGTAGAGGACACCTACTCTAAGACTGGAGGCTTCAGAGGTTTCAGTGGTAAAATAGCAGGCAGTGAACTGTATAGTTAGGGCTGGAGAAGTTCCTGCCCAATAATTTACCTAACTATAGTAAGCAGAAAAACAGAAAGACAAGTCCTCCTGATCTGAAGGCTAGCCCTACTGGTCTTCCTGCTCTGAACCCCAAAACATCAGGGAATGGGTTAAAGTAAGTATAATCTGCTAGGACTTCTCTGCTAATTCTTATTTCATCTGCATTTCATTGATGAGAAAAGAAATAATCAGATTCTTTTTGAGTTTATATTCCCACGGGTAATATGATAATTAACATACATATACTTACTATTTTCCAGGTACTGGTCTTAATGCTTTTTATGTTAATATACTCCATTTGTATACGCTTTATGTGTTAATATTCTCATTTAGTCTTCTGAGAGATGTAATATTGTCATCAGCATTTTATAGTAATCTGAAGCACAATGAGAGCTTAAATAATTTGCTTAAAGTCACACAGCTAAGAGGTGGCCAATGCAGAATCCATGTTCTTCACACTGGGCTGCCTCTCTAAAACGTTAAGCTTATGAATTTAAGTGGAGAATCTCTGGTGTGGTTCCAGTTTTAAAAAGCGGAAGTGGGGGCGCCTGGGTGGCTCAGTCGGTTAAGCATCCGACTTCAGCTCAGGTCATGATCTCACGGTCCATGAGTTCGAGCCCCGCGTCGGGCTCTGGGCTGATGGCTCAGAGCCTGGAGCCTGCTTCCGATTCTGTGTCTTCCTCTCTCTCTGCCCCTCCCCCATTCATGCTCTGTCTCTCTCTGTCTCAAAAATAAATAAACGTTAAAAAAAAATTTAAAAAAAAAAGCGGAAATGATCAAAGGAAAGAGGGATTATAAATCATGGAACATCAGAATTGAAAATGGCCACAGGGATGACAAGAACCGCCTGGCTTGGAAATAACACAGAGACTCCAAAAAGATAGCACGTCTTCCCTAAATCACAGCTAATCAGTGGTCGTTGGCATTCAGGTCTTCTGAACTCTCAATTAGCATAGTAGGAGGAAGAAATTGGTGGGACTGAGAAAACTCAATTAGCTCAAGAAAGAGATAGTTATTAGAAAAGAGTGGACTGGGGATACTCTTCATCTGGCTCTGAAACATGAAATATTCAACCTGAAATTTGTACTAATCCAAAGTCAGAAAATTTTTCTATTTTGTCATCTACTGCTAAATTCCTAAGCCCTTTTTGAAGGTTAATTCGCTGGGAGAATCTCCACATACTATCATGACTTTTCTATGAGGCCAAAGAGCCCCCTTCTATGGTGATGTTCTCTTCTGAACATTTCCTTGAGAGCTCTCTCTGGATTCAAATTCCCCACACAAGCCTACTCCCTAGCCTCCAGATCCATGAGCATTTCCTGGTACTCTGCTGCCATCGTCTGGCAAACAAAGTCAAGAACAGCTGCCTACTATTCGAGCATCTGTGTACCAGATAATTTGATAAAGTTCTCCTGGACACAGGGAATAGGCATGGCAGGAGTGGTGACTGAGGATTAGTGCTGGGCAAGAAGAAGAAATGATCCTATTATAAGAAAAATCAAATATTCTGAGAATTGTGATAACTACAGAAAAGCTCAAACATTAGAGTATAAGTCTTACTAATTTACTCCCTAGATACTATTAAATGCATGTTACAGAAGTGGGTAAAATTTGGCATATCTACAAATATGATCGCCAAGCCTTTCTATTTAGGCAAAAATCTTTCCCTCTTTATACTAGAGCAACTTCCTGTTTTAAAAAATATATAATAGGGGCGCCTGGGTGGCTCAGTCGGTTAAGTGGCCGACTTCGGCTCAGGTCACGATCTCGTGGTCTGTGAGTTCGAGCCCCGCGTCGGGCTCTGTGCTGACAGCTCGGAGCCTGGGGCCTGTTTCGGATTCTGTGTCTCCCTCTCTCTGACCCTCCCCCGTTCATGCTCTGTCTCTCTCTGTCTCAAAAAAATAAATAAATGTTAAAAAAAAATTTAAAAAAATATATATATAATAAAACCACACATAAAAGCTGGCTAAATAGAGTAGTGATTACTAATTTTTATAAAACAGTTTTGTTTTGCAAAATGACTGACAGAAGTGTGTGCACAGGAGTGTATACACTGTGCTTGCAAAAGTTTGTACACTGTGTTTACAGGAACACATCTACTACATGAAACCCTGCTAGATTTTCATATATTCTAAAGACATGTGTAGTGAAAGGATGCTTTAAACATATTGTTTTTTTCTCTTTCTTCACTCCTTTCTTTAACAGGATTATTTCTCCTATTTATTCAGCCTCATCCCTTGCCTCTGGAAAGATTCATCGTTTATAGGACACAGTAAGAGTCAGTGTTTAGCTTCTGAATCCAAAATAGGGCTTTGAAGTCTATTTAATTAGCAATCTTCAGACTTAAGCATTCAGTGGCAACCCTACAGACAACAGGGATTTCAGGAAATCACATAGGAATAGCTTCTTTTTATGCCCAAAATGGTGTTAGATTTTCATGCGGAAATTGAAAGATTCAGAGAAAATAAAGCCAAGGTTAAGATGGAGCCTTTAGTTCTGCACGTGGAATGGTAACATGAGCAGCTCCACAGATCTGTTCCTCAGTGAAACAACGTAAGTAGTGAACATTATTAAAACAAACGTGCGCGCACACATGCACACACACACACACACACACACACACACACACACAGATGTCAGACTCAGTAGACAAACTCTTCAGAGCAGCTGTTATAAATATGTTCAAAGAACTTTAAAAAATGATGATTCAAGAAGGAAAGCATGATGACAATGTCTCTTCAAAGAGACAATAACAATAAACAATTTTTTACAAAAAGGAAACAACGGCAATTCTATAGTTGACAAGTACGCTAATTGAAGTTAATTATTCACTAGAAGGGTTAATGGACTGAATAGTGTCCCCTCAAATTCATGTCCACTGGGAAGCTCAGAATGTGACTGCAGTGGACTGAATTGTGTCCTTCCCAAATCACATGTTGAAGCCCTAACTCCCATTGTGAGTATATGTGGAGATGGAGACTTTACGGAAGTAATTACGCTAAATAAGTAATTTAGGATTAGTATCCTTATAAAAAGAGGAAGAGAGACCAGAGCTCACTCTCTGCCATGTGAGGACACAGTGAGAAGGTGGCCAGCTACCTGTCAGGAAGAGACATCTCTCCAGGAACTGAGCTGGCTAGCACCTTGATCTTGGACCTCCAGCCTCCAGAACTGTGAGAAAATAAATTCCTACTGTTTACGCCACTCAGTCTGTGGTATTTTGTTATGGCCATCCAAGCTGCCTGCTATAGTGACCTTAAATCTTTGCAGATGTAATTAGTTAAGAATCTCAAAGTGAAATCGTCCTGGATTTTGGGTGAGTTCTAAGTCCAAAACCGGTGTCCTTAAAACAAGAAGAGAACACACGGACATGGAAGAGAGACACAGGAAAAAGGGCCATGTGAACATGGAGTCCAACTGGAGTGATGCTACCACAGGCAAGGGGTCACCAGCAGCCTCTAGAAGCTGGGAGAGGCAAGGATGATTCTCCCTGAGAGCTTTCGGAGGGAGTGTGTCCCTGATGATACCTCAGCTTCAGACTTCGGTATGACAGGCCTAGGAGACACATCAAGGAGCTTATGATAGGCACAAAATACACCTTCCCCCAAAGATGTCCATGTCCTAATCCCCAGAACCTGTGAATATGCTCAATATGGCAAGAGGGATTCAAGGTTGCAAATGGAATTAAAGGTGCCAATCAGCTCACCTTGAAAGATTTTCCTGGATTATCCAGGTGGGTCCATTGTAACCACAGAAGTTCCTTAAATATGGAACAGGGAGGCAGAAGATTCAGAGTCAAAAAAGGTAATCGTAATGATGGAAGCAGAATCTGAGCGATGCGACATGAGAAAGACCTGACCAGACATTGCTGGCTTTGAAGACAGAAGGGGGCCATGAGCCCAGGAGTGCTGGCAGCCTCTCCAACCTGAGTAAGCAAGGCCATTCATTCTTCCTTAGAACTTCCATAAAGAAACACAGCCATGCTGCCAGACCCCATAACATATGACAAATGTTAATTTATAACTAAGCCACTAAATTGTGGTAATTGGTTACAGTAGCGAATGGAAATGAACACAGGGCCCAACAATAGATTTCAACTGCCAGAAGAAAAAAATTAGCAAATAAAACGACAGATTGATAGAGACTGCTTTCCAAAAGAGTAAAAGCAAGAGGGAGAGAGAGGGAGACAGATAGATTGAGACAGGCAGAGAGAGAGAATAATGAAGAAAAATAAACAGTTCCAGAAAAATGTGGATTCACATTATATGTAACATATACATGTAAAGACAGGACCAATAAGAGGGAGGAGAGAGAGATGAAGAAGCAGAAAAAAAGACTCAAATAAATAATGAATAAAATCTTCCCAAATTTGATGAAAAATACTAACCTACAAGTATGGGCACACCTCAGATGTATTGTGGGTTTGGTTCCAGACTACTGTGATAAACAGATATCACAATAAAGCATGTCAGATGAATTTTTTGTTTTCCTAGTGCACGTATAAGTTATGTCTATGCTAAACAATAGTCTAAGTGTGCAACAGTATTATGTCTAAACAATGTACATACTTTAATTAAAAAAATACTTTATTGCTAAATAATGCTAAACATCATCGGAGCTTACAATGAGTCACAACGTTTTTGCTGGTGAAGCGTTTTGCTTTGACGCTGATGGTTGTTGACTGATCAGAGTGGTGGCTGCTGAAGGCTGGGGTGTCTGTGGCAATTTCTTAAAATAAAACAATGAACTTTCCTGCATCAACTGACTTGTCCTTTCACTTGAACATATAGAAGCTATTATAGGGTTATTAACTTGCTCAATTTCAATATTGTGTGTCAGGGAATAAGGAGGCCAAAGGAGAAGGAATGGAGTACTCATCAGTGGAGCAATCAGAACACACACAGTATCAATTAAGTTATATGTGTTAAATGGGCACGGTCCATGGCACCCCAAAACAATTACAATAGTAACATCAAATATCACTGATCACAGATCACTATATATATATATATATATATATATATATATATATATATATATATATTTATATACATAAAATAATAAAAAGTATACATATATACATACACAATAAAGTTTGCAATATTGCAGGAATTACCAAAATGTCACACAAAAACATGAAGTGAGCAAATGTTGTTGGAAAAAATAGTGCCAACAGACTTGCTGGATGCAGGGTTGCCACAAAATTTCAATTTGTGAAAAATGCAAAACCTGCAAAGTGCACTAAAGTGAAGCACAATAAAAAGGGGTATGCCAGTATTATTTTCCCATGAATGCTGTAACAAATTGCCACAAATTTGGTGGCTTAAAAAAGCATTCCTTTATTCTCTTACAGTTCTGGAGTTTAGAATCTGAAGTAATTTTCCCTGGACTAAAATCAAGGCATTAAATTCCTTTCAGAAATTCTAGGGGAGAATCCATTTCCTTGCCTTTTCCAGTTTCTTGAGGCTCTCTGTATTCCTTGCCTTGTGGCCCCTTCCTCCAGCTTCAAAGACAGTGGCACAACAATTTCTCTCTCTGAATCAGCTTACATCTGTTTTTACCACAAGCCCTTTTCTCTTGTGTATGTAGTTAAATCTCCTTCTTCTGCCTCCCTTCCATAGGCACCCTTATAATTATAATTAGACTACACATAGATAATGCAGGCTAATCTGCCCATCTCAAGATCCTTAATATAATCTGCAAATTTCTGCAGTTTCTTTTGCCATATGAAAATCACACTCACAGTTTCCAGGGATTAGGGTATGGATATCTTTGGTGGCCATTACTTAGTCTATTACATTATACATCTGAAGATATCAATGAATTCCAAATATGATAAACAAAGATATCCAGACACAAACATATCACAGTAACAATGCTGAAAGTCAAATATAAGAAGAAACTCTTGAAAGCAGCAAGGAATAAACAAAACTTGATTTACAAATGAAATCCAATGGGATTAACAGATGACTTCTCATCAGAAAGAATGAAGGCTAAAAGGAAGTGGGATAACATATTCACCGTGTTGAAATAAACGGTCAACCAAAAATTTTATACCCAGTAAAACTATCTTTCAAAAATGAAAATGAGACACCCCCAGCCCCAAATGGTAAAGACTTTGGAAAGTTTGCCTCTCCATAAAAACAAAAAATAAACTGACAAAAATGGTCAGGATAAATTTTTTTCAGAATTCTGAAAACTAACCAGCAGTGACCCAAAAACCATTCAATCAAGAAAAATAAATCTCAGTAAAACTAGAAATATTTGTGGTGTTTTAACTTATATTAGTCCCATCCCCAACTCTCTAGCTAATCAGTGTCCTTAAAAAGTAATGTCCCATATTCCTGGTGCCAGAGGGAGCAGAGTAGAACCGCATTTCTTTCAAAGCCTTATTTCCAAAGAAGAGTCCTTATTAGACCTGTGTGGTGGTTCCCTGGATGATCCTACTTGAATGGCTTATATTTTCAACCTTATTTGAACTTACCTAGTTCTAAAATCCTCTACTCAGTGAGCTGTATGACACATTTTAATATCACAGCTGCTTAAGGCAATGGATAAAAGATAGGGCAAACAACAGACTACAAGAAGTTTAAAGGGGAAACTGAGGACTGAGTTGTCCATACGGACTTTGAAAAACTCTGGAATAGTAATGTAAACAACAACACACATGCCCAGGACTTCAGGACTGTGTACAGAAGTATACATGCTGAGAAGGCCCTAGGCACTCACCTATAACTGACTTGATGTTCTGTGTAAGCAGGAGGCAAAAGCTGAAGCAGAGCTGTCAACTGCCTAGCTGAATATTGAGGGCATGCCTCAGCAAAAACATGGAATCCCTTGACAAATACTGGGAGACTTATTGGTTGCAGGTATTAAACAAGATCTCTGTCCAATTTTACATGGTTGTTCAACTAACACAGTAGAGAATTCAGTGGCCACAAATGATAAAGATGCAGACATTATAGGATTAGTTCATAAAAGTCACTGAACAAACAATGACAACTATAATAAGCAGTAACAACAAAAAACACTGGGGAAGGAGGTGGGTGAAATCGGATTTCCATAATTACCACATTATAGTATTTTCAATGTCTACTTTTTGATAAAAGTTATGAGACATGGAAAGAAACAGCAAAGTACTATCTACATACAGGATGAAAGGCTATCAATAGATACTGTCCCTGGGGAATCCAGGACTTGCATTTATTAGTCAACAACTTTAAATCTATCAAAAGCTATTTTATGTATGTTCAGAGAATTAAGGGAAATTACAGCTAAAGAAATAAAAATTACAGCTAAAGAAATACATAACAACATAAAACAGAGAATATCAATAAAAATTTAAGAGTTATTAAAAAATAGAAATCCTGGAGTTGAAAAGTATAACTGAAATAAAGAAAAGACAGTGTAATTTGAGATCAAGTTTGAGCATGCTGAAGAAAGAATCAGGCAACTCAAATATAGGTCAAGGGAGATTACCCAGTCTGAGTGACAGAAGAAAAGGAAAATAAAGAAAAATAGAGCCTAAGAGAGCCTCTGAGATGTCATATAAATGTACTAACACCTACCTAATGGGAGGTGCAGATGCAGAGGAGAGAAAGGGTGGAAAGAATTCTTAAATAAATCATGTTCAAAAACTTCTCAAATTACATGTAAAACATTAGTCTACACAACTAAGCAGCTCACAAAATTCTATGCAGTATAAATTCCAAAAGATCTACACCTAGACACCTCATAAACTATTGAAACCCAAAGAAATGGAGAGAATCTTCAAAGAGGCAAGAAGTGACTCATCATGTACAGAGGATTCTCAATAATATTGACAGCTAATTTCCCATGAGAAACAATGGAGGCCAGAAAGCAGTAGGATGACATATTTGAAGTCCTGAATGAAAAAAAAAAGCAAAACAAAAAACAAGAAACAATTCTATATCTGATAAAATTATCCTTCACAAATGAAAGATAAATTAAGATATTTTAAGACTAACAAAAACTTAGAGAGTTCATTGCTTCTAGACAAGCCCTATATGAAATATTAATAAGAGTCCTTGGATTTGAAATAAAAGGCACACCAGGCAGTAATTCAAATCTTCATGAAGAAATGAAGAGCACTGGTAAAGGTATATTTACATAAGTAATATAAAATAAAACAGAGGGGTTTTTGTTTGTTTGTAACCGCTTTTATTTCTGATTTAAAAGATGAATATACAGGGACACCTGGGTGGCTCAGTCAGTTAAGCATACGACTTCGGCTCAGGTCATGATCTCTCAGTTTGTGAGTTCAAGCCCCATGTCTGGCTCTGTTATGACAGCTCAGAGCCTGGAGCCTGCTTAGGATTGTGTCTCCCTCTCTCTTTCTGCCCCCACTTGTGATCTCTCTCTTTCTCTCTCTCAAAAATAAATAAACCTAAACAAAAGATGAATATACAAAGCAACAACTGCTAGGCTATGCTGATGGGTACACATATATAAAGATATAATTTGTAATGATAACCTAAAGGGAAGAAATAGAATTACATATAAAAACATAGTTTTTGTATACTACAGAAATTAATTTGGCATTAATCCAAACAGGATTACTATACATTGTTATGTTAACAGCAAACCCCAGGCCAACTACCAAGAAAATAATGAAAAAGAAATATATATGTAAATAAATGGCAGAGAATTAAAATGGTGGACTAGAAAATATCTAACACAATAGAAGGAAGTAGTAAATGACTTAAGAAACAAAACAGGTATGAGAAAGGAGGAGTTAAGATGGCAGAGTAGTAAGAGGACCCAGGACTTGTCTCCTCCTTGAAGACAGCTAGATGAATGTCAAATCATTTTCAACACCTAGGAAATCGATATGAGGATTAACAGAACAATCTGCATAATTCAAGGGAGGGAAAGCAGCAGGTTTGTGGTGTGGAGAGGTGAACTGCGGGAGAGAAGAACCACAGTGCCACAGAGGGGAGGAAGCCCTTTTTGTGGAAAGGAGAAAGACAGAGGGGGAGAGAAAGCAGAGCATTGGGTTTGCACAAGAAAGCACACCCCCTGAAAGTAGCTAGAGAAAAAGAGTGAAAACATGCACAGGAGATTGCACAAGAAAACTGTACCCCAAAACCACTGATGGGGGAAAAACAAGAGGATTTCAATACCACCAGATTTTTATGAATGGCAGAGCACAGAGTCTGAAGTTTCCAAGCTCATCTCCTGGTGGTGCTTCCTGAAGGAAGCAGGGCAGAGCCCTGGGAGTGGGCAGTACAATCTGAGGATCCCTTGGATCACACAAGGAGAAAAACTTCCCCTGCTTGAAGTGTATTTGGTAGAGGTGATATGCCTTTCCATGAGCAAAAGACCTAGCTCCATTAAGCTGCCGTTTTCACCCATACAAAAACAAAGATGCCAGCTGAGGAGAGTATGCCCTGCTGATGGCAGTGCGTTGTGATTTACCATAAACTCTGAGCCCCTGCCCTTACATGGATTTCCTAGGACAAACTGGTACCAGCCACCATATGTGAGAACCTTCCCCAGAGGATCACTCCAGGACTGAACTGTTGGGGGTGGAGGAGGGGGGTCTCTGAAGTGTTGGGTTTGAACCACAGCCACACCTAAGAAAAAACTCTGAAGGGAAGTGCCCCCTGGTAGGCCGACAGCTCAGACACAGACTGGAAGAAGGCACAGAGCTGATGGAAATGGGAGACACAGGAGGGGTGTAATTGACCTCTTGGCTGTGAGGGCGTGAACTTCCCACTCCAGAGACTAGAGAATTGGGCGAAGACATTTTCACCAGTAGCCCACCAACACTGATAGACCTCAGTGAACTGAACAGTGCCACCAAGTGGAGAATGGAGCCATTACACGAAACCTTGCTCCCTGTGCCTGCCAGGCACATCTCCTCTAGGGCAAGTCTACCTGAGACTAGGAACAGAAGGTCCCTCCCCCAGAAGACCAACACAAATCCCTTTCATGAGCTTAGTCTTCTGATCATAGACTGCTGCAAAGTTTCAGCTTTAGGGGAAATAGGATCTAGCTTCATTTGGGTTTTGTTTGTTTGATGGTTCATATGTTTGTTGGTTTTTGTTGTTGTTGCTTCTGTTTTGCTTTTGTTGTTATTTTTCTTTCTTTTTTTTTTTTTTTGGATACAGAAAGAGCAAAATCTTTTATGTTACTTTTTAAAATTTTATTATTTAAAATTTTTTATTTTTTTTCCTATTCTTTTATCTTTTCTTTTTGTTCTATCAAGCTTCTCTTAACAAGTAGACCAAAACACACTTAGGATCTAGTTTCCTTTATTTGTTTTTTTTTAATTTTTAAATTTTTACTTCATTCAATTATTGTTATTGTTGTTGTTGTTGTTGTTTCTTCCTCCAAAATGACAAGATGGAGGAATTCACCTCAAAAGAAAGAACAGGAAGAAATGATGGCCAGGGACTTCATCAAAGTAGGTGTAAGTAAAATGTCTGAACTAGAATTTAAAACAGTGATTATAAGGATATTATCTGGGCTTGAAAAGGGCATAGAAGATACCAGAGAATCCCTTTCTTCAGAGATAAAAGAAATAAAATCTAGTCAGGCCAAAATTTAAAATGCTATAACTGAGGGGCGCCTCGGTGGCTCAGTCGGTTAAGCGTCCGACTTCAGCTCAGGTCATGATCTCACGGTCCGTGGGTTCGAGCCCCGCGTCGGGCTCTGTGCTGACAGCTCAGAGCCTGGAGCCTGTTTCAGATTCTGTGTCTCCTTCTCTCTGTGACCCTCCCCCATTCATGCTCTGTCTCTCTCTGTCTCAAAAATAAATAAACGTTAAAAAAAAAAATTTAAAAAAAAAAAAAAAAAAAAAAAAAAAAATGCTATAACTGAGATGCAAACCCAAATAGAGACCATTAAAATGAGGATGGATGAGGCAGAGGAGTGAATTAAGGATACAGAAGACAAAATTATAAAATAATGAGGCTGAAAAGATGAAGGAAACAAAGGTCAGAGATCATTAAGGTAGATTTAGGGAACTCAGCAACAGCTTAAGGCATAATAACATTCTTATCATATGACTCCCAGAAGATGAAGAGAGAGAAAAAGGGGTAGAAGGATTATGTGAGCAAATTATAGCTGAAAAGTTCCCTAATCTGGGGAAGGACACAGACATCAAACTCCAAGAAGCACAGAGAACTCCCATTAATTCAATAAAAGCCAGCCATCACCAAGACATATCATACTCAAATTCACAAAATACACAGACAAGGAAAGAGTCCTGAAAGAAGCAAGGGAAAAAAAGTCCTTAACCTTTAAGGGAAGACAGATTAGGTACACAGAAGATCTGTTCATAGAAACTTGGAGGACCAGAAAAGACTAGCAAGATATATTCAACGTGCTGAATGGGAAAAGAATACTCTAGCAGCCAAGAATACTCTATCCAGCAAGGCTGTCATTCAGAATAGAAGAAGAGATAAAGAGTTTCCCAGATAAACATTAAATGAGTTTGTGACCACTAAATCAGTCCTATAAGAAATTTTAAGGGGGACCCTTTGAGTGGAGGAAAAAAAAAGACCAAAAGCAACAAAGGCTAGAAAGGACCAGACAGCATCATCAGAAATACCAACTCTACATTTAACACAATAGTGTTAAATTCATACTGGTCAATCATTACGGAATGTAAATGGACTAAATGTTTTAATCAAAACACGTAGAGTATCAGAATGGACAAAAAAGCAAGATCCATTTATAATGCTGCCTACCAGAGACTAATTTTAGACCTAAAGACACCTGCAGCTTGAAAGTGAGGGGATGGAGAACCATCTATCATACTAATGGACATCAAAAGAAAGCTGGATTTCTTAAGACAGCTGGATTATATAAATAGATAAATTAAGCATAAAGAAACTCATTGATAATAGTACAAAAATAATAAGGGACTTTAACACACCACTTACAACAATGGACAGATTACCTAAGCAGAAAATCAACAAGGAAACAATGGCTTTGAATGATACACTGGACCGGATGGACTTAACAGATATATTTAGAACATTTCAGAGAAGCAGAATATACATTCTTTTCAAGCACACGTGGAACATTCCCCAGAATACATCACATACTGGGTCACAAATCAGGCCGGAACAGGTACAAAAATATCAAGATCATACCATGCATATTTTCAGATCAAAACTTGAAGTCAACCACAAGAAAAAATTTGGAAATCCCTCAAATACATGGAAGTTAAAGAATATACTACTGAAGAATAAATGGGTCAACCAGGAAATTAAAGAAGAAATTAAAAAAAAATACATGCAAGTCAATGAAAATGAAAACATAACAGTCCAAAACTTTTGAGATGAAGAAAAAGTAGTCCTAAGAGGGAAGTATATTGCAATCCAGGCTTATTGCAAGAAAGCAAATAAAGCCTAAAGCCAACAGAAGAAGGGAATAATAAGGTTAGTGCAGAAATAAACGATACAGAAACAAACCGAAAACCAGTAGAACAGATCAACAAAACTTAGAGTAGCTTCTTTGAAAGAATAAGCAAAATTGGTAATTACCTAGCCAGATTTATCAAAAAGAAAAAAGACCCAAATACATAAAATCATGACTGAAAGAGAGGTCACAACCAACACCACAGAAATATAAACAATTATAAGAGAATACTACAAAAAATTATATGTAACAAACTGGGCAATCTGGAAGAAATGGACAAATTCCTAGAAATTCACAAACTACTAAAACTGAAACAGGAAGAAATAGAAAATTTGAACAAAAAGAAAAATTAATGCCTATTCTTCTCAAACTGTTCTGAAATATAGAAATAGAAGGAAAACTTCCAAAGTCATTCTACAAAGCCAACATTACCTTGGTTCCAAAACCAGACAAAGACTACACTAAAAAGGTGAATTAGAGGCCATCATCCCTGATGATAATGGATACAAAAATTCTCAATAAGATACTAGCAAATCAAAATCAACAGTACATTACAAGAGTTATTCACTGTGATCAAGTGAGGTTTATTCCTGGGTTGAAGGGCTGGTTCAATATCCATAAACAGTCAAAGTGATGAACCACATTAACAAAAGAAAGGATAAGAACCATATGATCATTTCAATAGATGCAGAAAAAGCATTTGACATAATATAGCATCCATTCTTGATAAAAACCCTCAACAAAGTGGGAACAGATGGAACATACCTCAACAGGCCACATACGAAAGACCCAAAACTAATATTGTCCTCTACGGGGAAAAACTGAGAGCCTTTCCCCTACAGTCAGGAATAAGACAAGGATGTCACCTAACCTTACTATTTAACCTAGCACTAGCACTGGAAGTCAGCCTCAGCCATAAGACAACAAAAAGAAATAAATGGCATCCAAATAGGAAAGGAAGAAGTCAAACTTTTACTATTTGCAGATGACATTAATATACTATGTAGAAAACCTGAAAGACTTCAGCAAAAAAACTGCTAGAAATAACACATGAATTCAGCAAAGTCACAGGATATGAAATCAATTCAGGAATCTGTTGCATGTCTATACACCAATAGTGAAGCAGCAAAAAAAGAAATCAAGGAATCATTTACATTTGCAATTGCACCAAAAATAGTAAGATACCTAGAAAGAAACCTAACTAAAGAGGTAAAAGATCTATACTCTGGAAACTATAGAACACTTATGAAAGAAATTGAAGAGGACACAAAGAAATGGAAAAGCATCCCATGCTCATGGATTGGAAAAACAGCATTGTTAAAATGTCTATACAACCAAAATCAATCTCCACATTTAAAGCAATCCCTATCACAGTAACACCAGCATTTTTTTTCAGAGCTAGAACAAACAATCCTAGTTTGTATGTAACCACAAAAGACCCTGAATAGCCAAAGCAATCCTGAAAAAGAAAAACAAAACTGGAGGCATCACGGTTCTGGATTTCAAGCTACATTACAAAGCTGTAGTCATCAAGACTGTATGGTACTGGCACAAAACAGACAAATAGTATAATGGAACAGAATAGAAAACCCAGAAATGGATCCACAACTATACGGTCAACTAATCTTTGACAAAGTAGGAAAGAACATTCAATGTAAAAAAGACAGTCTCTTTAAGAAACAGTGTTGTGAAAACTAGATGGCAACATGCAGAAGAATGAAACTAGACCACTTTCTTACACCATACACAAAAATAAATTCAAAATGGATAAAAGACTTAAATGTGAGACAGCAAGCTATCAAAATCCTACAGGAGAACACAGGCAGCAACCTCTTTGACCTCAGCCAGACCAACTTTTTACTAGACATGTTGCTGAAGGTAAGGGAAACAAAAGCAAACGTGAACTACTGGGACTTCATCAAGTTAATAAGCTTCTACACAGTGAGGGAAACAATGAACAAAACTAAAAGGCAGCCTACAGAATGGGAAAAGATATTTGTAAACAACATATCTAACAAAGGGTTGGGATTCAAAATCTGTAAGTAATTTATCAAATTCAACACCCCAAAACAAATAACCCACTTAAGAAATGGGTGGAAGATACAAACGGACACTTTTCCAAAGAAGATATTCACATGGCTAACAGACATATGAAAAGATGCTCAACATAATTCATCATCAGGGAAATCCAAATCAAAGCCACATTGAGATATCACCTCATACCTGTAATAGTGGCTAAAATTAACAACACAGGAAACAACAGGTTTTGATGAGGATGCAGAGAAAAGGAAACCTGCTTGCACTGTTGTTGGGAATGCAAACTGGTGCAGCCACTCTGGAGAACAGTATGGAGATTGCTCAAAAATTTAAAAATGGAACTACCCTACATTGCAGCAATTTCACTACCAGATATTACCCAGAGGTCCCAAAAATACAGATTTGAAGGAGTACACGCACTCCAATGTTATAGTAGCAGTATCAAAAATGGCCAAACTATGCAGAGAACCCAAATGTCCGCTAATGGGTGTACAAAACTGGAGTGTACACACACACACACACACACACACACACACACACACACATTCATACAATGGTAATATCACTCATCCATCAAAAATAATGAAATCTTGCCATTTGCAATGACATGGATGGAGCTAGTGTATTATGCTAAGTGAAGCAAATCAGTCAGAGAAAGACAAATACCATATTACTTCACTCCTTTGCGAAATTTAGTAAACAAAACAGATGAACATATGGGAAGGGAGGGAAAGAAGTCAGGGAAACAAACCACAAGAGATTCTTAATGATAGAGAACAAACTGTGGGTTGATGGAGGGAAGTAGGTAGGAGATGAGCTAGATGGGTGATGGGTACTAAGGAGGGCACTTGTGATGAGCACTGAGTGTTGTACGTAGGTGATGAATCACTGAATTCTACTCCTGAAACCAATATTGCACTGTATGTTAACCAATTAAAATGTAAATTTTAAAGAAAGTATTAAAAAAAGAAAAAAGATATAACATGAAAAAACATAAAATGTCAGATGTAAATACTAACTTATCAGTAACTGCATTAAATGTGAAAGGATTAAACTCTGCAATAAAGAAGGAGGGACTGGCAAATGGAAAAAAAAAAAGACATGATCCAACTCTATGCTGCATGCAAGATATATACTTCAGATTCAAAGACATTAACAGATTGAGAGAAAAAGGATGAAAAAATATATTTTATGACAATGGTAATCAAAAGAGGGCTAGAGTGGTTATACTAATTTCACACAAAATAGAACTTAATACATAATACAAAAATAGTAATTCAAAAATATTACTAAAAACAAAGACATTTTATAATGATAAAATGGTTAATCTACCATGAAGATATAACAGACTCAGAGGCACATAACCATAGAAATCCAAAATACATGATGCAAAATCTAACATATTTAAATGGGGAAATAGACAATTCAACAACAATAACTGGAACACTAATAGCCCACTTTCAGTAATAGATAGGACAACTATCAATTGTTCTATT
Organism: Panthera leo; assembly: GCF_018350215.1. Lineage (NCBI taxonomy): Eukaryota > Metazoa > Chordata > Mammalia > Carnivora > Felidae > Panthera > Panthera leo. The sequence goes on from NC_056682.1 coordinate 45,622,629, forward strand.
AGCAAGGAAATGGAAAACTTTAAAAATTCTATAAATCAACTAGACCTGACAAATATCTATGGAACATTCCACCCAACAACAGAAAAATACATGGCCTTTCCAAGTATACATTGAATATTGTTCAGGATAGATCATATACTAGTCCATAAAATAAGTATCAAAAAATTTAAAAAGATTTAAATCATACAAAGTATTCTCTTAAACTACAATGAAATGAAATGAAAAATCAGTAATAAAGTAATTATAGAAATTCACAAATATGTGAAAATAAAAACAACACATGCCTAAATAACCAGTGGGTCCTCCCTCCCAAAAAATCACAAGTGAAATTATAAAATACTTTTAGATGAATGAAAATGAAAACACAAAACATCACAAATACAACATGTCCCTGAAGAGTGCTTAGAGAGAATTTTATTGATGTTAATTCCTTTACTTATTAAAAAAGAAAAAAAGATCGAAAATCAATGTAGTAATCTAACCTTTCATGTTAAGACATTGAGAAAAGAAAATTAACCCACATCAAGTTGAAAGAAGTAAATAATAACAATTATACATCATTTAAATAAAAGAAAAATAGTAGAAAAAATAAATTAAAAAACCCAAACAAAATTGACAAGCATTTTTGGCAAGACTGGCCTCAAAAATGAAGAAATACTCAAATAACAAAAATCATCAATTAATGGGGTGATGTTACTACTGACATGACAAACATGAAAAGGATTATAAGGGAATATATATGTATACAATACTTTGCCTGTCAACAAATTTGATAACTGATTAAATGAATGAATTCCTAGAAGGACAAAACCATCAAAACTGTCTCAAGAAGAAACAGAAAATCTGAATAGATCTGTAAGTAAAGAGATTGAACTAATAATAAAAAAATGAAGTTAGGCTTTACTGGTAAAATTGCATGAAATGTTTAAAAAAGAATTCACACTAATCCTTCACAAATGCCTCCAAAATATCAAAGAAAAGTAATGCTTCCCAACATATTCTCTGGGGCCAAATTTACAATGACACCAAAATCAGACAAAGAAATCACTCCCCCAAAGAAAGGAAAACTACCATCCAACATCTGTATTGAATACAGATGTAAAATTCCTCAACAAAATGCTAGCAAATCAAATCCAGCAGATATGGAAAGGGTTTTACAGTATGACCAATTAGGACGTTGGCTTAATATATAAAATCAATTAATGTAATATATTCTACCAGCAGAATAAAAGACAAAAACCACAAGTTTATCTCCAAAAGGAAAAAGCATTTGACAAAGATCAAAACCACTATAAATCAAGAAAAGAAACAAACAAACAAAAAAAAAAACCCTGAGGAATTTAGGTATAGAAAAGAATATCCTCAGCCAGATAATGAGCATCTATGAAAAACTTACAGTTAACATCATACTTAATGCTTTCTCCCTAAGGTCAGGAACAAAACAGGGATATAAGCTCTTATTACTTCTATTCAACATTGTCCTGGAGATTATTCCAGGACAATTAGACAAGAAAAAGAAAGAAAAGGCCATCAAAAAAAGTATTACAGCTAAAAAAACAAGTTCAGCAAGGTTGCAGAATATAAGATCAATACACAAAATTCAATTGTATTTCTATACAGTAACAATGAATCATCTGCAAACAAAATCAAGAAAACAATTTCATTTATAATAGCACTAAAAAGAATAAAACACTTAGGAATCAATTGAACAAAAGTAGTCTAAAACCTGTTATCTGAAAATTATAGAAAATTGTTGAAGGAAATTAAAGATACAAGTAGATACAAAGACATCACATGTTCATGAGTCAAAGAGTTACTATTAAGATAGCAATATTTCCAAAATTGACCTACATATTCAACACAATGTCAATCAAAATCCCAGGTGCCTTCTTTGTAGGAATTGAAATGTTTATCTGAATTTTCATAAAGAAATACAGGGACCCAGAATAATCAAAACAATACTGAAAAAAAATAACAGACTTGGAAGACTCATATTTCTCAATTTCAAAACTTAATATAAAACTACAGTAGTCAAGTCATTGTAGAGCTAAATGTACAGAGCAATGAAATAAAATTGAGACCCAGAAATAAACTCACATTTTTGCAATCCATTGTTTTTTGACAAGGGTACCCAAAACAGTTCAATGTGGAAATGTTTTGAGAAAATGGTGCTGGGCCAACTGAATATCCACAGTGAAAAAAATGAAGTTGGATCTTTTTCTTACATCAAACACAAAAATCAACTCAAAAGAGATCACCACCCTACATATAAGAGCTAAAAATACAAAATTCTTAGAAGAAAATATCAGAGTAAATCTTTATGACCTCAGGTTAGATATTCCACAAAAACACAAGCAACAGGAGAAAAACTACTTCATTGGACTTCATCAAAATGTAGGAATTATATGATGAAATAAAAAGACAAACCACAAAATTGGTGAAAATACTGGCAGAATATACATTTCATGTATTTAGAATATACAAAGATCATATACATCTCAATATTAGGAAGATAATACCCTTATATAAAAATGGTTCAAGGATTTGAATAGACATTTTTTCAAAGATATACAAATGGCCAGTAAGATCCTCATAAAAAGATGCTCGACCTCATTAGCCATTAGGAAAATTCAAGTTAAAACCACAATAAGATACCAATTTAAACCCATTAGGATGGCTATCCTTTTTTTTTTTTTTAAAGGGAAAATCATTTTTAAAAAAAGGATGTGGAGAAATTGGAGTTCTTGTGTCCTGCTTGTGCAAATGTGAAATGATGTAGCCACTATGGAAAACAATATGGGGGTTCTTCACAAAATGAAACACAGAATTAATATTTGATTTAGCAATCCTACTCATGGATATATACTCAAAAAATTGCAAGCAGGAACTCAAACAGGTATCTGTGCACCAATATTCATAGCAACATTATCTGCAATATCCAAAAGGTAGAAACAATTCAAATGCCCAGCAACAGATGAATGAATGAACAAAATGAAATATACCCATCCAATGTGATACTGTTCAGCCATAAAGAGAAATGAGGTACTGACACATGCCACAGCATGGCTAAGTGAAAGGTGCCCAACACACAAGGCCACATGCTGTCTGATTCCCTTTTCATGAAATGGCCCAAACAGGTAAACCTAAGACACAGAAAGTAGACTAGAGCCTGTGAGGAGTGTGGGCAGATGGGATGAGTAACTGCTATTGGGTGTGGAGTTTCTTTGAGAGGTACAGAAAATGTTCTAAATTTGTATTGATAGTTGCACAAATCTGCTTACGTACTAAGAACCACTGAATCGTTGTACACTTTAAAAGTATTTGCTTGATGGTATTTAAATTATATCTCAATAAAGCTATTATAAAAAATGATAAGAGACCGGATCTCTCAGATGGGACCCAGTCCCTTCCCCCCCATCCCCAACACACAGAGCTTGTGTCTCAGGTTGGTGAGCAGGGGCTAGACAAGGGAAACATGATAGTTTTGTGGTGTGCAAAGGGGAAAATGAGAAATGTGTTTCCATTTTCATATGGTGTTTCATATGGTGTTCATATGTTTCATTTTCATTGGTGTTGTGTCCTTGGAGGAGGGTTTAGGAACAGTGCAAGGTGGTTACTGAGGAGGAGACGAGCCAGCACGTGTGTTTAAGCAGAGAGAAGGCCTGAAAGGGCTCCCACCTCCTGACAGACATATGTATACCAGGAGACTGAAAAATCCCAAACAGCTGAGGGATCAAAATAACATATGGAATGAAAAGCCTAGGGATACAGGAAAAGGGATGCTTCAGACCTCAAGACCTGAGGCTATAGTAGGGATGATAGATTTTAGTAACAAATGACAGAAGGTGACCCAAAGCCAGGAGGAGCTGACACTGGTTATTGATGCAGAGGTCACAGAAGCTGACACTTATCAAGGGAATGAGGCACCTCAGGAACCGGTAAGGACTTGTATGAAAGGGTATCTTGCTATCCACTACAAGAACAACCAGGATGTTAAGCAAATTTACTCCTGCATTTAAATAGAATACTGGGGAGAAGGGGAAGATAATCTTAGAGATAAGAAAAGTCCTGATAGGAAATTCAAATTTTGAATTAAGTTTAATTGCTGAAACACTAAGGATTTTACTCATAGAATTTTACTGTACCTGGAAGAGACTAAGTTTTAAGCCACAAGGGAGGAAGTTACCATGAATGCTTGAGATTCATTTCTCTTTTACTGCTATTAAGTGGGAAAGGTTGTTGGTAAGCTATTGGGTTCATGTAGAGACAGAATAAAAAGTTACATTTCTTCATCACTGTGTCAAAATGAGTAAATTTTAACCCCCCTATTATCCATTAAGGAAACAGAATACTCAAGGGATGGTATTGTTCCCAAGGAAGAAATGATAATAATGTAGCACAGTAGAGGTGTTAAAGCTACAATGGCAATCATTTTGCAATATAAATATATCAACTCAATATGTTGCACACCTTAAATTTATACAATGTTCTTTGTCAAGTAAATGTAAGGCAATAATTTTTATAAGAGTGGCCATGAGGTGGCCTATGGCCAACCAAGCAGTCGGATACAGGCTGAATGAACTTTGAGACTGAAGTCGGGAAGCACCTCCAGTTAGCTCTGGGACTTTGCACGCTACTGAATCTCTTGGTACTCACTTGCCTGTGTGTGAAGGAGTCTAACTAGATAACTAGTAAGATTTCTTCCAGCTCTAAAAGACTGATTCTCAGGTCTTGTATGCCCAGTGGGGAAATATCTGCCCCTTCTTGGCCAAATTCAAGTGGGCATTATCTTTTAAGAGGGGGGAACCTCTCCTCTTTCCTTGGCCATGCCCCTGGAAGCTGGGCTGAGGGCAACCAGATATAAAGTGCAGTTACCTGGGAAGTGTCGCTGGATCTTGGTTTTGCAGTTACATTTTCCAATTAGCTCAGGAATGAAGACATCACCATGACATTTGGCACAGTAAAAGGCGGCTCTGGACAATGAAAGCAAATGAAGAATGACTTATGTGAGGCTTAACACTAAGGAAGCGTGGCACTGGCTCAGTCTGTCTGCCGTTAAGTTGCATTTGCCTTAGGACTTTCTCCCCTAAAGTAACAAAAAAATTACCTTATGACTTCCTTTGAAGATTCAGCAATAAAGAACCCTAATGTGTTCTTACGCAGTTTAACTTCTGCAGATGGATTTAGCATCAGACCACTGGAAATAGAAAATAAAAACACAGGAATTTCCCCCCTTTAATTTCTGTGGCAATAATTGGTGTTTCATTCTGTCATAACCAATGGATTCTCTAAGCTATAGAGTTAATAGGACCCCATCCGCAACTACAGCCAAACACAGTAGAAAAAGTGAATTTGACTATATTTCTTTGATTGCTGCTAAATATCTAGAAGGGAGCCACGTCACAACGCGATTGCTGAGTTGCACGCAGCTGAGCTGAGTCCAGCTGAGCTGGACTGCGTCCTGAATCTGAAATGGGCAAACCAACTAAGATGCATGAAGCCTTGCTAATTTAGGCTATCCAATGCCACGGCCACACAGTTGAAAATCTTACGGTCATGCTAGTGGTGTTTATCCTTAGGCTACTCGCCCTGTAAAAGTAAATGATGTCTAGTTAACCAGCTGGATTCAAAGGCTCCTTTTGCTTGCCTATGTAATTTTTGAACTTATGTATTTCTTTTGACTTCACTTTTTTTTCTATCTTGATTGCAAGATTTTTGAGAGCAGGAACCACCTGAATAGCTTCTACCGCTACATGAATGCTTTGATTTTCTATTTTCTTATGGTTTGTGTGTTTGAAAATGACATCTTACAAATTTTATCCATGATACTCCTTGATGCAGTACTACATTATGACTATTTGAATTCCTCACACTTCTCCCCATTTGTTGAGATATCCCGTTTTTATTTCCTTTAATTCAGACCTCCAGCACGGTGAGGTCTTATAACCCTGAAACTCCGATCACTTCAATTGTGCATAATGAAAGTACTTCTTCCCACCTTTAAAACGCAAACCTTTTATATTAACATTGGAAAGAAGTCAAGTCTTAATTTTGGAATGCTTATTCTGTTGTTAGGGCACTCCAAAGTAATGTGCAAATGTAAGAGCCTTACAAAAATAAAAGGGGTTTCACCACAAAACCTCTTCCACCCTATGCCAAGAGTAGAAAGATGCTGAATAGCTGTATTGAGGTGGTTTGTTACCTGAGATACTGGATGGCATTTTCAAAAATGCACTGACTGATATTAATGAGCAGAACAAACCATTTTAACTTTGAAAGGAAAAGAACATGGATTTGTGCCCCTACCCCAATAACCCTGGTTGATGTTCACTAGCCAGCAAGCATAAACTTAGTTGTATCTTCTTATCTCCTATTTTTAAAGGGGCATCTTCTGAAGTCATATTAAATAATTAGTTATGAAGATACTGTCATGATAATATCTGTGGTGACATTTGAAAGAAGAGGTGAACTCCCGTTGAAGATTTTTCCAAACTTTTCCCATACCCCCTCCATGAATCATGGCCAGTTGCTCTCTCAAAGAATGTTCCTTACTGGAACAAACTTAGAACATTATCTGACTGGGGCCAGATCCAGCTCTATCTCTTAGCAGATGACAAATTATCCTCTCAGACAAATCCTGATGATTATCGAGGGCTTTTCCAAGTTTTAAAGTCTATTCAAGTGTATCAATGAGAAGAGAAAATAAAAGATGAGAAAAGATAGGTTCCCCCCCCCCCCCACCAGTTTTTCCTATATACTAGTCTAAAACCCCAGCCATTGAGATACCCTATTTTCCTTCCTTTTGTGGCTGTGGTGGAGTTAGCACAGCATAGTGAGCAGAAGCACTGTCCCCAGAGCCAGGCTGAGTTCAGATTCTGGCTCTGCCACTTGGGACTGGTGTGAGTTTGGGAAAATTATTTAACTTTTCGGGGCCTCATCTTCCTCTTCTATAAAATGGGACTAAGAATTCTACCCATTGTTGTAAAGATTCAAGAGTTTATGTAAGTAAAGTGCCTACAGCACTGTTGGTCATAAACTAGTAAAGGTGTAAAGACAGCTATTATCCATATCAGGATTTAATCCTTTTGATTCACCTGACTCTTCGGTGAGAAAACAAAATTAAATTTAAGTTGGAGCAGGTTCCTCTTTCATGAGGGTAGTTGCATGCTGGGTAGTAAACAGCACCAGGACATTTGAATATATGTGGACATTAGCTACATAATAAATGGTCATGTTTCTGGTCTGTCCCATAGTCATCCTAATAATAAAGTTTAACAAAATCGAGGATGTTAAAGTTGGAAAGGGTCTCAAAGACCATTTGGTCCAGCAGTTTCCAAATCCCAGTGAATAAAGTGACTGTATCAGGAACTTTAAAAATTCTCTGGCTCCACCCTTGGAGATTTTAATTTTATAGAGTTAAGAAGTGGGATTTTGGAATCTATATGCTTTGAAAGTTTTGCAAATAATTCTACTACATAGTCCAGATTGTTGAAGGCCAAAAACGTTCAAACTTGATCAGGTTCTGAGCTAGTCTCAAACCCAAACTGCCTGGGTTATGGTTCTAAGACTCCCATCTTTTTTTACCATGACCTATTTCCGGAAGAAGAGCCATTTGTCCAAGGATTAGATTTCGAGACTTTCTTGAGTATAGCAGGATTGTTAATTAGAATATAGACAGCCAGACAATACTATTTGTTATTCTCTCTTTAGTGACTTCCTTCATACAGTACCCTACTCACTTCTTTAGCACAGTTACATTCTGAATCCTCTATACTTCAATTTTTCTTTTCAACGTTTCATATAAAATTAGCCCTCTGTAGTCCATCTGCTATCATTCAAACTTATTGAACTGTTAATATTTCCCTGTAATTCTAAGGCTCCTGGTAATGACAGTTTTAGAGCTGGAATGACTTCCTCATTTTACAGAAGATGGACACTTCTCCAGTGCCATGGGGCCAGCAAATCATAATCAGGATCAGAATTTATTCTGTTGATTCCAATTTAATTCAACTTAGTTTTCCACTAAAAACACACACACACAAGCCAGTATAATATTCTTTCTTGTTCCTCATCCCACTTAATCCTCTAGTTTTTCTTATTTTTTAGTATCTTTTATCTCTGTATCATTGTAGCTGATTCTCTGTTTGTTCTGGATTTTCTTTTTCATTACATGATAAACTATCTTACTTCTCATATTATCCATTATAGGTTTTCAAGAAATTCCATTGATCTAATAATGTTACTTCTTTCTTTTATCCACCCTACCAATAGCATACTTTGTTCAGTAGGCCAAATTCTTATTTTGCCATATTTTGTAGCTCACTTTCTAAGGCTACAATTTGTGGGAGCATCTTCTGTCATAAATAATTTTAACTCTTAGTATTATTTGATGGTCAAGACTTAGAATATCTGGTAATACATTAAAAGGAACAGATATGAGAAGGAGACCACTTCTCTCTCCTGCTCATGAGAACTTGGGGAGGGCCATAACAACAAAGGCAAAGTACCTGCTTACCCACCAGGATAACCATTCTAACCCCAATCATTAGATTCTAACCCCAGTCACTAGAGACAGTACTAAGTGCACCACAGCAGACTGGGTGTCCAACAGGCTGGCTCTCAACAAATGGCAAAACCTTAGTTATGGCTGTATTTTTGTAAAAGTCTTAATCATAAAGATTCTCCTTAAAAAAAAAAAAAAAAACTGAAGAGATTCAAAGTCTCATTGGTACCAGCAACCATGAAACAAGGATTTGTGTTCGATGGCTATCAGCATGAGTCCCATCTTCACAAAGCAGAGCCTAGGAAGGAAGACATGTAATTGTGAGGAAAGAGGGTGGCAGGGTGCTAATTCACAAGAACATGACCAACACTTTGTGCTCTGTGTCTAGGAAAACACTAGTACCTCAGCAGAGGAAGACCCTCCCAAATGTGGAATCCATTCTAAAGTAAGTCCCAGCCCACATGATGACTGTGACAGACACAAAACTGTCCCACACAGACTGCAAAGTTCTAGGTTGTAGAGACTCAGGCATGTTCATTCCCACATCTTCAACATCTACCATGGAGCCTGGCCTACAGTGAGCCCCGAATGAGCACTGTCAAAAGAATGTCACTTCAAGAAGAATGAGGAAAGTTATTTCTATTAACTTACCGGGAAACTTCAGGAAAACTCATTCCAGCAAAGTCATCAGAGAGACGTTGAGTCAGGATTTTGTTCTTCAGGCCATTCAAGAAATGTTTTTGCCAGGGCTGTTTAGGAAAAACCTGGAATACACAATCATGTGACATGAAGCACAATGCCATGCAATATGGGATATTATAATTCAAGTTGTATATCCTGCTAGGCAGCAAACCAGCGCTCGTTGTGCTTAAGTCATAAAAAAGAGATTTGTCCTGGGGTTAACTGAAGAAAGGAAGAACTTAAACTCTAACATACATCTTTACTATTTACACTAGAGAGTTCAGAATGAAGTAAAAGCATCATGACTTGATTTCTTCCCAGATGGCATTCAAGACTCCTTGTTGAAAACTGGAATTTTTCTAATAATTTCAGCAAGATAGACTAGTTTTTGAGTCAGTAACAGTAAGATAAGAAGGATAATATGGTATCTAAATTGTCTCTCCATGGATATGGCTATTCAAGATTGTTTTTTTTAACATATTAGTTTTCTACTGACTAGCCATATACCACAAAGAAAAAAATATGCATGGGTTCTGCCCAGCATCAGAAGTCTTCATAGCTTCAAATGAATTTAAGTGGCCATCCTGATCAATGGAAATGGGAATATAAAAATTGCGGGCAGCAATAGGTTTCTAGAGAAGAGGGAGATGGGAAGGGAAAAGGGTATCTCTCAAAAAGGCTAAATACAGCCTGTAAAGGGTGAGGGCTGCTGGGTAACTCATCCCTGGTATTTGTGTAAGAACTTGGAATTTTGTTGTGCTCTATGTACATCCCCATCATTCTCCCCATCTGCTGCCATAAGAATCTCCAGCACACTGCCCTGACATGGCAGGACAGGCCCCTTTATACCCCAGAGTCCCAGGTCAATGTCTGGAAGTTCTGGAAGCTCTGAAACAGTGTGGCTGTGGACAGTTAAGGCCAGTTCAAAAATACTCCTCAGATGGCCATCTTGCAGTTTCAAAAGAAATAAAACACACACACACACACACACACACACACACACACACAAATCTGCCTTACAAAAAAGGACTAATTTTATCAGGCAGTCCAGGCAGGCACTCTCCCCTGCAACTCCCTTTCCAAGATTCAGCTGAATCTCCTGCCTTTTTCCACTCTCTTAAATTCTTCTATTGAGAAGGGCTCCTCTCACTGGGTGGTCCCTATTTAAGTTCCAATTACTGAAAAAACTGGCTTGGCACTTCTAAGCCAAATGTTTCAGTTTTTGAAAAATGGTAAAAAAAATGATAAAGATGGAGAAGACTTCCTGTGCTCATTTTTTAAAGTTCAGAAAGGGAAACAAGAAGATGGATTTTGGATTTAGATAGTGGAGTCAGGGAGCTCAAGTATGTAAGTTGGAGTAGATCTAATTTAAATTTAAGCCTAAGGCAACGCTCTGTGCCTTGAAGCAACTGGAAATGCTCTTTGGACTATAATTTCTCACCATATAATTAATACAGGTGAAACACATACCATTGATCCAAGGTCTTTTAATCTGAGTACTCAGAAGTTTTACAGATATTAACATAATACTTACAAAAATCAGATTATGAGATTAATAGCTTATTTTATTTTACTTTATTTTTCAAGCCTAAAGAAAGTTTTTGGTTTTATTTTATTTTTTTTCCAAATTTTTATTTAAATTCTAGGTAGTTAACATATAGTGTCATATATGGTTTCAGGAGAATTCAGTGGTTCATCACTTACATATAACACCCCATTCTTATCACAAGTGCCTCCTCAATCCCCATCATTCATTTAACTCCCCCCACACACTAAAACTCCCCTGTAGCAACCCTCAGTTTGTTCTCTATCATTAAAAGTCTCTTCTGGTTTTCCTCCCATTCTCTTTTTTTCCCCTCCCCAAATGTTCATCTGTGTTGTTTACTAAATTTCACATGAGTGAAATGGTAAGACAAATGGTATTTGTCTTTCTCTAACTGACTTATTTTGCTTAGCATAATACACTCTAGCTCCATCCATGTCACTGCAAATGGCAAGATTTCAATTTTTTGATGGCTGAGTAATATTCCATTGTAAATATACACCACATCTTCTTTATCCATTCATCAGTCAGTGGGCACTTGGTCTCTTTCTGTAGTTGGGTTATTGTTGACAAGGCTGTTATAAACATCGGGTGTATTGACCTCCTAGAATCTGTATTTTTGTATCCTTTCTGTATACCTGGTAGTGCAATTGCTGGGTGATAGGGTAGTTCTGTTTTTAGCTCTATGAGGAACCTCCATATTAATTTCAAGTGTGACTGCATCCGTTTCCATTCCCACCAACCATATAAGAGGGTTTCCCTTTCTTCACATCCTCGTCCACATCTGTTGTTTCCTGAGTTGTTAATTTTAGCCATTCTGACAGGTGTGAGGCGGTATCTCATCATGGTTTTGATTTGGATTTCCCTGATGATGAGTGATGCTGAGCATCTTTTCATAGGTCTGTTAGCCACCTGGGTGTCTTCTTTGGGAAAACATCTATTCATTTCTTCTGCCTATTTCTTAACCAGATTATTTGTTTTCTGGGTATTGAGTTTGATAAGTTCTTTATAGATTTATAGATTTTGGATACTAACCCTTTACCAGATATGTTGTTTGCAAGTATCTTCTCCCATTCCATAGACTGCTTTTTAGTTTTGTTGATTGTTTCCTTCATAACTCTCATTTTATTGATGCAGAAACTGACAGAGAAAATAAGTGTCCAATGCAACAAAAATGGAACACAAGACACTGGAGTCCTGGCTGTTAAACCTAACTTAACAGTTTATTATGGAATCTATAAACCAGAGCAGAGTATAGAATTACAAAATCTGGGGCCCAGTTTAAGATTTCTGAAAGTAGGTTTTAGACATCACTTCCAAATAATCTCTCTCAATTCCTATATCCCAAAAGCCCTCTTATGATGAATGTTGACAGGCCATGTTCAGTGAGGAGGTTACAACTGCAGATTACACATCAAGAAGAACAACATAATACAGTGTTGGTTTGCATTTTTTCCTCCTCTATTTCCATGAAAGAGATGAAGTCTTCATAGAGGGTTCTCATTCCATTTACTTTCTCTAGCCCTGGAGATTAGTATCAGAGTCATTACAACAGATATCGTGGTTATCTTGCACTTTGTAAGGACACAACACAGGCAGAGACAATTTCCTCACGAGTGATTTTCGAAGCCTTACACAGTGACCACTAAGATAAGGCTAATGCAGGTTCACTGTAGTAGCACCAGGGCTCATTTCCTGCTGCCTGATGGTCATTTCTATTTATCTATATATGATATCTCCTCACATTCACAGAAGGAATTACAGAAGAAACCTTTGTTTTTCAGTTAGTGTTCTGATGGCCAGAGCATCTTTCATGGTGTTTATTTGTTTTTATATCGTACCAGGGATGAAAACAGAAAAGATGCAAAAAGTTTTTTGAATTTATTACAAAAGGAAATAAAATGCAAAAAAAAAAAAAAAAAAAAAAAAAGGCCAAGAGGGAAACTGAGTATAAAAGAAGTCATGTGTGGACTCATAATTAAATGAAGAGGAAATGTCACTCTCAGACTCTCTGAAGAGCCTCTGGACAATGGGATACCAGGCCCAGCTGAGGGTTAGAGCCTTTCCTGGAATATTTCATGGGAGTGACATTTCAAAGGCCATACTTGGTACTATAGCACCCTAATAGTCCCTTCACTTATTTTGACTCAAAGGTATCAAAGGACCTGATGTGGGAGATTGTGAGTAGATACCTAACAGCCACAGGCATCAAGCATAGTGGTAAGACATTAATTAGGTCAGACAATTCTACCTCTGCTACTCACTAACTTCCTATAAAATCAGGTTAGCTTCACTGACCTATTACTGGGATGCTATCTTAAAATATTATCAAGGAGAAATATAATGTATTTAAAATCAGTAACATAGGAGGCATTCATAGTGGTGACTATTATTATTACTGCATGGAATGTCCCCAAAATAACCTGAAAAATTAGATTGTAATTATTATTTGTATTATTATTTGTTCAATGAATATAATTATTTATTATTATATCAATTATTACATAGTTACTTTATATTTAAATAGATGATTTTCCATTAATAATATAGTCTTTATTTATATTCCTTTTTTTAAAGTTTATTTATTTTCAGAGAGAGAGAGAGAGAGAGAGCATGAGAGGGGCATAGAAAGAGGGAGAGACAAAATCCCAAGCCCCATGTTATGAGTGCAGAGCCCTACATGGAGCTTAATCTCACCAACTGTGAGATCATGATCTGAGTCGAAATCAAGAGTCAGATACTTAACCACCCAAGCTGCCCAGGTGCCCTTATTTATATTTCTATGTTCAGTAACTCCAAGTACTTCTACATTTATATTCCCAGCATCTTGGACTGCAGGTAGGAAGCAAAGATATTATTTCTATTTTGCAGATAAATATTCTTAGACAAGAATAAGATAAGTAACTTCTTCAAGGTCAGTGTAATGTCTGGGACTGCAGTCTAGATCTCTCAATACTTTGCCGTTCAAATGGAAGTCAAATCTGATTCCTTGGGGCTTTCTTGCCTTCTTCAATTTTTTTTTTTCCTATTTCTGATCCTAACCATGTGAGGACATGGGAAAAAAGCCAAGATTCAACAATTTACAAGGTTACCTTTTTGTTCTGTTCAATAAATAGAGTCGTTAGAAAGGTGCATAAACCTGGCACCAGACAGCCTTGGGCCATGAATCCAAGCTTCAATTCGGCAAAGCAGATGATGTTGTCTCCAGTAGTCCAGTTCCAGCTGGGAATCTTTGGCAGAAAAACCTGTTTCATAGTAGAAAGTAGGTCAAACATTATGAGTAAATACAATTCAAGAAAGTTTTTTCAGAATGAATGTGCTTTCTTGCATTTGTTTTACTTGAAAAAATTTGTTGTGCCTGTGTCAGTAGAAGGTATCAGAACAAATTCAGCTTTTAAAAATTATTAGTGGTCTACTGCTCCCACTTTTTAAAATAGAAATAGTGAGAGTTGCGAAATCAGGTCAAATGACTTAGACCTCTTATACTACCCTGAACCTACAACTTTTATTTTTGTCCTTGTTTTCGTTGAGATATAACTGACATATAACATTGTGTTAGCTTCAGGTGTACAAGATGATTCAATGTGTGCGTTGTGAAATGACCACCACAATAATTCTAGTTACCACCTACCATCCCAATAGTTACAATTATTTTTTTCTTGTGATCAGAACTTTTAAGACCTACTGTTAATAACTTTCAAATCTACAATAGAGTATTATTAACTATAGTCACCATGCTGTACATTATATTCCCATGACTTATTTGTTTTATAAACGGAAGTTTGTTCTTTTTTATCCCCTTCATCCATTTTGCCCACCCTCAACACCACCCCCATCCCTACCTCTGACAATCACCAATCTGTTCTATCTGTATGGATTTTGGGCGGGGGGGGTTGCTTTTTTTTTTTTTTAATTTTTAAAGTTTTACATATAAATGAAATCATATGGTATGTCTTTCTCTGACTTATTTTCACTTAGCATAATTCTCTCAAGGCCCATCCATACTGTAGCAAGCGCAAAATTTCCTTCATTTTTATGGCTGAACAAAATTCCATTATATAAACTATATATTTTATTATATATAATTAATATATATAATAATTATATATAATACATATAATATATAATAATTATATATATTAATTATATATATAATTATAAATGAGGGGCGCTTGGGTAGCTCAGTTGGTTGAGTGTCCAACTTTGGCTCAGGTCATGATCTCACAGTCCGTGAGTTCGAGCCGTGTCAGGCTCTGTGCTGACAGCTCAGAGCCTGGAGCCTGCTTCGGATTCTGTGTCTCCCTCTCTCTCTGACCCTCCCCCATTCATGCTTTGTTTCTCTCTGTCTCAAAAATAAATAAACATTAAAAAAAATTTAAATCATTTATAAATGGAGAATTTAGCCCATCTATATTTAAAGTAATTATTGATAGGTATGCACCTATTGTCATTGTTAATTGTTTTCTGGCAGTTTTGTCAATGCTCTGTTCCTTTCTTCCTCTTTTGCTCTCTTCCTTTGTGATTTGATGATTTTCTGTAGGTCTTAGATTCCTTTCTTTTTATTTGTTGTGTATCTACATATATTTTTCCTTTGTGGCTACTTCATAGTAGGCCACATAACTCATTTTTATAACAATCTATTTTAAGTCCTAACAACTTAAGTTTGATCACATTCTAAAACCACATTTTTATCCCCCCCCCACCCCATTTTGTTTCTGATATCACAATTTATAGCATTTGGTATATCCCTTACTAAGGGATCCCTTAGTGTATCCCTTACTAAGTACTGCAGTTATTTTTACTACTTTCGTCTTTTAACCTTCATATGAGATTCATAAGTGATTAGTCCACATTTACAACATTAGATTATTCTGAATTTTACTATACATTTTCTTTTGCCATTGAGATTCATACTTTCTTATCTTTTTCTGTTACTAATTGATGCCCTTTCCTTTCAGCTTGAAGACGTTTTTTTTATCATTTCTTATAAAACTGTCCTAGTGATGATGAACTCCTGTAGCTTTTGCTTGTGTGAAAAACTCTCTGCATGACAACATTGCCAGGTAGACTATTCTGGATTGGCAGGGCTTTTTTTTTCTTTCAATACTTTCAATCTATCAGGCCATTCCCTTCTGGCCTGTGAAGTTTCTGCTGAAAAATCTGTTGCTAGTCTTACAGTGGTTCCCTTAGACATTACAAGTTGTTTTTCTCTTGCCAACTTTAAGATTCTCTCCTTGTCTTTAACTTTTGACACTTTAATTATAATGAGTTTTTGTGTGGATCTCTTTAGGTTCATCTTATTTAAAATTATCTGGGCTTCCTAGATATAGACGTCTGTTTCCTTCTCCAGATTAGGGAAGTTTTCAGTGACTGCTTCTTCAAATATGTTTTCTGCCCCTTTCTTTGTTTTTCTCCTTCTGGGATGCCTATAATGCAAACATTGACCCAATGGATATTGTCCCATAAGCTGTCCCCACTCATTTTCATTCTTTTTTCTTTCTGCTCCTCTGATTAGGTGAGTTCCACTACCCTGTCTTCCTGTTTGCTGATTCTTCTGATTCATCTAGTTTGCTGCTGAACCCCTCTATTGTATTTTTTTTGGTTCAGTTACTAAATCCCTCAGCTTGTGATTTGTATTTGGTTACTTTCTTATATACTCCATCTCTGTTGAAGTTCTCATTTTCTTCATCCATTCTTCCCCATAGCTTAGTGAGCATCTTGATGACTGTTTTGAACTCTGTCATTCACCTCTGTTTCATCAAGGTCTTTTTCTGAGGTCTTATCTTACTCTTTCATTTAGAATATATTCCTGTTTCTTCATTCCCCTTGAAATTCTGCACTAGGTAAAATAGCCACCTCTCTCAGTTTTGAAGAAATGGCCTTGTGTAGGAGTTGAACCTTTTTGCTCAACCCTGTCCTAGCTTTTGGTTGTCTCTCAAACCTCTGTGATTGTCTAATCAGGGTACTGCATTTTTAGTGGCTCCAAGTAGTCATAGATGTGCCAAGAGAGGTAGGTCAGTGTCCCAAAGGAAATGATATCAGCATCTAGATTTAGGTGGATTAGTAGTTAGACCCTCAGGTAGCAGCTGCTAAAGTATGAAAGTATACCTCTTTATGAATTTGCATTTTTAAGTGATTAAAAATCTTAATGAACCTCCATATTTCACCTGTAATTGGCAAAAAATCTTTGAGTATAGACCTGTGAGAAATTAATAAGTTTTATTATTTAGACAAAGGAAGTTATTCAACTCCATAGACTAAAAGGGGATGATAGGTAGGCTAGATGGTTACTATACCTTGTTATGGGATTGAAGTATCTGTATGATGACTCTGGTATTAGGGTTATAGTTTTTGATGGAGAGAACCCTACATAAACAACAAATATGCTCATCAGTGATGTACAGTATGCAATAATAAAACAACATATAAAATGCACGATTATGCTGTCTTCTAATAATGTTCTGTTTAATTGCATACACAGTAAAGGATGATATTGTTTTAGTGACTTAGTAAATGTAATCTATGGAAGGGTCGGCTCTTGGTACTAGGAGACTGTGGTGTTCTGAAACCAGTTCTTGAGGAGAAAATCAGCAGTTTCATGTATTTTAGCCTTCAAATACATTAATTACAGAAAAAAAAAACAGTGATCGCATTTCTGTCTATAGCTTGAAGTAGCTCATAGACTGTCTTACCCAACGTTCTCATTATACATATTAAGAGACTGAGGTCCAACTCATATATACTGTATTATGCACAGTATATGTTCTCAACTGTTTCTTGCTGTTTGTAGAATCACCTTTAGCTATGTATGTTTATTATGCTCTGGGGACCATAAGTTCATATGGTTGGGCACAATGCCATTGCCATCACCATGATAGCTTGAAACTATCACCACAAGTCAAGTTCCCGCTCACAGACAGCTCATAGTTAAAGACAGTGATACCAATTCTAGTCATCTGGAAGATATTTGCCAACAATCACAAGCACATTATAGCAAATGATACACAATATTTCACCAGAACTACTGGAGAAAAACTCCAATAAATAAAGTCTACTAATAGGATTCACCAATCAGAAAATGGCATCTTTATTTTTGGAAGTTTAAAGATGTTATTTATTAACGGTGTTATCTGAACAGCTATCAGTTATTGGTATGCTTGCTTTTTAAATTTAAATACCTATTACCTGGGGTGCCTGGGTGGCTCAGTCGGTTAAGCGTCCGACTTCAGCTCAGGTCATGATCTCACAGTTTGTGAGTTCGAGCCCTGTGTTGGGCTCTGTGCTGACAGCTCGGAGCCTGGAACCTGCTTCAGATTCTGTGTCTCCCTCTCTCTCTGCCCCTCCCCAACTTGTGCTCTATGTCTCTCAAAAGATAAACGTAAGAAAAAAATTTTAAATAACTTTTACCCATATGAAACTTTAGGAAAGTATATGGAAAAGCACAAAGATACTCAGGATACTCTATTTTTGCATCCACACAGCTTTGGGGAGCAAAAAAAAGCAAAAAAAAAAAAAAAAAAGAAAGAAAGAAAAAATAGGCAGAAACCTGGAATATAATGAACCTAGTGCTGTAATAGATGACATCTTCTCCTATTTGGTCCCATGCACTGGGCCACTGGGCTTTATTTTAAAAGAGGTAGAAATAAAATCATCTTGAAGCATATAAAACAGTGCCAGCTTCTTACCTCATAATGTTGGAAGTGTCTTCAGCATGCGAATCACTGCACAAAGGGTTGGCTATAATCAGGCATGCTTCTGCAGATTCCACCTATTCTTCAAGATTAGACAGTAGCCATCTTGTTAATTACATAGGAAATGCTCTGGTGTTCCCCCTCTGGGTTTCCCTGTGGTTTTATCATAAAATTTTCCATAAGAGAGAGAACACCCTTGGGAAGGAGTGGTGATAAGGATGTCCTTACAGCAGGATCAGAGTCCTGTAGATGCTGTATTGGCTGGAAGTGCTGTAGGGGACAGACCTGGGCATAGGGTCTCCAACACAGATGCAAGACTGCTTTAAAACAGGCAAAGTACATAGTTATATTTTTCCTATTATCCAAAACGAAGTTTTTAAGCAACTTTCTATACATTGATTTGCCTCTCAGGACAGCAAAGAATGGAAGAACTGGAAGTATGCTTGACCCAAAGTAATCAGTCATTCAGTATTTGTGGATTCTGAATCTTAAGGGTATAGAAAATTATTGAAGTGGCACTTACAATACTGAGTTGCGGGAAAGAGAAAGATTATTCTGAGTCTGTCATTTTCTATTTCAATTCTTTATGTTAACTCTAGAGATCTCTGATTTAAAAAAAACTACAGCCCTTGGTTTATGTGATTCTATGAAATCTAAAACATGGGAGGAAACCTGCTTTGATCTTAAATGAAAGCTGTCTAGACTCTTGGCCTTTGCTCATTATTTTTCATCCATCCTTAATGGGATTTCTGCTATTTTCCTTTCTGTTTCTCTTATCAGAAAGTGGATCAGTGTGTTTAGAAAAAGTTGGGAAATCTGTGTCTGGTAAGGATTCTATTCAATGATAAGATTAAACACACTTTTGCCATCCATAACTTTTTCAGATTTCTTAGACTGCTAAAATAAAACTGCTCTAGATAAGTAGAGGATTTAGTGAAATAAATAAATGTTAAGTGTAGGTAAACAGTGCTGTCTACTTGACATTTATCAAGGAGGATTTGGAGATTCAATAGCTACATTTCCTTTATGATCAGTTTTTAAAGTTGAGGAAGTCTTATTTCCACCAATTTAAGCATGTGGACTGATACTTTTGAAAGAGAAATACATCCTATCATCTTAATTGTTGCAGCTTAGGATAATCAGAAGAAAAACAACTAGTTCTTACCGCAACTCGCCTCAGATCCTCCCACTTAAGTGCCGATCCAGAAACAAAAGTCGTATAGGCCATGTAGCACTTAAATAATGTTTCTAATTCCAAGGAAGGAGGAACCCTGGGCAAAGAATATAGTACCAAAGATGTAAAATGATGACTGACTTTGGTTTAGAGTTCATGGTATTTATTTAGTGGCTTTAACAGAACTTCGAATCCCCTGTAGGAAAACATCCATCCTCTATTACTAATCCATGTGGTTAGGTGATACTAACATCTGGCCTTATTTCTGAGTGCTGAAGAATAAGAACAAACCAGTCATATAACAGCAGGAGAAGAGTTTCTGAGAAAAAGGCACAAATCAATAACGTGGTCTTTCCAGAACTTAAGGAGATACAAAATATTAACTGAATAGGATATGGAGTGGCAGAGACACAATTAGTATTTCTTTAGGAGACAAAATTATGATATTGATGCAAGTATACGTAAGGCGTAAGGGAGAGGAGCAGCAAAAACAATGCCTTGCTTTCTGTTTTTAGGAACTGCACTGATAAGGTCCAATTTGCTGAGACAGAAAGTGCCGTGTTCTTTCCTTCTTTTATGTATTTGCCTTGTTAGCTGGAGAGAGAGATATAAGATCATGAGTTTGTTTTTTAAAATGTTACGTCTGAGGGGCCTTTGAAGCTCTGGGATGGAGATATTCAGTAAGCAATTTAGTTGTGTGAATATGGAGCCACAGAGAATGTCTGGTGGAGGATATGAATTGCAGAGTCATCAAAAATTATAGGTAATGGGAAAAATTCTAGATGAGTGCTTCCAACATTTTGCACCATTTAAAAAAATCTCACATTTCTGTTTTAGGGGCACCTGGGTGGCTCAGTCAGTTGAGCATCCACCTTCGGCTCAGGTCATGATGTCTTGGTTGGCGGGTTCGAGCCCCACGTCGGGCTCTGTGCTGATAGCTCAGAGCATGGAGCCTGCTTCAGACTCTGTCTCTCTCTCTCTCTGCCCCACCCCCACTCGTTCTTGGTGTCTCTCTCTCTCCCAAAAAGAAATAAACATTAAAATAAATTTTAAAAAATTTCATTCGTTCTCTTGACAAGTACCTATAATAACCTACATTAGTCCATACAACAGTAAATACATCTAATGATTTCCTTTTTGTCTCAACTGGATTATAATTATTAGCCCCTTATCACTAATTTTAGCCCGGTTTTTGACTATTTTTTAAAATAAGGATTCAAGTAACATACAAATTACCGAAAAGACAGGCAGGCAATTACACTGAAATAGAACTGTTGGCTGTCCCTCAATGTAGCACCATGAAGGAGTTCAAAATGCTGGTTGGTCATCTCATACAGGGGAGCCCAAAGTTGTATTGGACTGGACATGCCACAATGTACAAGGTACAAAGCGCTGAACTATAAAATGTGTGAAGGTGGAAGTGGCGGAAGTGATCCTGTATATGATCCTGTACAAGATCAAAATGCCCTTTCCAATCTGCCTGACTTATTTGGTGGTGTGTGGATAACTGATAAACCATTTGAACAAAATAAAGAAGTGAGTTCCTTACACTTTACACAAAATGAATTCCAGGGAGCTTAAATACAAAATATTTCAATATGGAAACATAGAAACGCTAGAGAAATACTTGCTTAATTCTAGAACAGAGAGGCCAAAGAGTGTCAGAAAAGCCAGATGCCACAATGAAAGAGTCGATGGGTTATAGTACATGTAAATCAAATGCTTCTGCGTGCACACACACAGGCAAAGAGAGAAAAATATTTACAACAAATGACACAAAAAGGCTAATATCAAAATATATTAAGACCGCTGAGAAGTCAGTAAAACAGCAGATAACCATCCTCATAGAAAAGCAGATATGAGAAATGAAGACAAATTTCTTCATTCATCAAAAAAGGAAAATCAAATGGTCAAAACATACAAAAATTGTTCAATCTCACTGGGAACCAAAATTGTAAAATAAAACGATAAGAAATCATTTTGCCTACTTAAAAACCTTTTCATATTAAGTATGCATTTTCTAGGGGGTTCACAAAATAGTTGACTTGGACTCTACTTGTGGAAATGTAAGTTTCATAGAATAAAAACATCATTAAAAACAATCCTTTCTGCATCTATTTGAACTCACATTTCCAATTCTGAGAATTAACAGAATAGCAATTAGAAAGAATGCCAGACTTGTGCACAAAATCACAGTCACATAAGAGTAAATGATAGGAAATCTCTTTAACAACGTTAGTATATATACAGATAAACATCAGGCAAGATATATTCCAAAATATTCTCTGAGGTTAACTCTGGTCGTAAGATTGCCTTTTCTTCTCCTTTTGCTTATTATTATTTCCTAATTTTCCTATGAATATTGCGAGGGTAATTTTTTTCCATTAAAAAAATGCACACATATTTCAAGGATTAATTTAGAGCCCGTGAATGGTACAGATAAACTTACTCTCCCAGAAAAACAATCTCAATGTTGATTTGCCCTGACTTATGGCGGAGAAAATTCCGTAGGAAAGCTGTCACACTGTCAACCGTAATGTTCCCACAGACCACGATGAACCTAGGGGGCAAGAATATGTGAGGTGGATCATCTGAGAAACAGAAGTATCTTCCTGTCAAGACGCAGAGCTAAATTTAGCTTAAATTTAGCTTTAAATCAATCTGGTATTTGAATTACCCAGATTTTTAAAATAGAAACATTGAAGACTGCATCTCCAATAGAGAAAAGAAACATCAGATTTCTATGGTCCCTAGTTCATTCCATGTTGGGTATGAATCCAAACATTTGAATAACACGTAGATTTTCAGGAATACAATAATAACTATTGTAATTGTGACATTTTTCATAGTTATTATAACTTATAATGGACTTGCACATGTGTTACTTCACTTGATTTCTTTCACTTGACTCCTGATTAGCTGATCTAGTCTTTTTCAAAGGAACAAAAGAGGCTCAAAATACTTCACTGATTTTCTCATAGTCAATACTATGGCAGAGGTGGCAGTACATTCTGGATTATTTTGGTTTATCTTCCGCACTGAAAATTATCTAGTAGCTACTAAAAAGTGAGTCCAATGGAGAGTCTTCAAGGACAGGTGTAAAAATCTCAACTTTTATTGTGAAAAATAGCTATCAACTTCCTTAGGTAATGCACTTAAATAAGCTATTTTTCCCTCCATTACTCATTTAAGGAAACTAAAAGCATACATGTAGCCTAACCTAACCTTAAGATTTCCAGACCTTTTGGGCTAATTTGGCATGTGTCCCGCATTGCCTTCTTGTGATGAACTGCGTAAGACTTTGGTTTATCTAGTTCATTTCCATGTTTTCAATATTTATTTTTCACTCATTTTATTGTTGTTGTTATTATTTTATTTTTATTTTTTTTTACTTTCCTCTTCAGACTCCTAAGTCAATCTTGGTTTTCATCCAATTGTGCTAAGAGACCACTCCAAGGGAGTTTATCTCCACTGGATCTCTTTCCTCTACAGCAAATAGAGACTAAAAAAGAGTTGCTTCCAATTTAAGATCTCCAATCCATTCCCTCCTTCTCGGATGTAAAAACCATAGTGGATACTGAAATAACACATCACAGAGAAATATGATAAAAAACAACTTCAACTCCATTTTCCTCCCAGAACAGGTGGCTGTGACATGGACAAAACAGGTGATCTATGAAGTGTTGTAGAAGACGTGGAAATTTCTCTTCACTCCAGCAAACCTCTGCCTGTGAATGAGCCCCCATATGATGTTAGTGGAATTTTGGCTGAGACCACAGAGTCGAAGTAATTATTTTAAATTTGAACTGCGGCTGTAATTTGATCCATTATGTGAAATTAGCCGTAAGTTAACCACATGATTAAAATGAACAGAACAGTAATAGATGTTAAAAGCACAGTGATGAGGGATGCAGAAATATTGCCACACTTAATATTTGATAGGGAATGATAATATTATCTGTCATTTTAGTTGTTTTACTGCTCTTACCAGCATCTACATAGTTGTTTTTTTTTTTTTAATTTTTTTTAACATTTATTTATTTTTGAGACAGAAAGAGAGCATGATCGGGGGAGGGGCAGAGAGAGAGGGAGACACAGAATTGGAAGCAGGCTCCAGGCTCTGAGCCATCAGCCCAGAGCCCGACGCGGGGCTCCAACTCACGGACCGTGAGATCGTGACCTGAGCTGAAGTCGGACGCTTAACCGACTGAGCCACCCAGGCGCCCCCTACATAGTTGTTTTTAATCAAGTACCAAATATCTTCTTATGGTATTTATTTTAGCACAACCCTCTTCAGTAAATGAAGGACCTTGCCAATATATTCACTTTAGGCCAAGCAACAGGCATTTTTAAAGAGATATGTGACTAGTAGAATTTCTCAAACTGCAGAAATTATGCTTGAAAGCTACTTACTTCTTCCCTTTGACCACCTCATAGGGACTGGTGTATTTCCTCTTGTTAGCAAAAATTTCCACCATTTCAGGGACATAGTTCGCAAATAGGATCTAAAATGATCAGCAAATAAAATCTTAGATTTCATTTTTTTAATGTTTGTTTTTGAGAGAGAGAGAGAGAGAGAGCGAGCGTGCACGAGCAGGGCAGGGAGAGAGGGAGTCACAGAATCTGAAGCAGGCTCCAGGCTCTGAGCTGTCAGCATAGAGCCCAATGAGGGGCTCGAACCCATGAACTGTGTGAGGTCATGACCTGAGCTGAAGTTGGATGCTTAATGGACTGAGCCACCCGGGCACCCCCAGATCTCATTGTTTTCAAGGACATTCTAAAATTCTGAGATTATAAAAGAGAAAGAAGGTGCATAAGACTTTCTCTTATCTGTGAACTGTATTTCAAAAGGCAGGCCGTTTTTCTTCCTTGACCTTTGGATTTGGTTTAAATCAAATAAAATGCTTTGCAGCATTCCAAATTATGAAAGCAAAGACAAGTGGTAAGGCACACTTCCTGTCCCTTTTGTCCTCTAGTCACAACTAACTGCACTTCTGACTCTTCTGATGTGATACTATGTGAGGCTTAGAAAAAAAATAAAACATGTGGGACAGAGAGAGGTTTAGGGGAAATGACTGAAATGAGGGGATGTAATAATATGGACAGGGGAATATCAGAAAGGTGGAGGGGAGAACTCTGTTACCAGTTTTTAAGGAGCTGAAGTTAAAGTAACTAAAAGAGGTTTCCTTTGTCCATGATACACTCTTGAACCAAGCACAGATGTTCACATATATGAAGTAGAATGCTAGTTCAGAGAGAGTTACTCATTTGGCTCATTCAAATCAAATCTCAAATGCCCTTCCTCATTGGAAGAAAGACTTCAGTCTGATGGGCAAGAGGTAAAGGAATATAGGATTGCTCAATTCAATGCAGACTCATAAATAAAGTCTGCTCTCCTTTGTCTGCCATCCTCATCTTTGGCAATCATGCAATTGAAGCACGTGCTCCAGAGGATGCAGTTTGGAAAACATGGGATCTAAGTATCTTTCCATTATCATTTCACACTTGCTCTGAATAATGCAACATTCACTCTCAAACCTGTATTGCTTTATTTATCACCATTAACTACATGTGTTGGGTTAATGTAGCTATATTCAAAGATATTAAAAATATTCTTCACCAAACTCCCCAGGGTGAAAAACATGATGAAGGTCCGTCCTAGGGATGTCTTGGCTACCACATCTCCAAAGCCAACAGTTGACGTTGTTGCCATGACCAGGTAAATAGATTCAAAATATGATATGTTCTGTGAATTTCTACCTTTGAGCCAGGGATCACCAGAATTTTCCACCTGTTCAAAAAGAGGAGATTCAGGAAAGGTCTCTGAATGGAATCCAACGGAATGTTTATAAAGAATAGGAAAAACATTGGCTTAGTTTCACTTAATTCAATCCAAATGAAGTATTAATGATTCCTAGCCTGTGTTAAAGGGTTTTCAAAGTGTGTGTAGAGATCGTGAAGTCTTGTTTTCTTCACTGTGATTACTGCTGAACTCTGAGGGAGGATGTAGCTTGGGCCCACATTTGGAGAGCTCCCCAGGGGTACTGGCTGCCTGTATCTCTTTCCTTTCATTTGGGCAAGTCATTGCATTCTAGAGCCATGAGACTCAGATAAGCCAGGTTCTGAAATCGAGCAATTATTATTTATTCTTATTTACCAGTAGCTCAGGGTTATTATTGAAAAGGAAGCACTTACATGAGCACTTCACTTCAATGTGCTTAAGAGAATGAAGGCTAGTGTCTAAGAAAAAGCAAACAAATTTTCCACATTATTCCCCACCGCCACTCCCTGCCAAAAAAAAATAAATTTTTTTTCCATGATTAAAAAAAAAACTCTGAAGAATATTTCCTCTGATTTCTCCCTAAGTCTTCACATTTTAAGAAAATTAAACTCATTAGATTACCCTTTTATATTAAAATGAGTAACTTAGGCAATGGCACTATGTATTTGTGGTATATATAAACTTATAAATATATGATATGTCATATATTATTATATGTTATAAATGACAATTATATAATGTATACAACTTTCCTTTCTTTTTCCATTTTTTGACATTTTTTCCCAAATATCTTACATATTTCTTGGATGTTTTCCATTTCTATTTAGAGCAAAAATGTTAAGATGTTAGAGATGCCTGGAAAAGTAGGTTTTTTTGTTTTGTTGTTAAGAACTGAAATAGAGGGGCGCCTGGGTGGCTCAGTTGGTTGAGCATCCGACTTTGGCTCAGGTCATGACCTCACAGTCCGGGAGTCTGAACCCCATGTCGGGCTCTGTGCTGACAGCTCAGAGCCTGGAGCCTGTTTCAGATTCTGTGCCTCCCTCTTTCTCTCTCCTCCCCTGCTCATGCTGTGTCTCTCTCTTCTCAAAAATAAATAAATGTTAAAAAAAATTCTGAAAAAAAAAAAGAAAAAGAACTGAAATAGAAATTAGAAATAACATAGTTCGCTCAGGTATTTGACCACTTTTTAAAAGTGACCTTTTCTTAAGTTTGAGGAGTAGGTTAAGAGTATGGACTCCTTATAATACCCTATTCCAAAATAAGAAAGGGATCATACATGTACACTTAACTCCCAAAGCTGGCAGAGGGTTTTGTTGCAAAGTCTACTAATCTCCTTCCACTAACTTCTGGAGTCTTCACTGTTGTCTGAGACTAGTACATTCTAAGAAAACCAGTTTAAAACACACAGATTATGTCATATATATTCCCTCAGGATTAAAAGAGTTGCCTGAGACAGTTTTAAGCTGAAACCCCATAGTGTCTGTTAACAGCATCATAGCACAGGGATTAGATCATATCTTGGTACAACCTGTTGTATAAACTAAAACTAAGTTTATTGCAACCTGGAATTCTCCCTCACAATAAATTAAGTAACATTTTTAAGGTTCAGCTCACTCTCTTTGGGGGTATTTAGTGTTTCAAACCTCTTCCCTCCCTCCCTCCCAGCACTCTCCAAGAGTTGGTGGCCTGCTGCTGGCTCCCTTGTCCACTCTGCTCTTCCTCCAAAACCATGTGAGCAGAGACCCAGATGGGAGATAAGATAAAGTTAAGGTAAAGGATTTTGGACCAATGTTAAGATACTGAGTTATCATCTATTTTTAACTTCATATTTCAGAACTGAAATTTTATGTTTCAAGCTTGACATCGTTCAACTTCAGATAAGAAATGCTATGGAGGACGCTAGGGGGATCCCCCCTCTCCTCTTACCTTGCCATCACTCACACAAGTTATGTTATCTTTACATGGTACATGTGTGCCCTAGTCTGTAGCCATAACGCCTTTGGCTATGCCTTAGCGCTGTTTTTAATTCATTCAATAATCCCCACCATTACTTTATATCATGGTTTCCTCATTCCTGAGTTCCTAGTTTTGATTCATCTCCTATATGGCTGGATTTTACCATCAAGGTACTTATTTTTTAAGTTTATTTATTTTTATTTTGAGAGAGAGCACATGCACATACAAGCAGGAGAGGGGCAGAGGGGGGTAGAGAGCGAGAATCCCAAGCAGGCTCCACATTGCCAGCGCAGAGCCCAACGTGGGGCTCAATCACACGAACTGCAAGATCATGGCCTGAGCTGAAACCAAGAGTCAGACACTTGATCAACTGAGCCACCCAGGCGCCCCTTGAGATATGCTTTTAAAAGGGACTCCTGGGTACTATTTTCTCTTGAATATTTAAAATGACAGGATAGCTTATACTTTCACACCAACTTTGCAGACCCTACTCTATCACCTTCTGGTAACGATGGACATTGACAAATTGGAGGCGAGTTTCATTTCTCCCCCTTTTATAGACTTTGCTTGGTTCTGCTTGGATTCTCTCCTTATCCTTGAAAATCAGTAAACTGCTCCATAATATGGTTGGAATAAATAATTTGTGTCATTTTTCCTGGTATGATAGGGAAAGATAGGATTCAGTAGGCAGAAAGGGAGAGGCTAGGGCTTGAAGGTCCCTGGGAGCGAGCAAACCACATATTTGAAAAGAATGCTAGGAACATCTACCCATGAGAAAAACTACCTCGGAAAAATCTCTCCTGGGGCCTGACCATGAGGAAACCTCTCTCAGACACAAAGTTTTCCTTATAAATGTAACAAGCACCACCTACTCCTGCCCCAGGTTCCCCTCAGGAATAAACAAGTCTGCATTTATAGTTATCAGACCAATAAAAAAAAAAAAGAACCTAAAAAGAAACAAAGGGAACAAAGAAAAAGGAATGGGCCAAAACCCTATAAAATAAAGTCCCTTGCCTATCATCTGGGGCATTCACTTTCATGTGCCCCTTATCTTCAAAGAGAGCTTTTGTACAATCCTTGCTTCCACTATTCTTACTTTTTAATAAAAACTTTTGCCTGCTGCTCATTTTATTCTGTGTTCTCCTCTTCATTCTTCGAAGTGGCAAGACAAGTTTCCCTGGGTATTGAGCTAAAGAATCCTGCAACACTGGGACATGATATACCCTTTAACCCACAGATTTAAGGGGTGCCTGGGTGGCTCTGTTGGTTAAGCATCCAATTTCAGTTCAGGTCATATCTCACAGTTTGTGAGTTTGAGCCCTGCATCCGGCTGTGGGCTCGGAGTCTGGAGCCTGCTTCGGGGGCTCTGTCTCCCTCTCTCTGTTCCTCCCCCACTCATGCTCTGTCTCTGTCTCTCTCAAAAATAAACATTAATTTTTTTTTAACCCACAGATTCAAGACTTTATTTTGGTGACTTCTTCTGGTGTCACCTGTCTTGTCCTTTGCTCTAGGAACACTAATTTTAGAGTATGTTCAGTTGACGTTGCTGGAATGCCTTTGTTCTTTTCCATGTCACATTGCTGCAATCCTGTCCACTATGTTCCTGAGCATGTTTGTGTTCCCTTTGATTACATTTTGGTTTCCTCTAATGTCATTTTCAGCTCTGTAATACTTTTTCCTCTGATATCATTCTTCTTTTTCTCTGATATCATTCAGCCTGTTTTCCAACTCCTGCTACTGTTTAATAGTCTTTTATTTAAAACCTTATATATTTTGTTTGAATTAGTATTTTTAGTTTTTAAAACCCTTTTATTTGCATTTTTTCTCAAATATGGATTTTTTTTTCTTCTCCGTTTCCTTGGACAAATTATCTTGTAATTATTGTTCTTTTAAGTGTTATATTAAGTAACTGTTGTTATGCTGATGTCTCTCTTTTCTTCTTTTCTCTCTTTTCTCTATTTTCTCCACTATACCCCCTTGTTATTTTTGGCAGAATTCTTGATTACTTCTGGTTAACACTCACCTTTTGAGGGTATCAAATTTAAAAAATTTTTCTTTAATGTTTATTTATTTTTGGAGGAGTGAGAGACCGAGTGTGAGTGGGGGAGGGGTAGAGAGAGAGGGAGACACAGAATCTGAAGCAGGCTCCAGGCTCTGAGCTGTCAGCACAGAGCCCGACGCGGGGCTCAAACTCACAAACCACGAGATCATGACCTAAGCCGAAGTCGGACGCTTAACCGAGTGAGCCACCCAGGTGCCCTGAGGGTATCAACTTTTAGGTGAAGGCCAGTAGTTATATGTGCAGCTGGTGAGTTGGGACAATTATAGTTTTTATTTTGGTTTGTCATTTCAAATATCCTCCCAAGCAAATCTGCCATTTTCTACGCTCTGGGATATAGCTCTTCTAGGCTATCAACATTCCAGACATTGGGGTGACTCACAGTGGATCCCCTTAAGTCACAAGCCATCTGGTTGCTTCTTCTTTCTCTGCATATATCCTTGCTGGAGGTCTCCTCACCTGGGTGACTAGCAAGGTTCACATGCTTAGAAGGGTTAAGCAACAGACTTTGATTCAAGTGAGCCTGGCTGTGTCCAACTCAAGAGCACATGCTGTTAACAGAGAGCATCAAGTCTACAACTAGGACTGGTAGTGGCCTTGAGAGACTGGATTGCGAAACTTTGTGTTTTCCCAAAGAATCCAGAAATCTGGGATTTTATGTGAGCTCTCTGTAAAAGTTAGAAAGCAATAAAAAATTAGAACAGAAAATACAAACATAATTAGGTCAGACAAAATAGGTCTATAGGCCACATTCAGCCTAAGAGCCCTTCATGGGGAACTGCTATTGATGACAAAAAAGTTTCTCCTTGAGCACTCTTGCCTACCATTCTGTGATGGCCAGCAGGTCTCCAAAAAGACACTGATGACTGCTGCTCCCATGGCGGGCCCATGCACCTAGGTGCAACCCTCTAGAGCCAGGGATCCACTTGTACTACTGTGATCTTCTTTCAAGGAAATTTCTCTCCTGCTTGAGGATGGAGGAGGGATGTGGCTGGTTTCAGATTTTTTGAAGGCTCGGATCATGGTTTACATTTGGTGTTTGGCATTTTTCTTGATCAGCTGAAGATGGTAACTTTAAAATTCTTTTTCCGTTTTGCCATTAATGCTTTAATTAATTTTGAGAGGACTCAAGTGAAAAAGACTCCTGCTGTGCTTTTTGTTTTGTTTCCTTTTCTCAAAGACCTTTGCTTTCAACATCCTATTTCAATTTCTGCATTTTCAATGACTGCTCCTCAACTGTCCTCAAGCAATGAAGTCCAAGAGTTTGTTCCTTATTGTTGAAATCCATTTATTATAACTCTGATTATGTGAGATAAGAAGGAGCCTCAGGGCACCTGGGATGACTGTGTGGCTCAGTCGGTTAAGCATCCGACTTCAGCTCAGGTCATGATCTCACAGCTCATGAGTTCTAGGCCCGCATCAGGCTCTGTGCTGATGGCTCAGAGCCTGGAGCCTACTTGGGATTCTGTTTCTCTCTCTGCCCCTCCCCCACTCAAGCTGTCTCTCTCTCTCTCTCTCTCTCTCTCTCTCAAAAATAAATAAATTTTTAAAAACTTTAAAAAAAAATGAGCCTTTCCTACAGGCAAAGGAGGCAGCTATATATGCAGATGGATTTCGGGAGAACTGAGAAAGCCCTAAAGCTCCCCTTTGTAACCTAGCAATTTGTCTCTCACAGCTCTCCTAGTTCATAAGTGTGACAGTTCTCACTGCTTTCATTTCTTTGACTTTTTTTTTTAAATGCTGAGACTCCTATGAAGATACAACAATAAGGTTCACCTACTGCTTATAATTTTGAAGTGTAAGCTTATTAGATCCTTTCTTAAGAGCAAGTTTTGAATGTTGAAGGAAGGAACATAGATACCTTGAGTGCAGGAAACACGTATTTGTGGAGAATATGGGAGTGCAGAAGACCAAGAAAGGGGAGGTAAAAAGATAAACTGCACACTGGTTACAGTGAAAGAGACAGGAGTTCAGAAGGTCTGCCTGCATTTTTTAAAGGAAAGATGTTCATGCTGACCAGAAACACTTGAGAGTTTGAGAAAATGCTTACCAGATGAATGAATCCTGCAGCAGTGAACCAGGTACTGAGGACTATTGATAACAGTTTGGAAAACTTCACTGAACTGCTAGAGGAAGAAAGACAAAAAGTTTTTGGGTTCAGACAGATTCCAGAACAACACAAGTCCTCTAAAATCCGACTATTCTAAGTGTGGTTCATGGGCCAGAAGCAATGGTGCGCTTACCTGGGAGCATTATTAGAAATGCAGGATCCCAGCCCCCACCCCTGATCTACAGATCTGCATTGTTGTAGGGATCCTCTGTTTGATTCATATGCACATTAGAGTCTGAGATGCCCAGTTCTGAACATACCCAGTCACACACGCTTGTTCAAAAATTTTACACTTTGCTATGCTATCCACCAGCCTGATATTATATTGTTTTTACAAATATATATGTATCATCTTAAACTAAATTTAATAGATTGCCACATTGTCTAAAGTAACAGTACAAAGTGCAGTGTCCTGGGAATCCAGAGAATGGGTCTGCAAAATGGAATTTTGAGTAGATCACAGAAATGTCTCGCTAAACTCATACCAGGCTCTTTCAGTGAAAAGGATTGGACAAGCTCCTATGTCCTAAGTAAAGTTCTAGAGTTTAGCTGAAATCTCTGTGGTTTTCAGGTAGGGTTACCTGTTACACAAGAACAGCCCTTTCTAATCCCAACTGCTCCATGATGCACGAACGCCTAGCAGCGAAATCACCTGGCCTATAAAATTTGATGTTTCTGGGGAGAACATAGAAGCATGAAGATTTTCAGTGGGTAACATTAAACCAAACTGCATAACACTTTAGAAGTATTTCTGCTCAAAGGTAGTTTGCAATTTTTTTTTTGAGACATTTAGGCAGCTCTATTTTTGTAAGCGATTTCATTGCTGCTACTGGGTGCCTCACGGTCAGAAAAACTGTCTCACATTCCTAGATAGAAGAGACGTGATTCATGATAGCAAGTATATAGAACCAAAACCTTTGGATTGCTTTCATTTTAATTTTTTGGGGGGGAGGAGGCAGAATTAAAGTCTAAATGGACTTACACAATGTAGCTCTACAAAACAGACTCAAATGATTGTCAACTTCCTAGTCAGCATGTGATATTAATACAACAGGAGTAAGGGGATGAATAATATCTTAGGAGCTAAGGGATTTCATGGGGTTTACACTGAAATTCCGATGGGAAAGGAACTGAAGGTTCAGTTTACATTTTTAATTTCCTAATCCAAATCAGCAAGCAAGCAGGACTTACGGCAGGGCTAGCATTTACCTGGTTCTGATGGCTTGGAGAATTTGCAAGATTTGAGGGAGCTCTAGCAGCCGCAAAGCTCTTAAGAACCTTAAACCTACAAAGCAATCAAAAGGACAAATCTGCCAAAAGAAGAGGGTCACTTCCGGAAGTAGTCAGGGTTGTAACACAATCGGGACCACTTACCTTCTTTCTATCTCTGAGATGCTCACATACAATGTAAGGCCACGGGTTTAAGGGCATGAGCTCTAGTTCAGATCCTGGCCCTAACACTTAACAGCTGTTGTAATCTAAAGCAATTCCCTTCATGTCTCTAGTTCCTCATCTACAAAATGGGAATTAAAAGTACCTAGCCCATAGGGCTGTTGAACTAATCATAGAAAGCATGTGGGAGCAGGCCTCGCATATAATAAGCACTACTCACATTTCACCCTATAGAATTCCTCTTTAGAACAGACAGTAAATTAGTTATTAACCACTTAAACTCCTGATTATAGAATCTCTATGGTCTGTTCCTCAGCTTTCCCATGATATTTTACTTTACGTAGTTTGATAATTCCAACAGCAAGGAATATTTGATAGGTAATAAATAATAATATAAAATTCCATAAAAACTGATAGAAGCCACTTAATGTCCATGCACTGCCCATAAAGACAAAGTAAGCAGTTAGATAGATATATAACATGTCACAGCCTGTCTGGATATGATGATTTATTGCTTTGAGAGACCAGTGGAGACTTTTCATCTCTTCCAGTCCACATGGGATTCTAGCATATAGGTGCCTCAGGGGGACGGGGGGTTTGGACCTTGCCTCTCAGACAGTGGATGAATCAGTCCACAAACAATAAATAACCAGTGTCACCTACTGTGCATCAGGTACGTTACCAGGTACTGAGGTTTAAAAAAAAAAACAGGTTTTAAAAATATATTACAAAATCATATAATCATGGTGAAAAATGGTTTTAAATGGCATTTAGGCCATTTAAAAAATGGAAATGAAGGATACTTATGAGTGAAAGTGGAAGACTTAAATTTATTTATTTATTTTTGAGAGACTACACCTGATTCCCACAATGCACTTACCTAGCCAGTTACTCTTCAAATAATAAGAAATAAAGGTTGGTGGAATGGTAAAGATGTCTACAATTGAATTCATCTCCAACCAAAACTTGATCTTGTCATCCGCTGCCACAAACTATGAAATGGAAACAAAAGACTCCATATTCTGTTACCCTCGAGAATTTAAAAATGAACATACCAGTGGCTTTATTAATTCATCTCACTCAACGGACGCTTTGATCTCAATCTATTACATACCTATACATACACACGCATATGTACTCAGATAGCTATATACTTGAATATATATTAGTATAGACATGTAGATAAATATGTATTTACATAAAGACTGTACCTTCAGGGGCACCTGGGTGGCTCAGTCGGTTAAGCAGGACTCTTGGGTTTCGGCTTAGGTCATGATCTCATAGCCCGCATCTGGCTCTGAGCTGACAGCATGGAGCCTGCCTGGGATTCTCACTCTCCCTCTTTCTGCCCCTCTCCTTCTCAGTCTCTCTCCCTCTCTCTCAAAATAAATAAATAAACTCTAATTTTTTTTTTTTTACAAAGAACTTCCTTTAATGGGTGTTCAGTAAATGAACATGAACCCATTTTACTCACCAGATCTTAACACTTACACATCAGAATAAACACTTTGAACCTATTGATGCTCTTAGAGCTTTCTGATATAATTATATAATGCCTCTTTTAAAAAAATTTTTTTAACGTTTATTTATTTTTGAGACAGAGAAAGCATGAATGGGGGAGGGTCGGAGAGAGGGAGACACAGAATCTGAAACAGGCTCCAGGCTCTGAGCTGTCAGCACAGAGCCTGACGCGGGGCTTGAACTCACTGACCGCGAGATCATGACCTGAGCCGAAGTCGGCCGCTTAACCGACTGAGCCACCCAGGCGCTCCTAAAATTTTTTTTAACATGTATTCATTTTTGAGAGACAGAGACAGAGTGTGAGTGGGGGATGGGCAGAGAAGAGGGAGACACTGAATCTGAAGCAGGCTGCAGGCTCCAAAGCTGTCAGCACAGAGCCTGATGCAGGGTTTGAACTCATGAACAGCAAGATCATGACGTGAGCTGAAGTCAGATGCTTAACCAACTGAGCCACCCAGATGCCTCTAAAGCCTCCTACTTGTGAACAAAGATACATGATTTAAAATGGCCCTTAATGGAAAAAGTACAACTTTCTAGAAGTTTGGCTGGCCAAGACCTGTGTCTATGAGCTTCCCTATTTGGATTAAGAAAGCAAGCATATATAGAGGGATAAATTACTATAAAAAGATTTTGATGGTCAGTGTGGTCAGAGTTAAGTTTTGAAGGAAGGTCATAAAAATACAGATATATGTGTGTGTGTGTGTATATATATACACACACACACACATATATACACACACACACACACATATATATATATAGTCTCCCATAAACATGTGATGGATAAATACATTGAAATCTAGACCTATGATGGATCCTCAATAAATGCCTATGGAATGATAGAACTATTTAATAGATGAGTGTAACAAAAATGAAACAAAGGTATTAAAGTATTTTATACAATTATATGGCACATGTCCCATCAGTGGAATCGGTTGAGCCAATGACATTTCAGAGGCTGTTCCTCAGGTTTCCTAGCTTGTGATTATTAGTAAAGCTTTCTCAGTGGTAGGTTGGGAAGCCAATAAGGAGGACAGTGTGACAGGGTATCCAAAGGAATCATTTTCATTTGCACCAGAATTTTTGGCCTAGATACAGTGTTAAGTGCAAGGGAGAGTTTTCATGTCTCTTTATACATTGGACAGGTTAGGGCACACACCCTCTAGCTGTAGAGCCTGAAAACAGAGGCAGATTGTACAACTAAGGCACATAAAGACCTCTTTACATTGCACCTGTTGTGTTCATTTGTTTCCTCCCACTTTCCATAGATACTTACTCTCAACCCAAAATAGAAACTAAAGAACACATTGAAAGTCAAATCAATAGGGATCGTTTTGTCTTGGTATGAAGAACAGCTTCCAACAGGGCTGGAAAAGAAATAAGAACCATTTATACAGATGTACATTTTAAAAGTTTTACTATAGAAGACCAAATAAAGAGTAGGCAATGTTCTATTTATTCACCATGAATGGTTAATGCAAGACACTTACGTTCACATTTTAAGGAAATTACTTTTCCCTTGGGAGGAAAGGTATGCACAAACAAAACCACAGGACTGCATGTGGAGCTGAAAATAACAGGACAATTACCTGTTCGTCCTTTCATAGAGTTTATTGGTTCTATTTCTGTTTTATCGATGAGGATTCAGATGCACAGAGATTATGTGGCTCCTCTTGGTTTGCAAAACTATCTGCCCAGCCAGGACATTTTGACATCTGTGCCCTTCTCATACAGACCTACACTAAGTCAAATGGACTGATATGAACCCAAATGTAAAGAAAATTTCCTAAAAGGTCAGTAAGGAGTTCACAAAGCAAAGACTACTAGTTTCCCTAGCATTTCCAAAATTGCCTGACTTCTGTGGCCCCATAATACCAATTTTACTTCAGCTAGAAATCCAGTGTAATTCCCAGCTGATCAGCGTGGAGCTCAGATTAGATTAGGCTGTGTCCAAGAAACCATTCTAACTTGGGTATAGAAGATGAGAATGGCTTCAGAGAAGAGCAGACAATAACTTGCTCCTTTATCCCAGGTGAGATCTAGCATGTTCCATCTTCAAACCCATCCAAAGTTGTTTGAAACCTATGACAAACCCTGAAACAACTATAAAGATTCTGTTTCGACACTTAAGGATTCCAAAGACACAGAACACCCTCAGGAGTGGTCCAAGGGTGGAGACCACAGCTGGAGGCTTCTAGTCTCAGAGACTCTAAAATAGATGTGTATACAGCACCACAGCCCGTAGCAATGCACAATGACAGGATACAGGGGAAACTCATGCATTTTCTGGTGAAACTAGATTTAGTGCTTCATGGGGGGAATACTCACCCTTTTTTTAATGAGTTTATATGTGTGTATGCCTGAAAGCATATTAAACATTATTCCCGGCAGAAAATTCCAAATTAGCTGGCAACCTAATGACACAGAAGACAAGGATGACTGGGGATTTTACTCACTCAGAAGAGTTGATGAAATAGATTATGAGAGACCCAATGCTTAGTACAAATACAAGGATCATCTGGAAAAAAAAAAACAAAACCAAGGACCAAATAATTGTATTGATATATAGATGAATAAATAAACCAACAAAATTGTGTTTACTCTTTTAACCTTGCCTATATATGCAGCATTTTTCACACATTCATTTATGTTAGCATGCATGCATGCATGAATTAATTCATTCATTCTTTCACTCAAGAGAAACTGATTGGACCTTTACTAGGTCTTCAATAAATGACACACACTCACTCATTTTACTTATGTAATTTTCATTCCTATATACTTTAGAATAAAGTTTGTCCCTCCTACCGCTCATAAAGCTTTCTGATCTCAAGAAGTCCCATCGTTTATTCATTTCTTCACTCATCAAACATTTATTAAGTGCTTTAAATGTGTCAGGCACTTTATTACATGCTGGAAATGAGGGCTATTGGACATAAACTGTGGACTTGAAATGTCTGTGATACTGGAGAAGAAACAGTCCCAACATGTCCATGTAAAAGGATGGTCAGGATTTTGACAGGAGGGAATGTGCTGTAAATGAGGAAAAGAATATGAGTGCGTTTAACATGCGAATGTGCCTGGTTTATGGAAGAAGCAGAGCTGGTGGAATGTTATCAGAAGTTTTCCCATTCCAAACCCTCAAGGCATTTGGATGAAACCTTTTGCAGCCTCCATGACTTTTCAGGTCAACTTTAGGTAACTAAACATTCCTCCAGTCATTTACAGTTTTCCAGCCATTCTTTTTTTTTTATGTTCAGTCCAGTATATTATTAGTAATACTAATAGTAAAACTGAATTTTAGTTACAATTAAAGCTTTACTCCCTTCCAGCTCAGGTGTTCCTTGGGCAGGTTACCTGTACTGGGAAAAAGGTCAGTCTCCTCCCTATTAACCCTTTTTGAGTTTTTGTTTCTAGTTGCACACTGACTAAGCCACCTCCAGCCTCTCCAGAATTGTAGGTCAAGGTTAGAGAATGAACAGACAAGGGAGATCAGAGAAGGAAACGCTGGACTTGACTGCTGTTAGATCACTATGCTCTCACCCTGGGGGTCTGGGAAGGGGAGGTGTTTAATATTTACTTGCATGGGCTATTCCATTGCTCTTTGGAGATACCAATTCAATTCATATTCAAATTAGGCAAATATATATATATATATTTTTAGTACCTATCATGACCCAAATATCATTCTGGTGATTGGGAACTATCAGTGAACAACATGTACAAAGATCCCTGCCTTTTTGGATCTTAGCATCTAGAAAATACAAAGATGACTACGGGGCGCCTGGGTGGCTCAGTCGGTTGAGCTTCCGACTTCGGCTCAGGTCATGATCTTGTGGTCTGTGAGTTCAAGCCCCATGTCGGGCCCTGTGCTGACAGCTCGGAGCCTGGAGCCTGCTTCTGATTCTGTGTCTCCCTCTCTCTGCCCCTCCCCCACTAATGCTCTGTCTCTGTCTCAGAAATAAACATTTTAAAAAAAAAAAAGATGACTAATCTGTAACTTACATGGTATGTTAGAAGTTACATGCTAAGAAAATAAAGTTAAAGAAAATAAAGGGGATCAGAAATGCAAAGGGAAAGGGCAGAAAGGGTTGCAGTCTGGATAATACTTAATCACTAAGGGTCCCCTTTGCGATTCCCTTAAATTGGGTGGAAGCATGTTCTTGAACTGGTTGCTCACAATTCTTTTCTCAGTACATCTCACATGCCTTTATTTTGCTGGAACCCCTACCCCTCCAGATGCCTAGTTGAGCAGGCAAGAGAAGACTCTCACATGTGACCCCTATCTGGCAGGTGGAACAGCTCAAGCATTCTTTGTCCCAACAAATAGTAAAAGGACAAACTATCTTCAGTGTGACAACTTCTCCATAGAGCAGCTAGCCCAACAACAGCGCCTCTCCACAAACGAACCAGATGTCAGTCCTCTGTGTCCTCAGAGTTCCCAGAGATGCAAACTGAAAATTCTGAGTGGTTCCTCTTAAGCCTTTCCTTAGGCTTGATGTGAGAGGGAAGCACTCCCATACCTCTGCTACAACAGAACTTGTTCCAAAAATCCTCTGCTATTTCCAACTTACCCTAACTTTTTAAAGTTTTTATACTGTTTTCAAGTGTACAATATCTTGATTCAACACTTCCATACATCACCTGGTGCTCATCACAAGTGTCCTCCTTAATCCCCGTCACCTATTTTACCCATGTCCCTACCTATCTCCCTCTGGTAAACATCAGTTTGTTCTCTATAGTTAAAAGTTTGTGGGGCACCTGGGTGACTCAATAGATTAAACATCTGACTCTTGATTTGGGCTCAGGTCATGATCTCAAAAGTTTGTGAGCTTAAGCCCTGTGTTGGGCTCTATGCTGACAGTGTGGAGCCTGATTGGGTTTCCCTCTCTTCTCTCTCTTTGCCCCTCTCCCCATTTGTGCTCACTCTCTTGCGCTCTCTCAAGATAAATAAATACACTTTATTAAAAAATTTTTTTGTTTTTTGGTCTGACTCCCTTTTTCCTTTGCTCATCTATTTTGTTTCTTAAATTCCACGAGTGAATTCACACAGTGTCTTTCTCCGACTGATTATGCTTAACATAATACCCTCTAGCTCCATCCACGTTGTTTCAAATGGCAAGATTTCAGTCTTTTTTATGGCTGACAAGTATTCCATTGTATATATATACAATACACCTTCTTTATCCATTCATCAGTCAATGGGCACTTGGGCTGTTTCCATAATTTGACTATCGTAGATAATGCTGCTATAAACATCAGGTTGCATATATCCCTCTGAATTAGTATTCTTTGGGTAAATACCTAGTAGCGCAATTGCTAAATCATATGGTAGTTCTATTTTCAACTTTCTGAGGAAACTCCATATTGTTTTCCAGAGTGGCTGCTCCAGTTTGCACTCCCACCAACAGTGCAGGAGGGTTCCCCTTTCTCCACACCCTTGCGAACACCTGTTGTTTCCTGTGTTGTTGATTTTGGCCATTCTGACAGGTGTGAGGTGATATTTCTTTATAGTTTTGATTTGTATTTCCCTGATCATGAGTGATGTTGAGCATCTTTTAATGTGTCTCTTGGTCATCTGGATGTCTTCTTTGGAAAAACGTCTATTCATGTCTTCTACACATTTTAATTGGATTATTTGCTTTTTAGGTGTTGAGTTTTATAAATTCCTTAAATCATTTACCATGATCAAAGGATATTTATTCCAGGGGCACCTGGGTGACTCAGTCGGTTAAGCATCTGACTCCAGCTCAGGTCATGATCTCACGGTTCATGAATTCAAGCCCCACGTCCGGCTCTGTGACAGCTCAGAGCCTGGAGCCTGCTTGGGATTCTGTGTCTCCCTCTCTCTCTGCCCCTCCCCAGCTTGTGGTCTATCTCTCTCTGTCTCTCAAAAATAAATAAACAGTAAAAAAAAATTTAAAAACAAGAGGGATTTATTCCAGGGTTGCAAGGGTGGTTCAACATTTACAAATCAATCAACATGATTCACCACATTAATAAAAGAAGGGATAAGAACCATATGATCATTTCAATAGATGCAGAAAAAGCATCTGAAAAAGTACAACATCCGTTCAACCCTCAACAAATTAGGTTTAGAGGGAATATACCTCAACACAATAAAGGCCAAATATGAAAAACCCACAGTTAATAACATCCTTAGTGGGAAAAACTGAAAGCTTTTCTTCTACAGTCAGGAATAAGACAGAGATGTCTACTCTCACCACTGTTATTTAAAATAGTACTGGAAGTCCTAGCAATCAGACAACAAAAAGAAATAAAAGGCATCCAAATAGGCAAGAAAGAAGTCAAACTTTCACTATTTATAGATAACATGATATTCTATATAGAAAACCCAAAAGATGCCACCAAAAATCTGCCAAAACTGATACATACATGAATTCAGTGAAATCACAGAATTCAAAATCAACATACAAAAATCTATTGCATTTCTATACACCAATAGTGAAACAGCAGAAAGAGAAATTAATGAACCAATAATAATTTCAATTTCACCCAAAACAATAAAATACCTAAGCATAAACCTAACCAGAGGTGAAAGACCTGTACTGAGTAAAACTATAAAACACTAATGAAAGAAATTAAAGACAACACAAAGAAATGGAAAAATATTCCATGCTCATGGATTGGAAGAATAAATATTATTAAAATGTCTATACTACCCAAAGAAATCTACACATTTAATGGAATCCCTATCAAAAGAGCAACAGCATTTTTCGCAGAAATGAACAATCCTCAAATTTGTGTGGAACCAAAAAAGACCCCCAAATAACCAAAGAAACCTTGGAAAAGAAAAGCAAAGCTGGAGACATCACAATTCCAGACTTCAAGTTATATTACAAAGTTGTAGTGATCAAAACAGTATGGTACGGACACAAAAGTACACACAGAGATCAATGGAACAGAACAGAAAACCCAGCAATGAACCCACAACTGTGTGGCCAATTAACCTCTTACAAAGCAGGAAAAAATATCCAACGGAAAAAGAGTCTCTTCAACAAATGATGTTGGGAAAACTGGACGGCAACATGCCAAGGAATGAAACTAGAACCCTTTCTTTCATCATATACAAAAATAAATTAAAAATGGATTAAAGACCTAAATGTGAGACTTGAAACCATCAAAATCCTAGCACAGAACACAGGTAGTAACTCTTTGACATCAACCATAGCAACTTCTTACCATGTATGTCTCCTGAAACAAGGAAAACAAAAGCAAAAATAAACTATTAAGAATTCATGAAAATAAAGTTTCTGCACAGTGAAGGACACAATCAACAAAACTAAAAGGCAACCTGCATAACGGGCGAAAATATCTGCAGATGACATATCTGATAAAGGGTTAGTATCCAAAACATATAAAGAACTAACTTACCATAATTTACATGTCATTGGGTAAGAGCCAAGAGCTTCAGATGGTTTTCTTCCAACAGCTTTGTAAGTGACAATATTGCAGCTTATTTAATACCTGGGAGTTACTGGCATCTATTTCCTTGGGGTCTCACCATTGACTATAAGCTCCATTTTAACATTTACATTAGGTGTTGATGGAGATATTACTAAGTCTGTGGGTTTAACAGCAGTTAGAAATGTATTCTGAGGCTCAGGAAAGATGTTGGGAGTGGATATTAGGTACTGATAATGATTAATAGCTTCCACGAAATCTTTTTCTTGTCTTTACGCATGATTTTTTTCTCTTTCACTAAATCTCTTTAGTGATTTTTCAAGTATAAATCATATATTGCAAAGCTTCCAGAAAGATGACGGCAGGCCGTATGTTTACAATCCTCTAAACTGCAGAAATTAACCCCCCTCCCACCCCAAAAGAGAAAATGTTAGTTTCATTGAAACTAAGAAAAATACCAACCTCATGCCACAAACCTAAAAAATATTATCCAGAAATAATATATAACAAACAGGAAAATGTATACCCAACCAAAAGTAGGCACTGGGAGCTAACATCTTGTGAACACTGTTCACCGAGTCAGACAGATATTAGGAGGGATTTCCGAGGGGATGTGTAAATTTTTCTTGGGTTGGAGGGGCAAAATCTGGAAGCATTGGTTGTTTGTGGGGTAGAAAGCCCTCCACTTGAGCCCACAGACTAAAGATGAAGCCACAAAGCCAGAGAGGCCTGGAGGAGACTCTGAAGCCACACCATCACTGCTGGGGAATCTCTTGGCTAGCAGCGGCAACACTATTTTTTTTCCAGAAGCATCCGGGAAAGCAGTCAGAGAAAAATGTGAGACCTGTTCCAGAGAAAGCCTTGTTTGCAGAATTGCTGGCCACAGCATGATCTCCCATGTTTGTCTATGTGGGAAAACTCACAGTAAATTGAGACTGATTTCCACAGTGGGGCTTAAAACCGCCAATTTACTTGGTAGATAGTTTTGTGTACCTAGAGAACACAAGTAACAGCCAACACAGTAAACGAGGGACACTGAATCTCTAAATCTTCATGAATGAGTATTAGCAGACAATAGAAAATGCCAGTTATGTGGGAAATGTAAGAAAATAGGAGAATCAAGCAGAGGAAAGAGATGAAATGACCTCCTATGAAAACACTAATACAGAACATGTAATTAAACTTGGTCAAATTACAATTAGTGTTCCTAGTGGGATTCTAAAAATCTAATAAACAGCACCGGAGGATGGGAAAGGTAGAAGGACAATATGGGAGTTATAGGGAGGTAGTAACTGAAAGAAGCTGCACCCTGAGGGTTGTCTGGGAGATCAACAAAAAGGGGTTAAATGAGTGATGTGCATTAAGGAAGGCACTTTTGGGGATGAGCACTGGGTATCATATATAAGAGATGAATCACTGGGTTCTATTCCTGAAGCCAAGACTATACTGTATCACTGTGTGCTAACTGACTTGAATTTAAATAAAATAAAAATAAAAAATAAAAGGATGAATCAACTCACACAAAAAAAATCACAAAAGTAACAAATATAAGACAGACTGTTGGTTGCCATGGTTGAAGAGTGTTAAGATGGGAAGGAAGTGGATCTGGCTGTAAAAACAAAACTAAACAAAACAAAACAAAACAAAAAACAAAACCAAAAACATGAGGGATCTTTGTTATGGAAATGTTTTGTAGCTTGCCTATCTCAATGTCAATATCCTGGCTGTCATTACACTGTAGTTTTGTGAGATACAACCATTGGGGGAAATTGGGTAAAGGGTAACTGGGCTCTCTCTATCTTATTTCTTTCAACTGCATGTGATTCGCCAATGATCTCAAAATACAGAACTTAACTGAAAAAGTTACCAACAAAAAAGGAAAAAGAGGTCAGCATTATCAACATTAGATCTTAAAAGAGGTGCCCTTTGGAATTGAGTTGCAGACCTTGGAGGAGGGGTCCTAGCTGGCCTGGCTGGTGGTGGCACCTCTGAGGAGGAGATGATGTGAGCCTGATTTTGGCAGTGTTGGAAAAACTGGAAACCAGAACCACGGACTGCTACCAGAGTGAAAAGCTATTGCCTGAGTGAGGCTGAGAAAAAACAGATGCAAAACATCCATCCCTAGGCTTTCTGTCTCCTCTCACACCCTTGTTGGCAGAGCTCAACTATGAGCACAAGCAAGCTGACAAAGGACACATGTAATAACCGAGGCCTGGCCTCACATCACAGAGCAGAGGGCACGGGGTAGATTTGGAGCTGAGAGACCTGAGCTTTGTATCTAGCAGGCAGCCTTAAGTGCTAGAAGATACTGGAATAGCATTTATAGAAATTTTAGGAAAAAGGACTGAAAGCCAAAAATCCTACACCCAAGAAAACTGGTGTTCACTCGCGAGAGCAAGGAAAAAACTATTTCTGTGTGACATTCAAGGTATGAAAGTATACTACCCACACTTTCCCTTGCAAATGAAAATGGGAAACACTCAAGAAAAAGAAAACATTCAGAAAGATAAAACATGTTACATTAAAAAAAAAAAGTACCTAATGAAACTGGTAAAGTTAATTTTTAGCTCTAAAGCAAATATTAAAAAAAAAATCTTACCAGACGTATAGTGCTAAAAACAAGCAAACAAAAAGCCACAACAGCAATCTGGAACTGAATGTTCCGATTCATTCACAATTTCTGGAAGGAAGGACAGGTGGTATGGTGGAAAAAAACAAAGATCTCCTGCACATGGAGGATACAGACATAAAACATGTTGAGACAAATTATGGAAAGAGCCTAAATGTCCATCAACTGATGAATGGATAAAGAAGTTGTGGTTTATAAACACAATGGAATACTACTTGGCAATGAGAAAGAATGAAATATGGCCTTTTGTAGCAACATGGATGGAACTGGAGAGTGTGATGCTAAGTGAAATAAGCCATACAGAGAAAGACAGATACCACATGTTTTCACTCTTATGTGGATCCTGAGAAACTTAACAGAAGACCATGGGGGAGGGGAAGGGGG
The DNA here is from genome assembly GCF_018350215.1 of Panthera leo. Taxonomy (NCBI): domain Eukaryota; kingdom Metazoa; phylum Chordata; class Mammalia; order Carnivora; family Felidae; genus Panthera; species Panthera leo. The sequence goes on from NC_056682.1 coordinate 45,667,479, forward strand.
AAAAAAAGTTACAGAGAGGGAAGGAGCAAACCATAAGAGAATCTTAAAAACTGAAAATAAACTGAGGGTTGATGGAGGGTGGGAGGGAGGGTAAAGTGGGTGATGGGCATTGAGGAGGGCACCTGTTGGGATGAGCACTGGGTGTTGTATGGAAACCAATTTGACAATAAATTTCATATAAATAAAAAACATGTGGAGATACACAGAGGAAATATAGAATGGGAAGTCTGTTCTGAACTTGGTTTAACCTAGTGTGTCCGTGATATCCTATTAAAAAAGGAATTATACAAAATATGTAATAAACAAAAATGTCAGCCAATGGTCAATGCTTAGTATACCCTGAATGGTTTATATTTATTATCATATACGTCTCCCTACAACACTTTAAAGGAGGTTATTCATATTGTATGACTGAAATCTAATTTAGAAAAATTAATTTGCCCAGGATTACACAATAGGAAGTGGAGGAGCAAGTGTCTGAGTCCAGGTCTCTCAAAATTCAGTCACGAGGTATCTCTGGCCTCTCTAGTAAGATAAGAAACCAAGGCTGGGACAGAGCTCTTACCTGCCTAACACCCATTTTCCTTTTCTTTGCTAACTTATCTACCATTTGTTTTTTTTAATCCACTGATATTTAGATATTCTATTATGTAGCAAATTCAATCTCTAAGTATTATGAAGACCAATAAAACAAATTACCATAAAGGAGAATAATTAAATTCCTCTGATAAATCAACAAATAAATGGATTCTTAAATCAATAAGAGAACAAAAATCCAGCTCCATGTTATTTATAGAGACACAGTTAACAGGAAATTAGAGAAAAAGACTGACAGATAGCTGGGCAAAGACATCCCAATCAAGTATGAATAAAATGAAGGCAAAGTATTCAAAAATATTCAAGCCAAAAACAAAACAAAACAAAACCCAAAACACTAAGTGTGAGAACCATGAATATTTCATATAGATAAAAGGCACAATAAAGCAAAGACTTAAAAGATAATGTTATGCACTAATTGATATTATGTAAAATATATAATTTAAAATGGGTTAGAAATGCAAGATGAATATATTCGATAGAACTACAAGATATTCAATAAAACTACAAAATCATAAATAAAAATGTTTGGCATGTCCCTTTCAGTCAGCAAATAATTAAGGGGTATGGAAAACACATATAACACAATTAATAGTGCTTCTATATCAAACATAATACATATTCTTTCAAAAGTCCATTAAGTAGTAATAAAAATTGAACATGCACTAGGCGACAGTGCATTTCCCCATAAATTTCATAAGCCAGAAATCATAAAGGCAGTAGTATTCTTGGACCATAAATTTTACCAAAGTGGAAAAGATAGCCACTCTATCCCGAGGAAATAAAAGCTTATACATACAGCATTCCTCTAAATGGATGATGACTCAAACAAATCAAAATTAAAATTTCAAACAACTTACGACAAATTAGGCATTCATAAAAATCATAATGCTACTTGCTAAAATCTATGAGACATGGCTAAGAAAGAACTCATCGGAAAATTTTTTGTGAAACAAATACCACCGAAAAAACCGGAGAGACTGGGCCGGCCCAGAGCGCGTGCGTGCTGCGTGGCAGGCTGCGCAAGCGCGGTGGGATCCCGGGCCTGCATGCGCAGTGCCGTCCTGCAGCTTCCAGGCTGGGCTCCGGAAGGTGCGCGCAGACGTAGTGGTTTCAAATACCGGGCTTCCCTGATGGACGCGGAATATTATCGCAAAACTTAGGCAAAGCTGACTGAGGAGGAGGTATGAGTCCAGCGCAGGAAGACTCAGCTCATCAAAGTGGCCCAACAGCGAAAATAAACTCTGTGCTGGGAGACCCAGTGACCAGTAAACTGACGAACACGAGGAAACAAGTACTGGCCAGAACCCTAACGATGGAGCTGTGCAAAGAGAGCAGATTGAGCTGTGCCGCGCTGCTTCTGCAGAGGTACAGCTGACCATTGAACATAACTCCTAGGCCGCCTTCCACCAGATCCTGGAAATCCCCAAGCCTGTGGGGGCGGTCCCCATCCTCAAGGGTGGCCTTTTCTACCTGGTCCCTGCGCGGGCAGCTGACCCAAGTGCGGCCCGTCTTCCTGTTCTGGCGTGCTGGGAGAAGCAGCTTCAGCGGAGGAAGGGGGCCTGAGAAGCTGTCGCGCCAGCTGCTGGCGGCTCTCCACAACCAAGGCAGGTGATTAGAAGGAAGCATGAGCAACCTGGGATGGTGGAGGCCAGCGGCACACCCTGGCCTGAAACCGCTGCTGGTAGAGGGCGGGTAGAGGCCCCAGGAAGAGCCCAGGGCCCTCTGCCACGTGGAGAAATAACCTGCAGCTTGAGGATGTTCCTTTTATTTTTTTTTTTAATTTTTTTTTTTTTCTCAACGTTTTTTATTTATTTTTGGGACAGAGAGAGACAGAGCATGAACGGGGGAGGGGCAGAGAGAGAGGGAGACACAGAATCGGAAACAGGCTCCAGGCTCCGAGCCATCAGCCCAGAGCCTGACGCGGGGCTCGAACTCACGGACCGGACCGCGAGATCGTGACCTGGCTGAAGTCGGACGCTTAACCGACTGCGCCACCCAGGCGCCCCGAGGATGTTCCTTTTAAAGGCAAGGTTCACAAGGCGCAGCAGCGTGTTGATTGCTCCTTAAGCCTTCTTTTGGGGCTTGAACTTGCTCTCCCTGACTCAAGTCTCGCAAAAGAGAAACATGTCGTTGAGGGGATTTCTCCCAATAAACTCAGAGTCCATCCAGTCAACTCTTCCCTGAGCTTCAGGTGGACTTTTGGCTGATAGGAAAAGACGCAGATTTGGGAGCAGAAAAGGTTTATTAAAAAATTCTCACCCTGAACAGGTAGGGTACCCTGTTAGGTAGTATCCTCATTTATTAAAACTGACTGGGGGGGGGGGGGGTAATGAAATTAAACAAATGGGAAAAATGGGATATTGAAATTAAGAAGGATAAAAAAGATATTAATTATATATGCAAATGTGTATGAAATATAAAAGTCCCCAGCAAAGCTAAATAAAACCAAAGGAGAGGAACATGGCCCATCATGGGAGAGGAATGGTGTTGATTAGGGACAGAGAGAAAAGAAAAGTGTTCTTTCTAAACAGAAGTGGACTTTGGTCCTTACAGCAGTCAAGAAGACCTTCAAACTTTCATTCCTTCTACTGGCTCCTTTTCCTTGGAAAATGACCTCTGGCTTCAAAAAAAAAACACAAAACTTTTCATTTAAAACTAAAGAGACTGTATTTTTTATCATACCAAGTATGCAAACTTTTAAGAATGAAAGTGATCCTATAAGCAGGTACACCAGGACAACTGGCAAAAACCTGGGTTTAGGATTATCATGCTTTATGATGTATATTATATTGATTCAGTAATTACTGCTTAACACCTAGAACAGGTTTGTAATCTCAAGATAGGTGCAAGAAACTAAAAGGGCATCTAAATTTTCTGACACCTTTCTCTAAATGTGTTTTTTACTGTCTTCCACATTGAATTATATTGTTTAGACACACCTGAGGAAAGCAATGTAACTATACTACAAATTATGGTAAATACTGCATGGAAAGTTTATCCAAATGAGGTAGATTTTTTTTCAATTAATTAAAGGTATTGTTGCTAAAATGAGAAAGGGTTCAACCTCAATTTTAATCATTTTTTTGTTTATAGAGACAAGTGCTGAGTATTGTTTATAAAAATATTAATAATAGTTCCACCTATATATGTATTATACGCTAGGCATACATGTATATTATTAACTAGTGAGTCTTGTAATTATTATATGTTAGTTCATTCTCATATATTAACACAATTATTCATTGAAATTACCCATAGATAGTATTTCTCATTCCCATTTTATAATTTTTACCTTTTATTTCTCTATGCATCAGATTCTTCATTTATCAAAAAGAGGTAATGGTAATACTTCTGTTTTGCAAAATGGCTTTTAAAAGAGTGATGGAGAGGAGAACTGTTGTGAGAAGTCCTAAAGTAAATCCATTTTAGGAACTAGCACCCAAAGAAGAGAATTGGGAGAATTGATCTAGAACAAAGCTGGCCCTTTAGAAGTCTGTTGGAAACTCCTATCCCACTTGCTCAGGCTGTATTCCAATTTAAAGACACAAGAGATCAACACACCTGAATTCACATCTCATTTTGCCTTAGCTGGCTGCTATTCATTTTACTAGTCTTCACAAAGGACTTGCCACAAGAATAACAGCTTCTTTTATTTCAAAATTTAAATTTTAGAGATACAACTTATGGAGGAGAAAAGTTGTTTTAAGTCACTGAAACACCCAAAGAAAATATATCTGACAATGTTACTGAGAATCTTCAAGTTTGAAGGAAGAAGCCCGTAGCAGTGGATGGAGATAGGGGTAAGGAAGAAATTAAGTTTTCACTTCTGCATCCTTTGGTATTTTTTGAATAATGTGCCATATGCATAAAAAGGCAAACAATGTAACCATGCACAAATAATCAGTGTGAATATTGTGTGGTACTTCCTGTCAGTCTTTTCTCTATTCATATGATAAAGATCTCTAAACTATAGTCTCATACAAAATAGGTGTCTGATGCTTGACGGTATATTAAATATAAAATATGAAATAATGAAATGCAAAATAAAACATAAAGAAACAACTCATCTCAAGGTGGTGGGAAAGATTTTTAAACTTTATTTTTGTAACATAAACAATGGATACAATGTATGAAGAAACAGATCTAGTATTTTTATGTTTCTTTTCCCCTAGAACTATTACTGCATTATGAAAATGAGCAAAACCCAGGGAAATAAGTTTTTAGTCAGTTTTTCCAGCATCATTTTTTAAATATTTTTTTCTCATTTCCAAACAAACGGTGATGCTTTCTTTGCTCATTTATATACTTTGCTCATCTGTATACTAAGATTGACAACTATTGATCTAGTTAAGGGCTTATTTACACATTTACAGAAGGGATTACATATTCACAGAAAAGATTACACATTTTTGGGAAGGAGTTAAGACAATACAAAGAAACATAAAGTGCTAGATTGCCTGAAAAAATAGAAGCAAGGGAAAACAGGATAACAGAATGTGCACATAAAATGGTGCCTAGAATGATGTCAAAAATAGACACACTTATTAAAGATAAGCCACATTTTTAGTTCTAATCTGTTCTAGCCATCTAAGCAACAAAGAAGCAGTCAATTACACAATTAGCCACAACCCCCCTGCCCACTTCCACTCAAAAAGGAACAGCTTGTTTAGGGATAGGACTATATTTAAAACTTAACAGAGGGATTCCTGGGTGGCTCAATGGGTTGGGCGTCTGACTCGGCTCAGGTCATGATTTCACAGTCTGTGAGTTTGAGCCCTGCGTCAGGCTCTGTGCTGACAGCTCAGAACCCGGAGCCTGCTTGGGATTTTGTGTCTCCCTCTCTCTCTGCCCCTCTCAGCTCACGCTTTGTCTCTCTCTCTCTCTCAAAAATGAATAAACATTAAAAAATTTAAAAAAAACTTAATGCAGAAGAAAAGATAGTTGTAAAAACATAAAAACTTTGTGATGACTAAAACAACAAGCCCTTTGATGCTGCAGTGTTGATCAGTACTTTGCCATGTTTTAATCTACAGAGGGATTTCTAGAAGGTGTCCTGTTTTGAAGATACTATATTTTCTCCTTTTGACTATTGGAATTTTTCTCCTCATTTTTCTTCTTTTTCTTTTCCTTTCTTTTCCTCTTTTTTTTTTTTCACCTTCTGCTCTTTTTCCTCCTCCTTCCTCTTGTTCTTCCACTGGGTGGTTGGCCAAGTATCCTCCCTCTAAATATCAAGGACATTAATCTGTAGATTTTTTTTTCTACTTGTTATCTTTAGGGGTTTTGATACAGACACTGTGCCTTCATTGAAAAAGAAAATTGAATGTTTTCTTTCTTTCTTTTCTGTGTCCTGGAACTGCTTAATTTGCATTAGGGATATCCATCCTTGAAGATCTGGTTGACTAGACCTTAAGATCATCTAGGTCTCCCATAGATGGAGGGAAGAAGGGTGGTGGTGATGGTGATGGTGATGCAGGTCTTTGACAGCATCTGTGTTTCTTCCAGATATTTGATGTTTACGTTTCTTTCTTTTGTGATAAGTTTTGGTAATTTATATTGTCCTAAGGAATCATCCAGTTTTCAAATTTAATTGCCTACATAGCATTCAGTTTCCTTCTTATCAATGTACTTATTCCTCACTTAATGTCTTATTTCTTATATATTTGTGCTTCCCCCCCCCCCCTTTTTTCCTTGGTGAGGCTAGCTATTGATTTCTCGTTTTTATTGTTTGTTTCAAATAATCAGCTGTTTTATAACTCGTTAATTTCTGACTCTTTATATTTATTCTGTGTAGATTTAATGTGTTTTCTTTCTCTAACTTGTTGAGATTGATGATTCATTGATTTTAATTATTTTTATTTATCAAGTTTTTATTGTTAGGCATTTAACTCAGAACCACTCCCATCTTATACTCTAGGTGCAAGGGGTATGTGGTGTTTTCATTATTTTTATGATCTAAATATACCACAAGTGTTATTTTGACTTTTCAGAGTTAAGCGTCTTTTGAGAGAGGGAAATGTAACAATTATTAGCTGTAAGATCTTCATTTTTCTTTCTTTTTTTCTGGGTTGTTATTTTCTTATTTATTTATTGTGCTGTATTCAGTTAATGTTGGCTGTCTGTACTTTGTAAGTTTCAAAATTCTGGCTTTTTTTTGTGGCCTGATAATATGCTGAATATTTATAAATAGTTCATAGACACTTGTAAGTTTAATTTCTGTTTTCAGCATAAGGAGTTTAATCATTTCAATCAGCTTTCTGTTATTAATTAAGTTACTTTGGTCTTCTTTATGCTTATTATTGTTAAAAACAAACAGGTGCAAAATGGAGTCACTTATGTTAAGACCCGTAAAGACTTAATACCTAACCCAGTAGCAGTTTTAGCCATTCCAGGGAATGGAATATTAAACCAGTCTGGAATTTCCCGACCAGCACTAGCGAGGTAATCTGCATGATAAGACCCCCTGCTCTAACCCCTAAGGGAAGGTGATCTTGCCTGAAACAATTTTTCTTTTCTTTTACTAATAACTTCCTTGCCCCACTCTCCTTCCTATGAAGATCTTCCATTTTGTACAACTCCTCGGAGCATCCCTCTGCTTGTTACATGGGATGCTGCTCAATTCATGAATTGGTTAATAAAATCAACTACATCTTCAAGTTTACTTGGTTGAATTTTGTTTTTTAACATTATTTCTTTTCAATTTGTGAAGTCCTGATATGAGGAAGGTGAACTAAAAGCTCCTACTACCAATGTGTTTTTAATATTTCTTTTTTATTTCTTGTAATTTTTATTTATTTATTATCTTAAAGTCATATTTTTGGTGTGGTGATATTCATGATGTTCTATCTTGGTTGAGGGTTGTTAATTTATCATTATGAAGGTTGTGTGTTGAATTGTGTCCCCCCCAGCCCCCACAAAGGATATGTTGAAGTCCTAACCCTCAGTCCTGCCTAAAGTGACCTTGTTTGGAAATGGGGTCTTTGCAGATGTATTCAAGATAAGATAAGGTTATGAGGATGGAGTCTCAATCACTGTGACTGGTGTCCTTAGAAAAGGGAAATTTAGACACAGCCATGAATAGAGGAAACATTATGTGAATGCCATGTGAAAACAAGGTCAAAGGTGTGGGTGCATGTATGAGCCAAGGAACACCAAGGATTGCTAACCAACCAGCAGAGCGAGGAGTGAGGCATAGAGCCACTTCTCTCTTACAACCTCAGATGCAAACAACCCTTGACCTGAGACTTCTCACCACCAGAATTTTGAGACAAAAATTTCTGATGTTTAAGCCACTGAGTGTGTGGTACTTTCTCATAGTGATCATAGGAGACTAAGACAGGTTACTTGGCTTCATTTATTGTTTTCTTGCTTTGAATTCAAACTTATCTGATATTAAAATGTACTCCTGATTTCTATTGTCACTTGCCTGGTATACCTTTGATAATTCCTTTATTTTTAAACTTTAGTGCCTCTTGAATTTTTAAAACATAATTAGACCATGTTAACCACATGCTCAAAAAACCCTCAATGACTTCCCTTTGCATTAGAGTAAAATCATTCCATTTGAATAGCCTAGTTCCTTACTATGAAGTACAAAGCATTGCTTGGTTCTCCTGTCTCCTCTCTGACCTCATTCTCCTCTGCCTTCCGTGACCTCTAGCATGCACGTCCCACTGTGGTATTTGCAGTAAGCTGAACTTTTTATTTCCATAAACCGTTCTGTCGATAACCTTGTTTCTTCCACTCTTTAATTGCTTTATATTTTGATTCTTCATGTCTCAGAGAATTTCTCAAAACCTTTTAAGAGATTTCTTTTCTGATCACTGTATCTGATACGATCTAATAACTCCATTTCCACCAAGACTCTCAAACACATCAGTCATAATCCCAATACCATTCATCACCATATTAATTTTATCTTATTTGTTTATGCACATATTTGTCATCTCTATTCCCCACCGGAATTTAAGTCCCAGGAGTGCAAAACTCTTGTCTGTGTTTTCACCATATCTAGAATGTCAGCCTTGTGTGTAGTTGGCAAACAATATCTATTGAAAGAAGTAAGTAAGAGAATTACAAAGAAAGGAAGAATGGAAGGATGGAAAGGAAATCTACAGGCTCTTTTGTTCTCTTCTTAGCCTTTCATAGAATACTTGCTTGGCACCCCTACTGAGGGTCTCTATTATGCCTTTCAATAATCAATGCCTAGAGTGTTTATTCTAATCTAACCTTTCTCTAACCTTTACTTCTGTTGTTCCAACTACTTAGTCATCAGCTATAACAAATTGAAAAAAATTTTTTTTCCATTATTTTAAGAAGTAATTTTTATTGGTACGTAATCAATGATCGATCATTCCTTACTCACCCATTCCCCATATGCAATGCGTATATGGTGGATGGTATAGGTTCTCTTCTCCCTCACCCCAGAGACCTTTAATATGTTATTCCAAATATTATCCTCATATGTCACACATGATTTGAGCATTTGAAGAGATCCTAGCTAAGAAATCACTGATATAATCAGAAAGAATCCTTCTCTAACAGGTCATACTGATAGGGATTTCAGAAAAGGGAGCAAAACTAGAAGAAAGAAAAAGCAATGTTCAGATGATTCCACATTCCCTGTAGATTTTATCAGAATTATGTACTTCCTAATAAATTTTAAAAATAATTCTATCTGAATGAACATTAACTAGAAAAGAGCACTGTTTTCACCAATTACAAAAAAAAACAGAGGATAATCTCTAGCTCACATCTACTCCACCATACCACCATCTGATGGCAGCATACCCTCACACTATAGATTCTATTTTCTAATATTTCAGATCAATTCATTCATTTATAGGGCATCTTCTGTTTCCAGACAATGGAATATAAGCATTTCCGTGGCATAGTCTGTTCTCTCAAGGAGCTCACAGTACACTAGAAGAGACAGGCATATGTACAGGTAATTTTAATAGCAGTGTGCAATGAATATATAGAAGGTTAGAGATGGACTCTTAGCCTATTATGGAGATAAAGTAAGATTTTCCCTATGAGATTATGTCTGAATTAAGTTTTAACATGTATGAATTACCTAGGTTAAGACAGGTAGTAAAACACTAAATACCATCATAACGAGGCAAAAAGACTAGTTTGTATAAGGAAGAAAAAAGCTATTACAATCAAAGGAGGGGCTAACAGTTACACATTTCAGGCCAGATGACCCACCAAACATCATATTTATGCGAGACATTCATCTACATTCGAGGCAACAAACTGAACGCAACCTTTGTGCTAATAAAGCTTCTCTTCTAGCATATCCCCTGATGATCAATAGGAAATACAATGCCAAGTAATTATATTCAGATTAAAAGACTAATGGAAGAGAAGGTAGACAAAGGGAGATGGCTGTGGGGAGGCAGTGATATTTTAGATAAAGCCACCAGGGAACACCAAATGCTTACCTGGGCGATAGAATTATATATACTGACAATTATGTTCATGGCTAAAGTACATTAGCAAGCTAACCATGAAAATGTACTTACCAGCACTTGCCCCACAAAGGTCTGTGCTGAAAGCAACATTTCTATACGATTCCGAAATATTCCATGGAAGTGGAGACTTTTCAAATGTTTATTACCGGTGCTTTTTGTCAAGAGTAGTTCCTACACACAAGAGGAAAGAATTGAGAGTGAGCTGAATCTCAGAGAAAGTAATCTGTTTTATGTATGTTGGAGCCTCCTGCTGTGATATAAGCTGGAAATCGTTCCACCTTGTCCAACCCAGAGAACGCTGAAGTTGCTTGTTCAGCATCTCATGAAATGAATTTTACTGGGTTTGCATTTGATTCATCTTTTGCACCGCTTTTTAATGATGAATTCTGAAGTCCTCACCATGCCTTCCTCACATACACTCAGTCCTAGACCCTTCAAGCTGACATTATCGTAGTGGTCAGGATTGAGAGTAGCATGCTTCTTCATGCTGTGGGGACGTGTCTTACCCTTTTCTATCAAGATACGCGGACAAAGACAAAAAGATCATAAATTGATTTTTAGTGATTACTTAAGTACCTAATTTTTGTTTTGAGAAAGAAGGAAAGTTTCAGCAATTTTATGTTGCTTTTAGTTCCTTATCTGGTATCACATCCTGCTGATATAATCCTTCCTCATGTTTATAAAATGCCTTAATTGTTATATTTAAAATTGATAGTAACCCTATGAGGTAGACAAAGTAAGTGTGATTAAATCCACTATCTATTGATAAGGAAACATAAGCAGGGGATGAGGAGAGGCCGGAGTCTGAACTGGTCCCCATATCTGTTGATAAGCTACCACCAAGAAAGATAGAAGTGAGCTAGGATTGATCACACCATGCTGACCCTCTGACTTTTGGAAAAACTCATTGTATATGGAGCCAGGATTTTGAAATGGCTTAATTTTTCTACTCATAATTTCTGAGTGGTAGGAAGAGAAGTCTCATTAAATAACTATTTGATAGAATCCATATCTTGATCAATGATTTGCCCTCTAATATGTATGACTCATGTGCATTCCTGAGATGTTGTCTGAGAATTGATTTTTTTTTCAAAAAAGTATTCAATATAACATTAATATGGAACACTCCTTTGAATTTCGTTATGAAATTAGAGCCTTCTGTGGGAAAACAAATTGACCCTAAGATATAATAAAATCATATTTATGAATGTAGTAAGCCTTTTAAAAATGCACATTTAAGGAGAAGACTATGACTCCAAATAACTTTTAAGATAACTTTGACAGTTGTGACATTTTTTGCATTAGGCCATTTTCCCAAAGGCTTAGAGAAAAACTCTCAATTAAATATAACAAGTTGCTGAGAAGTCACTCAACTTGTATCAAATTCTCTCCTCAGGATTCAAAACCATAAAAGTATAGTATTTTGGCTGCTTTGGACCCTACTTCTTTACATTTTGTTGTATTTGCTTCCTATTAGAAATTAAAAGACGCCTCTGGACTGAAGGGTAGACATGAATTACATCCAAAAGAAGTGAAATATACAGCAAATATTTAGGACAAATGGGTTCTCATATTTTGTAACCACACAAAAATAAATATAATAGGGGAAGAAGATATATTTCCTGGAGCAGAAGCCTAAGGAGATTTAACGAATCTACCAATTCATTTGTGCATTGGGAGAAAAGAAAAAAGGTGGAAGGCAGATTCACCACACTCATTACTCATTTGTGTACTCTATCAGTCTTGTTAAGAAGTAAGTACACCTGAGAATTCTTTCCATACTTTTTATGCCACTGCTTAAAGTCTTTACAAATAATTAATATTAGTATATGTGCTGCCGAAGCAAGCACGAACAAATAATTAATATTAGAAGGAACTTGTTTAACAACAAAATGTCTGGACTTCAGTATTGGTACATCTTAAATGAAGAAACCTGAATTCCATTTTATGATATTGCCAATGACCTTAGAAAGTTACCAAGTTATTACAAATAATGTTATTTTATGTCAACGTTTACAATGAAGAGAAATTTTTTTAATGTTTATTTATTTTTGAGAGATAGAGAGAGACACAGAATCTGAAGCAGACTCCAGGCTGTGAGCTGTGAGCACAGAGCCCAATGCAGGGCTCTAACCCACAAACTGTGAGATCATGACCTGAACTGAAGTTGGATGCTCAGTCGGACGACCGAGCCACCGAGGTGCCTCTGCCGTTTAGAGAAATATTCTAAGCAACTCTTCAGTATCAATTACAATGCACAAGTGAAATGTGTTCTATTATGGAAATTACAATATCAGAAAAACAAAGTTTGGGGAAAAAATTGGAAACAAATCACACAGGGCATAATAAAGCCCTTTGCCTTTGACCGCTGGTAATAGAACAGCCATTATCTAGCATTGGAGAGTTTTATTTCAAGCTCTTAAGCAAAGTCTTATCTGGGTACGATACCATTACTCTCATTATGGTCATTTGCCAGCTGTTGCTCACCACCACCCACCCTTGCAAAGCTTGTTTGCTTGTGAAAAGTGTCTGCATTTGTGACTGTATGGCATGTGCATGTATGCATGGGTTTCTGTATGAACTCAGTGTATTGGGTTAACATGGTTTATGAAAGGCAGTTTACCTGCGTCAGTGCATCTGTATCCTACAATGCACGATTTGTGAAAGTAAGCTTGACTTGATGTTCATTTTTGCCTCCCTCATACATAGTACCAAGCGCAACCATCATTTTGAAATTCAGAATAGTGACATAGACATACTGTTTGTGGACATTTTTTCAGAATAGCGACCTCTGTTTCCAGAGCTACCATTCATCGTCAGCCATTCAAAGCATTTGCTTCTCTGAGTGGTGGGAGGAGAGGCGTAGCTCTGTACCTGCAGGTTTTGGAATGGTGACCTGCTGTCCTGTTTTCCACCCCAGTGGAGGATCAGCACCAAATTAGAGCTGGCCCTGCTAGCTCATGAAAGCTGAGTGAAGCTTAAATTGTTTTCTAAACACAATCACTTGCCAGACCTGTCTAGATCTTCTTACAGTGCGATCCCAAATAAGGAAACTGACCAAGATAATTCCTGTTCCCTTGATGTTTTGCCATTTTTTAATGGTCCTCCAGATTAGCCTGAATATGAATAAGATGAGGAGTCCAACGAAGAAGGTCACAAAGGAGGAGAGAATAAATGCTGCTTGGATCTCAATGGAGCAGGCCATTTTCTCAGGTCTTCACCACTCTACCACTCTGCAGCTTGGTTTGAAAAATCAGCAGACGGAACTGTTGGGCTTCTGTGATGTCACGATCACATGGTAATGATTCCAGAAGTTAGAGTTTAGTGTATTACTGAGTCCTAATGCCAGGGGTAATAACAATGAGTGATCCCAGGAATAAGGGTCAGCTAACCACCACAGTGCTGACTCAGAGGATGCAAATGAATGAACAGAAGGAGAAGACCAGGGTCCACAACATGGGTCTTCAGAAGACCAGAATTCTAGGTCTGATTCTGTTACGGACTTTCTCTCTGACCTAGAGGAAATTATAGCCTTCATGGCTATGGTCAATGGGCTATATATTTGGTTTGTTGCAGACACCTTCAGAATAACTTAGAGTGAAATGGCATCCAGCAATCTGTGTGTCAGTGAATTGATTCTTCACTGGAGCAGATGCCACATTCTCAGTGATCTTGGACAGACAGATGAGAGAATACTTCAAGACTTGTGTTTAGCTCGTCAATAAGAAAGGCACGATAGTGCAGGTATTGTAGAAGGTGATTTTACCAGTACAAGCATTGGTCAGTTGTTAAATATTTGAGCCCAGGAATGTTCCCCTTATCTCTTCTTTAGGGAACCCTCCCCTTTCTTGCTTTTATCCCTGCCCTGTCAGCAAACACTTTGGTCCAGCAGAGGTAAAGTTCAGAATGAGAACTATTTCCTTTATTTTTTATGATGTTTTCAAAGGTGTAGGAAATGTCATGCCTTTCAGTGCACACAAGTGACAGGCAAAATGTCAGCCTGATGGGGGGCCTAGTCCCCCCCACCTCCAGTTATTGTGAAGATGGCATGACACAAGGTGATGAGACCCAGGAGAAATGTTATTGTCCTTTGGAGCTCGCCACGCTTCTGCTCTGTGTGGAAGACTATTTCTAGAAGAGAATTATAACATTTCCTAGAACTGCTGCCACAGTTCTAGTTCCTTATTCTAGGCTGAGCTATAATTTTCACAAAATCTAGTCATGAAGCTAGCATTAGGGAAATATTAGGAAGGACTCTGGTCTAAGAGTTGGGAGCCCTGAATTCAGTTGCTGTGTGATGCCTAACAAGTCACTTTACTTTTCACAGTCTTATGTTGAAAGTAACATAATAACATACTTGATGGAGTTACTATGGGGATTCAACAAGGTCGTATTATCGTATTTTGAAAGGCATAAAACACAAAACAAGCAAGGATAACCATTAACTATTTCAGTTCCTTTTCTGAATGGCACTAATTATAAAGAAAAGAGGAAGGAAGGAAGGGAAGAAGGAGAGGAAGGAAGGAAGGAAAAATTATGTGTTTATATCACATGCACACACGGGTGCAGGCGCCTGTAGGTATTTGGAAAATAAGATCACAGTTTCCAAGTTAGAGCTCATTTACTTAGTCTGATTCATCTTAAGTAGTGGTTAAGCTATCATCATCAATGAAATTTTCTTAACTTTCTCTATTTAATGTTGTCAAAGTATTACCAGTTCTTTCCAAGATGCTATCTAGACATCTTTTCCCTTTTCCCAGAAATTGTCCTGTGAGAATAAAAAGATTCAATATCAATGAAACAGCCAGCTAGTTTGGCCCTCTAATTTTATGTTATGGTGATGGTAATATTAGTTTCCACAGCGGAGTCAAGAAATATGAAGATGGTTTCAAAGTCAGTCTGTCCAAATTTATCTTGAACTTGGGGTGTCTGGGTCATCTGGTTTCCCTGGGACTATCCCAGCTTCAGTATTGAGATTCTAACACCCTGAGAGCACCCTTGGTCCTGGGTAGATTGGGATAGTTGGTCCCCCCGCACCCTACACTTGCACTTTCTCATCTGCGGAGTGCTCTGTCCACACGGCCTCATCTTGGCTACAAGAATGTGCAGAGCCTTTTCTTTCTCCAGGTCTTTCCAACACACTGCTCCCTCTGCGTAAAATACACACCCGTGTCTCCAGCAGCTGCTCTTTACAGGTCTCCATGTAAATGTCTCATCACACTCTCCTGACCATCCTACAGAAAGGAGGGCCGGTCAGTATTCTTTACGGCCCTTTCCCTCATAGCGCTTCTTACAATTACAGTATTTTCCTGTCGCCTGGTTTATTTTCTGTCTTCCCTCCTAAGAGTAAACTCCACAATCTTAGGAATCATACTTGTTTTATTCATTACTGAGTAGATTGTGTCAAGTAATGCACATGCCACATGCCTGGCAAGTCACTTGATCTTAATAAACATCTGGTGATTGAATGAGTAAAATCCTAGATCCTTAAAAATATTTAAGTGGAGGAAATGCTGACTCTACATGGACCTTAACCCAAGTTATTTCTCTACTGCATATTTCCCACCTCTCATTACAAACTAGTTTCATGAAGGCAGCGTGCCACCTGCAGTGCGTTTATGTACGCACGGTACACGGTGTGCGGGGGGTGTGGACGTGCGCCCTGAGTGTGTGTATGTGTGTGTTTGTGCGCATGGTGACGTGTGTGCTTGTGTGAGCAGTGTATGTGTGTCGAGTGGTATAGTATGTGTATGTGTAGCGGAAAGGGCATATGATTTAGATCAAGTGGCATTCAAAGCATTAATATCTTTGTAACAGGTTCAAATTTGATAACTTTTCTGAGTTACCGAGTTATTGTGGTAGAAGTGTGCGATGAAGGAAAAGCTGCCATTTGTAGCTTGGTAGCAATTAAGCGTTCAGAACTAGAGACACGGACAACTTTGAAACCACTTTACCTTTTATAACAGCTGAGAAAGGAGTCTCCTTGCACTTGATAGTTTAACGAAAAAAATAACTGCTATGTTGGCTATCTCTGTCAGCCAGAATGTTTGTCGTGTGTGTGTGTGTGTGTGTGTGTGTGTGTGTTGAGTGTGTACTATGTGCTGAGCACAGTCAAAGCACAATGGTCAACAAAACAAACCTAGTTCATCCCCTCAAAGCGTTTACAATTAACTTGAGGAACATGTTTATAATTAGCAACTGGAAAAAGTGGGGGACAAAAACAAGGGGTGGAAGGAAGATCCTAATCTAGGTGAGAGGCCAGGAGCTGCTGTGAGCACGTTGTGCGTGAAACTGAGGTCTGAAGCGTGACATGCATGCTACTTCAGCCCGATCCCCTGGGGGGCAGGAGAGGCTGGCAGCAAGCACTGGCCCTCCCGTCAGTGCTCACAGCACCATCGTGGGCCAGGGTGGGAAGGAGGACGGCATCCTGAAGGCGGTGGTTGGATGGAGAGTAATGACCCCAGAGAAGGCCAGCTGCCTTTGAAAGGAACCAGATCATGCAAGGCCTTGTCTTGTGTTCCAGTTTAGGATTAGAAAACACAAACAGACAAACAAACACCCCAAAAACAAGAGGAAATATTTGAAGGGTTTCAGAGAAGGAAGGTAAGTGACTGAATCCCAGTTATAAGGGGGTCACCCTGGCTTACAGAGAACACTCTGCTGCAGGCGAGATGTGTTGGCTTCTGGAGACAAGCTGACGGGCGTCCGTCCGGTCCAGGAGGTAACATGTGCTCACGTGCCTGTGGGAGACAAGAGCGAGGACCTTCCAAAGCTACCTTGCATTTCCAGCTGGTACTTCTGGGTTGTTCTTGGGACCATTCATGCTGTGCCTTTGAAACTCCGTCTAAGAAATGAAGACTACATGACTGAAGAACTTTTTTTTTTTTCCCATTCAGATCAATTTTATAACGTAGCAGTGATTTGATTAGAAAAACAGCTTCACTTTGTATACTTCTCTGTAATTTACCTCTGGGCACTCAAATATTCTGGAAAAATTGTAAATTTATAATGGGATTGAATAAAAACATTAAACATTAAAAAATTTACCTTTCAAGAAATGTGCCAGATTTGACAAACGTCAGTAAGAACTTCATTTTTTAAGTAAGTAGCAGGACTCATGAGTGTGTGTGTGTGTGTGTGTGTGTGTGTGTGTGTGTGTGTGTAATGCTTGTCAAAGTAATAATCATATTATAATGTTATCTTTTAAGGGCCTAAATCCACCCATCGCAGTGAATTATATACCTTCTGTCTCTACAAGCAGAGATTCATTTCCTACCCCAATGAACATCCTCCCTGTCTGTCAAACATAGTGGTTAAGAAGTACTAGGCTCAGGTGGTGCCTCAATGGCAGAACATAGTCTCAAGTCAGGGATGAAGATGGTTTCAGTTCCACAGAACACTCACATGCTAGTGAAAATATATCAGGTTTCTGGGGTAAACATCTTCTTGTCCATTTAATGTATCTATAGCTTGGGGAATGTTACTTACAGATTATAGCCTCAGTCTCTCAAGGTGTTTACATGAAGCTTTTTAGTCACTGATTCTTTACCTTTCACCTTCTTAAGTTTTCATTTTTACTTTTGGTTTAACTCTCCTCAAGTGTCATGCAATAGGAGGGATAGTCAATGAACTACTTTTAGAAAAGGCTTATTTTTAAGGGAATATGATTCAGATCCATGACTCGCGCTTTAAAAAATTCACTGTTCTTTTTAACTCACTCTGTTGTCCCCTATTTATTCTAAGTGGACAGACCACAGCAAGACGTTCCACTGTGGTAGGCACTTTTACTCAATCTAATATCTACATTATTTTGGTGAGTCTGTGGGTTTGTATTTAGAAACTATCAGCTCTGGAGAGGCTGATATTATAAACAATGTAATCGTAGTGAAAATCCATACAGAAACCTTGAGTTATGTTTTTCTGTTTTCATCAGATTTGTTGGTTACTACTGAAAGCCTAAGCCTTTGGACAAACTTCTTATGCTTCCCCATCTTAATTTTCTCATTAGTGTAACAAGGGGGCTACTACTGGTATTTGAGATTGTTACCAGCTTCAAAACATGAATTTTTGATTCTATAATCCTAGATTATGACTCGACTAGATTGTAAACTCTTTTCCACATACCAAGTGTCTAACCGCATCCTCTAGATGGAGTCTTTAAAAAAAATGAACAAAAAGGAAGAATTTCTGAGTGGCTTTTTACTGAGGGGGTGTCCTCTCTGATAAATTAACTTGGAACTCACTCAATTTGATTTCTTCTCAGGTCTCACAGAATTATTTTTCTCCGTAGAGGGAATATGGTTATGTTGGTCACAGTCTCTGATTCCATCTTTGCACCCCAAGCCTCTTTCCCCGTGTGATCTGACTAGAAATATGCTAACCGGTTTGCCAGAGACACCCGCTCTTCTTCTCCCTGTCCAACCTCCCATTCCTTTTCTCACTAATTTGCTTTCTGTGGTACTGCAGTTATGCCTCATTCTGGGTGTTTGCAAACTGCATACGTGAGCCCATATGTATGTCAAATATATTAGAGGATTTCTAAGTGCAAAGTGGAGAATTTCCTCAATCTTTTTAATTTTCTCATTTGTGGTTCCTAATTACTGCACAAAATGTTTGGAGGGTGGTCTTCAATCCTGGTACAAGTATTAACAACCAAAATTTAAGACGTGAGCCTTCTCCATTTGGCCAGTAGATGGAAGTATTTCACAGGGAATTAGCAGGCAGCCAGGTTTTGTTTGTTTTTTGTTTTTTGTTTTTTGTTTTTGTTTTTGTTTTTAAGAAGAATGGGGGACCCTTCTGGAAGAGAAATAAAAAGGAGAAAACAAAAACAGAAACTTGAGAACGAAGAGAGGAACACCCAATCATATAAAATACAGGGCTTCCAAACAGTCTCACCAAAAACCCATTTTCTGTTCAGGCTCTTTCTTACTCTGCCCCTTTGGAAAGAATAGAAGGGATAAATTAAACTGTTGGTAACTCTGGAGTTTTTGTATTTTTTAAAATATAATCTCTATGGATCCTCGAGAATACTAAAAAAATCTTTCCGTGAGAATGAATAATGCAGTCTCTCCAGCAATCAGGCCAGCTGAACATGAAGCTGGCGATTTCATCAGAATGCTTAATGCCCACCAGGCAAAGTGGTGTGAGAGACACACAAGCGGAGGCTCACCGTTGGCAGCTTGAACCAGCAATTCTGGCCAGGGATTCAATGCAGAGGTCACTAGGTCATCCCTTTGCCCATCTTCTCTACTGCTCCCATTTGGAATTATTAGTCTAACATTGAAAAGATTAAGGAGAGTCATCAAGCATTGTCCCGGCAGCTGGTTGCCAGGTGAGTGTGTTTCCAAAATGATAATTTCAAAGAAATGTGTGTTTCTTTGAGTCTCTGGGCAGTCTTACCCAACTTGAAGATTAGGTTGAAAAACGGAGTTGTCACCAAGGGCACAGGAGATGAAAGCTGTCTCTTCTGAATCGGCTCCCATTGAATTGACACATTCGCCCAGACACTCATCTCCAAACCCCACTGTCTCCTTGCAAGCTTTGGCAGGAGACGAAAGAACAGACTGACCTCCTGCTCCATCTTTGGTTTGAGGAGAGCCCAGCACTTTTCCAGTTATTCTCAGGAGAGAAACTAAAACTCTATAGATACAAAACTACTTTGTAAAGACAAATTTATTTTAATCTACATGTTTTAAGGAAAATCCCAACGAATGGTACAAGGTACATACACGAGGCAAATGAAGTCCTCTGAAACTGGTTACCATCTTCTAGGACACAACTTTGCATATTCACTAGCTCTATTATTTCTCCCCTGAAAGAATAATGTTGCTCTCTTTATTGGTATTTCTGACTTTCTTCATCAGTATTGTGATTTTAATTGCATTTATCTAAAAACTGCCTCCATAAGCAATGCCCTTGATATAGAGAGTGAAAGTAACTGTTGCATTAATACATTTACTTTCTTTTCTCAAGATGTCCTTGAAGTAAAGGCCCTTTGGAATATAATATGCAAAAACTATGTAGATGAGCACTGAGGCACAAGAATTACTGAACATTAAATCAGTTTATCCCTAAGTCCTCCTCATTTATTTTTAAAAACGAGGAAACTAAGACCAGGGCAGAGGAATTTATTCTTTAGTTTGTGAAAATAGAGCTGCCTTAACCCATGCAAAGACATAGGATTTTGGAGAAAAATGATAAGCCTGTGATGTTGAGTAGTCATCAAAGACTGGTGGTGAGCTTGTTTGGTAAAATCTTTGGAGCTCTTGAATATTTAAAAATATCTTTTAATCTCACTTCTAACAGGCACTGAACTGATGGTGTGAAAACTAAAAGTGCTATAAAAGAGATAAGGATCAAATCCTTTCTGGCCAAGAGAGATAGTGAAAGGAGCAAGCGTAGCAATTTGGCTGCAAGAATTTATTTGCTAGTTGAGAAAGTCAAACTCCATGGAATAGCCATCGTTGAGAGAGTAAGAGCACTCCTCTCTACGTTTACACTTGCCTGTAATCAGTGGTGTCAAGGGCCAGGTCCTTGCCTTGCAAGTGTCAGTGCAGTTATTCACCAAAGATTGCTCCTTGGAAATCTTGCCACTAGGGAGCAACATTAACTAACTTTTACCCTGAAGAGTGTTTTTGTTTTTGTTTTTGTTTTTGTTTTAAAGGGAAAGTTAGGCTTCTTAGCCCTGGGATACATCCAAATAAACCCTTGGAAAATTACACCTGTGCAGTTCCTGCTCACAGTAAGAGGAAGGAGGGAGTCCTGGATAACATCAAGATCAAGGAGAGCCTGTGGCTGTCCTTTGTTTGCAAATACCTTGGCTCACCTCAGTGAAGTTGGAGGGAGTGAAGTTAGGACTGTGCACATAAATCTTAACGGTTTGGGAAAGGTTACTCAGGATGCCTTTACTCCCTGGATTTTGTATGTCAGGAAAACTGTAACTTGTGTTTGCAAAAGTTAATCCTTGCCCTGAAGCATCATCCGTGGATTAGTCAGTTTGGGAAAAGAACAAAAATAATAAATGGTATTACTTCTCCACTCAAAATATCTTCTTTAGCATGAGCTTTTTTGTAGCAAAGACCACCTTACAAGAATGATCTCAATCAGAGGCAGAGTTCACCACAGAAATCAAGAAATTGGCAAGAGAATCTTAAAAATGTTTCCCGTTTAATTTTATGATGCAGAACAAAGCACAGAAAGATAGGAACAATTGAACTCATTTCTTCCAGAAAGGCAGTGGTTCTGTAGGAAAGATGGACCCTCTTACTTGGCTTTTTGGGTTCCTCCTGATCCCCTCTGTAGCAGAAAAATTAGCTTCTGGGAGCCCTTTTGATTTCTAGACTCTTCTTTCTGACCCTGTCACACACTGGTTGTCAGTCTCCCTCATCCTACTATTCCATATGTGTCTTACTTCTGGAACAAGGCAACAGTAGGTAGTGGAGGTGTGCAGAGTTTAGTACCCTAGCCTGGCCAGGCAACACCAGATCATCAGATCATCACATCACTAGCCTTTCTATTGGGTATGGTGTTGGGGATAAGCCTGCTCTGCTTCCCTATTTGCTGAGAGTTCCTAGTTTGAAAAACATGCATTTCTACCTAATGGTCAGTCTATCACTAGCCTTCTAATCTTTTTTTTTTTACATTTATTCATTTTTGAGAGACAGAGACAGAGCATGAGCAGGGAAGAGGCAGAGACAGGGAGACACAGAATCCGAGGCAGGCTCCTGGCTCTGAGCCATCAGCACAGAGCCCAACACGGAGCTCAAACTCACAAACTGCAAGATCATGACCTGAGCTGAAGTCAGTCGCTCAACCAACTGAGCCACCCAGGAGCCCCTGTCACTAGCCTTCTAATAGAAATCACCTGCTTCTAGAATCATTAAACCGACAGCACATAATAGCTGGACTTCTTAGCTGTAATACTGCCTGGCTGAATCAAGTAGCTGGAATTAAAACAACCGAAACACACTACTACACATTATTTAGAAACATTATTCACAAGGGAATCATGGCCTCTGTAGATGGTGTCTCCTCCCCTGGAGAATCAAGAGGTCTTTTGTGGCCAGGGGCAAGTGCCCTGGACCCTCAAGGGATGGCTTTGAGTCTTGATTTTGATACTTACTGCATCTGGGGGGAAAAAAAAACAAAACAGAAACAGAAACACCCACCAGTCTCCTGGGAGATAATATATCTACCCTGTCTGCCTCATAGATTGCATGAGGGTGAAGATTGCTATGAAGAAAGCAGTTTGTAAATTAAAGTATTAAGCCTCCAGTGGGATAGCACTTTGAACACTCAATAATAATAGCTGTCATTTACTGAGCATACGGTTCCCTATTAAACATTTTGTGTAGATTGTCTTACGAAATCATCACAACTGCAGAGATTAAAAACTTGAGGTCCAGAGAAATCCAGCAATTTGTCCAAGTTTTCTGAGCTAACAAGTGGTGATTTTGATTCAAAGCCCAGTCTGCAGTCTAGTAGACTCCAGAATCTGTGTTCTCACTGATGGGGTTCAGGGCATGCTGTCTCAAAATATTAAATACTGTTAGGAATTTTTTTTTAAATGACAGAAGCAAGAAGGTCACTCTGACCTCCCATGCCCCTTGCCCTTCTCTCCCCTGCAACAGGTCATAAAACTCCTATGTGAAAGCTATCTTCCCATTTCTGGAGGAAAGAAGATATTCTTATCACCAGAGACAGGGAATTCACCATGTAGTTCACTGTTTATTACCTCTAGCCCAAACTCCTTCATCTTGTCAATTCTCCACACATGTATTTTTCATTGTTCAAAAGGTATAAAAGATTCCTGCTCTGGTCACTTCTTTGGGCCTTCATTCTCTTGTGAGGGCTCCCCTGTACATGTAAAAAATTCAATTTTTATTGTGTATGCTTTTCTCTTGTTCATCTGTGTTTATCAGTTTAATTGTCATACCCAGCCAGAGACCCCAGGAGTGTGGAAAATTCTTTTCCTCGTCTACATCACCGTTAAGCAACACTGCTCTGCAGACTGGTTTGTTGCAAGCTGCCACCTTTCTGTTGGGCGGTGAAATCTTCAGCATCTGAGGCTCTTCCCTGCAGAAAGGTTAAACCTCCTTCCTCCTTCAGGCCCTCAAGGTTCCTTACAAAGGGGACTTGATGCTAATGAAGGATCTTTTATGGCCTTGTGTAACTACCCCATCACCTCCAACACTCTAATTTGGAAATTACATTGTATCTAAGGGAAGACCTTCAGACTAAGGAGGAAAGAATGGAGCTGGGAATGGAGAGAAGAGAAGACAGGGCACACTGGAGAGACGAGGCCAGTCACCACACCTAATTAGCATTTTGCAGCCAACACAGAGGAAAGTTCTCCTAAGAAGTCGGATTAGGAGGTTGTGGTGTTTGAAGATGCTGCCGTCCTCTAGAAGACAGGAAGGAGTGGAGTGTGGAAGGTGGGCACAGGTCATCTGGAAGGTCTCAACTCCAGAGAATGTGAGCAGAACAGGGAAATAGCCCCATAGCTCCAAGATGCATCAGGAAGGAGTTAGAACCTATAATACATCATTTGCCATCCAGTGTTTGGTGTCGGTGGCTGGAATAAGATTAACCCTTCTATACATATGTTTTTAACGTGCAAGTTCCTTGATTGGTTGGCAGTAAGGATTAACCTCTTCTATATTGATTTTATCTTGATAAATCAAAAAAAATCAGCTGAAATTTGTATATCTTCTTTTGCTTCCTCCATAGCATCTGGTAAAATCTGTCCGTATTTTAAAACATGAGTTTAGTGGAGGAGATAGGTGTACAGGGGAGGAAAACATACAAAAAACCAGTGAGAGACTCTGAAGAAATTGATGGGGGACCTGAATAGAAAATGATCATCAGGGGCACCTGGGTGACTCATTTCAGTTAAGCATCTGACTCTTGGTTTTGGCTCAGGTCATGATCTCATGGTTTTTGAGATTTACCCCCTCCTCGGGGTCTGTGCTTACAATGTGCCACCTGCTTAGGATTCTCTCTCTCTCTGCTCCTCCCCTGAATACTCTCTCTCTCTCTCAAAATAAATAAATATTTAAAAATATAAGAAAAAAGAAAATGATCATCAAAGTCCATGTCAGAGAATATGGCAGTGTGATATTCAATAATGCTGGTACAGTCAGAGAAGAATGGACAGATGTATATTTAAGAGGTAAAATTGGGAGGACTTGGTTACCACATGGGAACAGTGGTAAAGCCTGCATAGTATTTATCAGGTAAATAAAGTGGAAGTTTATTTACTAGACTTGAAGAGTTACAGTTTCTGAATTTTATTATAATCATTGAAAACAACCTTTAAAATATTCCTTTAACCAAAGCAAATTTATACCAGAAAAATATTAAAGAGTAAACTCAAATCAAAGTAATTAACTTGTTCAAATCCCCAAGTATATGAGTAGCAATGGACAGATCCCAGCTTGGTGTCACCTGTAAGCAGTCTAGGTTTCTGGCTCACTGGACCACAAGGTAGACACTTTCACAGTCTTCAGCATGACAAAGCCAGACTATGTTTTGACATGCCTGTCGAATAGTTCTGAGGTGAACTGGTATTTCCCGCAGAAGGAAGGAAGAACATGACGATTAGAGTGTTCATCTGAACTTTATTGCAAGGGACCATGGGACTTGATGCCTCCAGTATACATTAAAGATGAAATTTACCCCCTTTCATTCATGATGTTAAATGACATGCTTCTCATTCTGTTTTCATTGGTGAGAAGACTTGATAGATCACGGTGTATTTTAATCTCTTATAATATAGAGAAAAGCATCCCCTTTGGGATAATGTGGGAAAGCGAAGGTTTGTTTGTGTAAGATCTAAGAACATGGATCCCAAGAACATGGATTTTAGACTTTCCTTTCTTGTCCCATTAACAATCTGAGCCAGCTTCGTTTGCAGAGCTCATGTCACACAGCCAAGTGGGCAAGTCAGAGCAACTGTTTTATGCTGGAAATGGGGTGAAGAGAAGCAAAATATCTATCTACACTAATTGGAAGGGGAATAAGCTAGGCATAAGATAGTAAAAATAGACTATAAAGTGTCTTACTGGGAATCAAAACCCATAAGAAAACAGAAATAGAGTAGATTCTTGGCATTCAAGGAGAACATTTTAAATTTCAATTATTTAGGAACATGTAGTAGTAATTAGTAACTTAACAGCGCTCGTAAATTTGAACTTAATGTTCTAGAATGGGCTAAGATGGCGAGTCTCTTAGTGGATGAACTTAGCGGGCTTCCCAGTATCTAAATCTTGACTAACTCATTTCTCTATGTAGCACCATCTATTTACTACTGCCTGTGATTGAATTAAAAACAAACAAACAAACAAACCTAAACTAAACTGAAACCCCACATTCATATATTTTGAAAAATGACCTTGAAAGAAAGTCAACAACTAGGGTTGGGATGAGAGTTAAGTGACTCCACAGTTTATGTTTCTCAGCCGGAAAATAATATTAAGGAGTCAAATGGTGAGTTCAACTCAGAACTGTGATGTACTCTTCGGAGAAACAAGAGTAAGCAAATCTGTGAAACTACTTCGGCAATTGCTTCCACCAGAATTTATTTTAATAGCTATATAAAATACTTTAGTACTGAATTTATGGAATCATTAATTGTCTAAGGGGGTCACTTAAAATTTTAAGTTATACTTTATGACATTTTATGGAGGAAATGCTATGTAATAGCAGTATTTTCAAACTTGTGAATTTGAGATGGCTTTGGGGCATTTCCCTCAGGAATGCATATTTCCTAAAGCGTTAATGATATGGTACAGATAAGAACGGAATAATTTAGAGAAGAGACAATGCAAAGTGGCTAAAAAAGGATTCACTTTTTTCCAGTCAGATATGGATTTAGAGATAAGGCAGCCTGATTTTGAGTCATAACTGGCTGATAAGGGAAATGCCAATGAGAGAGAGGTGTGGCAATGATGGTGGAGGTTAGAAATCCCTAAAACTTCGAGTCAAGAACTTGATGGGAACAAATTCCGTGAACTATGAATGAGGAGTGGGGTAGAACTTCCGGTCCCTGTCTGCTCTGAACTCCCTCTCTGACTTTGGGGGAAGTCATTTATCCTCTCTCATCCTTACTTTCTTCTTTGAACCTTAATTTCTTCATCCATAAAATGATTGCTGGGGCCTGGGTGATGTCTGAGGTACAGTTCAGTGATTTTATGGCTTGTGGGTAATCATACTATACAGTTTTGCATCCTATTTTCTCCTTCTATTGTACATTAGACATTAAATATTTTCACGTCCCTAAAATTACTTTAAAACATTGTTTCAATGGCTGTGTAATACATATTATATTATCTTAATTATTTCGTCATTCTCTGTTTAGGTTTTCAATGTTTTTATTATAAAAGTGCTGCAGTAAGTGTCTTTGTAAATATTTCTTCCCTCTCTAGTGATTTTCTTAGATTGAGTCCTAAAAGTGAAATGACTATGTCAAAGAATATGAGCATTTTTAAGTGCTGGATATTAATCGTCAAATCTCTTCTTGGACAGCTTGTATTGTTTCACTCCTACTAGATTTCCTGGGTCTTCTCTCTTTCACCCACACTGTCATGTTGAACATGTTTCAAATGTTTAGTGTTTTTTTATCATTTTAATTTTTATTTCTTCTTTCATTTAAAAAAAAATAACGTTTATTTATTATTGAGAAACAGAGACAGAACATGAGCAGGGGAGGGGCAGAGAGAGGGAGACACAGAATCTGAAGCAGGCTCCAGGCTCCAAGCTGTCAGCACAGAGCCTGATGTGGGGCTCGAACTCATGAACTGTGAGATCATGACCTGAGCTGAAGTCGGACACTCAACCGACTGAGCCACCTGGGCGCCCCTTCTTCTTTCATTTTCAAATTGAGTATTTATGGGGCGCCTGGGTGGCGTAGTCGGTTAAGCGTCCGACTTCAGCCAGGTCACGATCTCGCAGTCCATGAGTTCGAGCCCCGCGTCGGGCTCTGGGCTGATGGCTCGGAGCCTGGAGCCTGTTTCGGATTCTGTGTCTCCCTCTCTCTCTGCCCCTCCCCCGTTCATGCTCTGTCTCTCTCTGTCCCAAAAATAAATAAAAAAACGTTGAAAAAAAAAATTTTAAATTGAGTATTTGTACATGTGCACTCATAAGTCATAATGCTTCAGGTAGGGCAGAAAAAAGGTTTTCTCCACCCTCTTTGTGTCCCTAGCTGGGTATGGAAATGACACTGGTGGAGACAGATGAACAGGAGAAAACCATACAAATTTTATTGAATTTTTACATGTGCATGGAACTTTCACAATACAAAAAATGAAGACCCAAAGAAGTGACCAGAACAGGAAGCTTTATAAACAATAAACATGTGAAGAATTGACAAGACAAAGGGTTTTGTGCTATAGGTAGTAAATGGTGAAGAAGTAACTGGAAAATAAAGGTTAGTTTAACTAAGGTTTATTTGCAGACTCCTCTGGTGCCCTCTCTGGGCTGATAAGAGTTTATCTCCAGTGAAAGAAGAATTTATATCCTGCCTTTAACTAGAAAAGGGGAGCTTTTTCTGCATTTACTGTTTCTTAATTGCCTTCAGCTTAAAATTTTTGTGTCAAAGAAGCATGTGTTGGGGTGACATACTCCAGTTTCCTCCATTCACTAGGAAATTATCTGTGGCTATCCATTGACATTTTTTTCCCCATTGGAAAGGCAGTCCTTTCTTTGCTTCAGTGTTAAGAATATCTTTTATATTAAAGACAGTATTAACCTTTCCACTCTTTCCTTTGTAACTCATAGATGTCCTGGCCTCACCTACCAGCAATTGCAAATTTCTGCCATTCTATAAATCTTAATGTTCAGAGCTTCACCTTCTTGATGAAGCACTTCTGGGGCTTCTCTTGCCACATTATTTTTTAGGGACTTGGATGGGGAAGAGGAGGAACTAACATAAAGATCAGACATTTGTATGTTTCCATGGTGGTTACTCCTTATGTCTCAGAGTACTTGACAAAGAGCCCACTGCTGTTCCCCACATTCCCTAACCAACATGGAGGTTCTTCTCTCTCGTTGGCAAGCAGGTAGGTTTCTCTATGTTTTTTAACCAGCTCTTCGGAAAAGGTTTCCCATACTAGATAGTAGTTGAGTTTGTCAATTATATCACAGGCCGGGCCTTTCCTCCTCAGACAGCATCGGTGATCCAAGAGTGGAGGTATTTCTATGGCAGGCAGTGAGTAGGCCAGCTTCACACTTTTCTTGGACCCAGTTTTCTCACTGATCTTTAGGTTCTGGCACTTTCTTTCCCACATACTCCTTAATGCTCTGCTTTCTGTCCAGTTTACCAGTCATTTGAATGCCGTCAAGCTTCCTGTTCTCCCTTTCAGACCAATTCCCAGATCCTTCCAAGTAAGAGACTGATTTGAACATCTATTCCCTCTCCTAAGCATTCCGTGGCAGTTGGGCAGCCTGCCAGCAGGTAGGGGCTAGAGGGCTCCAGGGGAATAGTATGACCCAAGGTTATGAGGATCATAGCATCTGCCTGACTCCTACACAAATACTGCTACATATTGTTTAAATACTTCTCCAACATTTGTTTCTGATGTTTTCCCATGTATAGAAATTTATATTTTTATGTAATCAAATTTAGGGTTTTTTTAAATGATTTTTTTCCACTTTTATTTAACATCAAAAGTACCCTAATAGTCTGAACTCTAACGTTCACCTGGAAAAGACTTCCTATGAAGAGTTTAAAAGGGGAAAACTAATAATTTGCCCTATCCCGTTATTACAACGTTTATAAAATTACAGTGATTAAAAATAGATTGGCAAAACAGGCATATGTATACATCCAAGTGACAGAGTGGAAAATCATGAAATAGAACTTAGGTAAATATATAATATATAATAGAAAAAACACTGCATGTTAGGGAACAGGAAGCCTGTTATTCCATGAATAGTATCTGAAAAATTGGCTATTTAGGTAAAATATGAAGGTAGAACTTCATATAACTATGAGGTACATGTATAGCTATTTAACCCAATTTCAGATAGGCAGTTTTACTTGAAGTGTTAGATACTATTCTAGGTACTGAGGATATACCTGTGAAATAGACAAGGACTCTCCCTTATTTTAGCAAGAGGAACGTGCACTAAATGAATGGAATGACAAATTAATAAAACATCTCACAATGCAAGTTCTATGAAGGAAATGAGCAAGATGAGGAGTTAGAGAAGAAATGGGGAGGAGGGAGGGTGACTTCTGATGTGGCAGTCATAGGAAGCTCTACTAAGAAGGTGGAATGTGAGTAGAGGCTTCCAGAATGGGAATGAGAGAGGGTAGATGACAGCAATAAGGAGAGTGGCACCTCTGGGATATCCTGATGGCCAAAGCATGCGAGGAGCTGGGCTATCGCAAGAGGAAGGAGCAATGGTGCGAGTGAGAACACTCATACTGCTTCCTGGCCCTGCAGGGTGTGGGAATGAAAGAGGGAGACAAGAGGCCTCCAAAGAGAAAATGGAGTTCTTTGCAGAGAGTCAGTTTTCCGTAAAGGCAAAGTCATGAAGAGTCAGAGGATTTACTGTTCCTAAATGAGGGGATTGAAGTTGCAGAGTAGAGGCTTTGCAGGGGCAGGAAGGTATGGGGAATGGATGTGGAGGTAGCAGTAAAATGACAAGAGTATGGTAGAGGTGGTCCTTAAGTAAGCAGGGATTACCTGGGATTAATCGTGGGATTACCTCTGAGGATCCCCGGGAGGAAGAGGAACAACTAGTTCCAGCATACTTCCAATAAATTAACTAAATGATATGATTAACTAACTCTTCTCTGCAGCTACGGATGATATTTATCTTATAGTCTTGACTGGGGATAGGACTGGGGGAGGGCAAGCAGGCTGGGAGTTTCTCATTGGGAATGAGAAGCAAAGTGCTGGTCTTTGGGTACATATTTTGTCAATTGCTTTCTATTATAATGGGCATGCAGGAATATAGGAAATAGTTCATAGAGTTATAGACATTGATGCCACAAGTCGTAGATGGAGCTGTCTCAACAAGGAGACGGAGGTAAAAGCTATCTTTTCTGCTAAAGAGTTATGAAGAAAGATATTTGTAAGCTTGTCTATAAGCTGTGGTTATTTGTAAAAGAATTTTAGGCCCTAAGAAATTTCATGCAGTACTTGTCAACAGTGCTGGAAATCATGTGTATCTTTACACATAAGGACCTCACAGTAGCTTGAGTAGCTGAGAGTGCTGGATAACGGAGCTTGTGGACCACATAGCCAAAGTAAGAGTCAGAACAGTGCCACACATCTCATCTGTTGGGATACCGACATTATTGCCAATTGTGGCAGGCAAAATGGAGCCATTAGAATGTCTACATCCTAACCCCCAGAGCCTGTGAATATGTTGCTCTACATAGCAGGAGGGGCTTTGCTGATGTATTTAAGGTGTTAGACCCTAAGATATGGTCTACTATTTTTATCCAGGTGGATCCAGTTTCCTCATGTGAATCCTAAAATAACTTTTTTTTTTTTTGACTGGATGCAGAAGAGAGTGGCAGGGGAGAAGTCAGGGAGATTTGAACCATGAGTGGGACTCTGCACCGTTGTTGGTTTGAAGATGGAGGCAGCAACATGATGATGGGTACAAGTGACCTTAAGGAGCTGAGAGAGGTTGCTGATGACAGCTAGCCAAAACATGGGGAGTTCAACCTACTACTACAAGGAACTCGGCTAACAACCTGAATGAGTTTGGAAGTGGATCCTCAAGCACACCAAAGACAAGGCAAGGTCAAGATTAAGACCAGTCTGTTTTTACTGGTAAAGATACAGTGAGCCTCTTTTGGATAGCAGTTTATTACCTGCATAAACAGCAAAAGGAAGATTAGCCAAAGGATCTGTTCTCCCATGGTGTTTTTTTCCACACACCAAAAAAGACAATGTCTAAGCAAAAGGGACCAGATGACTATAATGTGAATTGTGGAATATCTCATTGCTGAGGAGCAAATTTTAGGGTATAGATAAGCAGTTTTATATCCTACAACTCTGTTTTTGAGGGGAGAAGGTGGAAGGAAAGAAAGTCCCATACCGCATCATAATCTGGAAGATGCTGAGCAACTGTGTTATGAACGCCTCCCAGGGGAGATAGGTCCAGTGGGAAATGGCCTCAGAGATGCTTCCTATAATCTTCCTACCCTCGTCGATTCTAGGAGGCATTCTTCCAAGGCTCAGATAAGCTGTGGTTTAAGCCCTTGCTGGCATGGCCTGTGTGGATACATACAAAATCAACAGGGTGCTGTGGCAGAGCCATTCCAGACTCTCCCCAGAGCCTCCAGATAACAGCACAAGTGGGCCACCACCTCAATTCCTTCCTTATGACCCTCAGAGTGGAGAAATCAGTCAACCACCCACACTTCTGACCTACAAAATTGCATGAAAATAAACTAAAAAGATGGTGGTAATTTGTTATATGGTAGTAGGAAACTAATGTGAACTCCAGGTGCCATAGTGATCCTGGCCTTTGAATGAACTCTATTGCTGGCACTCCAGATGCTGGTGCTTTTGGAAACTGGATGCACCCACATCTACTTTCAGAGAAATTTCCTCTGATCTTACTTTTTTGCTCTACCAGTTCTGTATTCAAGTTCGAGAATGAATGCTTGTTATTCGCTATTTGATCATATGCCCATGTGCTAATTACAAAAGGATCTTGAAAAGGAAATACTTGAGCTTCTATAAACGGGTGGTAGGCTTTGCCTCTCTTTGATCATAATGTGAGTAATTCCCCAAATATTGAAAGGAGGCTCAAATAATGGTCAGGAAAAAAAGTGTTGTTACTGCTATATATCACTCTTTCTGTTGTCCAGTACCAAGATAGACCCTGGGCTCCCACGGTTTGAAGATTTTAGTATTGCAGGAGAATAGTGCTTCCACTAAACAGCTAAACAGTGGTTCTATTAAATCTGAAGCTATAATATGCACCTGGATATCTTGGGGTTCTCCAGGAACTGATTAAACAGGAAGAAGGGAGGTTTGTGATATTGGAATATTGGTCAAGGAAATTGATGTTGATTATCAAGGGGGGATAGGTTTGCTGCTTCTCAAGATGAAATTTTGTGAGAGGGTCATGTGTGCAAAACTAAGAAAGGATCTTTTCACTCTGACCTCTTGAATCCCATACCTGTACCCTCAGGAAGAAGAGCTCCATTGTTGGTTGCTGGTATAGAGTGAATACCAAATCTATGTACAACACCCCTGTCTTGTTTGGTGTTTTCTCCTAGTCAACATTGTGTCTGTTTTATATAGCATCGGTGAACATTGCATCTTACTGAGCCATTCTGCAGTTTTACAGAGCTAGCCACTCCTAGATGATGGATTGGATAGTAACATGGCCTTGGTTTCTTTCACTGTAAAGTGAGTTTACTGAAAAGTGAATTACTTGGCTAAAAACAGTACTCTAAAATTTTATTTGAAGTGCTTCAGTTTGAAGGGTGAGGTGTATATGCATGTCTAAATTAACATTAATCTATACTTCAGGGGTGGTCACATAAGGTGAAGTGTGCTACTCAGCAATTTACACTTCAGAATATTTCATAGGTGATTGGTTAGAATGTGAAACCTTATTCCACAATTCACGCTGTCTTCAGAGGGGACTATAGAAAGTGCTTCACATATCATAGTCTGGTTTGGCATCAGAGACTTTATTAATTAACATAAATAATATTAAATTATGTCACTGGAGAAATGAATAGTGTCAATATATGTCAAACAGAAAGATTTGTACAGAAAAATCTACCATTGCATGATTAATAGTCTGACAATCCCAGCAGGCTAATATTTTTTCAGCAGTTCCCTAAGTCTAGAACTCTACTTATTTCTGAATTCCCCACTTTATAGACAACTCTTTGCTCTAATCAAGCCAGACATGTAGCTGGTTTCACTATCCAAATATTTGCTATGGCAGGACGAACCTTTCATGCATGGGGCATACCTACAGAGGCAGAGTGGAAAGAAGGGGAGTGAGGACTTCAAATTTGCAAGATTGGTTACGTGCGTGTTTTGATTTTGCTTGCTAATAAATGTTGGTACTTGTGGCAGAATTAGGTATGGTGCTTGCTTTTTAGAAAAAAAAAACATAATATCTAATAATGACACTGCAAGAGGGAGTAACTGTGTCCGGTCAACACTAATTCCTGGAGGCAACCAGTTTTCACCAAAAAGAACCTATCGACTCTGAATGGGTATATTGGCTTAGTTCAGTCTAGTAGATGTCATTAGGGTGAATAATGCATTCAATAGGGCAACAGATGGCCATGGTGGCAGGTATATCGTTTCAATTTTCTGGTTGTTTCCTGGCTGGTTTCACTGGTCTGCAGGAATGAGTTGTCTTATATCGACTCTGGTCTCTTTATAGGTGGTAGCTGCTGCCAGGTGACTCAAAGTAGGACATTTGTCACTGCTACTGCTGCTCTCCATAAGGTGCTGAATCCCTGACCCCAACCCACTAAGGGCTGCAACATCTTAGAGGTGCCAAATGAAGCTGTACTTTCTCTGAGTCTTCCAGGTAGTGGAACCATGTGATAATCTGAAGAGAAATAAAGAGAAATAAAGAGAATGCACCTCACACCCTGGTTCTGTGTTAAAAACTTTCTCACTTGGGCACTCTTTGGGTTCAGAGTCTCACCAAGGTCTCTTAAAGAATTGTTTCATCCCACGGTTTTAATTCCATTCTCTGCAAGAGCTGAAACACTGTGGTTCAGGAGACACTGAGAGTGGTAGTCACTGCTCCATTACCTTATTACACCCAGTATCCCTGTATAATGTGCCCTCCTCCAGCGAGAAGCAAACTCCCATGTATTTAAGTCATACAAATAGACTCTCAAAGGGAAAAGTATGTGCATGTTTAGGTCTATGTGTGGGGAGAGGGGTGTTGCTGAGCCCCCTATCAGGCTGTCTTTAGGATGAGGTCATAATACACTAATGTTTACCAAGGTGAAAAATTATATTTGGTAAAGAAAGATTTATCACTATTCAGTCTAGGGCAATTTCCTTGTTGTGCTTAAAGTCTTTTGACACTTAGAATACTTCCGAATGTTTATGACCGAATGGGATTTTACAGAAGCAACATAGCATCTGCAGATACTTCAAGGTAGCTTATAGGACAGTCATATTCAAGACCAGAGAAACATACAGTTGGGCCCAAGGATTTTTTTTAAGTTTTAAAAAATGAGTTAACACTTTAAAATCAGGAAATTTCACTTTTAAATGTCTGGATTTCTGGATGTATTTGAAAAGTCATACTACACCCTCCTTCCTAAATGGCAGTAATATGCTATGACTTTTAGAGAGGGCACTCTTCTCCAGTTTTTTACACTTTCCACTTGCTCACTTCATTCTGTAGGTATTGGTATTTGTGTTCTCTGCTTTGGGGCCTCATTCAAATGGTATATTTATGGAAGTGCCCTAATGAATTCTACAGAAATTAACTTACTCTACCAAAAGCTCTACAAATACAATTATCATAGAATCTTGACTTTAATTTCATCTTGTCCAGCAGTTTCCAAAAATCTGGTCATGAACTAAAATCTGGATGGCTATAGGAAAATTAACTGGGGGAGTTTTCTGAATCCAGGTTATCAGACCCCACCCTCAAAGATGTCTACCTTGTTTATGAAAATATCTAGAGAAATTCTCCTGTATATGTGTGTTGAGAACTATTGGTCTCCTCCAGCCCTTTTTACCTTGGAGTGAAGGAGGGGTGGGGAAGGCCACGGAAGTGCATTCACTGACTACCCAAGCTTGGCTGCTTGATGGGTCAGAGGAATACTGATAAGTATAATTAAATTTGTTGGCATTAATAATTTTATTTTGATCTATCAGAACAGTCCACTGAATGCAAAAATCAATATCTAAGAGAAAGGTGGCTGAAGCCAAAATGAGGTCAGAAGCAAAATCAGGCCAGATGTCTCTATCCCACTTTTCTTCTGTTTCTCTCCAGTCTTTTCTCTTATAACATAAGCATCTCTGCCCTGCACATCCTCTTCATTCCCAGCCTTCTTCAAGTTTTTCAAAATGCTTAGCAGAGGGGCAAGCAATTTAGTGATCCTTGGGTTTGATATCTCTTTTATTTTACCTCTTCTACTTTTTTCTTAATCTCTGTCCATAGATATTCTTTGAGGCTCTTGCACAGTATCAACACATTCCAATGGCGGGTTACATAAATATCTCTTTTCTAAGTTTTGACACTGATAAGTTTTTTTTTCTGGTCTTTGTCAGTATTTTTCACTGGAAAATGTTCATCATTAATTTCCTAATACACACACACACACACACACACACACACACACACACACACATGCTCAGAGGAAGTATATGGTGAGGGTAGAGGAAGAAATTAGGAGCTTCAGATTGGAGTCCAGAATCCATGTGGCTTCAGGAACCTGATTATTATCTCTCTGAAAAAAAAAAATTACCTCAGTTGATATTGTCAACAGCCTTAAAAAAGTAAAGCACCAGTATTCTAATAGGCACAAGAAAGCAACGCTGTTCTGGTATGGGCTTAATCAAAGAGAAAAGTGCTAGAAAAGACTAAGTAGCTACCGTTGCTGGAAGATCGATGCTGCTTCTGTGCATATGAACTAATAGCAAGTGAAGACATTTCTCCTGAAATATAATTACCTCTTTTATCTGTGTGGATATTTCAAATCTGAAGGTTAATAAAATAGAAGAAATGCAACATAACTTTTGTGACTTTGCAGAATGCTACCAGTGCAACAGCAGCCCTGATTAAAAAATACAGCATTCAGGACTTCCATGAAAAATCTTATTCATGTGCTCAGGCCCTTTTGTTTTTCCCTTCCTGACCACTTCTTCCTCTTCTTTTCCTAAATCTCTCCCCTTTGTCCCTTGCATTAGTTATCTTTCTCTATGTAAAACACCATCTCAAACAGAGTGACTTAAAACTACAAACACTAACTTGCAGTTCTGTGGGTTGGCAATTCTGCTCCCAGCTTGGTTCAGTAATGCAGCTGTGGTCAGCTTCTGGTCAGCCAGAAGGCATTCCTTCTAAGGCTGCCTATTAGCTGAGATATTAAGGACAGTAGAGCAAGTATCTTTTAATACACAGCAGGCTAGCGTATGTCAGTTTCCATGGCAGTCGAAAGGGTTCTGAAAGACAATGAAGTATGCAAGACCTCTTGAGTAGTAGGCTCAGGACTGGTACACCTTCATTTCTACCACATTCTATGATCAAAGCAAGTACAGCAAAGATACAAAGGATTAGGGGATAGGTTCTGCCTCTCCCTGGGAAGTCCTGTAAAGTCACATTGCAAAGGGAGATGGATAAAGGACAGAGTAGAGAACTGTGGCATATTTTGTAATCTGTCACCTCCCTCCTGCAATTTTCATGAGTCATGTGTATGCATAGGTACTATAAGGGAGTGACAAAAAGAACAAAAAATTCTGTTGCTATATTCAAGTTGCTTATAATCTAGTGGGAAGAAAAACATCACCTTCATCACAGATTACAGGTACAAGCATTACCAGCTTGTAACAGTCAAATCCATGTATACTAGGAAAACGTGGATGGAAAGCTATTGGTAGTGGAGATTATCAAAGCCCTCTTTAATTGTTTAATACAATTTAGATAACCTCTTGCATTTTCAGCATTTAATTCCAACAATTTTAAATATATGAAAGTGGGAAAAACAGTACAGTTACTCCCCCATATACCCACCACCTGAATCAAACAATTGGAAACATTTTGCTATATTTGTATCATATATATACATGCATGCATACACATAAGCACACATATATAGATATATGCATCATATATTAAATGTTGATGGTGTTAGAAATACTACCACATGGATTATTTCCCAACTGTAAGGGGAAAAATGGAGAAATCTGATTATCATCATTATGAATAATGAAACAACTAGTCATTTTGTGACTCCAAATATGATGCAACATGAAGTACTCAGCATCACCAATGAGCTATTTTGTTAAATTGTGGTAAAATATACATAACATAAAATTGATTATTTTAACCATTTTAAAGCATACAGTTAAGTGGCATTAAGTACATTCACATTGTTATGCAGCCATCACCACCATCCATCACTAGAACTTGTTTTCATCTTCCCAAACAGAAACTCCCTACCACTAAACACTAACTCTCCCTTTCCCCTTTCCCCAAGCCCCTGGCAACCATGCTCCTAGAATTTGGCTACTCTAGAAACCTCATAAATGTGAAATTACAATATTTATCCTTCTGTGACTGGGTTTATTTCACTTAGTATAATGTCATCTAGACTCATCCATGTTGTAGAATGTGCCAGAGTTTCTTCCTTTTTAGGGTTGAATAATATTCCATTATATATACCATATATAATATGTACTGTATTATATATAATATATATGTATATATACTACAATATATACATATATACACATATATATGCCATATTTTGTTTATCTATTCATCCTTTAACATATGTTTGGATTGCTTTCAGCTTTTGGATGTTGTGAATAATGCTGCTATGAACATGGATATATAACTACATGTTTGAGTCACTGTTTTCAATTATTTTGGATACCCTTGAAAATGTTTTTTCTTTTCAGATTGTTCATTTTTAGTATGTAGAAATGCAGTTGATTTTTGCATGTTGATTTTGTATCCTGCAACTTTGCTGAGCTAGTTTATTAGTTCTAACAGTTGTTTGGTTTTGTGTGTGTTTGTTTTAATCTTAATGTTTCCTACATATAAGATCATGGCATCTGTGAACTGAAATGATTTTATTTCTTCCTTCCCAATTTGGATGCCTTTTCTTTACTTTTCTTGACTAATTTCTCTGGCTAGGGCTTCCAGGTCTACATTAAGTAGAAGTAGGCATTTTTTTTTTTTTTTGTCTTATTTCCAGTCTTAGAGGGAAAAATTGCAGACTTTCACCATTGAGTATGATGTTAGCTATTGGTTTTTCATATAAGACTTTTATTCCATTAGGGTAGTTTCCTTCAATTTCTCATTTGTTGAAAGTTTTTATCATGAAAAGTTGTTGAATTTCTTAAATGCTTTTTCTGCATCAAGTGAGATAATCATATGGGATTTTTTTTTCTGTTAATGTGGCATTTTACATTGATTTGTGTATGTTGAACCAACTATGCATTCCAGGTATAAATCCCTATTGGTCAATGGTATACCATTTTAACATGCTGTTGCATTTGGGTTGCTAGTATTTTTTTTGAAGATGTTTGGATTCATACTCATAGATAATATTAGTATGTAGTTTTCTTTTCTTGTAGTGTCTTTGGCTTTTAAATCCAGATAATGCGGACCTCATAGTAAGAATTAGGAAGTGTTACTTCCCTTTCAATTTTTTAGAAGAGTTTGAGGTTGTGTCAATTCTTCTTTAAGTGTTTGGTAGAATTCACCAGTGAAGCCATCTGGTCCTGAACTTTTCTTTTTTGGGAGGTTTTGATTCAATATTTTTGTTCCTTACTGGTCTGTTCAGATTTTCCATTTCTTGATGATTCAGTCTTAGTAGATTGTGTGTGTACAGGAATTTGTACATTTGCTTTTAGGTTATAAACCTTTTTATTTCTGTAAGTCAGTAATAATGTAAGCTACTTTAATTTCTGATTTTATTTACTCTAGTCTTTTTAGTGAATTCAGCTAAAGATGGTTAATTTTGTTATCTTTTTGAAAAAATAAGGATCTTGTTTTCATTGTTTTTCTCTATTTTTCAATTCTCTATTTTATTAATCTCCACTTTAATTACGTTCTTCCTTCTGCAAGCTTTGAGCTTAGTTTTTTCTTCTTTTTCTAGTTCTTTAAGTTAAATTCTTCATTTATAACCCATGTTCTTTTTAAATATAAGCTATAAATTTCCCTCTTAGTGTTGCTTTTGCTGTATGGCATATCCTTTCAAGGATACACTATTTTTCTAAAAATCATGAGTTTACATAATTTTCTTCAACACAGCAGAAAATTTACTTATTTATGAACTTTGTATGATTGTGTCTCTTTTTCCATACATTGAAATCACGCATATAATGTTGAAATAATTATTTATTTGTAGCGTAATACAATGTTCACAAGTATCAAAATAATAAATATTAACACTGAAATTAAACTACAGAACAAAGTTTAAGGTTGTTATTGTACTTATTTTTTAAAATAGGATTATCAGGGGTTTTTTTTAATTGTGGCAAGAGCACTTAACATGAGATCTGCCTTCTCAACCAATTTTTAAGTGTACAATGCCATATTGTTAATTATAGGCACACTCTTATAAAGCAGATCTCTACAATTTATTCATCTTGTATACTGAAATCTTATATCCATTGAATAACAACTTCCAATTTTACCTCCCCCCACCCCCTGGAAATCACCATTTTCCTTTGTGTTTCTATTTTAGATACATTATATAAGTAAAATCATGCAGTGTTTTTCCATCTGTATCTGGCTAATTTTACTTCACATAATGTCTTCAGGCTTTATCCATGTTGTTGCATATAGTAGGATTGACTTCTTTTTGAAGGTTGAATATTCTATTGTATGCATATATTCCATTTTCTTTATTCATCTGTCCATAGACACTTAAATTGTTTCCATATCTTGACTATTGTGAATAATACTGCAATGAACATGAGAGTGCCAATATCTTTTTGAAATCCTGATTTCAATTATTTTGCTTATATAGTTGGAGGTAGGATTGGTAGATCAGATGGTAGTTCCATTTATAATTTTTTGAGGAACCTCCATGTTTTTCTTAGAGGTTGAACTATTTTGCATTCTGATCAACAGTGTTCAAGGATTCCAGTCTCTCTGCATCTTTGCCAGCTATTGTCATTTTATGTAATAATAGCCATCCTAACCGTTATGAGGTGATATCTCATTGTGGTTTTGATTTGCAGTTTCCTAATGATTAGTGATATTGAGCACCCAGATTTACAGTTAAAAAGTAAATTACGAGATCGAATAAATTTAGTTTCTATTTTTGTCCCTGAGCCCCATATCCCTTTACCACTTCTATATAACCATTTCTTTTTTTAGTTTTTGACTGTTTCTTCTGATGAATATCTTTGTAAGTGTATATATTTATATTTACATATAAATAATATAGTATATATGTGTATTATTACTTCCTCTCCTTCCTCACACAAATGTTAGCATGCTATATACAGTGCTCTGTATATAATTAATTAATATTAATTAATTATATTAATTAATGTATTAATATATTTATTTGTATTAATTAATTTTTAATTAATGGTGTTTTTTCTAGAGATTTTCCCATGTAAGCAATATAGTTATCTTTGGCATTCTTTCTTTTTGTGCCTTTTATTTATTTTTTATTTTTATTATTTTTATTTTTATTTTTTTTTCAATATATGAAGTTTATTGTCAAATTGGTTTCCATACAACACCCAGTGCTCATCCCAAAAGGTGCCCTCCTCAATACCCATCACCCACCCTCCCCTCCCTCCCACCCCCCCATCAACCCCCAGTTTGTTCTCAGTTTTTAAGAGTCTCTTATGCTTTGGTTCTCTTCCACTCTAACCTCTTTTTTTTTTTTTTTCCTTCCCCTCCCCCATGGGTTTCTGTTAAGTTTCTCAGGATCCACGTAAGAGTGAAACCATATGGTATCTGTCTTTCTCTGTATGGCTTATTTCACTTAGCATAACACTCTCCAGTTCCATCCATATTGCTACAAAGGGCCATATTTCATTCTTTCTCATTGTCTTTGGCATTCTTTTTATGTTACTGCATACTAATTCAACATAGAAATACATCATGTCTTATTCAATCACTCCCTTAACAGAAGACATTTTGTGTTTTTCCAGACATTTACTATTACAAATAATGCAATACTAAATAACTTTGTGAATGATATTTTGGACTTCTGCAAGTAGGTGTGTAAAGTAAATTATATAAGCAGAATTATGTATGAAAGCATGGATGCATCTGTAATTTACCTAACTTAATTTTACCAGCTTTCAAGTGCCTGCTGCTTTTTCCACATAAGTAGAGCAATGCAGTGAGAATGCTTAGGATTTGGAATCTCACTGGCTTGGATTTGAATCCTGACTTTATAACTTATTAATAAACTTTGTGGCCTCGAAGGTTAATAATACCTACTTCACAGGGCCATTAAAATTAAAAGAAACAATGTTTAAAGCATCTTGTATCTTGTCTTGCATCAGAGATGCTCCCCAAATGTCAATTCCCTTTCAGTCACTGAAGTCAATAACATCTTAGTGACTTTGGCTGTTGATGCATTTTCAGAATTCTAGATTCTTCGCTTTTGATTCTTTTGTGACATCTCTTATTAACCTTCACAGACTTAGTTTTGCCATGAAGTATTCTGAGATTTCTCCAGAAATCTTCAGCCATTTTTTTGTTAGCTTAGAGTGCCTATTGCTGAACACATATTTGTGAACCATAGGACACTATTCTTCTCTGTCTCTGTGTTGGCCACTGCTTTTCAATAAGCTGCTTTGCTTGGTAATCCGTGGAAAGAAGGGGGCCTCCATCCACACCTGGCATCCTCTTCTGCATCTATTCTTAGAAATCTAGAAATGAAATCTACATGATTGATTTCTACCTTAAAATATGTCATCATTTTGAATCATAAAAATTTTCTGCGCTTTAGTTTATCAAACTTTCTCTGTTCTTCTACTTCTAATTGTCAGAGCAATTCTCATGGCTCCTACTTGAGTCCACACAGCCAGCCTACATCTGAAAATGTGAGGTTTTTAAAGTGCTTGGATCATACTGGCTCAGCAGCACTCATGCATTTAGGCATGAATCCCCACCAAATATTGAATCAGAGGCCATGTTGCTAAAGTAGTGTTTCTAATTTGAGAAAGTAATTGCTTTTGGATTATTCCACTGACTTATATGATTCAATACAGTAGGATTTTTGGCTTTTTAAAATCTATTTCATATTTTAGGGCACATGAATTTTAGTTTTTTTTATATTTAATGCTTTAAACTTTAAGTGACGAATGAATATCTTTTAGTAAATATTCTCTTTTTCTGTGCAAATATATGTATTTTTAGCTAAGAGTTTGTTTTGGCTATGCATGGGGGTTCCTAACTCTTAATATCAGCTGTATAATCTCATGTGTGGAATTTAATAATATCGAGCTCATAGAAACCAATAGTAGAATGGTGGTTGCCAGGGGCTGGGGACAGAGGAAATGGTGAGATGTTGGTCAAAGGGTATGAACTTTCATTTATAGGATGAGTAAGTTCCCAGAATCTAAGGTACGTCATGGTAACTGCAGCTAACCCTGTGCTGTATTTTAATGTTGTCCTGAGAGTAGAGCTTTAATGTTTTCACCATAACAACAAAAAGAAAATGGTAATTATGCAAGGTGAAGGATGTGTTACATAACCTTATTGTGGTAAACATTTAGTAATATATACATGTATCAAATAATCACATTTTACACCTCAAGCTTACACAAAGTTACATGCAATTATATCTGATAAAGTTAGAAAAAAATTCAGGAAATTTAAGTAAGATGTAAAAATAATTGTTAATGTCAACATTAAAGGACATTGCATTATAAAAGCCTTTATAATTCAGCCAGAGACAGTACAATCTCAAAGTCTTGAGTACTTTTTTTTTAATAAAGAAATTATTCAATTTGGTCTCCCCCCAACCCCCTCCCCACCAAAAAGTTATGAGAATCAACTTTTAGTAGGGGTTGCCCATATTCTGAGGAACAGACAATCTACCTACACTAGGTTTCTTAATCCTGCCTTCTTGATAATTCTTCAAATTTGATGAAAACCCAAATGAATTCTAAGGCTGGAAAATAGAGAAGTTGAGAAAATATCAAATGACAGGACAACCCAGAACTGTTTCCTAATTTGGCAACTGTTCTGGGATTATGATGTCTTCTAGATTGGGCAACATTTTGAATAAACCAAAAATACCATTTTATGTAAGAACGTCACTTCCTACCTTGGTCTTTAATATCTTTTGTTTTGCAGCTGAGAGTCAGGAGACAAATGAGGAGAATTAAACCCATTCAAAGCATGAGGAGATCTCATTCTTTCCCGGTGAATTATTTTAAAGAGGATAAGACACATTGAAAGAGATTTATAATGTTAGTTTATTTGAAAGAATGATACTCAACATTTCAACCTATTTTTATTAACATTTCTGAAGATAAATACCTTTCCCCCCTTTTAGTGAATTAATCTCTTTGGTTCCAAATCTTATGACCATGTCACAGATATCTGATGGCATCTTAGAGAGTAAATGCAAACAAAGGAAAGAACTGTTTCTTCAATTGGATTACTTACAGTGTTGTAACTGAATATATTGCTTTGCTATTTATTTATTTATTTATTTTTAAATTTATTTTTTAAAATTCAAGTTACTTTACATACAGCGTAGTATTAGTTTCAGGAGTAGAACCTAGTGGTTCATCACTTACATATAAAACTTAGTGCCCTCCTTATGTATTTAAGAGTCTCTTATGGTTTGTCTCCCTCTGTTTTATCTCATTTTTCCTTCCCTTCCCTGCTGTTCATCTGCTGTGTTTCTTAAATTCCACCTATAAGTGAAATCATATTTGTCTTTCTCTGACTGACTTATTTTGCTTAGCATAATACACTCCACCTCCATCCACGTTGTTGCAAATGGTAACATTGCATTCTTTTTGAGCACCAAGTAGTATTCTGTTGTTTACATATATCACATCTTAATCCATTCATCAGTCGACAGACATTTGGGCTCTTTCCATACTTTGCTATTGTTGATAGTGCTGCTATAAACATTGGGGTGCATGTGTCCCTTAAAATCAGCATTTTTGTATCCTTTGGATAAATACCTAGTAGTGCAATTGCTGGCTCATAGAGTACTTCTATTTTTAACTTTTTGAGGAACCTCCATACTGTTTTCCAGAGTGGCTGCACCAGTTTGTGTTCCCACCAACAGTGCAAAAGTGTTCCCCTTTCTCCACATCCTTGCCAGCATCTATTGTTTCCTGAATTAATTTTAGCCATTCTTACAAGTGAGGTGGTATCTCATTGTGGATTTTATTTGCTTTTTCCTGATGATGAGTGATGTTGAGCATTTTTTCATGTGTCTGTTGGTCATCTGGATGTCTTCTTTGGAAAAGTGTCTATTCATGTCTTTTGCCCATTTCTTCGCTGGATTATTTGTTTTTTGGGTGTTGAGTTTGATAAGTTCTTTATACATTTTGGATACTAACCCTTTATCTGATATATCATTTGCAAATATCTTCTTCCATTCTGTTTGTTGCCTTTTAGTTTTGTTGATTGTTTTCCTTTGCTGTGCAGAAACTATTTATCTTGATAAGGTCCCAATTGTTCATTTTTGTTTTTGTTTCTCTTGCCTCCTGAGACATGTCTAGTAAGAAGTTGCTCTGACCAAGGTCAAAGAGGTTGCTACCTATTTTCTTCTGTAGAATTTTAATGGTTTCCTGTCACACATTTAGGTATTTCATCCATTTTGAATTTATTTTTGTGT
This sequence comes from Panthera leo, assembly GCF_018350215.1. Classification (NCBI taxonomy): domain Eukaryota; kingdom Metazoa; phylum Chordata; class Mammalia; order Carnivora; family Felidae; genus Panthera; species Panthera leo. Next base: position 45,712,038 of record NC_056682.1, read on the forward strand.
ATGGTATAATAAAATGTTCCAATTTCATTCTTCAGCATGTCACTGTCCAGTTTTCCCAGTACCATTTGCTGAAGTGATTGTCTTTTCTCCATTGGATACTCCTGCTTTGTTGAAGATTAGTTGGCCATACATTTGTGGGTCCCATTCTGGGTTCTCTATTCTGTTCCATTGATCTATGTGTCTGATTTTGCTCCAGTACCATACTGTCTTGATGATTATAGCCTTTTAATTACAGCTTAAAGTCCAGAATTGTGATGCCTTCAGCTTTGCTTTTCTTTTTCAATATTACTTTGGCTATTCAGGGTCTTTTCTAGTTCCATGAAAAATTTAGACTTGCTTTACTATTTTATTTATTTTTGAAAAATGTTTATTTATTTATTTTTGAAAAATGTTTATTTATGTATTTTGAGAAAGGGTGGCAAGTGGCAGAGAGAGAGAGAGAGAAGAGAGAGAGAATCCCAAGCAGGCTCTATACTGTCAGAGCCCAACAAGGTGCTCGAACCCATGAACTGTGATATCATGACCTGAGCTGAAATCTGCATTTGGACACTCAACCGACTGAGCCACCCAGGTGCCCTTACTTTGCATTTTATACTTTACTTCAAGCTTCTGATATGCCACATAAATTCTCTTACTACTTATGCCATCTTGAATGGCAATGTGGAACACAAAAGAGATCTCCTGGAGTCCAGGAGGCTAGGATTGTAGCTGTTGACACTTCTTCCCATTGGAAAATTACCTCCTTTTTCATCTTTAGTCCCTTGGTCTTTGGATTATCCAGATAATCCAGTAGAGCTTCAGAATAAAGACTATGACCATGTTCCATGTGTTTCTTTCAAGTTGTAAGGACTGTCAGCAAGCTGTTGATAGTGAGGTGTCTCCTGATTTTGCCCTTGGAAGTAGGTTCATCTTGGCAGAAGTCCCTGGGGAGTGGCTGGAAGTCCCTACATGTCTACCTATTTTCTCCACAATATTTTGTTTACCAGCAGGTGTTAACTTTGGATTAAGAGATTTTCTTTCCCAGGTTCTCTTGTTAAATATGACATCTCTCATAAGAATATTCAATACTAATGAGTTGCTAAAGAATTACAAAACTATTTTGGGAATTATAAAACAGAGATAAAGGGAAAATTAGAGTGGAGGGGCATGCAATACCATTTCAGGAGTGTCCTGGAACAAGTGACTGACACACTGAGAGCACTTAGTAAATAGAAGTGAGCAGGTCTGAGAGGGAGAGTTGGAAACTCTCCAAAGGCAAATTGGCCAATTATTGGCCCCTCCAATGTCTGTATGGTGTAAGTCATTTTATGGGTGGAGTTGGGTGCAGAATGGGTTTTTCCTTCTTCCCCATAAATTAGGGTGAGAAAGCATCAGCCTTGAAGAGGAAAGAGACCTTAACTTCATTTAATTTTCTCTTTAGGTTAAATAGATATGGCCATTTTTGTTTAATCCTGTGGACAATTTTCTCCTAATTCACCACTGTGGGTATTTAATGCAGCTTAAGCATAGAACAGAATTGAAGAATTATGAATAGTAAGTACACAGGAATGTCACATTTCCAAAAAAAAAAAAAAAAGTGATAGGAGGTGAAAGAAAGTTTGAGATCCTTACTGGATAGCAGAGCTTGACATCAGTGATTTATGAATACTTGGGGCCCTTAAGCTGCCCTCACATCTGACTGTCTGCTGGTCTCTAGCACTGACCAGCAAAAGTTGTGGCTTTTGCTTTCCTTCTCTTCATGCCTTCTATGTCCTCATACATGGGCAGCAGCATGTTTTTCTGCAGTTAGAATGTTTAGATCTGTTTGAGCCCCCACTCTCACACATTTCAAATGTACAATGTCAGGGAAATATCTTCATCTCTCTGAGAGATAGTAGCACATGCTTAGCACTTACATTATGGAGACACCAGGATGCTATTCCTAACAGCTGGATAGTGTTTTCCAATTGACAGGGTCTCTTCCACTCTTATTTCCTTTTTTTTTTTTTTCTGCCCTTGCTCTCACAAATTGAAGTATACTAAAATATTTTCTGATTTATCTTTAGTGAAGCTTTGTTACATGAAATCTATAAATTATACACATATATGTATATATATGTATGTATATATATGTATATTTGTGTGTGTGTGTATATATATATATATATGTGTGTATATATATTTGTGTGTGTGTACATATATATATGTAAGGAAAACTAAAATGATATGTTTTACTCCATGTGTGCTTTATAGTTTTAATGTGGTTTTATTTATTTATTTATTTCTGGCTTTGAAACAAAAAAATCCTCTATTGCACATTTATGGCTTTATGAGTTTTCATTTAACAATTTAATGTGGCTGCTTTTCAGCCCTTGGAGCTCCCATACTGATATTGCACTGTTTTGGGTGACGCAAAAAACAAAACAGAACAAAACTATTGGTCTTGTTCAAAATTCTTACAATATGTGGCTCTTCTTCAAATAGCTATGCTGCTCCAGGACTGATGAACTGCCCTGGAAAACTTTATAGTCACCTCTATACAGCTGTCAGCTGTGAGAACTGAGGGACTTTAAGCTCAGGAAATGCAAATATATTGATATCAACTATAGTATCCTGACTGCCGTTGAGAACTTCCCTCTTAGATATCCAGAGCGATGGGACTGACATGGGGGAAAATAAAGCCTATGCCCTTTGTATCAGTGAATTAGATCTAAAATATCACCCATTCATATTGATCAGGATGATAAGTGAGAACTTCCAAGTCAGCCTTATGAAGAGGGTGGGAAGGAAGGATCTGTTGGTTAGTGCTGGTATTTTCCAATAGTTCTCAATATGCAAGTACTGTAGAATTTTTGCACGTATACTTGGTGCGTTTGACTTTGCAGTTTTCCTCCTAAGAAAATTATTGCTATTTATTATTATTGCTATTCTAATATTTATGGAATCAGGAAATAAATAGGGATTGGGTCAGCCTCCTTCAGACTTTGGGATCTAATAAGATCTTGAATGTATGGTAGAGATTGCTAATCCTTCCCCTAACATCTGGTGCCTTCTTCATTAGATAGAGAACCTTGACTTTTAGCTGAGCACATTGCAATGTAGAATAAAAGACTATATTCTCAACATTCTTTGCCAGTTAGAAATGCAAAGGGGTGAATCTTTACCAGGAAAATTCTGTGCCTTTCTGTCTGTCTGTGCTTTTCTTCCTCCTTCTTCCTCAACACAGTTATGCATAACTGCAAGATGACCTTGAAAAGGGAGCCATAAGCTGAAAATGTTGTAATAAACAGGGAGGAGTCCAAATTTCTAATAGTGCCATGTAGCTCTTTTCCAGCCTAGAGCTGCTGATTCAAGACTTCCTCTATTCAAGAAAGAAGTTAATTTTTTTCTGATTTAAGCCACTGGTTGTTGTTTTCTTTGTTATATGAAAGTAAATTCTAAGTTTTTAAATATAGATAGGATCAATAACAGTGCTGTAATGGGGCTACATTGGAGCCTGAGATAAGAAGAATACTATAATACTAGTCTTGTCTTTATTTATAAGTTTTGAGGTGACTTTTTGGTTAAGTGGCAACTCTTGATTTTGCCTCAGGTCATGCCCTCACGGTTTGTGAGTTTGAGCCCCACATTGGGGCTCTGTACTGACAGTGAGGAGTCTGCTTAAGGTTCACTCTGTCTCCCACTCTTTCTGCACCTCCCCCACTCTGTCTCAAAATAAATAAATACATTAAAATTTTTTTTATATTTTGTTTCCATGGATTTTTGCATGAATTTTTATGTTCTAAAAATATTACATGGGATTTCCACTCTGGGAAGATAAATTAGACATATTTTTCTCTATTTCTTCTAAGTACAACTAAAAATGTTTGATATTATATGTAATTATATGTAAACTATGGACTTTGGGCTATAATATGTCAATGCAGTATCATTGACTATAAAATGCAGTTTCATTGACTATAAAAAATGCACTGCTGTGGTGGACAATGTTGCTAATGGGGGAAGCTGTACATGTTGTGTGTACAGGGGATAGATGGGAAATCTCTGTACTTTTACTCAATTTTGCTGTGAATCTAAAGCCGCTCTAAAAAATAAGGTATATTTTTAAAAAGCTGATAGAACTTCAAGCATAGATAAAAACCACAAATATATTTGAAGAAATCAACCTCCTTCTCTCAATAATTAATAGAACAATTAGACAGAAAATCATCATACATATAGAACTCAATACCATGAATGAAGGGGATGTAATCCACTGTCATAGAAAATAAACCATATTTGGAACATAAATCCAACCTCATCAAAGTTAAAGAAAAAAAACCCTCAGATTGAGTGTTTTCTAACAATTGAATTAAAGTAGAAATCAATAACAAAAAGATAACAGAAAAATCTATAAACATTTGGAAACTAAACAACACACTTCTAAATAATCTATGGGCTGAGTACAAGTCTGAAGATTAATCAAAACATGGTGAACTGCATGAAAATGAAAATGCGTATTAAAAATGTGTGACACAGCAAAAGCAGTGCAGAGAAGGGGAGCGATAGCATTAAATGAATGCTTTAGAAAAGAAGAGAAGTCTCAAATCAATAATCTATGCATTCACTTGAAGAATCTAGAAAATGAAAATCAAAATAAACCAAAACAAGTAGAAGGAAAGAAATAATAGTGATAAGAGCAAAAATAAATGGAACTGAAACAGAGGAGCAATAGATAAAACCAATGAAACAAAGAACTGGCTCTTTGAAAATATTCATAAAAGTGACAAAATTCTAGCAAAACAAATTTCTAATGTCAAGAATGAAACAGGATGTCATTAGAGAACTTGCAGACATTCAAATGATAATAAAGAACTATTAGAAATAATTTTACATGCATGAATTTAACAAATTAGATGAAAAGGACTAATTCCTCAGAAAACATAAACTACCACAACTTACAAATACGAAACAGATAATTTTAATAGCCCTATAACTATTAACACATTGAATTCACTATTTAATAATCCCCCAACCCCTTCCACCCCAAATATCCTCTAGGCTAGATGGTTTCATTGGAGAATTGTGGCAAACTATTAAAGAACCATTTCCAGAAAATAGAAGAGAAAGAAACACTTCTCATTTTATTTTATGAAACTAGGATTAATCTGACCAGAAGAAACCAGATCCCAAGTACAAAAAAATAAAAACTACAGAGCGACATATGTCATAAATACAAACAGCAAAATCTTTAACTGAATATTAACAAATAGATACCAGCAGTTTATAATAGGAATTATACCTGTGACCAAGTGGGATTTATTCCAGGGATACAGGATCCCCCTAAGATCAGGAACAAGCCAAGGATATCCACTCTTATTAAATATGGTATTGGAGGTCCTAGCCAGTGTAATAAAGCAAGAAGAGGAAGTAAAAACCAAGAGATTAGAAAGGAAGAAATAAACTGCCTTTTATGTGTAGATAACAAGATATCTACACATGGTTAAGTTGAGGAAGATTGCAGGATACAAGATAAGCATAAAAAATAGTGTTTCTATATACTGGTAGCAAACACATGGATACTGGAATTAAAAATGAAATACCATTTATAGTCACTTAAACAACTAAATACTTTAGTATAATTCTAGCAAACCATGTATGAGACTTGTATCCTGAAAACTACATAATGCTAATGAAAGAAATTAAAGAATATCTAAATAAAGGAAGAGACATACTGTGTTATGTGTTGGAAGACTCAGCATAGTAAAGATGTCAAGCTTCTTTAAATCGATATGCAGGTTTAATACAACTATTACCAAAATCTCAGAAAAAATTTTTGTATGTTTAGGTAAGACTATTCTAAATTGTGTATGGAAATGCAAAATAACTTGAGTGTAGCTAAAATAAGCTTTCAAATGAAGAGTAAAGTCAAAGGATTCAGTCTACCTGATTTTAAGACTTATTAGATAGTCACACTAATCCAGTCAGTATGTGATTGGCATAGGGACCAACACATGGATCAATAGAACACAAAGTGAACCAAGAAATAGCCCCAAATATGACTAACTGATTTTTCACAAAGGGGCAAAGGTGATTTAATGGAGAAAAGATAACCATTTAATACAAATAATATTGCAGTAAGTGGACATCCATAGGCACAGGAATGAAATTCAACCAAAGTCTGACACTTCATGCAAACATTAACTCAAAATGGATCATGGACTAAAAAGAAAACAGAAAAATATAAAACTTTCAGAAAAGAAAGTATACGAGAAAAATCTTTAGGATTTAAGGCTAAGAAAAAATAAACTTGACACAAAGTGACTTGAAGATCCATAGACTCGATGATCCATAAAAGGAGAAATTAAATTGGACTTCATCAAAATTAAACTCATTTTCTTCTTGAAAGATCCTTCAAGTAGATGAAAATATGTGTAAGCCATATGTCTAACAAAGAACAAATATTTAAGATAATAACTCTTAAAATGCAACAATAAAACAAAAAATACAAGAAAACAGCAAACAAAATCCAATTAGAACATGGCAAAGGACATGAATAGACATTTCATTTCAGTTAAGAGGATAAACTGATGAAAAATAAACACATGAAAAGACATTCAACATCATTGTCCACTAGGGAAATGCAAATTAAAACCATAATGATTAGGCTGATAATTTTCTAAATCTCAAGTTCTGGTTCCTTTTAGCTTTGAGATTTATCTTCTAGGGGCTCTAGGCTCTAAATCTATCTTCTAGGGTGGCTCCTTTGGTTAAGCATCCAACTTCGGGTCAGGTCATGATCTCACATTTGTGAGTTCAAGCCCTGCGTAGAGTTCTGTGTGGACAGCTCAGAGACTGGAGTCTGCTTTGGATTCTGTGTCTCCCTCTCTCTCTGCCTGACCCCCATTCACACTCTCTCTCTCAAAAATAAATAAACATTTTAAAAATTTAAAAAATTATCTCCTTTCTCTTGTATCTTACTACAAACCGCAAGGAGAAACCAGGTCATGCCTTCAACACTTTGCTTAGAAATCTCCTCAGCTAAATATACAAATTCATCACTTACAAGTTGTGCTTTCCACAAAACATTAAGACACAAATAAGCCAAATTCTTTGCCACTTTGTAATAAGGATCACCTTTCCTCTGGTTTCCAGTAAGATGTTCCTTATTTCTTACCAGAAGTACCTTTAATGTTTACATTTCTACCAACAGCCTTTTCAAGGCAGTCTAAGCTTTTTCTAACGTGCACTTCTAACCCTTCCAGCCTCTACCCTAATCACTCAGTTCCAAGCCACTTCCACCACTTGTTACAGCAGCAGTACCCTACTTCACAGTACCAAATTCTGTATTAGTTTGGCCGCCATAACAAAGCCACCACAAACTGAGTGGCTTAAATGACAAAACTTTATTTTCTCACAGTTCTGGAGGCTAGATTCCCAAGTTCAAGGTGTCAGTAAGCTTGGCTTCTTCTTCTTCTCCACTTAAAGTGGCACTTTCCTAGTAGATATCAAAATTCGCTATCATGTTTCATAAATCACTCTAAACAGCTGAAGCAAATAGAAGACACGAAATCTGAATGATCTTAGTACTCTAGACCCTATCGGACCTAACTGAAGACACTGTTTTTACCCATGCACAACAGGACTTATTTCAACTAATTGAGCCAGACACATGGATTCATTCTGTTCTAACATAATGCTAGTCTTCAATGATTAAGTAGCATAGCCTCTATTAATACCTTTTTTCTACCATTTAAAAGCCCTTGATTTCTTTTTCTAACTGGTAAACAACTCATGAATTTCTTCACTGCGGTATGTTCCCTTAGTGGAAAGTTAGTAGACATAGAGTTGTAAATCTGTCAGATTCTAAACCGGATTTGACTCAAGGTCTGTTAGATTCCAAACCCAAAGCTCTTGCATTCATCCTATGCTGCCCACAACTTACAGGTGCCCTGAATAATGTAAACATTTTTTTTTTTAGTTTTATTTATTTATTTTGAGAGAGACAGAGACAGCATGAGAGACAGCAGGAGGGGTAGAGAGAGAGGGAGAGCGATTGAATCCCAAGCAGGCTCTATGCTGCCAGTGCAGAGTCTAACGTGGGGCTTGAATCCCTAAATCACAAGATCATGACCTGAGCCAAAACCAAGAGTCAAATGCTTAACTGACTGAGTGCACCAATAATGCACACATTTTTATGAAATACAGACCTGATTCCTCAAGAAGCTATGGATTAGTTGAGGTAAATAAAGATGAAAATAATGTGAGCAATATTTCAATAAAAAAAATTTAATTGATGGAGAATGGCAGAAGCCAAAAACACTGGGACCTGTTAGGTGGGAGAGCAGGGTGAAGAAAGAGACTTGAGGCAGTGATGTAGAAACTCTGTACACAACATTGAGTGCACTAATGTTCCTGTATCAGGGGTTGATAAAGCTGAATGGCTGTGTGGTCAGGCATGGCTGCAGTTTGTGTAAGGAAACTGTATTTTATTATCTATCCTAATAGTTCTTGGAAATGTGCCCTACTCATCTCAATAGCAAGAGCTGACACAACAACAATCCTCAAAAAGGGGTGGGATGGAAGAGGAAATTAAAAAACAACCACAAACTCACCACAGTAAGCCATGGGGATCTATTGGAGATTTTTGCACAGGGATAGACACCTAGTGACAGTGGCATTTTCTAAGAGATTAATCAAGAAGATGAAAGGAAGAGGGGAAATAGGAAGGGGGATGTAAAAGAATTACATATTTTAATCAAATCCCACATTTTTGTGAGTTATTTGTATTGCTTGAGAATTAGAGGATGAAATTAAGTGCTGAAGTGAACTGAAAGAATGAAGTCCTCTGTGAGCTCTGTGAGCACAGAAATGGGTTGGCTTATTCACAGCTGTGTCTTCAGAACTTGCCTCAGTGCCTGGCACAAATTGATATGCAATAAATATTTTTTAAATGAATAAAAATTGAAATGATCAAATTAAAGCAAGCTGGAGAACTTCTAAATTAGGATTGTGTATGAAGACTTGGTAAATCCAGGGAAGTTGAGAATGGTCTACATTGAGCTTTCTTTATTACTGTTGTCATTAGATATTTGAGTAGGAGCTAGATTTGGGGAAATAGTGTGTGTGTGTTTAAATTTTAAGTAATTTCTTATCCTGATTCTGACGTTCACTTTATTTTTTTCCCTTATTTTTTTTTAAACCTTTACTTATTTTGAGAATGAGAATGCATGTGAGTGGGGAAGGGCAGAGAGAGGGGGAGAGAGAGAGAAACCCAAGCAGGCTCTGCAGTAGCCCGACCAACTGTGAGATCATGACCTGAGCCAAAATCAAGAGGCGGACGCTTAACTGACTAAGCCACCTAGGTGCCCCCTGATGTTCACTTTACTACAGAGAATTAGGAAGTGTTTTAACAACTACAATAGCTTTTGGCAAAAGCTAGATTCTTGAGTCATCAGATAAAGTTTTCTGTCTTAAAGTAAGTCTTAAAGTAAGGCTACCTGCTCAGAAATAAATACTCATTAAATATTCAGGATCTGATCTTGGATCAGATAAATATGATCCAAATACACTGGTATTCAACCTTGTACACAAAAACCACTGAGAGAACTCTTAAAATGCCCATGCTGCAACCACCCTGAGATTTCCAGGTATAATTTGGTCTGGAAGTGGAGCCTGGATATGAGTATTTTTTTTGAAAGTTGTGTGGGAATTCTAATACACAGCCATAGTTGAGGACCATTGCTGGTAAAGTCATCTCCTGATATCCCACTTTCCTGCTGCACACACAAAAATGCACCACATGCTTTAACTTTCTCTAAAGGTTCCAAGCACTTTTATATTTTTGTGCCATTGCTCATGTTGTCCCTTGACTCTCCTACTTCATCCAATGAACACATACTTCTTGTCCTTGTGACCCAGATCAAACCCATTTGTTTTATAGCATCTACTGTCTTCACATGGCCAACTCTGGCATAATCCATTCCTCTCTATTTGTGTTTCCAGAGTTCTCAGTTGACTTGTTTACTATTGTTCATTTAATTTACACACTTATATTGTGAGCTTGTTGGAAGTAAGAAATATGGTTCATCTTTCTTAATATTCTGATTGCTTGTCACATGGTAAACAATTAATAAATGTATATTTGATGGGACCAAAATCACTTGAAAATACAATACAAAATAATTTCCAAGTATGTTGAAGTCCCATCCAGAGTTGTGGTTTTTTGTTTTTTTGTTTTTTTGTTTTTTTTTATGTTTTTTTTTAAGGCATCCTCTGTAAATGTATTGTGTATATCAGGACATAGAGCTGCAAACTGAAAGTCTTGTTTTTTCTAATCTGGGCAGTCTTTCTGATTTCCTTGAGCTTTAGTTTCCTCATCTTTGAAATGAAGAGTTCTGCCAGATGGTTCCTAGGTTCCCACTGATTTCAAAAGCAATTTGTAGCTTATAGAATATCAAATTGTCAAATGTCCTAATGGGGTGGTAACAAGACACACAACTTCATGTTTGTAAATTTTTCATATGTTAAGTGAATGTTCACCTCGTGAATGCATATCTTTGTAGGCTGGAACATTCTTTTTTTTTTTATTTTTTTTAATTTATTTTTGAGACAGAGACAAAGCATGAACAGGGGAGGGTCAGAGAGAGAGGGAGACACAGAACCTGAAACAGGCTCCAGGCTCTGAGCTGTCAGCACAGAGCCCAACGCGGGTCTCGAACTCACAGACCGCGAGATCATGACCTGAGCTGACGTCGGCCGCTTTACCGACTGAGCCACCCAGGTGCCCCGGCTGGAACATTCTGAGAAGCACAGGAACTCAAGAAATGTCCTGACCTGCCAATCCTTCAGTAAGCATTAGTCACCTAATGGATGCCTACCAAACATCAGGAAATTCACATCTGGAATGGTATTGTACGTGTCTACCTCATTTATTGGTCGTTTATCATTAGGCTGCAATAGCACCACCATATGCTACATTCATACTAATAGGGTTTGTTTGACAATCACCATTGATTTACCCGTCATTACTCTAAAAAGATGAGTGTTAGGTGAAGTGAAACAAATTTCCAAAACCAAATTATTTATTCTACATGAGCAAATAAATCCTTATTTTAGAATAGAAAATCCCAGTCAGGGGATAATATTATATAGCACTTGCTGAGCACCTTCTATGTGCCTTGCATTGTACTTTATTTGTTCTCTCATATGTACAATTTTATACTCACTAACATGGCAAGGTATATTTATCTTACATTTATCTTTAAATTTTATTCATTTTATTACATTTTAAATTTATTTTAAAGTTTTAGAATGAAAAAACTTCATCATCTAGAAAAGTGGGCAGTATAATGTTATGAGCATCCTTATGCCCATCACCTAGACTGAATCATTTGCTAACATTTTGCTATATTTCATTTGGTTCTAGGTTTTTAACAGTCAATTGCAGGTATCATGACATTTTCCCTAAATTCTTCAAAATGCATTTAAACAATAAGCATAGTTTCTGAAATAACAATTAACAGTACCAGTAGAGCACCAAAATAGCATCTAGCATCAAGCTCATATTAAAATGTTCCCATTTGTACCCAAAGTGTGTGGTATTAAAAAAACATATTGTCTAAACAAGGATCCAATAAAATAACACAAATTTTATTTGATAGTATTTATGTTGATGATGTCTTCCTTTAGAACAGGCGTCCTTCCCTCTTTTTTGTATGACATTAACTTTTAAAAGAGACTGGGAGACTTCTAGTTTCAGCTCTGACATATAAAGAGCTAGAAGTCGGGGTGCCTGGGTGGTTCAGTTGGTTAAGCGTCCACCTCTTGGTTTCGGCTCTGGTCATGATCTCACAGTTTCGTGAGCCCTGCATCCGCTGGCAGCACAGAGCCTGCTTGGGATTCTCTCTCTCCCTCTCTCTGTGCCCCTCCCGCCCTCACATTGTCTCTGTCTCTTTCAAAATAAATAAACTTAAAAAAAGGAACTAGAAGTCATCACTCCTAACCTCACAACAACAACAACAACAACAACAACAACAACAACAAACTAAACAAACTTGAAACTAATGACTTTTTTTTGTTTTAACCTATGGCAGAGCTGAGGTCTCAGGATGAAACTCCACACCAAAATTTGGAGACACAGGAAAATCCAGAGAGTCAGTCAAAACCTTCTCATGTAGGATAGTGGTCACTTGAGCAATAAAGTGCTTAATGGTAATTTGGACAGATTGGAGGAGGCTGAATATGGGCTAGCATGAAAATTAGAAGCTGCTGGAGGCCACAGTGTTATGGGAACCACCACATTTTAGTAGGTTTTGCCTTCCAGACGCCCAGAAGATTCACACACTGAAGAACCAATAAAGACTTTCATAGCTCTGGTAGAGGGAGCAGAAAAGTTCCCATTTTGAAACATATTCTGGCTATTTTCCCAAAGGCCTACTTTCTAGGATAAAAACTACTGCAGGAGGGATGACCACACGCATTCCATCTTGGGCCCTGCATTCTTGTTCATGTCTGTGCAATGATCTCTTTCAGGGCTGTGAGTTCCAGGCCCTGTGGAGGTTAATGTATGCCCTGACCAGAATGCAGGAAGGCTTGATCTGATCTGCCCTAAAGTGATGCACAGAAGGCCCTCTTTCAGTAACTAGTAGAGATGACTGGCTCACAGAAGGTCCCACTTTAGATAACTACCCTGTGACCTCACCACCATGCCCCTTGTTTTATAAAAGTTGGAGATTAAGGTCCAGAGTTAGCAGAGAATAAGGCAGAGAATAGGTGCTTACCCCTGGTTCGCCTGCCCACCTGATCTCCCTTGTTAGTAAGTTACCCTGAATAAAACTGTGCAAATGGTATGGATGGGCTTGCTTCATTTTTTTTTTCAGTCTCAAAATGCCTTCTTCTGGAGGGTGCTTTACTGTCCCTCTTCCACCTTCTAACATACTACCTGAGACTTATGTCACCTGGAAGAAGGGAATCTATCCAACTATAGTCCTTTCTAGGCTTCCTGTCTCACATAAGATAGGCAGAATTGAGGGGGGGGGCAGATAGAAAGAAACATTTGTAAAGGTCACAGATCAGGGACACAGGCTCATTAAAAGACTGAGACTTAACCATAGATTATAGAACAATTTTCCTCGTTCACAATTTACCACTATACCAAAAGCAAGGTCACTAGAGGAATCTGAAGCCTCTGGAAAGGACAACTATAGCAAATGTGAAACAGAGACCACCAGGCCAAATGAACATAAAACACTACACAAAAGGCCCATGTTCCTCAGTTCCTATTATCTGATACATCATATCAGGCTTTCAACAAAAATTAAAAGGCATGCTAAAAGAAAGGCAAACATACAATGTGAAGAGGGAAAACAAGCATCAGAACCAGACTCAGATATGATTAATATTTTGAAATTATCAAACAGGGAATTTAAAATACCTATCATAGTATGTTAAAGGGTCTAATGGAAAAAATAGACAACATGCAAAGATAGATGGATAATGTAAATGGATAATGGGAAACTCTTAAGAAAAATCTGAAGGAAATGCTGCAAATCAAAACTACAGTAACAGAAATGAAGAGTGACTTTGATGGGCACCTCAGTAAACTAGACACATTCAAGAAGAGAATCAATGAGCCTGATTATGCCGAAAGAAACTTAGCAAACTGTATTGCAAAGAGAAAAGAAATGAAAAAAAGAAAAAACATCCAAGAGCTGGGAAAAATCAAAGATATAACTTCCACATTATTGGAATACAAGAAGAAAGTGAGAATGGGACAGAAGAAATACTTCAAATAATAATAGAATTTTCAGAGCTAATGACAAATATCAAACCACAGAGCCCAAAAGCTAGGAGAACACCTTATACCAAGGATAAAGAGCAGCCTAGCCAGATGACACCTAGGCATATGATATTCAATGAGAAAATAAACAAAAAAATAATCAAAGAAGTGAGAGAAAAAATAACCTTATCTATTGAAGAACCAACATAAGAATCATAGCAAACTTCTGGTCTGAAACCATGCAAGTGAGGAGAGTGAAGTGAAATATTTCAAGTGTTAAAGACGAAAGCCATAAATCTAGAATTTTATATTCAGCAAGATGACTCTTGAATGTGAAGGAGAAATAAAGACTTATTCACACAAATAAAAACCGAAGAATTCCTGACCAGCAGATTGGTCCTGAAAGAAATGTTACAAGAAATTCCAGTAGAAGAGAAATAACATAGGTCAGAAACTTGAATTCATATAAAGAAAGTAAGAGCATCAGGGAAGGCTTAGGTGAAGGTAAAACACATCTTTTATTTTTCCTATTTTAATTGCTCTAAAAGACAACTTTGTCTAAAATAATAGCAATTTATTGAGTGATTATAGCATATGGATAGTGAAATAAATGACAGCAATATAGTAACTGGTGAGAGGGAAGAATTAACAGTACTTCGTTATTGGGTACTTGCACCACGTGATGCAGTATAATGTTTTTGGAAGTGAACATGGTTCATTTGTAAATATATATTGCAAATGCAAGAGAAACCACTAAATATTTTTTTTAAAAGAACTATAATTGATATGCTAAGAGAACATAAAATGCTCAGTTAAAACCAGAGAAGGAAAAAAAAAATAAGGAAAAAGAAAACAACAAGTGTAACAAATAGAAAAGTTACAACTGTGAAAGATATTAATACAATTATATCAGTAATCAATTTATATATGAATGGTCTAAATGAATCAAGTAAAAGAGATTTTCAGAATGCGAAAAAAAAAAAAAGAACTAGCTGTATGTTATCCACAAGAAACCCACTTTAAATATACTCAGTTTAAAAGTAAGTGGAAAATCCCCCAAAATATGTAGTAATTTAACAACACACTTCTAAAAAGCACACAAGTAAAAGGAAATTTAAAGAGAAATTCCAAAACATTTTGAACTAAAGAAGATGGAGCACAATTATTCAAAATTTTTGGTATGCAGCAAAAGCAGTCTTTAGAAGGAAATTTGTGTCATTGAATACATATATTAGAAAAGAGAGATCTAAAATCAATAACTTAAATTTCCACCTGAGGACATTACCAAAAAAAACTAATATGAATCCAAAGTAAGTAGTAGGAAAGAAATAATGAGAAAGCAGAAATCAATGAAATTGAAAACAGGAAATCAATAGGAAAAAATCGACAAAACCAAAAGCTGGTCCTTTGTAAAGATCTATGAAATTGACATGCCTATAGCCAGGCTAACTACATAAAAAAAGGATGGGGTAGCTGGCTGGCTTAGTCAGTAGAGCATGCAACTCTTGATCTCAGGGTCATGAGTTTAAGCCCCCACATTGGGTGTGGATCCAATAAAAAAAAAAGAAAAAAAGGCAGACAGAAATTACTACTATCAGAAATGAAAAAAAATGAGCATTACACCAGATCTCATAGATATTTAAAATATAGTTAAGGAATACTATGGATAACTAAATGCCCACAAATATGAAAACTAAGTTGAAATGGGTCAATTCCTTAACAGACACAATCTGCCAACTCCCACACAAGAAATAGATAATCTGAATAGGCCTACACCTATTAAATTTAACAAAATTGAATCAATAATTAATAACCTTCCAAAGCAGAAAGCAACAGAGCCAAATGAGTTTACTGGCAAATTCTACCAAACATTTAAGGAAGAAATTATACCAATTCTTTACAATCTCTTTCAGAGGATAGAAACAGAGGGAACACCTTCTAACTCATTCTGTAAGGCCAGCATTACCCTGATACCAAAACCAGGTTTCAAAGGCAATAAAAGAAAACTGCAGGCCAATATATCTCATGAGCACAGATGCAAAAATGCTCAACAAAATATTAGCAATACAAATCTGACAATGTGTAAAACGAACTATACACTACACCAAGTGGGATTTATCCAGTTATGCCAAGCTGGTATAACATTCAAAAATCAGGTAACATAATCCATCACATGAACAAGAAAAAGAAGAGAAACCACATGATATATCAATAGATATTGAAAAAGCATTTGGCAAAATTCAACACCCATTTGTGTTAAAAATTCTCAGCATTAGGAATAGAGGGGAATTTCCTCAACTTGATAAAGAACATCTACAAAAACCCTACAGCTAATAACATACTTAATGCTGAGAAACTTGAAGCTTTCCCTCCAAGATCAGGAATAAGACAAGGATGTCTCCTCTTATAACTCCTTTTATAATTCAATCTGGAAGTCCTATTTAATGCAATAAGACAGAAAAGGAAATAAAAGTTATAGACACTGGAGAGTTTTAGAAGTAAAATGTCTGTTCACAAATGACATGATCGTCTATGTAGAAAATCCCAAAGTACTGACCAAAAAAACTCCTGAAACTAATAACTGAATATAACAATTTTGCTGGATACAAGATTAATATTCAAAGGTCAATTGCTTTTCTATACACCAGCAATAAACACCTTGGATTTAAAATTAAACACATGTCATTTATTGAAGTACTCGAAAAATGAAACAAGATAAACCTCACAAAACCTATACAGAATTTGTATGCGAGAAACTACAAACTCTGGTGAGAGAAATCAAAAAAGCTTTAAACACATGCAGAGATATTCCATGTTAATGAACTAGAAGACTTAAGATATCAATCCTTCCCAACATGATCTATAACTTCAACCCAATTCCAATCAAAATCTCAGCAAATTATTTTGTAGATAGTAACAAGCTGTCTCTAAAATTTATATGGAAAGCAAACCAGCAGGAATAGCCAATATAATATTGAAGCAGCAGAACAAAGTTGGAGGACTCACTCATACTTTTCAATTTCAAGATTTATTGTCAAGCTACCGTAATCAAGACGCCATGGTATTGGCAAAAGAGCAGATACATTGAACAATGGAACAGAATACAGAGCTTACAAGTAGGACCACAAAATGTAATCAAGTGATGCTTGAAAAAGGAACAGCAGCAATTCAATGGAGAAAGAATAGTCTTTTCAACAAGTGATATGGAACCATTGTCAAAAAAAGAAACTAAACCCAGACATTTACAACTGTCACAGAATTAACCCAAGATGGATCATGGGCCTAAAATGAAAATGAAAACCTATAAAACTTCTTAAAGAAAACATTGGAGGGGCACCTAGGTGACTCAGTCAGTTAAGTGTCCGACTTCAGCTCAGGTCACGATCACACGGTTCGTGGGTTCAAGCCCCGCATCGGGCTCTGTGCTGACAGCTCAGAGCCTGGAGCCTGCTTCGGGTTCTGTGCCTCTCTCTCTCTCTGCCCCTCCCCTGCTCATGCTTAGTCTCTCTCTGTCTTTCAAAAATAAATAAATGTTTTAAAAAATTTTTTAAAAGACAACATTGGAGACTATCTAGACTATCTGGATTTGGTGATGACTTTTAAATAAGCCACCCAATAGATAATCCATGCATGAAAAAAATTGCAAGATTGATAAATTGGACTTAAAAATTAAAAACTTCTGCACTACAAGAGACAAAAAGTTTTAACTTCTTAGTGATGGGAGGTGCCAGATGCAGTGTCTCTTTTACTTTGGAAAGGATATCTGAGCACACGCAGACTACCAACCCCCTCATAACGTTAGTAATATGGTAGGGCTTGAGAGTGCTCAGAGTCTATCTTCCTTCCAACCAAGCACATACTTAGCAAGGTCTCCAATGTAATTGCCATTTTTTGTTCACTTTGATCATTAGTGTTTTATAAATAGGAGGGACCAATGTAATATTTTGTTAAAAGGCCAGATGGTCCAGGACCACTTGGAGGGTGGAAGAGATAGCAGATGTGACTGTAAATGCATTTTTTAAAAATAAATGTTTATTCATTTTGGAGACAGCATGAGCTGGGGAGGGGCAGAGAGAGAGGGGGACAGAGGATCCAAAGCAGGCTCTATGCTGACAGCAGCAAGGCAGATTGGGGGCTTGAATTCAGGAACCCTGAGATCATAATCTGAACTGAAGTCGGACATTGAACCGACTGAGCCACCCAGGTGCCCCTGTGAATGCATTCTGTTGTCCAGTCCCAGGTGAGCAAGAACTCCTTGGGAACTTCTTTTCTGATAGAGAGGGCAAAGAACACATTTATCAGATTAATAACATGAATGCTCTTTGGAGGTGGCCGTAGTCCTCATCCTGGAAGGAGGCAGAAGTCGTAGGTGTGGCAGTTCCTGAGGCCAAAGGCAATTCCTTTAGAGGAAGGCAGGTAAGAGCAGTCAGAGCTAACATTCCCTCAGCAGCAGCTGGATGGGTTATAAGTCCTGGCAGGGAGATTTGAGTGGAGACCACCAGATCCATTACAACAACTAATTCCCATCGTCTTATTGAGAATTAAGTTATGTAAGGTATGTGGGAACCAGAAAGCATTATTAGGATTTTAATATTACATTTTGTTACTGCAGTGGAAGGGGAAGGAAATCTAAATTTATTAAGTGATATGTGCTTTTGGAAGGTTTACTGTTACTGTCAGTGGCTTTTTCCATAGGGAAGTGGATCAGGAACTCAGAGGATTTAGCAAGATCTTCATGTGTTTCCCCACCCCCACCGCCCCGTTGCTTTACTCTCTCAATGTGTGTGTTTTAAGTTAATTTGACTTTGTCACTTTAAGAGTGTTCTCACTTGGCTCCTGGAAATCAATTTATAGACCTGAATAGCCTTGTTCATACACAGAATACTGACACTTTCCAGTAGGGGGGAAGACTATTACCAATAAGAATTCAGCACAAGGTACCTGGGCAGACTTTTGCAGTTACAAGGAGCAGAAATCAGAATGAAGGCTTGTCTGTGGTAGTGTTCGAGCCAGGACTAAATGCAATAACACACGTATTGATTGACCTCGCTCCTTCAGCCTTGCTGTTTGAGTCACTGTGTAGGTTAGAAACAATTTGATTTCTTTGTTTCTGCCTTCCCTAATGTAGACAAGTTCGCCTGGCCCTGGGATAGGATTTCTGAGGGGGAAAACATCTCGTCTTAAAAACTTATCCTCAAACTTTGCCTTGGTGCAAGAATGAAATCACCCTGCCCATCTTTCCTACATGCTTGGGATCTAAATGTTAGAGGAGCAACACACAGCCTATCTGGGTCTCAGTTCTACTTTTCTAAAATGAAGAGATTGGACAGGGTGCCTGGATGGCTCAGTTGGTTAAGCATCCAACTTCAGCTCAGGTCATGATCTTGCAGTTGAGTTTAAGCCCTGAGTTGGGCTCTGTGCTGACAGCTCAGAACCTGGAGCCTGCTTCAGATTCTGTGTCTCCCTCTCTCTCTCCCCCATCTCCACTCATTCTCTGTCTCTCTCTCTGAAAGATAAATAAACATTATAAATTAAAAATATATATATTTAAAATGAAGAGATTGGAATCAGTTTTCATTGTGGACACCTCCACTCTGAAATTGTCGTCTATCTCCTGAGATCAAATCACCTTTCTGTACTTAGATTATCCTAAAATTAACTTTCACTACAGTGGCCAATGCATCTCACATTCAGTTGTGTTTAAAACAAATTCATACTATTATTATATTATTATTTGGTGTAAAAGTAACACATGATTTTCAGAAATAAGTTTCTCTGTGGATCCAACCACTTAAGAGTGATAGGTAAAATATGAAGTTATAAGCTGAAACCAGGCCTGGGGTGTGGTATCCCTTTTCCCCGACTGCTTTGTGAAAGGAAGCTGAAAACTGCCAGTGCTGGCAGTTGCTGGAATCTGTGGCTTCTGTGGGGCTGTATTTCTAGGGAAGGGATGAAGGGACATGGATGTAGGTTTGAGACCAAATCTGAACCAACACACTCATCTCAGTAGGTAGGGCTCAGTAGGTAGATCTGTACTATCTTCAGATCACCAATATCAGACTCCGTTCTGACCCGGGAGTCTGGTGGAGACTGAGTACAAACAAATACGGCAACTAGAGAGTGGGTGTTAGTGAAGAGAAAAAAGGAGAAATTCTCTTCCTTAAATTTTCTCTACATGAGATTAAATTAATAAAACTTTCTGAAAACTTCCATAAAATGTTCATATAATCAAGGAGATAAATGTACAGGAACTATTAATAGAAAAAGAAAAATACAGAAACAAGAACTGATAGAAGATATTTTTTAAAACATTAGAAATCTTGGAAATAAATGTAATAACTGAAATAAATATTGTTTTAAAAATATTTAAACTCTAAGCTGAGCACAGGTATAAAACTAATGAATTGAAAGGCACTACTAAGTACTAAATTACAAAGAACAGCACAGAGACAGAGATTTTTTTTTTAAATATGAGTGTGTAATTAAGAGGCATTGATAGATTTTGAGACACCAACATGTATATAAGATGATTTTAATATTGAGGATGGAAGGGCTTTCCAAGAAACCGTATTCAAAGACATAATGGGTAAGGGCTTTCCATATTAAAATACGACTTGAGTTTCAGATTGAAATTGTACTCTATATGATAAGAAGGATAAATAAAAATAATATGCAGGTACATTGCAGTGAAACTGCACACCACCAAGAAAGAGGACATTTTAAAAAGCTACCAGAAAACTGAATGAAAGGAGAGGAAATTGGCTCTCTCCTTAGTGGAGATGGAAGGGGTCTTCATCTGTTTTGGAGCATTTAATCATATTTTTTGTAAGCAGGAAAAACCATGCTATATTGTGTAGAGGTACATGTAAGGGATAAAACTGATCTTAATTAAAAAACAATCAGTGCATGACCATCCTAAATGTAAAGATATTGGTTACATCTAGAGAAAAGAGAAGAGATGTGGTTGAGAAGGAGCACACCATAAGCTTCCAGGATGGTGGTGATATTTTATGGCATGGCCCAGTCACGCCCCAGACAGTAGTGATATAGTTTTCACCTTGCAATTAGTCCTTAAACAGTATACAAACAAAACACTTTTCAGTATGTGTGATATATCTGATTTTTTTTAATGTGGAAATGAAAATAAATTGATACTGAAAATGGCAGATTTTTAAAACTATTTTTTAAGTTTATTTTTGGGACAGAGAGAGACAGAGACAGAGACAGAGAGTGAGCAAGGGAGGGACAGAGAGAGAGGGAAAAGAGAATCCCAAGTTGGCCTCAAACCCATGAATCACAAGATCATGACCTGAGCAGAAATCAAGAGTCAGATGCCACCCAGGCACCCCAGAAATGACAGATTTCTATCTAGAAACAAAAAAGTAGACTGACCATAGATTTCTCAGCAGTAATAATGGCAGAAGACAATGAAATAATGTCTTTCTAGCTTGAAGGGAATATACTTGGCAACATGGAATTCTATACCCACCTAACCTATCATTAAAAAATAGGGGAGAATATAAAGACACTTGCAGATAGACGAAGGTTAAGAAAGTTAACCATTCATAATTTACTGAAAGATGTTTTAAAAGTAATGCATGAGGAAAAGTGAATGCTGAGGAAAAAAGCAAGATGCAAGAAATAACAGTAACAGAGGCATTAAATAAAATTGAATCTAATGCAGTTAAATAGTAAAAAATTGTTACTTTTATTAGAAAGTACCAATATATCACATCAAATGGATAAAGAAGATGTGAGAAATATATATATATATATATATATATATATATATATATATATATATATATGAATATACTCTGGAATATATATAATGGAATATTACTCTGATCAAAAAGAATGAAATCTTGCCATTTGCAACAACGTGGATGGAACTAGAGTGTATTATGCTAAGCAAAATAAGTCAGTTAGAGAAAGATAAGTATCATAGGATTTCACTCATGTGGAATTTAAGAAACAAAACAGATGAACACAAGGGAAGGGAAGGAAAAATAAGATAAAAACAGAGAGAGAGGCAAACCATAAGAGACTCTTAAATACCCAGAACAAACTGAGGGTTGCTGGAGGGGAGGTGGATGGGGAAATGAGTTACATGGGTGATGGGCTTTAAAGAGGGCATTTGTTGGGATGAACACTGGGTGTCATATGTAAGTGATGAACCACTAAATTCTACTCCTGAAACCAGTATTAAACTATATGTTAAATAACTTGGATATAAATAAAATTAAAAAAAAAAGAAATTACCAATAGAATCTCTAAACAACTAGGATGATGCAAGTGGGAGTGTTATTTGATTTAAAGGTCATTAAAGTGTGCTCATGTTCTTTCCTTTACAGAGGTTAGCTAGACATGCTTAGTAACTTCAGACTTCATTAGAAAAGTTATAGTTAATGTATGTATTAAAATAAAATTAATTGTAGAAAATTTGAAAAAATAAAAAAAATAGATAAAGATAGAAATGAAAATCTCATATAACATCATCCCCAGAGAGACAACCATTATCAATCTTTAATATAATTCCTTCACACACAAAAAATAATTTTTTCGCATAGATGTTCACATAAATATATAGTTTATATATATGTAAATACCTTCATATGTATATATGTATATATATGTATATATATATATATACACTCGTGTGTGTGTATATATTCACATATATCTATATTTATACACATACACAATTGTACAATTTTGTTGTACTGTGGTCCAAATGTTTAGCTGCTCCCTGCCCTGCCACCACTCAAAGATCCGTGACACTGGGCCCAAATTCCCAAAGCAGGACTGACCATCTTTTAAAGACCACTTATTATTTCTGTGCTTTTCCCAGTTTTCTGTCTCTCTATTTCTCTCTCTCTCACTCTCTGTCTCTGTTTCTCTTTCTTTCTCACTGCTCTTGAGTTCTACGATTTTAGCCTTTAGTCTTTACAAAATTTGGCAACTCCTTGAATACAAAACCCAGTTAATTATATGATCTTATTAAAGAAAAAAAAAAAAAAAAACTTCTTTCAGGGTGGCCTGGGTGGCTCAAATCAGTTAAACGTCTGACTCTTGATGTCGGCTCAGGTCATGATCTCACGGTTCTTGAGATCGAGCCCTGTGTCAAGCTCAGCATGGAGCTTGCTTAGGATTCACTCTCAATCTCCCTCTCTCTCTGCTCCTCCCCTGCTTGCTCTCTCTCTCAAAGTAAATAAATAAACATTTAAAAAAACCTTCTTTCAAGTTTTGTGATCTTTTGTTGAAGATTGGGGTAAATAGTGTTGGAGGTGATGGTTACAAGACAGTGTAATAATACAGTATGTCAGACCTCTCATTTGCTGGCTTGCTTGCACATCTGCGCTCTCTCTCTCTCTCAACTCTTTTTGTCCTTACCTGAGTTACAGCCTT